>NC_141158.1:49206000-49909500 GCF_053477565.2 Lygodium microphyllum | reverse complement strand
GTCTCTCGTCAATCCATGTGGCATCTTCTTTGGGATAATCCCTCCACTAGATGAGGTACTCTTTGAGGGTTCTACTCCTCAATCTCTTTTCCCAAAGGTCTAGGATTCTATCTGGACAGAGCTCAAGGACTCCTTGGCTTGGCATTACAACTTGTTGATCATTGAGTACATGGTTAGGATTGGATACATATGTCTTTAGTAGGCTAACATGGAATACATTGTGAACCTTTACGTTCTCAGGGAGTTGGAGTTTGTAGGCATTGGGCCCTAGGCATTTGAGGATCTTGTAGGGTCCACAATACCTTGGACTTAGTTTCTTAAATTCTCCCAATGATAAGGAACTCTTCTTGGGTTGTACTCGACGAATAAAAACCATGTCTCCTTCTTTGAAGAGTCACTCTTGTCTATTTAGTTTCGCATAGGCTTTCTGCCTATCCTTGTTTGCTCTAACATCTTGTCTGATGGCCTTGACCTGCTCATCCATTTCCTCAAGCATTTTCTTGGAAGCTTTCACCCTCAAGGAAGGATCTGAGAAGTTCAATGGAGTACGGAAATCATGTCCATACAATGCTTGAAAATGTGTTATTTGAACGCTTTTCTAGTAGGAAGCATTATAGGCAAACTCTACCGATGGTAGATATTGGATCCATTTCCTGGGTTTGTGATGACAGTAATATGCCCTAAGAATGTCTTCAATGACTTGGTTAACCCTCTCTATTTGGCCATCAGTTTGAGAGTGATAGGCTATACTGAAATAGATTTGAGTCCCAATGGCCTTGAATATCCCTCTCCAGAAATGAGATGTGAAGAGGGAGTCACGGTCACTAATGATCCTTCTAGGCAACCCATGGAGTCTGAATATCTCCTTGATGAACAATCTGGCAATGTTTGAAGCTTTATAGTTTATCTTGACTGGAATGAGGTGTGCAACCTTGGTGAGCATGTCTACTATAACCATAATTGAGTTGTATCCTCCTTGGACTGAAAGTAACCTGACAACAAAGTCCATGCTGATAAATTCCCACTTCATTTAGGGGATGTAAGGAGGTTGCATTTTTCCAGGCATTTTGACATGTTCCACCTTAATGTGCTGGCAAGACAAACATTCGGCGACATATTTGAGCACTTCTCCCTTAAGCCTTTCCCAATGGTAACTTTTTCTGACCGTGTTGAGGGTCTTGACATATTCGGGATGGCCTGAAAAGTGGGAATCATGTGCTTCCAAAAGTATTCTCTGTTTGAGTTTCCTGCTTGAGGATATGCACAATGCTGTCCTAAAGTAGGAAAGTACCTCACTAATAGAAAATTCTTGATACTTGACTTTGAGTTTGGGATCTTGGTCCCTTTCCAAAATCTCTTTCATCATCTTTAGATATTCTAGGTCATGGCTAGCTTCCTCCATTGCTAATTCAAGGATAGGGTTGTTGGGCATTGACACCATGGTTGCCAATGATTCTGCCATCAAGGATTCCTACATAATAAGAGAGTTGAGGAATGCTTTGCGACTTAAGGCATCGGCGACTACATTCTCTTTGCCAGCCGATACCTGATCTCAAAGTCATATTCTTGCATAACCTCAATCCAGCGACGTTGCCTCATATTGAGGTCGGTTTGGGTGAAGATCCATTTAAGTCTCTTACGGTGTGTGACCAAAGAGAACTTGTTGCCAAGAAAATAGTGTCATCAAAGCTTGAGAGCATGAATAACTGCTAGTAGCTCTAGGTTATGGGTAGCATAATTCTTTTCATGGGTTTTTAGCTTCCTTGAAGAATATGCTACAGGATGACCTTCTTGCATTAGTACACAACCTAGTGCAAGTGAGCTCAAGTCAAGGAGTTTTAGAATCGGTGCTGTCACTAGGCTATGCTTGAGCTAATATAAACTTGATTTGTCATTGGGCGCCCATGCTATGGCAACCTACTTCTTCAGAAAATTTGTAAGGGGTGCTACGATTAAGATGAGAGCGGAGTTTTGAGCTTGGAATGTGCCTAAAATTTTGCCAAAAAATCCAGAATTTAGGGGGAAAAAACTTCGACATCGAAAGCGGCGGTTGCAGCTAGGACGATTTTAAGCACCAAGTGAAAGATGGCTTTCAAAAGGTGTCCGAGCGACACTTGCAGTTTTTTCATAATTTTTCCAACTACCGTGCGGGATGCCGGGAGCTGCCAATCAGTGCGGGATGCCCAGATGGATGCGTAGGATTTTTCAGAGGTCAAATCAGAGTTCGGACGTGAAAGTTGCCAGAAATGGGCAAAATTTGAAAAGGTGGACAAAAATTAAGGCCAAAAGGTGGTGCCCTTTGGAAGGGGGCACCCCCCTCCATTTTTTTTCACACACGCGGCAACATCCTCACGCCATGAACGGCGCAAAAAATCGGCCCCTCCCCCACAAAATCGATCATGGAGCATCAAGATAACCCATACAACAGACAATAACCGGCAAATTCTCCTTCTTCCTTGATCCTATCGCCGCCCTTCGTGCGAGATATGGCTGACTGAATGGAGAGATCAGAATCTAGTCTTTCTCTCTCCTCCCTCTCTCTCCTCTCTATGGGCTGTTCATGCGCACTATCTTGAAGGAGGAATCGGGAAGGAGATTGAAGGAAACGGTGATGGAGATTGATGGAGATGCTGAAGATTGATGTGCAGCATTGGATTGAGAGCACTGGAGGCTCCGTCCACTGGTCACACAGTCATTAAATGCGTCTCGTGTTTCGTAAAAAACACGGTATGACAATTTTTATGAAGAAAATGAAGGGTTTTTGGTATTTTATGATGGTAATGATGTTCTTATTTGATGAAAAATTGTTTGAGTGCTGGTTGCATCATGATTAATTGTTGTTTATCAAAAAAATTTGATTTTGCAATGATTTACATGCACTATTTAATTCCCGTAAAACTCGAAATGCGGTTTTTAAGCGGTAAAATGATAGTTTTGTTGTTTCGGGTGGGTGAAATGTGTTCATATGGGAAAAAAATGGAAAATAAACTGATTGTTAGTACGCTGAAGTGATTGGAACAAGAAAAATCAGAAAATAGCATACTTTATTGACAAATAAATCAAGAAAATGGAGAAAATAAGGGGAAAAATAGAAATACGCTTCACAAAAGTAAGGAAAAATATAATGATTATTTGTGGATGTATGGTAGTGGCAAAGCATGAGGTTTAGCCTCCGTTTTTCCTATCTCCTTGTCAGAGTTTGTGATTTATCACTTTTCATACATCAAAACATGACAAAATGAACCTCTACACCTACGCAACGAAAGCAATACCTAAACGTAAGGGGTGGGATGTTTGAATGGTGCGATTTGCATGCTGATTGTTGTTGATTTGCTGATGCATATCATGACATAGAGTTTGGTGTACTTTAATTAAGAGGATAGTAGTACGAGTGTTGTCTCAGTGCTATCCTTACATCACCGCAACGAGTTAGTGAAAGAGCATTGGAAAGCCTGGTTGTGCCCAGCACATTTCAGATTGAAAATTATGTTTGAGCACTTTAGGATCATCCACTTTTGCATGTGCATGTCAACCATGGTATTAGAATACAAAGGACTAGATGCATAGCACCTATTTTCGATTACAATGACCCACGCTTGAGTGTGGAAAGGCAACGTAAGCCATAGGATAGTTGTTCGTTTCTTGGGGAATTATTTGGTAAGGACACATGGTATCTCCTGGAATACTTTCAAAATGAGATAGTGGAGTTTGTTCGTTTGTTCTATATATTGAGCAGTGCATCAAGGGGCCAATCCCTGCGATATAGGAGAGCTGCAGTGGGGCCACGGTGATTCCACTGAGAGGTTGCCTCCCATGTATGTGATTATCATGTCATTTATTGCCAATGTGTATGGGTTATCCCTCTGTGGAGTTTATAGAAAGGGAAACGTTGGACTACAAAACTAAAAACGCATAGATTAGGCTTTAGGACAGTTTGTCCTTTAGCAACAGATAGATGCTCCTGGCCCGTGAGGCGGTGTGGGTGTGGTTGTCTGTTATGAGCATGAGGTCCGGCTAGTACCGTAGCCAGTGCCGGCCCATTTGAGGTCCCTTTAGTGGTGCGTCTGTTGGGAGCTGCCAACAAGTGGTGGTTCTCGAATCTAGGGTTTTTAGGGACCAAAAAGTTGGTTTATGTCCTCTAACAAGGACTATCAAGCCGAAATAAAAAAAGCAGAATGTGCTGAGAGGGCTAGACGGCGCTTGGAGATTATAAGACGCTATTCTCCTCAAAGGAGCAGCCCAATACGCATAAAAGGCAGTGATCTTAGTAACCCAACTGCTGCACATAGTCCTTTAGGTGCAGAAGGAAGCGCAAGTTCTTCCTCTCTTCCACCAAGTCAACCTAGTTCAAGAGGGGGTGTGATCCCATCAGTCCAAACTCCTATTGTCAATCTGATTGTCGTCATGGCACAACTCATTGCAATTCCTGCAAGGACGCCAGATCTACCAGCTTTAGGAGTGCTTTTGCCCATTTTTAATGGGTTAGCGGAAGAAGATGCGGAGATTCACATTTGTGAATTCCAAAGATTAATGTTTAATTACCGCATCCAAGATGAGGGACATCTTATGATGTTCTTTAACATGACGTTAAAAGGAAGGGCTGCAGTATGGTATCATAGCATAGAGGCTGGAACCATAACTACAATCGACCAATTTTATACAGCTTTCCAAGGAGAATATGCCCCTGAAAGAGGTGGCCAATACTGGTTGCATGTTTTGAATGTAACACGCCAAGACCCCCATGAGAATGTGAAAGCCTATGCCAAGAAGCTTAAGGAAGTATTTCGTAAGTTACAAACTTACATTCCCATTCCGCCGGGCTGCCCAATTGCAATACTTCTTGCATGGATTGGATTTCAATATTCAGGTACAATTGAGGAGTGTGGCTTTGGCTGATATATACACCGCCATCATGCGGGCAGAAGGAGTAGAGTCACGATTACAAATGACCTACTCCTCTCGAATAAATCTTAATGCAGGTCTAGTTCCTGGAGGCAATTTACCATTGTTAAATGGAAGTCAAGGGATGCCTATGAATAACCCTAATGGGAGAGGAAGCGTGGTTTAAAATGTACCTTTTCTGCCAGCTTCTCCCAGTGTGACTATGCCTATGGCGAGTCAGTTGGCTCCACCAAATGTTGGAGGCCAAGCTTTGAATCCTAATGTTGTTCCTGTGAGTCAACAACCAATGCCCAATCAAAATGTTAGGCCAATGGAACGACGGATAGATGATCAAGGCTATGAGTCGAGTGCTTACCCTAAGTCACCTCAGAGTGAGAGAGCTCCTTTATCCTCTACTGAATTAGAAATAGCAGATGATCCATCTGGTAGTGAGACATCATCCAGTGATGAATCTAAAGAGGGGTCCACTACAAAGGATATTTATCAGATAACTCTAAATGAACCGATAGAGCTGCAAGATAGGATAAGAGACGCGGATGTGATTGAGTTGGACCTTGGCACGCTAAATGATTCGCGACCAATTAAATTAGGTTCCATGCTCAGTTCAACAGAAAGGGAGGACTATGTGTCCTTGATTCAAGAATTCTGTGACATCTTCGCTTGGAGTTAGGACGAGCTGAGAGGCATCCCTCCCAGTCTGGCTATTCATACTATTTCTCTAAAAGAAGACAGTCCTCCTGTGCATCAGAAAGTAAGGTGTATGCCTTTTGAATTGAGGGACGGGCTGTTTGAGGAGTTACAAAAGTTACGGAAAGCTAGTTTAATCTTCCCTGTACAGCACACAGAATGGTGTTCATCAGTTGTCATCAGGAAGAAGAAAAACAACTAGATCCGACTATGTGTAGATTTTAGAGAGCTAAATGAGCAGACGGTTAAGGATTACTACACGTTGCCATTTATTGACTAGATTTTTGATCAATTAGCAAGTAGGGAAATATAATCGTTTATGGATTGCTTTGCAAGATACAACCAAATGGCAATTGCAGAAGAGGACAAGTTGAAAACGACTTTCATTACTGTCTTTGGTACTTTTGCGTACCAAGAGATGGCCTTTGATTGTGCAATGCACCTAGATCATGGCAACGAACATCAGACAAGACCTTTAGCAACATCTCCCCACATGAGTTGAAAGTATTTATCGATGACCTGGGGGCAGCCACTATAAGGGAAAGGATGTTGATTATCTTAAGAAAGTGTTTTGAGTGCGACAGACGATTTTGTATTACTCTTAACCCACGGAAGTGTGTCTTTGGAGTTCCTTATGGGCTATTGTTGGGCCATGTAGTCAGTTCAGTAGGGATCGCAACTGACCCTGAAAAGATCAAGGTTATAGTCGCTATGAGTCCATCACGCACTTCGAAAGAGGTACATAGCTTTCTATCATCAGTAGGGTACTATCAGAGGTTTATAAATGCCTTGGAAGAAAGGATGTTTCCATTAACGAACTTATTATCCTTTAGTTGTCTATTTGTATGGAGCGACCCTTGTAAGGTAGCTTTCGAGGATGTGAAACAGGAGCTAGTAAAAGCACCAATTTTAAAAGCACCTAAAAGAAGTGAGGTATTTTACATATTTTCAGCAGCCACCATGCATAGTATCAACTGATGTTTAGCCCAAATCTGGGAGAGAAAATGGTATCATCCGATAGCTTTTGCTAGTCAAAAATTGGGCATATAAAAAATTAACTACACCTACATGGAGAAGTTGTGCCTTGCGATGGTCTTTGCGACTAAAAAATTGAGGCACCACATCCTCTATGAGAAGGTAGTTTTCTATACGAAGGCGGAAGGGCTTAGATTGCTTATGAACAAGCTACAACCACCTGATCGTCTGGCAAAGTGGTTAATCACTTTGTAGGAGTCCAATTATGAGATTAAGAGTAAGCCACCAAGGTTGCAGGGTATTGTGGAATGCCTTGTGGATTTCGGGGAGCCGAAAGAGACTTTGGCTGAAGGAAGTGATATCGAAGAAATGTTTAAAATTGATATAGCTTCTATCCCATCTTGGTATGCTGCTATCACGCATTATCTATCAATGGGAGAGATTGGAGCTAGTTTATCAAAATCGAAAAAGAGGAAAATCAGACAACAGGCTTTGAAGTTTTCCTTGATCGCAGGAATACTATATCGGCAGGGTGTTGATGATATCTATCGCCGATGTGTGATGCCTGACGAGGTTCCTTTCATCTTGGAAGAGTGCCATGACTCTGCATGTGGAGGGCACTTCGCTGGACGGTTGACGGCACAGAAGGCTTTAAGAGCTGGATATTGATGGGGCCGTCCATCTTCCAAGATTCCTTTGAGGACGTTAAGAGATGTGATACCTGTCAAATACATGACAGTAGAGAGAATAGGAAACACCCACTTACGCCTATCATGGCTATCCTTCCATTTGAGAAGTGGGGCATTGACTTTGTGGGTCCTATCACCTCATCGTCTACTACTCTGAAGAGGTACATTATAGTAGCAACTGATTATTTTACAAAATGGTCAGAAGCATGGGTGACGAGGCAAGACAATACAAAAGAGACTGCAAGTTTCCTCTTAGAGAAGATTATCTGCCGTTTCGGTCCACCGAAGGAACTAGTGTCGGACCGTGGAATCGACTTTTTGAATAAAATGATCAAAAGCCTGACTGAAGCACAACAAAATGACCCCCTATAATCCGCAAGCCAATGGGCATGTCGAAAGTACTAATAAGCAGCTTGTGGGTATCTTGGCAAATCAAGCACAAAAAAATGACCCCCTATAATCCGCAAGCCAATGGGCATGTCGAAAGTACTAATAAGCAGCTTGTGGGTATCTTGTCTAAAATAGTCTCGGAGAAGAAACGAGACTGGGACAGGAAGTTGTATGTGGCAGTATGGGCATACAATACAACGTTCAAGCGAGCTACCGGCCATACTCCATTTAAATTAGTTTATGGGGAAGAGTGTGTGCTACCCCTCGAAATCGAGTTGCCAACCATACGGTTTGCAATTAACCACTCTTTGGGAGACGAGGATGCACTCTTTGAACTTTTTACGACCATAACCCACCTGGATGAGCTAAAATTGCAGAGCTTATTACACCAGGAGGTAGCTAAACGTCGGATGAAGCAATTGCAAGACCTTAAAGCAAAGAAGTATACCTTTAAAAAAGGGCAATTAGTTATGTACTATGATGCGCGTAGGGAGCTGTTTCTAGGGAAGCTGGAACCTAGATGGAATGGCCCCTACAAGATTGTCAGGATAGAAAAAAATAGGTCTACGGCTCTATTACCTGATCTGCAGGGAGTAGAATTTAAAAATAAGGTTAATCCTAATAAGATTAAACCTTATTATTTCTAAGTATGCTAACACAGAAAAATTCATTGCAGGTCCAGGCTGGGCTGATTTGAGACCTACAAAAAAGCTTAAAGTTGGCTGATGGGGCTGTTAATTCCTTATTTGGAGCACCCATATTTGGAGCGGAGATACCATCAGGGGAAACTTATCTGATGGAGCAAAGGATACAAAGTGATTGAGCAAGAAGATGAAACCTTTATGTGGGAGATCAAAGTTTTCTGCCATCACTTCTTATGAATGTTGACAAGTATGCCTATTGAGTTTAATGAAGAAGGTGGGATAGAGCCATCACTTCATCCCCTAAACATGCTAAATTTTGACTATCATAATTACGAATAGAGGAGTTCGTGATGGCAGGCTGTGTAAACCCATTGTGGATGTACAAATTATATTTTGACGGAGCGTCTAGGGGCCCTTAAAAAAAGGGAGTGTTGGAGTAGTAATCCAAGATCCCCGACGTAGAGTCACGATGAAGTTAGCTGCTTATCTCAGGGTAGGATTCACTAATAACATGGCGGAGTATAAAGCCTTGATTATGGGACTGCATATTGCCAAGCAAGGTGGTATTCGGCTATTGTTAGTAAAAGGGGATTCCCAATTGATCTTGAATCAGCTAGATGGGACATACATAGTGCGGAATCCCATCCTTTGTATGTATCATCGAAGTGCCATGACCCTACTTCACAAGTTTGAGAAAGTGTCTCTTTAGCTGATTCCACGTTACTGGAATCAGTTTGCGGATTCACTGGCAAAACTTGCTTATGATGAATACCTTTTCTTCAACAGTGGTCCTCGTTTGGATATTGCTATCAATAATGAGACAGGACCTGGTCGCTTGTGGGGAATGTTATCAAAGCATGTAATATATGGCAGGCGATGGTTGATATGGGCGATGCAAAGAGTAGCCGAGACCCATCTACCGTTGTTATCCTGGACCCATAGGCTGATTATGTTAGATATGATCAATGCCCCACCCTCATTAGGTGCTACCAATGATCCATGGTGCTCAAAGTTGTAAGGCCCCCATTATGAGGAGAAGCCAAATGTGAGCCCGGACATTGGTTGAGTCCTGACTTGTATATCAGATGAGGTCTATGTGACCGGATGGGAAAAAAAAAAGGTGACTGTTGTGGGTCTAATCTTTGGGTTAGACGGAGTGGTTAAGCTGGTAGCAACTCGAGGCACATTGCATTGAGTTGCGTGGTAAGGGAGTTAAAAGGGGCCCCTATTGTGGGGTCCGGGGGCCGCGGAAGCGGCCCCTGGCTGGGGGGTCCCAGGGGGGCCAGCGGCCCCCCTGGCGGGGGTCCGGGGGCAGCGCCCCCGGCCCGATGGTAAAGGGAATATTCCCTGGAATATTCCCTGGCCGACTAGTGGAGGCTCATATGGTAGGTCGGTCAGCAGGCCAACCTAACGACCTTCGCGGGCTATAAAAGCTAAACCCCTTCGCAGCCATCTTACACTCATCTTTCACCCAGTCAGAGTTGTTGTTCCAGCTAGCCTTAAGCTCTTCACCTATCTTCTGTCTAGATCGCCATCTAAGCTTCATTCATTGGAAGCGCACGGGTGGACAGAGCCATCTTTGTATCAGTTGTTTGGAGTTAAAGAATTTTACTGATTCTCCTCTTATCTATTGTGTACTCTCTATCTCTTTCTCAGATTCTGTTCGCTGCGCCGTGTAATATTTTTACATGGTATCAGAGCCCAGGGGGCTCTAGAGATCGGAGAGCGTGCAAGAGGCAAAGGCTTCAACAGCAAAGAGAAACGATGTCGACTCCGGGAAGCAGTTCTGGCGCATCCGGAAGCGGTGCAGGAGGTGGTGCTGCTGTACCGGCTATTCAAACACTGAGGATTCGTCCACCAACCTTCAGCGAAGGCAAGTTAGATGGTACAAACTACACCTTGTGGAAGTTCAAAATTACTACTATCCTTGATTCTTATGAGCTTCTGGAGACTGTGCTGGGGACTGACGCAGAACCACAGCCTACCCCCGACCCATCAAATCCTAGTGTGATGATTCCTCCGAATGCAGATCTTCTACGAGCTTGGAAACGAAGGAATGCAGATGCATTGTGTGCCTTAGTTACAAGCTGTTCTGACAGTGTTTTGACTCTGATTCAGCATACAACCAAAGCGTCGGAGGCTTGGAATGTACTAAGGAGTCAGTATGAAACACGAAACCAAACAAGGATTCAAAACTTGGAGAATCAACTAGCAGCGGAGAAGTTTGCTGAAGGAGAGACGGTTGAAGCATTCATCACTCGGATTAAGAATCTACGCGACCAGATGGCTGGCGCTGGGATACAAAAGACTAGCGAAGAGCTAGCTCGGAGGTGTCTTCGGATTTGTCCACAAAAGTTTGATGGACTAGTAACTGCCCTTAATACTCAGGTGAGACCTCAAGCTTTGACTTTTGAGGAGTTTTGTGCATTATTAATGGAGGAGGAGTTGAGGCTGAAAGCCCGAGAAGGAAGCAACAATGGAGATGCTGCATTCTCTGCCAATGCAAAAGGCAAAGGTGTTTCCTCCACCAAAAATGATGGTGACAAAAAGAAGAAGGGCGGCAAGAAGAAGTTTCAAGGAGAGTGCTTCTACTGTAAGAAGAAAGGACATGCAATTGCAGATTGTCGTGTCAAGAAGGCAGATGAAAAGAATGGTACCCTTAAAAGTAAAGGGAAAGAGACAGCCAATACGGCTGAAGCAGAGTTGGAATTATTCATGGCGACCATTGAGGAAGTGTGCTCCTCGGCGCAAGAAGAATCTACCACTGACTCTTGGGTGTTGGATAGTGGGGCCTCCCGTCACATGACTAACAAGAAAGGTCTATACAGTTCTATGCAGCCTCTACAAGAATCCATCACTGTGACGGTTGGAAATGATGCTAAATGCCCTGCTGCGGGCACAGGTACTATTTCTTTTGTTGCTGCAAATGGTGAAGTCAAAAAGCTTTCAAATGTGTTGTATGTTCCCGAAATCAGGAGAAATCTCTTATCAGTTGCTGCCATAACTGATCTTGGTCATGAAGTGAGGTTCAAGAAGACAGGTGCAGAAATTATTGATAGTGCTGGCACAATTGTTGGCAAAGGAGAAAGAAGGAACAACCTGTATGAGCTAAGTGCTCTTACAGCCACCGCTGGAGTGGGCACAAGTAAGCTTTGGCATGAAAGGTTTGGACACATCGGATTTGCAGTATTGAAGGAGATGCAAAAGCAAGGTATGGTTGCTCACCTACCTACAATAACTGAATTGAAGGAACCATGTGAAGCTTGTATGATGGGCAAGCAACAGAGAAAGGCATTTCCACAAGAAAGCAAGAATAGAGCACATGCTCCTCTAGAGTTGGTGCATGCTGACTTGTGTGGTAAGATGCCTACACAGGCCTTGGGGGGATCTTCTTATTTTATGTTGATTGTCGATGACTACAGTAGGAAGATGTGGGTGTACTTCCTTCGTGATAAGGCTCAAGCTTTTGGTAAGTTTAAAGAATGGCTAATACTTGTTGAGAATGAAACAGGGAAAAGTGTGAAGAAATTTAGAACAGATGGTGGTGGTGAGTTCAACTCAAAGGAGTTTGAAGGCTTTTGCAAGAGCAAAGGGATCAAGCGTCAATTGACGACGCCTCACACACCTCAGCAGAATGGTGTTGTGGAACGCAGGAATCGTACCATTGTGGAGATGGCAAGATGCATGCTAAAGGGCAAGGGATTGCCTAACCATTTTTGGGCTGAAGCTGTTAATACTGCAGTCTACATTCTAAATCGGAGCTACACAAAGGCTCTCAAGGGAAAAACACCTCATGAGGCTTACACTGGTAAGAAACCATCTGTTTCACATTTCAGAATTTTTGGATGTGAATGTTATGCACATGTTCCAGATGAGAAGAGAAACAAGTTACAACCAAAAAGCAGAAAATGTATCTTCTTGGGTTATAGTGATGAGCAGAAGGCTTACAAGTTATATGACCAAGAGGCAAAGAAGATCATCGCGAGCCGTGATGTGGTGTTCAAGGAGGAGCCGCATACAGTGGAGGAGGAGAAGGCAAGGTCTTCCACTTTATCATCAAGCGAAGAAGTAGTCCACTATGAACCTGTCCCGAGAGCTATCCCTATCCTTAAGGAGGAGGAAGCATCATCTTCAGATGATGAGGAAAAAGTTCACCAACCTGACATCACCCCACCGGAAAAGCCATTGCCGCGCTGGGTGAAGCAGCTCTATGACCACAATAATCCTATGCCTGCATCTGTTGAGGAGAAGGCAGACGGACCAAGGAGGTCTCAGAGAATAGAGGAGCAAAGGAGGGCTTCTGCTCACATAGTCAACATGGCCTTGATGGTTGAGATTATGAGAGAAGTAAAGGAGCCAACTGACTTAGAAGAAGCACTTGCAGATCCATCATGGAAGGCTGCTATGCAGGCGGAGTATGACAGCATAATGAAGAATGACACTTGGGAGCTAGTGGATCGGCCAGCAAAGCGGAAGATTATTGGCACCAAGTGGATCTGGAAGGTAAAGTACAAGGCTGATGGTACCTTAGAAAAGTACAAAGCTAGACTGGTTGCCCAAGGATTTTCACAAGTTGAAGGGTTTGATTTTCAAGAGTCATTTGCCCCAACTGCCAGAATGACCACTATTCGCACGGTACTTGCAGTGGCTGCCCACAAGAAGTGGCCAGTGTACCAAATGGATGTTAAGTCAGCGTTCTTAAATGGTGACCTCAAGGAGGAGGTGTACGTGGCTCAGCCACCAGGGTTTGAGGCCCCCCATTCTGAGAACAAAGTGTGTAAACTGAAGAAGGCATTGTATGGGCTGAAACAAGCCCCCAGAGCATGGTACCAACGGATAGATAGGTTCTTTTTAAACCTAAACTTCAAAAGATGTGCCTCAGATGCTAACTTGTATGTTTACAGGGATGGTAAAAAGTCTGTAGTGATTGTCCTATATGTGGACGACCTTCTTATTACAGGTGACTATGAAGATATGATCAACCAAACTCGAAAGGCTTTGAGTTTTGAGTTTGAAATGACAGACTTGGGCTTGCTGCACTATTGTTTGGGGATTGAAGTCTGGCAAGAGCCAGGAAAGATCTTCATCTCTCAGAAGAAGTATGCATGGGAGATCTTGAAGGCATTTGGCATGACCGAGTGCAAGGAGATAGCTACACCTATGGAGGTGAATGTAAAGTTATCCGTTGAGGATACATCAGCACTAGCAGACATTGGGAGGTATAGGAGGTTGGTCGGCAGTCTAATCTACTTGTGTAACACCAGACCAGATATCAGTTTTGCTGTTGGTGTTTTGAGCAGGTTCTCAAACAAACCTCATGAGAGTCATTGGAAAGCTGGGATGCGGGTGCTCAGATACTTGAAGAAAACTCTTGACTATGGTATCACATACAGTTTCGGAACTTCTCTTGTGGGGAACTGTGACTCAGATTGGGCAGGAGACATTGATTCCAGGAAGTCAGTTTCTGGTTATTGTTTCTCTTTGGGTTCAGGAATTTTCTCTTGGATTAGTAAGAAGCAACCAACAGTGGCATTGTCTTCTACCGAAGCAGAGTACAAGGCAGCTTGTTTTGCTGCATGTGAGGCCGTATGGTTGAGAAGGATTCTATGGCATATGGGAGTGCA
The DNA here is from genome assembly GCF_053477565.2 of Lygodium microphyllum. Lineage (NCBI taxonomy): Eukaryota > Viridiplantae > Streptophyta > Polypodiopsida > Schizaeales > Lygodiaceae > Lygodium > Lygodium microphyllum. The sequence continues at coordinate 49,895,589 of NC_141158.1, read as the reverse complement.
GGATGAAGAACCAACTGTGCTGAGATGTGACAATCAGAGTTGCATCGCCATTGCCAAAAATCCAGTGTTTCATGCACGCACCAAACATATAGAGATCCAGTATCACTATGTGCGTGATTTGATGGAGGATGGGATAGTGGAATTGGTCTACTGTCCAACAGAGGAGAATGGAGCAGATATCTTCACCAAAGCACTTACGAAGGATCTGCTTCAAGTTCATCTTCAGAGACTCGGCATTGGGCCGAGGAGATAGTTCACCTATGGGTGGACATTGAGGGGGGGTGTTAGATATGATCAATGCCCCACCCTCATTAGGTGCTACCAATGATCCATGGTGCTCAAAGTTGTAAGGCCCCCATTATGAGGAGAAGCCAAATGTGAGCCCGGACATTGGTTGAGTCCTGACTTGTATATCAGATGAGGTCTATGTGACCGGATGGGAAAAAAAAAAGGTGACTGTTGTGGGTCTAATCTTTGGGTTAGACGGAGTGGTTAAGCTGGTAGCAACTCGAGGCACATTGCATTGAGTTGCGTGGTAAGGGAGTTAAAAGGGGCCCCTATTGTGGGGTCCGGGGGCCGCGGAAGCGGCCCCTGGCTGGGGGGTCCCAGGGGGGCCAGCGGCCCCCCTGGCGGGGGTCCGGGGGCAGCGCCCCCGGCCCGATGGTAAAGGGAATATTCCCTGGAATATTCCCTGGCCGACTAGTGGAGGCTCATATGGTAGGTCGGTCAGCAGGCCAACCTAACGACCTTCGCGGGCTATAAAAGCTAAACCCCTTCGCAGCCATCTTACACTCATCTTTCACCCAGTCAGAGTTGTTGTTCCAGCTAGCCTTAAGCTCTTCACCTATCTTCTGTCTAGATCGCCATCTAAGCTTCATTCATTGGAAGCGCACGGGTGGACAGAGCCATCTTTGTATCAGTTGTTTGGAGTTAAAGAATTTTACTGATTCTCCTCTTATCTATTGTGTACTCTCTATCTCTTTCTCAGATTCTGTTCGCTGCGCCGTGTAATATTTTTACAGATTAGACAACATGTTATGCGTACGTCTCTTGCTATATATGCAAGAGGGATGGGTCATAATCTTATGCATTTAGCTTAGGGCTGCAAGCCCTATTTTTCCTTCTTGGAAAGGAGCATATTATTATATATCTGTACTATTTTGGGGAGGGATGTGTAGGTGCTATTATGTTTGATCTCGTTAGGCCAAGAGGGTCAATTTTGCGAGGTTTTAAATGTTTTATTTCATTAGGTCAAGAGGGCCGATCAGTTTTTGTAGTGAAATGCTTTATTTCATTAGGCCAAGAGGGCCAGTCGTCTGTTTAGTACGGGTGCAGTTAATGGTTTCTTGTTTTAGTCCTGTGCTAGACAGGTTTAAAGAAGAGCTTGGAAGGAGCCTATGTCGTGCGGAGACTTCTCGTGGCCCTATCTAGGTGATGTCTCTCCTTTATGAGTACTGTGTTTTTATGCTATATGTGTCTGTGTACTTGTAGGGGATTTTCTTTTCTTGTTGGGGACCGGCGTTCAAGGCATCGAAAGACATGTTTTAGAAGGCACTTCTAGTGACCCTGTTCTGCTAGCCTACTAGGCAGCCGTTCTAGGAGTTCTTGTTAGTTGTGAGGCAGTTAGAGAAGCCTACGAGAGGGAAAAATGATGATGATAGAGAGGAAAAAAAACCCTGAATATCTCAAAGAAAATAAATATATACAAAGGTGTGTAAAAAGGGATTCTAACCCCTATACAAGAATAACAAAAGGAAAAATCTTGGAAGCAGTTGATCATCTCCTTGCGAAGGCCTGGTAGGTTCCTGGGGATGAGTCAGACTCGGGGCCGATGCCTTGTCTTCCCAAGGGTGGCGTCTCGCTGGAAAAGAAGAAAGTAAGGAAGGTTGGAGCGAAAATAAAAGTGAGCGTCAGAAAAGGATTAAGTGTCGCCTCGTGAGGGCTTGGTAGGTTCCTGGGTATCGAGACAGGACCCGAGGCCGATGCCCTGTTCTCCTTGGGTCACTACGCTCAGCTCCCTCCTTTTTACACGCCCGAGTATGTGGGAATAAAAACCTAAAAGAAGAAATGTACTAAAAGAAAATACTTCTTGATCAGGATATAGGAGTCCTCACCTAGTAGGAGCTTTTGGGATGTGTTGTCCTTAGTTAGGTAAGTAGTTCAAACCACCACTTAAGGTGATTTCTTTGATAGTTCTTTTTAGTTTGGCCGTGTTGGAGCAGTCGGTTAGTAACTAGCTTTGGACCTTCTATCAGATTATGCTGGGTCTACTCCTTGTGGATTTCATGCCTTGGTTTTGTCAGGGGTAGGGTGAGCACTGTGCTGTGTCTTAATATGTATCTATTTTGTATCAGCTTGATGCTTCCTTTGGTTGTTTTTTGCAAATCTGTTGTGGGATTCGACGGGCTGAGTTGCCCTATCCCGTGGACGCCAATGAGAGCGGAGTTTTGAGCTCGGAATGTGCCTAAAATTTGCCAAAAAATTCGAAATTTAAGGGAAAAAATCTTCGACATCCAAGGCGGCGGTTGCAACTAGGACAATTTTAAGCACCAAGTGAAAGACGGCTTTCAAAAGGCACCCGAGTGACACTTGCAGATTTTTCAGAATTTTTTCGACTGCCGTGCGGGATGCCGGGAGCTGTCAGTCAGTGCGGGATGCCAAGACGGACGCGTAGGATTTTTCAGAGGTCAAATCGGAGTTCGGACGCGAAAGTTGCCAGAAATGGGCCCAAGTTGAAAAGGTGGACAAAAATTAAGGCCAAAAGGGGGTTCCCTTTGGGAGGGGGCACCCCCCCTCCATTTTTTTCCATGTAGGCAACAGCATCCTCATGCCACGAACGTCGCAAAAAATCGCCCCCCCCCCCTCCCCCACAAAATCGATCATGGAGCATTAAGGTAACCCATACAACAGACAATAACCGGCAAATTCTCCTTCTTTCCTGATCCTATCGCCGCCCTTCATGTGAGATATGGCTGACTGAACGGAGAGATCAGAATCTAGTCTTTCTCTCTCCTCCCTCTCTCTCCTCTCTATGGACTGTTCATGCGCACTATCTTGAAGGAGGAATCGGGAAGGAGATTGAAGGAAACGCTGATGGAGATTGATGGAGATGCTGAAGATTGATGTGCACCATTGGATTGAGAGCAATGGAGGCTCCGTCCGCTGGTCATGCAGTCATTTTATGGGTCTGTGGTTTCGTAAAAAACATGGTATGACCATTTTTATGAAGAAAATGAAGGGTTTTTGGTATTTTATGATGATAATGATGTTTTTATTTGATGAAAATTTGTTTGAGTGCTGGTTACATCATGATTAATTGGTGTTTATCAAAAAATTTTGATTTTGGAATGATTTACATGCACTATTTAATTCCTGTAAAACCCGAAATGCGGTTTTTAAGCGGTAAAATGATAGTTTTGTCGTTTCAGGTGGGTGAAATGTGTTCCTATGGGGAAAAAATGGAAAATAAACTGATTATTAGTACGCCGAAGTGATTGGAACAAGAAAAATAAAAAATAGCATATTTTATTGACAAATAAATCAAGAAAATAAAAAAAATAAGGAAAAAAATAGTAATACGCTTCACAAAAATAAGGAAAAATATAATGATTGTTTGTGGATGTATGATAGTGGCAAAGCATGAGGTTTAGCCTCAGTTTGCCCTATGTCCTTGTCAAAGTTTGTGATTTATCGCTTTTTATACATCAAAACATGACAAAATGAACCTCTACACCTATGCAACGAAAGCAATACCTAAACATAGGGGGTGGGATGTTTGAATGGTGCGATTTACATGCTGATTGTTGCTCATTTACTGATGCATATCATGACATAGAGTTTGTTGTATTTTAATTAAGAGGATAGTAGCACGAGTGTTGTCTCGGTGCTATCCTTACATTGCCACAACGAGTTAGTGAATGAGCATTGGAAAGCCTAGTTGTGCACAACACGTTTCTGATTGAAAATTATGTTTGAGTACTTTAGGATCATCCACTTTTGCATGTGCATGTCAACCATGGTATCAGAATACAAAGGACTGGATGTATAGCACCTGTTTTCGATTACGATGACCCACGCTTGAGTGTGGAAAGGCAACCTAAGCTGTAGGATATTTGTTCGTTTCTTGGGGAATTATTTGGTAAGGACACATAGTATCTCCTAGAATACTTTCAAAATGAGAGAGTGCAGTTTGTTCGTTTGCTCTATATGTTGAGTAGCGCATCAAGGGGCCAATCCCTGTGATGTAGGAGAGCTACAATGGGGCTGCGGTGATTCCACCGAGATGTTGCCTCCCATGTATTTGATTATCATGGCATTTATTGCCAATGTGTATGGGTTCTCCCTCTGTGGAGTTTATAGAAAGGGAAACGTTGGACTAAAAATAAAAAACACATAGATTAGGCTTTAGGATAGTTCATCCTTTAGCAGTAGTAGATAGATGCTTTTGGCTCGGGAGGCCGTGTGGGTGTGGTTGTTTGTTATGAGCATGAGGTCCGGCTAGTGCTATAGCCAGTGCCGGCCCATTTGAGGTCCCTTCGTAAGGCATAGTTCTTAATGAAGATCCTATTCCAACCTGTTAATCCAAGAAAGCTACACACATCTTTAACAGTAGTTAGTGGTGGCCACGCTTGGACATCCTTGACCTTTGTAGGATCTATAGAGATTCCTTCATTTCACACAATAAATCCAAGGTATTCAATGTGCCTCTTGAGGAAGGCACACTTTTTCTTATTAGCATAGAGCTCATGCATTCGCATGGTCTCAAGGACGATGCGAACTTGGGATTCATGATTCTCCTCTTCCTTGGAATAAACCAAGGTATCATCAAAGAAGAAAAGCATAAAATTGTCAAGATATGGTCTAAAAATGTCCTACATTATCCTATTAAAGGTGGCAGGGGCATTAGTCAATTCGAATGACATTACTGTGAATTCAAAATGACCATATCTTTTGTTGAATGCCGTCTTAGGAATATCTTCTTCTTTTATGCGGATCTAGTAGTATCTTGACCTCAAATTGATATTGGAGAAATTTTTTTCTCCCTGCAATCAATATAGTAGCTCATCTATCCTTGGGATAGGATATTTATTTTTGATGGTTACTTGGTTCATGCCTCTATAATCGATGCAAAGGTGAAGTGTATCATCCTTCTTCTTTTGGAATAGGATTGGAGCTCCCCAAAGAGAACTGTTGGGCCATATGTACCCTTGGTCCAATATCTATTTGAGTTGTTAGCTTAACCTCATGATCCGCTTCTCTAGGTGGCGGTAATTCAGTCAACTCTTCTAGGAACACATCTGCATATTCTTTTAGCCATGATGGTTCTTCATTGGTGTCCTCTACTTGTTCGGTTTGTTTAGCTTGATCAAGTAGACAAGTAATCCTTTTCTTATTCCTTGAACTATTCACGTTGCTTTAGCTAACTGGATCGTTGGTATACCTACTTGTCCTTGTGTTGTAACTAGCTAACCTTTAGAGTGGTGTTGGTGTCTCCATCACCTATTCTACATGGCGATGGGAGCATCATTGTCTCCATCTTCTACTTCATCGTCATCTTCTTCATTATCATGATCCTCCTCATCATCATGGTTATCGTCCACATCATCATCGCCTTCTCTCTCATCGTCGTCTCCATCTTCCTCCGCCATGACGTTAGCTTCCTCCCCCACACTGCCACCTATTCGACGATAAAAGGGGGTGATTTAAGAAAATTTCAATTAAAGTTATTAAAAGGGGGGTTTTTTTGGGCTACGAGCGGGGAACGTTACATTCTCCCCTAACTCATGTAGCAGTTCTCTATTCATCATGCCATCCACTGCTTTACACAAACTAAATCAGGCCATCTTTCGCCACTGCTAAGCCCACATGAGTCACCCAATTTCACCCTAAAGCCCTCCTTATGAGGATGCCTCGTTGAATCTGGAGTTTTCCCGTGCAACTCCAATGGAACAAATGTTCCAAGCTATGTCTATTATGGTGATTTAGATCAACAATACTAATCAAGCCCTTCTTAGTTATCTATCCATGAAAGGCTCCCACACACATAAGTCTAACCCCAAGGTGCATCCCAAAGCATTTTCCGGCCTTCACACAAAAGATGTTTTGACATGGTTGGATCATTTTGAGAATGTTGTTAGCTATCAGCAATGGCCCAATACCCACAAGAAGAAATGGAGGTCCACACTCTACTCGAAGGCATAGCCACCATGTGGTTTGTCCAGCAGCAAGAGGATGCTATCAAAATAGATTGAGTAAATAAAATATCTTTATTAATTCAAATTTTTTCTAATCACAATGTCACGTAGACTACTCTCTAGCAAATAAAAAAATTGATGCAACAACAATTCAAACTAGTAGCACAGTTTGCAGTTAAGCTAAAGCAACTATTACTGCGTGTTGATCCCACCATGTCTGAAGAAATGAAGTTGTTCTTCCTTTGGCTTTGCCTTCAACATGATTTGTCCCACTAGATTTGAAACCAAGGCTCGACTTCCTTTCATGTAGCAATCTAGATTGCACAATGAATTGAAAGCACAACACATAGTGTAGAAAATAACATCTTGGTAACACATCTGGTTCCTCCATGACAACAGTTTGATTATCAGCCTACCTCCATGGACATCAACATTGAAAACACTCAAGTCAATAATTGCCATGACATATCAATTAAGGATGCACAAGGCTATCCAAAATGTTTCTATTGCAACCAATATGAACATATTCACAAGCATTGTCGACGACTATGAGCAAATCATCAAGTACGAAACACTCAAGTCCAATTAGCTGATGCGGCAACCTTAGTAGCACTTTCGGAAAACATCTGAGTGGGTGGCTCATGGAAGGGTACCCCCCACAGATTCAAGATGCTTTAGCAACTTCCGGGCGCATGATGTGTTCAATGTTGGTTCAGATCTTGGACACACCCCATGAAGCATTTTTAGATTCAGATAGCACCATATCCTCTATTAGCCAAAATTTATCAGAGCATTCAGGTATTTCCACAAGCACAACCACTCTTGTCTCTATATTATTTGGAGATAATAAATAATTATATCACTCCCACACTATAGCCCATTGCACCTTTCATGTATTACACGAGGCATTCATACATGATTTTTATGTATTGCAACGTCAATTATTTCCTTTAACTTTGGTTTGTGACTGGTTTGTCAAAACTTGAGCCCATTTGCACTTTGATAGCCATCATTTAGTCTTGCCCCAAGCTCTTCCCATACCCATGATGTGTTCTTCATGAGACCCCAACTTTGTCCAAACACAAATCAGATTAGTTGATATAACTATATGCACGAACGGTACTCACTCTCTATTACACAAGTTCCCTAGGCTCTTTCTCAAACCCAAAAAGACCACCATAGTCAATCTTCCAATCCATCACTCCATTAATATGGGCAATGCTTCCCCAGTTTGCATGGCATCTCCGTGACAGTCTACATTGGAACAACAAAGGATTAATGACATTGTTCAAGACATGCTCAAAAAGGAAATCATTCAGACTTCATGTAGTGATTGGGTTTTTGAGCCTCATTTAGTGAAGGAAGAAGAAGGCACATATAGGTTTTGCATTGATTTTTTCCCCTTAAATAAGGTAATCATCGATGACGTCTACTTGTTACCTCGTATCAATGACCATCTCGACCAGTTAGGCAAATCTAGATATTTCACCTCCCTTGATTTAGCCTCTAGGTATTGGTAGATTCCCCTTAATCCTGGGGACACTCACAAAACAGCCTTTAGAACCCTTACGGGCTTGTATGAATTCACACGTATACCTTATGGCCTCTCAGATGCAAGCAGTTCATTTCAATGAACTACTAACTCAAATTTCCATGACCTCATCCTCAAAGGTGTTCTCCTCGTCCATTTGGATGATATTTTCATCCATACCCCAACTTCAAACAAACATCTACAAGTCTTGGAGGAAGTACTAAAGCGATTGTAGAACTTTCATTTGCATTGGTCTGGGATTTTATCAAATTTCGCCCATATCTTCATGGAACCACTCTCACTATTGAAATTGACCATCAACCCATCATCCCTCTTCTGCAAAAATATCACCCACCAGGATGGCTTCTTTGATGGGCTTTGGTGCTTCAAGGATACCAATTTGTAATCAGATACATGAAAGGATCGACCAACTACATCACTGATTAAGGAACTGCACTTGCTACACTTGCCAATAACTTAAATTGCCCAATCAAAAACCCGACTATCTCTCACTAATACAGTTGAACAAACCATTTGAGATGGTTGACTGGGATTTCATAGGTCCATTTCCTACTTCTGTGGGAGGAAACATGTCTGTCCTTGTCATGACAGATTATCTAACTAGGTGTTCTGAAGCTCAAGCACTCTAGGATACAAAAGCATCTACAGTTGTGTCAATTCTTATCCGTAATGTCATATTTAGTCATGGATTCCCCCGACAACTCTTGTATATACATAAAGATAGAACAAAAGAAAGAAAGAGAGAGATTATTTTCAAATTTCTATCTTGATACATTAGCTTGCTAAATTATGAGGCAAAAAGAAAAACAAGAAAAATATAAATATTGAAAATTATAAGATGTCAAGTATCGTACCCAGGTTCAATCTTTTTGTCCCTATTTCGTACAACTCGATACATGTCGATGTAACTTTGTGGTACCTTAACCAATAAACATGAAACAAAGAAAACTTTTTAGTGTTAGATTTGGTACTTGGTACTTGGTACTTGATTTGATATCAAGTTCCATAATGAAACTTTGTTTTTGCAATTGGTACTTGGTACTTGGTGTGCAGATCGGATGCTGTACGCTCGCGTAGTGAATGCCGGAAGGTCCCCAAGAACAATAGAACTCTACTTTTTGCACAAATTACAAGGTAAAAAGCATGAGCGACAAGAGCAAGAGACCAATTGGGTGCAATCTCCCCCCATGCCTTGTGTGAGCGCTCCACAAAGCATGTATTTTATGTATTATTCATCTTCAAGCTCAAATAATAGCCCAAATTACAAAATAGCAAGCTTTTAGCTTTTGAGTTTGCTTTAACACAAAAATAGGAATAAAGCTGATGGACGGTGCCCAAAGAGTCTGGCATGCCCAATACAATGTCCAAATAGAAATAACATAATCGTGCGCCCATGCGCATACAAGATAATAATAAATATCCGATGCCTCAATAAATAGGCGTGACAAAATATAGGCGTGGTGCCTATCAAAATATAATCCATAAATCGAATACTCGCTATCCTCCAATGCTTTCCTCCGCCACTGCTGCTATCTCTACATATCAATTGAAGCATTCACAATTGTTAGTAAAATAATACAATTAAACCGACAAAAGTGAATACCTAGCAGTCTTCAGCTACATAAATAAATCAACTGGTTAGAAATAAATCCTAACCTTAATTTATTACCAGTGCGCACTCTAAACTCATAAACGTTTATTAATTTAATATGCATTTTGCGGAATCACCCGCTATGGAATCACCCATGTACACACTAAATTAATGAAACGCCCGAAAAGGACAGGCGTCCCCATCAACTTCTCGCATAAAGAATCCACTTTGTGTATGAGCCCCGGTCATCAAAGTTTACGGAATCCACCGTAAAACCTCACGGAATCCACCGTGGCACGAAATCTACCGTGAAATATGCCTCGTGGCATCATACCCCCCGGGTGGGATAGCAATTGACCTCAATTGCTATTAGCTCAATGTGGAGCCAACAGAGTGGGGAAAGCATTTAAGTCTCTAGCGTGCATCCATTGTGCTTTCTCTACAAGATGGTTCTTAAATTTAACTAGATATCTAGAATATCTTCGGCCAGATCTAGTGGTCATAAAGTCAGTATCTATGATAGCTTCTGATTCAAGTATTTCAGTCTCTTCCTCTAACAAAGGTGGGTTTTCATAAACAGGGTGTACAGATTGGCCTCTAAAAGGTCTTAATAAACTAATGTGAAATGTGTTGTGAATTTTCCAGTGAGGTGGTAATTCTAACTTGAATGCATTGTCATTAATTTTATGAATGATCCTAAATGGTCCATAGAATCTAGGGGCTAATTTCACAAATGGGTGTCTATCTACACTTTGTAGTCTACGTTTTTCTATTCTCAACCAAACATAGTCATCAATTTTAAAATTCATTGCTTGTCTTTTCTTATTGGCTTGTTTGGTATATGATTGCTGGGCTTTGGCAATCAGGTCTTTAACCTCATCAAAAATAGTATTGTGCATACTAGCAATATCATCAGCACTCTGAATTCTATTTGACAAAGATGTAGCAGGTGTAGATAATCTATATCCATAAATCACTTCAAACGGTGCTTTCTTTGTAGATGTGTGTGGTGTATTGTTATATGCAAACTGTAATAAATGCAAATGTGTGTCCCATGTCTGAGGTTTAGAAATAGTATATGCACGTAAGAGATCTAGAATAGTGCTATTAGTGGCTTATGTTTGTCCATTAGTTTCAGGATGAAATGCAGATGAGAAATCAATCTTTGTGCCTAGGTTAGCAAACAGAGTAATCTAAAAGTTGTTACAAAATCTAGAATCACGATCTGAAATAATAACTTTTGGCAATCCATGGTTAGTGAAAATAGTTTTCAAAAACAATTGTGCTGCTTGTGATGCTATTAAAGTTTTCTTACATGGAATGAAATATGCTTGTTTACTAAATCTATCTACTACTGCCCAAATCATATCATGGTTAGATTTAGTATTAGGTAAACCAGTAATAAAATCCATAGAAATTTGTTTCCAAGATTTAGATGGAATAGATAAAGGCATAAGTAATCCATACTGTTTACCATAATGTCTCTTAACTCTTTGATAAATCAAACATTCAGAAACAAAGTTAGATACATCAGTGTCCATATGCGGCCAATAAAAATCTTCAGTAATGTTCATAAAGTGGATATGATACCTCTATGACCTTGATATGGGGGACAATGAATCTCATTCAAAACAAAAGATCTGAATGGAATTGTAACACACAATCTCTTTTCATAAAACATAAATCCATCATTATATGACAATGAATCAATAGGAATCAAGTTATTTTGAACTAATTTATTCCAATCAGCATGAAAAGTAATATCCTGATGATAAGTATCTTTCATAGCAATCAAATAATCAAAAGATATAACAGAAATATTATGAATAGTAGGTCTTCTACTTAATGCATCAACCACTACAGTTTCTTTTCCGGGTTGGTATTGAATGATAGGATGAAAACTTTGAATAAAAGATGCCCATTTGATATGTCAGTCAGATATTTGGGTTTGACTAAGTAAATGTCTAATACTTTGTTGATCGGTCTTAATCATAAATTTTGAACCCATTAAGTAGTGTTTCCACTGTCTTAATGCTTGTACAACAGCTAATAGTTCTTTGTCATATGTGAAATATTTGAGTTCAGAGGGTTTCAGCTTAGAACTAGAATAGGCTATAGGATAATTATCCTGCATAAGTACAGCTCCTATTCCTGATCCACTAGCATCGGTCACTACTAAAAAGAATGGTCTATTAAAATCAGGCAACTGTAGGACAGGGGCATGGGTTAATGCATGTTTCAATAAATCAAAGGATTTTTGTTGATTTTCGGTCCAATGATAGACAATTCCTTTCTTCAAAAGTTTAGTCAGTGGTAAAGCAAGTAATGAAAAATTACGCACAAACTTCCTATAAAAACTAGCAAGACCAAGGAATGAGCGTAACTCATGCACGTTTTTAGGTACAGGCCAATTCAATATTGCATCTATTTTCTTAGGATCAACTTTAATTCCATCATATGATACAATATGACCTAAATACTCAATTTTTGTTTTAAAGAATTCACTCTTTTCAGGATTTGCATACAGTTGATTATCTTTTAATAACTGGAAAACCAATGACAAATGCTCATAATGTTCTTTCTCGTTTTGACTAAACACCAAAATATCATCAAAGAAGACAATTACACAATACTGATATTTCAGAAATATACGGTTCATCATTCTACTAAACGTAGCAGGTGCATTAGTCAATCCAAATGGCATCACTAAAAATTCGTAATGACCAAACTGTGTTCTAAATGCAGTCTTGAATATGTCTGACGTATCTAGTCTCACCTGATGATAACCAGACTTAAGGTCTATTTTACTAAATATAGCAGATCCTTATAGTTTGTCCATAAGGTCATCAACTCTAGGAATGGGATACCTATTCTTTACAGTGATCTTATTTAAAGCTCGATAGTCAATGCACATGCGATAGGTATTATTCTTTTTCTTGACTAACAGAACAGGTGCACCGAATGGAGAACTACTAGGTCTTATCAATCCAGTATTTAGTAATGCCTCAACTTGACTCTAAATTTCTTTTTGCTCTATCTGGTTATGCCTATATGGTGCTTTACAAGGTGGTTGTGTGCCAGGGATCAAATCTATCTTATGGTCTTCTGGACGTGAAGGAGGTAAACCAGGTGGTAGGTCTTCGGCAAAACAGTCCTTAAAATGTGCAAGAAACTCTTTATGCCTAGGATGCATATGATTTTCTTTTACTTGCAATTCATTCACCCAAATGAGATAGGATTTACTACTCTTGCGTAATGCACGTTTAGTTTGAGTATGCGAAAGCAGTGGAAAAACATTATATGCATGCATACCATATAATGTAATAGATTTTCCTTGAAAATTTATATTCATTGAATGCGTGGAATAGTCTATATCTGGGTTATGCTGATGACGCCAAGGCATACCTAAGATAATGTCACTCGACTGTAATGGAACAACTAGGAAATTTCTTCATTCAGTGTATTGACCAATTTGAATCTCTAAGTCATGCACTTCCTGTGTTCCATTATACCTAGTGCCTAAGAATGCTGCTTTAATACGATAATGCGTAGGTACAGTCTGTAACTTCAATTCTTTTACTAGCTTTGCTGAAATAAAATCATGAGTACTACCGTCATCATGCAAAATAATCTTTTCCTTTCCATGCACCAAACATTTCATAGTCAATAAAGAATGTGGAGTTGGCATACCTGGTAAAGTATCCGAAGGAGTAGGAATATCGTCCTCATCTTCTGTGAAATCAGGCATATCTTCATGTTCATCATCATCCATTGCTCCAAGGTAGTTGATATGGGCAGGTGGCTTCTTTGAATGACAATTTGCTATTAGATGTCCAGGCTGGTGGCATTTATAGCATACTATAGGCTTGGCTTTGGTTGCATTGTTTGCAATGGTAGGAAGTCTACGTACATTAGGATTTGGCTGTGGAATAGGCTTGGAATTTTGATTGACATTGGATCGTAAAGGAGGTGGTTTTGCTCAATTTTTACAGAAAGATGATGAAGAGAAACGACCTAGATTAAATCTTCTAAAATTGGAATTGAATTGCTTAGATCCATAGTTACCATTGGCTTGGAATTTCTGTGGACGTCTATCTCTACCTCACAGCTTGTCTTCAGTGTCGTGAGCTAGTGAAATTGCGTCTTCAAGAGTAGCAGGCTTGAACATATTAACTTTAGCGTAGTAATGCCCAAGGAGTCCAGACATATACTTGCACTTGTGTGTCGCTTCAGGTACGTCTTCAAGCATGCGTAGCTGGAGTAGTGCATTCCAAAAATGCTCTGTGTACTGAGGAATAAGCTCATGATCCCATTGCTGAAGAAGATCCCATTGCTTAATAGCTTTCTCATGAAATGGTGGAGGAAGGAAATTCTGCATGACCTTCTTCTTGAAATTCTCCCAAGAAGCAGGACAATCTATACTCTTGCATATAATAGTCCACCAAAGAGATGCTCTGTCCACTAAATGATTAGTGACACACTTGATTTTATCTTTTCTGCATAGGTTTCCTCATGGAAATAGTCGTCAAACAGACTAATGAATGCTAGAACAGTTTTTCCTTCTCGTATGCCATTTAAAGTACGGAATTTGAAACTTCTTTTACTTATCTTTGATTCCTTGCAGATGGTTTGAGCTTCAAGAGTTGCGTCGATGGTACGTCGGATAAGATCTTTGGATTGAGATTCTTCTTTGTCGGTAGACGATCTTTGTAAATTTGCCAATTGAACTTGCAATGCTTGCCTAGCTCGTCGTTCTTCATCCAATTGCATCATAATTAAGTCCAGCTTTTGCTCCATCGTAGGCTCAGGTAGGTCGCCTTCAGCCATAAGATCATCCATATGTGGTTCCGTCATCCTGCAAAACTCAAAAGACCTTTTTCACTCAAAATCAAGTTAGCGGGATGAGCGTAGCTCAAGTTCGGGAATACAAGGCTTATGTATTTTTGGGTGTAGCTTTCACAATCTTCGAAAAATCAGTGTTTTATCCTTCTTTGTATGCTGAAAATGCTTCAACAAACCTGCGTATGAGTAGAGTACCTTCCAATGAACAACTTTGCAGTTCGGAGTTTTTGCGCAAGAACAGCCCTTCTAGGAGTTTTGAGCACAAGTTAGTTTTGACTCCAGTTGACTTGTCTGACTTGCAGAGTTGCAGACCTATGTGATTTGCAGAGCTGTAGACTTGCAAAACTTAGTCGATTTATCTGACTTGCAGGATTTAGACTTGAGAAACTTGCTAGACTTGACTGGTTGGGTGTGACCTGGAGTTAGTTATGACTTGCAAGATTGAAGAGCTTGTGTGACTATGGCTTAATTGATTAAGCTTGAAGCTTAATGGGCAGCAAACGGCGCAATTCGTGGGGGGGGGGTGTTTTTGTTGCCGGCGCAAAAATCGGAGGTCTCCTCTTGTCTCAGACGTGACGAATTTTGAGATGAAGCTTGTTAAAGCTTCTAGCTAAGCTTAATAACTTTTAAACTTAAGCTTTGAAGCTTAATGAGAGATATGGAAATTACTATGTTCTCTGTACAAAACGACTTGATGAGGGAGAGTTGGGAGTGGTCCTCCGCCTCTGCAGACCGGTCCCTCGCGATCCGATGATGGAAACAGGGGTTCTTGATCGCCAGAAATATGCTTGTATCGACGGTTCACGACGAGATTGATTGTAGGGCCCGATCGTTCCAAGAGCTCCGCCTTCGTACGAGATGGGTAGCGATTGGAAGCTCTTGATCTCAACTTCGCTCTGATACCACTGCTGCGCAGATCGGA
Organism: Lygodium microphyllum; assembly: GCF_053477565.2. NCBI lineage: Eukaryota > Viridiplantae > Streptophyta > Polypodiopsida > Schizaeales > Lygodiaceae > Lygodium > Lygodium microphyllum. The sequence continues at coordinate 49,880,488 of NC_141158.1, read as the reverse complement.
TGCTGTACGCTCGCGTAGTGAATGCCGGAAGGTCCCCAAGAACAATAGAACTCTACTTTTTGCACAAATTACAAGGTAAAAAGCATGAACGACAAGAGCAAGAGACCAATTGGGTGCAATCTCCCCCCATGCCTTGTGTGAGCGCTCCACAAAGCATGTATTTTATGTATTATTCATCTTCAAGATCAAATAATAGCCCAAATTACAAAATAGCAAGCTTTTAGCTTTTGAGTTTGCTTTAACACAAAAATAGGAATAAAGCTGATGGACGGTGCCCAAAGAGTCTAGCATGCCCAATACAATGTCCAAATAAAAATAACATAATCGTGCGCCCATGCGCATACAAAATAATAATAAATATCCGATGCCTCAATAAATAGGCGTGGCGCCTATCAAAATATAATCCATAAATCGAATACTCGCTATCCTCCAATGCTTTCCTCGGCCACTGCTGCTATCTCTACACATCAACTGAAGCATTCACAATCGTTAGTAAAATAATACAATTAAACCGACAAAAGTGAATACCTAGCAGTCTTCAGCTACATAAATAAATCAACTGGTTAGAAATAAATCCTAACCTTAATTTATTACCAGTGCGCACTCTAAACTCATAAACGTTTATTAATTTAATATGCATTTTGCAGAATCACCCGCTATGGAATCACCCATGTACACACTAAATTAATGAAATGCCCAAAAAGGACAGGCGTCCCCATCAACTTCTCGCACAAAGAATCCACTTTGTGTATGAGCCCCGGTCATCAAAGTTTACGGAATCCACCGTAAAACCTCACGGAATCCACCGTGAAATATGCCTCCTGGCATCAGTACTAGATTCAATGCTTGGTACTTAATTCGGTATAACTTGGTACTTGGTACTAGATTTGGTACTTGGTGCTTGATTCGGCACTTGGTACTTGATTTGGTATCAAGTTTCATAATGAGACCTTGTACTTTCAATTGGTACATGGTACTAAATTGAAATCGGGTGTTGTAGCTATAATAGCTTATGGTGAGCTTGATACTTTTTATTCATGTGCTTTGAAACTTCATAGTTCGGATCTTTGAGCTTGAAAGTTAACTTGAGTTGATACATAGTGTAGAATTTGGGACCTCTGCAGAAACTATGGAAATCAAAAGCTCGTTAATATTAGAGCCTAACATAGAAAAACATTGAACTGCAATAAAAATTCTAATTTGTCTCTATCTATCTTTCCAAGAGATATTTTTTTTAGACAATAGACAATAGAAAAATAAATATTTATTTGAAAATAGACAAATTCAATGATGTAACAAACGTACATCAATATATATCATCAATAAAGATATGTACATGTGTCTAGAGTGTGTGGTGATCAATCCTCACATATACAAAACAAGTGTCATTGACCAGCCAAAGACCAATCCTCTTTTAATCAGGTTGTCAAGCCAACTCCTAGGAGTTGTTGCACTGAATAGGTGATATTGGTAACTAATTTATATGATTTCTCTTAACCTTCCTCAATATTTACGACACTCGTTTGTAGTAGTCCAACTAATCTAATATAAAAAAACTCAGCAATTTTGCTTAATCTCGCACTTCATCTCTATTTCTATATTGAACACTTAAATACTAACCCTAGGATTTTAATCCCTTCGAGAATTACCTTCAAAGCATAAATCTAATAGTTCTATCTAATTCCTTTTATTATCAAATCAACTAACATTCTTCAATCCCATAAACTCTAATTTTCTTTTAAAAACATTTTCTTGTCCAATCTTGGTATAACTTAATACCTCCTCAATACTTTTAATTTGCGTAAAGTTATACACATCATATTTTATATAAATAATGTTCAAAGTCATCACATTGAATAAATTTTTTATTTTTAAAAAAAACCCAAGAACATTTTATGAAACATCCAAAACTATATTCCTAGGTTTTCTATAGAATATCCTACTTTTTGTTGAATTAAAAACATGATTTTTATCAAAGAATAATGAAATGTTCCTCCAAAATAACTATTTGTGATTTTTAAGATATAGTAAATTTTTTTAAAAAATTTTAGAAAAATTACAAATACTTCTAGTAGTACTTACTTTGTTAGAAACATATCTTATCTCATAATTGGTTAGCCTAATATTCTAAAGAATTTTATCTATACAATTTTAAAGCATTTTTTAAAGATTTTTTATTTTTAAAATAAAAACTAGACCTACATAAATTCTAAAAAATATCCAAAGTTGAAATTAAGATTAAAAGACATTTTATAAAAATTTCAAACCAAAGAAACATTTATGTGAAATTATTTTTTTTGTGTTAAACAAGTTAAGACACTTATGTGAAGTATGAGAATCGTGATTGCGTCTTTGGGAGCCATCTCCTTTGCACTCTAGCCTAGGGGAGTCTATCCACTCGTTCCCAATGGTGAGTTCATCATTTCCCCTCTCCCAAGAGATCCATTGGCCAATTGCATTGTTGCCATAGAAATAGCCACTTGTAGTTCTTTTAAGGCTTAATCTTGATTAAGTCCAAGCTTAAGAGATTAGCCTCCATGGTTTTATGTTGATGACTAAGAGAGAAGAGAAGAGAAAAGCTAAAAAATGGAGGTAGAAAGAGAATATCATGGCAATGGCTATGGGAGAGGCATTGGCTTCAATTCTCTCTTCTTGCCCCCTCCAACTACAATTGTTTCTTCAAATCCTCTTGCTTGGATGGCTTGAAAACCTCTTCACTCTCTTTCCTCCTCCAATTGATGGCACTTCCTTCAGGTTGATAGTGTCCCCTTCCTGATGATGGTGCCATCTTCTCTCTTTAGCTTGCTCTCTCTCCCTCTTTATAGGATGGTATCCCCCCCTCTTTTCATGACTCTCCAACTTCCACTAACTCCTCCCCTTCCTCTTCTCCAATTGGCACCCTTTGGGCTTCCTCTCCCTTTCCTCTTCCTCTTCCAGCAACAATTGACATTTTTAATTGCATGTTTTTGTTATAAATACATTTATAAACAATAATGCAAGTGACAAGTTTTCTCCATACTCCAATCTCTAAGTTGCATATCAAATTGGTGGCAAAAGCATGGATGATCACTACAACTCAATATTAATTTGCATTTATTTCTTCATGGATAAGTAACCATGTTAGTATCTTGTCACATTAACTCAAATACTCATGGTCCACTAATTGTTATATCCATGTCATTAACTCCACTTACTCGAAAATAATCCATTCTCATTAGATAAAACTATCGAATTCTACTTGGCATTTACCTAAGTCCATCCTCTAGCACAAAACTCCTTCAAACAAAGATTTTCCACTTGCGGGATTGCAAAGACATGTTCTCCAAAGATGAAATCTCGACTGCATCTGCATTAAATTAATGTGAGAAGGTGGTAACAATGTGCCAATTGTGTACAATGTTGCTAAATTTTTTTGCAATGTTAGGCATTGTTTCTAGGTGTTGTCATTCTCCCCCACTTAATTGCGAGTGTCCTCATAAGCACAGCTACATCACGAACATCCAGCATCATGAGCACAGCTACCACGAGCTAGCATCACAAACTTAAAAGAAAAATATACTTTCCCTCTCTTAATTGCGAAGCATCCTCGCGAGCACAGCTATAAGAACTGCAAAAAGGCACAAAGAAAACTAGTAGACACTAAAAAGATAGGAAAATATTTACTGGTGCCGTATTATAAATCTAGCAAAGCAAATATTCAATTAAGTTGTGTAAAAGGTTGTGCATACTAACATTCCCTTACTCGCTCTCCCCACTTAAGTGCATAACGTAGCTTCATCCAGTGCATAGAATATACCAACTAGGAAGCTTTCTAGAGCCACTAAACAATAATAATCTCTATAGGCAAGAAAATGCCACACTACTATCCTACTAGGAATATTGCTTCTAAAATAGCCTCACGGATAAGGTCCATGCTTAGCAAAGAACCCAAACAAAGCAAGCTAGCATTACGACACCAAATAGGCCTCCCATGGTTTAAATGCTAACCCTCCATGTTCTACTAGAACAACAAGTCAATGGTCCCTAACTTCCAACTGTCCAGAGTGTTGTTTATTTACTTTTTTTTAATTTAAAAAAATGGTAGTGGCTTTCTTTCAATGACAAAAGAGTATATACATTGATTTTCCTTTCCAAAAGGCCCCATCCCAAAGAGATGCAAGGCATCAAACGTAGGGCACCCATCAAGGAAATCCCTACAGCCTACCAGGATGTCAAAGGCAATGATTATCTTCTTCTTCTTCTTCTTCTTCTTCTTCTTTTCCTTTAACCTTGCAGTCTCATGGCTTTTCTTTTCTTTTCTTGCCTTCTGAAGAATGAATATATAGACTCTTTTGAACATTTATTATTTGGATTGGAATTTAAGTGTGTTCTTTTATAAAGGATCAACTAGAAGACTAAGAATGCATCACTTAATTGAAAGGTCAAACATTTCAGCTCAACAACTTCGCTCGAGGAATCTAATCTAGCACATAATACTAGTCACTCAGGCTCGAAAAATGATAAGCAAAGATACTCATCAGTTCAGCATCTCTCATCCACGCTCCTCCTAGTCAAAATTTCCTAGAGAGAACCTTGTTATTGAGCTACCCCCACATATTGCTAGAAAATCGACATAAAGGGAAAAACTCTATTGGATTTCCAATAAAACTTCCATACAATGAAATTCACTATTTCATGCAAACACATCATCCCCTTTCAATCACTCCTTGGTGCTAAGTCCCATCCCATGTGGGTGGACTCTCATATAAACGAAATTGGTTATATATTTCTTTTTATGTATTTGTGTTTGAAAAATTTGAGGTTTTTGTTTCTTCAGTAAGTATTTAGGTTTGGAAAACTCTAAATTATTTCAATCAAATTATATTTGTAACTTTCCCTTATTTCAAACGAAAAGAAATTGATAAATTAGATATGAAATAACTTGTTATGTAGATGGATATTGCAACTCCAAGATAATTGCAAAGATAATCACATAGTGGTTCGCAAATTGCAACAATCATCAAACCTGCACAGAACTCAACCACTAACCACTAACCCATTAATATGTTGGATCAATAAAGGGTGAAACTCCTTTGAAAATCAGCCATCTAGTCAAACTTCCTTGTAATGAGCTCCTAGCATCGAAGGAGTATCCCAACTGTGCATGCAACTAACTACCTAACCATGTGAAGACTAACTAAACTAAAGTGCACTAAAACCTAAAATGTAAAGATATCAACTAAACCAAAAGTGTTTTTTTTCCCCTTGAGTTGTGGTTCAAAAAGACACTTAGACTTATCTTTTTCCCAAAACCGATTAGTCTTTTCATATTCGTCCCACTGGTTCTTATCTATAGATAAGACTTATTTCATCTATAATTTCGACCTCCCTTCCTCTAAAAAAAACTCTAAAAGTGAAATTTCATCTAGACATCACCTTTCTCTAAATTAAAATTCTGCCTTTTCCTTTTGTAACTCAATAATTTTCTTCATTGATTCATTTACAGAAGTCATTGTTGCCTCACGTTCTACTTCCAAAGCCTCATTTAAACCTTTAATGATCCTATCATACTTACCATGATGTTCACTAGATGGTTGTGCAAACCTATGTAAGGCCGAAACTGAGTCATCCTCATCAATATGCAATATTGGTCTTTGTAATAGTTTGCACCTACTTCTACTCCTTTGTTCTCTTTCCTTGCTTTCTAAATCATAACAATAAGTTCTTCTAGCTATATCTGGAAACTGTTCAAATCCAAACGGTAGAGCATTTTCCTCATCAGGGGAAACATCCAAAACCCGACTCTCAGGTATGCCATTATTTTCTTAGTAATGTCAAATTCATCCACATCCTCCAAAGAGGTTGTTGAGATGTCATCTACATTAAATGTCACTAGCTCAAGCATCTCTTTCTGCTCTAGTTCATCCATAGAAGCCGCTTCTGCCTTGCTAAAAAACACATATTCTTAACCATTTTCCTCTGGATCCATGGATAATCGGGAATATGTTTCAAGTGAATTATCAAAGTATTCCGCTTTCCTTGTGGAGAGCATTAAGCAATCTAGGGTTGTATCTTCAAATGTAGACAACCAGTGAGTAATCTCACTATCTGAATCATTGTTTGATGAAAATGTTACTGCATATTCACCAATACCCATTTGTTCTACCTTATGAGGTTGATGGACTATATTTACCTCCACTTTTTCTACTCTTGTTGGGCATTGTGCTCTAAATAACCAGGCATAAGGTTCTTCATTATCGGTCCTCTCTATTTCTGAATCATAAAACTCATTGTTGGATTTCTCATCCACTTCACTAACCATCTCATCTCCTGACTCATTCAAAAATCCTTTTGAAATAACTTGTATTTTAACCTGATTATTTTGAGGACCAATCATAATTGAACATTTATACCAATCCTGAGTGCACTTTGCTTGGTATAACCAAGGTCAACCCAACAACACAGAATATGAAGAGATTTTTGACAATGAGCGAAGTACTAAGTAATTCACATGAAATTCTAAGCTAGCAATTATAGATTTCACATTTCGAAGTAATCCCAAAGGAATCACTTTCCTTTGATCAAACAAATGTAAAACGATATTGGTAGGTTCTAGATTCCGCAATCCTAATTCTTGCATCGTTTGTTCTATCATCAAATTGACTGCTGAGCCACCATCTAATTGCAATCATTCAGTAAGTGTCCATTAATAGTAGTATCTATAACTGGAGCTCGTGGATCCATAAACAAATCTACTATTTTCACGTCCTTAATTACTTTTCTTTCGGAATAATTTACGATTTCTTTATGAATATTAATTTCAATCATCTTCCTTTGACACCAAACTAATTTATGATAAAGCTGTTTTTGACATGTAGGCACTATTTGTAGCCATTGCCAAAGGTTAATGGTTAGAGATACTTGCTCTAATGCAGCCCAAAGATCATAAGTCTTATTTACTACTTCCACGTGCTCTTTATTTCCTTCCTTAGGAGGTATTAGTCTTTCGGGAAAAGGAGCTACCCCCACTTGAATCTTAGAATTTGCTAAAGGCACAGGTAATAATGGATGGTCAGAGGAATGTTGTGGATAATGTGACTTAGGTAGCTCTACATTAGGATCTATATCCTTAGATTTATCCTTCACTACTTCTTTTAATTGTAAACTTTCTTCCTCTAGACCTTGCTCCTCTCATTGCTGCTTTTACACCCTAGTCACCACACCAATCATGGGGTCAGCATTAAAGGTCACCCTACGGGATATAAATTTAGACCTAACGTCATTATCTTGCCTTATTGTTTCTACTTCAACTAAATTTGTGGATGAGATTGAGGGTTCGTTAAAAATTTGCTTACCCTTGTCATTAGGTTTTTTATCTTCTCGCTTAGGGCAATGCTCTTCATGATGCCCTTCGCTGCTACATCTCCTGCATAGAGGAGTATAGTCCTAATTTTTATGTGCACTTGGATAATATGTGGCTATATGACCTTCCTGTTGGCATCGATAAGAAATTACCGGTCCCCTAGGCCCTTGTGGTCCCCTTTGCCCAATTGGATTATGAAAAGGACCATTATTTCTCCAACAAGGAGAATCCCTTCCTCTGTTTCTATCATTATTGTAATTATTTCGGGGTACTTAGGGTCTACCTTGGGTTGGCAATCCTCTTGGCCTAAAAGGTTGTTTAGATGGTCCAATCGCATAAGTCGTATTATTACGATCTATGTAATTGTAATTCGTTTGCATTGAACGAGCTTGTTGTTGCTTTTGACCTATCTTGTGCCAACAATTTGTATCTAGATGCCCTATCTTAAGGCAAAAGGTGTAGAATGGTGGATGGTCATGCATTAGTCTTGAAGGCATCGGACACTCTGTAGCCACGTGGCCATACCCATGACACTTACCACACCAAATATTGGATCTAGGTGGGTTTGGAGTTGAGCTACTCAAGGATTGTTGTGCACTAGAAAATTGTGTTGTTATTGAATAGATTTCTTTCAAAGGTGCTTGCATTGTACTCATAATCTCCTCCTTAAACTTTCCTAGGGATTTTGCAATAATATTAGCTACTTTCCTTTCATCGAGAGGGGACTGAGATTGTGGCATAGAAGGCATTCCTATTTGTATCATATAGGCTAGAATAGAAATGTACGGATTTAAAGGTACACTTGATACATTTGGATTTTCCATTACTGATGGGTTTAAAGGAATGGTCATGTAAGACATGTTCTTAGATATCTTGCTTAAAGTGCTTGGATATTCCATCCGAGGTTCTTTAAATAAGTCTCTCCGTCGTTGTTGGTTGAGTTGCACTTCTTCCCACAATCTAGCATGTATTTTAGCATCTGCCAATGTAGCTGGCCGTTGTAGGCTAACATGCTTGTGAAGTTTAGGGTTACGCCTATCAATAAATTTACGCTTTTGCGTAGGTTTATAAGGAGCTCGATTCATCTTTCGAATAATTGTCTCCATAAGTTCAATGTAATGTTTAACACTTTAGATTGTTCCTTGGGACAAATGATCCAATTGAAGGGCTAGTCTATCTTGGAAACCTTGCCGTCAAAATTTTTCTAGGAACGCTCTTGATAAGGCCACATAAGTCACTTTATGTTGCACATCTAGGTTCTCGTACCACCTTGCTACCTCATCTTTTAATGTTGCAAGGAAGATATGAAGCTTTTGGTCATCGTCTACTATCTCATTGGCAACACATGTCACCTCAAATCTTTGCAAATGCGCATCTGGATCCTCATGCCACAATCCCCCAAATTGTGTGAAGTCAGCTAATCTAACTGGATTACGAGCCATTGTTTCTCTAGATAATATCTCTAACCCTAAATCTTGAGTAATATCCAACCACGTAGGTTCCAATGGCTCCTTATATAGTTGGCGCAATCCAAAATTCAACTCTAAATCCCAATCAAAGGGTGGTTCAATACTCTCTACTTTAGCATTAGCTTCACTCTCTCTACTTTCACTACTTTGTCTACTCCTTTCCCCAGTGACACTACTGGTTCCTAAGGCTACTCGATCCCATTGATATGAGTTTACTTCACTTGCATTTGATGTTGTTCTATCGAGTGATATACTAGGCCTAAAAGGTTTTACATTTGAGTCAGACACAACTATACCCAGATTTAATAATGCATTCACCCTCTCAAGCTTTTCTAATAACCAAGCCTCATGTCACACTTCGCGTTCTCTAGCTTGTTGATCTTGAGCTTCATTTTGCTGTCTCCATCTCTCCTTTGAATTCATCCACTATTAATGAAATAACTATTACTGTCATATTCCCAAATTTCTCAGGTTTTGTTTGAAGCTATAAAGTTAAACTTTTTCTTGCATGCGCGTTTAGAAGGTTTAAAATGGTTGGTAACTCTGGTTCTATTTCTCCATAAGGCAACTTTTCTTCTTGCTTAGGAATTAGGCCTAAATTTTCAGCAATCTCTCTAATGTATTTTGTGTCAAAAGTAACGTTTAAACCCGTATCCAAGGGAACACATGAACCCAGACCACTCTTCTAAAAGTTCGATAAGTGTTATGATAATACGAATGAAAGTGGTATGATACATTAGTTGTATTTATTTCCACTGCATCTATTAGCCCAAAGTGCACTGCTAACAAAACTATGGTTTGCATGCAATTGTTATAACCCCAACTCCAAGAAGATAACTTCTCTACGTCTATACTTAATTTCGGGCCAAAATATTTACCCCCTCTACTAATTCTGTGTCTCTTGCCAAATCTAGTATTCTCCTTTGGCAATTTCGAGGCAAATTCAAAAATAAGTCCCTTTGAAAAGAGACCTCGTATTCACTCATCAATACCTAGGATTTTAATATCCTAGGGAAATCGATTACCGGTTCGATTGTACTTGGCTCTCAGCGAACACACCAAAAAATGACCAGCCAAAGACCAAGACACTTTTAACCAGGTTGTCAAGTCAACTCCTAGAGTTGTTGCACTAAATAGGTGATATTGGTAACTAATTTATATGATTTATCTTAGCCTTCCTCAATATTTACGACACTCATTTGTAGTAGGCCAACTAATCCAATATCGAAAACTCAATAAGTTTGCTTAATCTCACACTTCGTTTCCATTTCTATATTAAACACTTAAATACTAACCCTAGGATTTTAATCCCTTCAAGAATTAACTTGAAAGCATAAATCTAATAGTTTGATCTAATTTACTTAAAATCAAATCAACTAACATTACTCAATCCCACAAGCTCTAATTTTCTTCTCAAAACATTTTCCTTGTCCAATATTGGTATAACTTAATATCTCATCAACATTTTAATTTGCGTAAAGTTAGACACATCATATTTTATATAAATAATGTTAAAAGTAATAACATTGAATAAGTTTTTCTTTTTTCCTATAGAATATCCTAAATTTTATTGAATTAAAAACATGATTTTTATCAAAAAATAATGAAATGTTCATCCAAAATAACTATTTTTTATTTTTAAGATATAGTAAACATCTTTCAAAAATTCTATAAAATTTACAAATACTTCTAGTAGTACATACTATGTCAAACAAATATCAATCTCATAATTCTTTAACCTAATATTTTATAGAATTTTATCTATACCATTTTAAGCCATTTTGAAGCATTTTTAACGGTTTTTTACTTTTTTTAAAAACATAAATTCCAAAAAAAATCAAGAGTTGAAATTAGGGTTTAAAGAAATTTCATTAAAATTCCAAACCAAAGAAATATTTATGTGGAATTAATTTTTTTATGTTAAACAAGTTAAGGCACTTACGTTGTCGAAGGGTTTTCGAAAGCAAAGTCGCAACCAGAGAGGTTCTTAAGAAATTCCAAGATGGAAGATCAAGCGAAGCAAATAATCAAGACAAATATGATGCCAAGTAACAATTGTATTACTGCCAAGTTATCACTGTGAGCATAGAGAAACATCATAACAAAACCACATGTGATCTATGCAATTGATCCATGCCACGTATACAAGCTCTTATTAGAGTCCAAGCTTATGAAAAGAAAGGTTTCAAATGCACACAATTGACAACAGTTTCTGCCTGCTTTGCATCATCTATATGTGATTGCAACAGTTGACAAATCTGTGCCACCCTCTCATGAGCAGTATGAAAACTGAGAATAGCTCTTCAAATCTAGTTTAAAGAGATGCATCAAGGAGCCATGGTAAAGTCCTGTCCATCCCCAGCCTTTGACCCCATACAATAAGGGAAGGTATAAGCTTAGCAGTGGTAATTAGATGTAACAGCAACAACCCTTAGCCATAATTGAATATCTCTAGTTGTGTGTCTCCAAAGTTGAGTACAATCTTCGGACTTCCCAAATGTTTTGCATCAAGTTTCGTAGGATTTGTCTGATTATCAGTGCCTTGCACAAGACTTTGAATGGATAGATTCTGTTACTGCTGGTTGGATGTATCAACAAGTGCTGAAAATTGAACTAGTCATTTAGAACAGCATATATGAGATTTTAATTAGAATAGAAGCAGCCAGGTAACAATTGATATGAGCCTGGTTGATACTATTTGTAGTGGCGACAGTGATGCCAGGAGGCATATTCCACGGTGGATTCCGTGAGGTTTTACGGTGGATTCCGTAAACTTAGATGACCGGGGCTCATACGCAAAGAGGATTCTTTGTGCGAGAAGTTGATGGGGACGCCTGTCCTTTTCGGGCGTTTCATTAATTTAGTGTGTACATGGGTGATTCCATAGCGGGTGATTCCGCAAAATGCATATTAAATTAATAAACGTTTATGAGTTTAGAGTGCGCACTCGTAATAAATTAAGGTTAGGATTTATTTCTAACCAGTTGATTTATTTATGTAGCTGAAGACTGCTAGGTATTCACTTTTGTCGGTTTAATTGTGTTATTTTACTAACGATTGTGAATGCTTCAGTTGATGTGTAGAGATAGCAGCAGTGGCGGAGGAAAGCATTGGAGTCTAGCGGGTTTTCGACTATATTTTGATAGGCGCCACGCCTATATTTTGATTATGTCTATAGAGACATCGATTATTTATTATTATTTTGTATGCGCTTATGCGCCTGGATATGTTATTTTTATTTGGACATTGAGATTGGGCGTGCCAGACTCTTTGGGCACCGTCCATTAGCTTTATTTTCCTATTTTTGGTAGAAAGCAAACTCAAAAGCTAAAAGCTTGTCATATTTTTGTAATTGGGCTATTTTTGAGCAAAAAGATTGGAAATATATATTAAATACATGCTTTGTGAAGCGCTCACACAAGGCATGGGGGAGATTCAACCCAATTTGTCTCTTGTCTCATGTCGTGCTTGTTTTTACATTGGTTTTTGTGCTAAAAAGTAGAGTGCTTTGTTCTTGGGGACCTTTGGGAATTCACTACGTGAGCTACCTGCGTCCGATCTGCGCACCAGTGGTATCAGAGCGGAGCAGAGATCAAGGGCTTCCAATCGCTACCAATCTCGGGCGAAGGCGGAGCTCCAGGAACAAACGGCCTCTACAGTCAATCTTGTCGCGAACCGTCGATACAGGCAGACTTCTGGCGATCAAGAACCCCTATTTCTACTGTCAGATCGCGAAGGACCACTCTCTGTCGGCGGAGGACCACTCATCAATTCTCTTCATCAAGTCGTGATAAACAGTAAGAAAGCCATATCTCTATCTTCAAAAAACTTAGTGTAAAAGCTTAATACAAAGCTTGAGAAGCTTAACAAGCTTCTAATCAACAAATCGTTGCCAAGAGGAGGACCCCCGAAAATTGCGCGGAATCAAAACGGCCCCCCCCCCCCCCCACGATTGAAAAACGGCGGCCTCTGTCCACTTACTTAAGCTTATTAAGCTTAAAGCTTAACTAATTAAGCTTAAATCCTTCTATACTCTGCAAGTTCTACTGGGCAGACAAGTCTGCAAACTCTCGGTCACGCACTCCAGAAGACAAGTTTCGCAAGTCGACACTAATCAAGTCCTGCAAGTTCTGCAAGTCGGCTAAGTTCAGCAAGTTCACAACCCTGCAAGTCTGTTAAGTCTGCAACTCTGCAAGTCAGACTAAATCAGAACTGACTAACGCTCGAAACTCCTAGAAGACTTGTTCGTTTGCAAAAACTCAGAACTGGAAAGTTGTTCGCAGCAAGCTGTTTTACCTATCTGCAAGTTCGTTGAAGTACTTTTAGCAAACGGAGACAGAAATATTTCAGAATTTCTGAAAATTGAAGAAGAAAATACCAAAAAAATACATAGCCTTGTAACCCCAAATTTGAGCTACGCTCATCCCGCTAACTGATTTTGAGTGAGAAAGGTTTGTTGAGTTTTACAGGATGACTACCCCACATATGGATGATCCTATGGCTGAAGACGACCTACCCGAGCCTACCATGGAGCAAAAGCTGGATCTTATCATGTTGCAATTGGATGAAGAGCGAAGAGCTAGGCAAGCCTTGCAAGCGCAATTGACAAAGCTACAAGGAGCGTCCACTGACAAAGAAGAACCTCAAGCTGAAGATTTGATACGCCGTACCATCGACGCCACTCTTGAAGCACAAATCATTCGCAAGGAATCCAAGATAAGTAAACGAAGTTTCAAGTTTCGCACTTTCAATGGCATAAGAGAAGGAAAGACTGTTTTATCATTCATTAGCCAGTTTGATGACTATTTCCATGAGGAAACTTATCTTGAGAAAGATAAAATCAAGTGTGTTACTAATCATCTGATAGATAGAGCATCACTTTGGTGGACTATGGTCCGCAAGAGCATAGAATGTCCTGCTACATGGGAAGATTTTAAGAAGAAGTTCATGCAAACTTTTCTACCACCGCAATTTCATGAGAAGGCTATCAAGCAATGGGATTTACTTCAACAACGCGATCGTGAGCCTATTCCACAGTATACAGAGCGTTTTTGGAATGCACTCCTACAGCTACGCATGCTTGAAGACGTACCAGAGACGACACATAAGCGGAAGTACATGTCTGGACTTCTTGGACATTACTATGCTGAGGTGAATATGTTCAAGCCTGCTACCCTTGAAGATGCTATCTCCTTAGCTCACGACACTGAAGATAAGTTACGCGGAAGAGATCGACGACCACAGCCATTCCAAGCAAACGGTAATTATGGATCTAAACAATTCAATTCAAATTTCAGAAGGTTTAATCCAGGTCGTTTTTCATCACCATCTTTCCGCAAGAATTGGCCTAAACCACCCGCATTACCATCCACTATCAATCCAAATCCTAAGCCTATCCAACAAGCAAATCCAAATATACCCAGACTTCCAGCCATTGCAAATAATGTGACCAAAGCCAAGCCTATCGTATGTTACAAGTGTCACCAGCCAGGCCATCTCGCAGCAAATTGTCATTCAAAGAAGCCATCAGCACATATCAACTACCTTGGAGCTATGGACGAAGACGAGCATGAGGATATGCCGGATTTCACTGAAGAAGAAGATGATCCTACTACTACTTCCGACACTTTACCAGGTATGCCTACTTTACATTCATTGTTGACTATGAAATGTATGGTGCATGGAAAAGAAAGAACTATCTTGCATGATGACGGTAGTACGCATGATTTTATTTCAGCAAAATTGGTAAAGGAATTGAAATTGCATACAGTACCTACGCACTATCGCATAAAAGCTGCATTTTTAGGCACTAGGTACAATGGCACACAAGAAGTTCAAGATTTAGAAATTCAAATTGGTCCATATATTGAAAGAAGAAATTTCTTAGTTGTCCCATTACAATCTAGCGACATTATTCTAGGAATGCCATGGAGACACCAACATAATCCCAATATAGATTATTCCACACACACAATGAATATAAATTTTCAAGGAAAATCTATTACATTATTTGGTATGCATGCATCTCATATGTTTCCACTGCTTTCACATACTCAAGCAAAACGTGCACTACGCAAGAATACTAAATCATATCTCATTTGGGTGAATGAATTGCACGCAAAAGAAACTCATATACACCCTAGGCATAAGGAATTTCTTGCATATTTTAAGGACTGTTTTGCAGAAGACCTACCACCAGGTTTACCTCCATCACGTCCAGAAGACCATAAGATTGACCTAATACCTGGCACACAACCACTTTGCAAAGCCCCATATAGGCACAATCAAATAGAGCAAAAAGAAATCCAGACTCAAGTAGAAGAATTACTAAATAGAGGTTTAATTCGACCTAGCAGTTCTCCATTCGGTGCACCTGTGCTCTTAGTCAAGAAAAAGAATAATACTTATCGGATGTGTATTGACTACCGAGCATTAAACAAGATCACTGTAAAGAATAGGTATCCTATACCTAGAGTTGATGACCTTATGGACAAACTGCAAGGATCTTCTATATTTAGTAAAATTGACCTTAAATCTGGATATCATCAGGTGAGGCTAGATAGATCCGACATATTTAAGACTGCATTCAGGACACAGTTTGGCCATTACGAATTCTTAGTTATGCCATTCGGATGAACTAATGCACCTGCTACTTTCAGTAGAATGATGAATCGTATTTTTCTAAAATATCAATATTGTGTGATTGTTTTCTTTGATGATATTTTAGTATTCAGTCAAAGTGAAAAAGAGCATTATGAGCATTTATCATTAGTTTTTCAATTACTGAAAGAAAATCAATTGTTTGCAAATCCTGACAAAAGTGAATACCTAGCAGTCTTCAGCTACATAAATAAATCAACTGGTTAGAAATAAATCCTAACCTTAATTTATTACGAGTGCGCACTCTAAACTCATAAACGTTTATTAATTTAATATGCATTTTGCGGAATCACCCGCTATGGAATCACCCATGTACACACTAAATTAATGAAACGCCCGAAAAGGACAGGCGTCCCCATCAACTTCTCGCACAAAGAATCCTCTTTGCGTATGAGCCCCGGTCATCTAAGTTTACGGAATCCACCGCAAAACCTCACGGAATCCACCGTGGAATATGCCTCCTGGCATCATAGGGGTATGATGCCAGGAGGCATATTCCACGGTGGATTCCGTGAGGTTTTGCGGTGGATTCCGTAAGCTTAGATGACCGGGGCTCATACGCAAAGAGGATTCTTTGTGCGAGAAGTTGATGGGGACGCCTGTCCTTTTCGGGCGTTTCATTAATTTAGTGTGTACATGGGTGATTCCATAGCGGGTGATTCCGCAAAATGCATATTAAATTAATAAACGTTTATGAGTTTAGAGTGCGCACTCGTAATAAATTAAGGTTAGGATTTATTTCTAACCAATTGATTTATTTATGTAGCTGAAGACTGCTAGGTATTCACTTTTGTCGGTTTAATTGTGTTATTTTACTAACGATTGTGAATGCTTCAGTTGATGTGTAGAGATAGCAGCAGTGGCGGAGGAAAGCATTGGAGTCTAGCGGGTTTTCGACTATATTTTGATAGGCGCCACGCCTATATTTTGATTATGTCTATAGAGACATCGATTATTTATTATTATTTTGTATGCGCTTATGCGCCTGGATATGTTATTTTTATTTGGACATTGAGATTGGGCGTGCCAGACTCTTTGGGCACCGTCCATTAGCTTTATTTTCCTATTTTTGGTAGAAAGCAAACTCAAAAGCTAAAAGCTTGTCATATTTTTGTAATTGGGCTATTTTTGAGCAAAAAGATTGGAAATATATATTAAATACATGCTTTGTGAAGCGCTCACACAAGGCATGGGGGAGATTCAACCCAATTTGTCTCTTGTCTCATGTCGTGCTTGTTTTTACATTGGTTTTTGTGCTAAAAAGTAGAGTGCTTTGTTCTTGGAGACCTTTGGGAATTCACTACGTGAGCTACCTGCATCCGATCTGCGCACCAGACAGGGGGTGAGTTTGAGTGGCAAGGGCACGCATTGTCAGAGTCATGACAGCCTGAGACAACTTTCAAAGTCCATTAGAATGCAGCCCCATCTTAGTGTAGTTGCAAACAGATCTTAAACCTCTTGAGCCCTCTAGCATAGATAACATGAATTGCAGATAGCAATCTACTTCAGGGATGTCCATGATGCTTTGATTGTTTCGTTAGCAGGGCCAGAAGCTTGTCGTCGTGGAAGCAATTAGCAATCTGTCGCAAGCACCTCCGTGCAGTTTCCAGCCATACATTAAGCAGGATTAACACTTCTATCATACTGCGAGTTAGGCCATTCCAAAGACCTGCATCAAGATGCCACCCCAAAGCCAAAGCTTCACGCATGCATCGCCACCTTGTGCAGAAGATGGTGGAAGAAGAACTGCATGGAGTGGAGGGCTTTAGCAAGTCCTGATCTTGTCCATGTGAGCTGTAAAGCTTGAGGGAGTTGCATCAAGCCGTCTATACTAAAAGCCTGGAGGTATAATTTCCTTTTGGGTTCTCTTTATCCTGAGTCTTTTGCCAATCACCCAAACGCCATGTTCGCTACACAGACACAGACACAGAGAGAGAGCGCATGATGTTGTCTTATGTCAAGAGTCTGTCTATGTTTTCCCTGTTCTCTCTTTTGTGACAAAATATCCCTCGGATGCTTTCCTCTCCGATTGCAATTTATAGTGGGGTTGCCATAGTATGCTGTAGTGCACCTGCGCTGGAACAGCAAGCAACAAAGGATGATGGTGCCGATAGGAAGGGGATGAATATCCAGACGCCGTGGTAGTAGATCATCCTCAGTATGCAGCAATCGTCCCTTCTCTCCCCGGTCCCTGAGATCGTCTTCCTTCAACAGGAATAAAAGCAGGTTCCCCTTCATGTAGACCAGAAGCACAGGTCATAAGCTCTCCATTTGACTGAGAAATTTCGTCTCCTCCAGCTCCACATCTGAAATATGTAGGATCTCCTTATCAAAGAAAATCCTTTTCGATTCGTATGCTTTCCGCTTGCGAGTCATATGCTTTCTACTTGCGATTCATATGCTTTCTGCTCTGCTCTTCATCTATTCACCACCTTCCGACTGCACCTTTTCTCCAGCTCTCCTCTTTTCTTCGTCCTGAACTCCCTTGTTCTGTAGCCGCTTTCTTCTTTCCCCCCCAAAAAGCCCTCATTTGAAAATAGCCATCCCTTTCAAAATAGCCTTCCCAACAATAACGTGCATCGGACGACAAAAAGGTATAGGGGACCCAAACATTCCCCAAAACATAAGTGGCACAAAGCAAAGCAGTCGACAGATCTGATTGTATACCCTGCCCTTAGGTTTCCACCACTTGTAAACATGGGTCTGCCCAAATATAAAACAAGGCACTAAAGGAGCTCCTGTCTCAATTGCTACACGTATGAAACCAACTCTCTGCTTCAGATAAGCTACCTCACGGTCATGTTCCATAAAGAGCATCTCTCTAACACCTCCAGGAATCAGAACACAGCTACAACCATCTTTTAATAAATTGCAAAGAACCTTTCTTGAAGCAGACACTAGTCCCAACCAAGTCCATATGTGTCTTAAAGTAGGAGTCCTAAAAACCGCACTGCTTGCCAAACCCTTAACTTTTCAACTGCAGAAACCTCCATTGCAAAATCCAAGGTAGATGGTAATTGATCTTCTAGTGCTTCTGAAACTGATCCAAACTTCCCAAACATATCTATTACTATGCTTCCAAACTTCTCTCCACTATACTCGCATGCAGAAAATAAATGTAAACACAATGACTAAGTATGTACAAAGTAACAAATGTCACACACACAACATTTTGGTGGATTCCACACCTCGGATGCGCAGCAGTACGACATCACCAAAGATGTCAAAGGGTTTTCGAAAGCAAAGTCGTGTCTACAGAAGACCTTGATAAATTTCAAGATGAAAGATCAATCAAGCACATTCAAACTTCATTCAATGTACCCTCAAGTCATGAGTGAACTGTTCTTATTTACTGCTGTCTACTGTTGTTAAAACAGAGTAACCAAAAGCAATATTTCTGTGTGATTTTCTTTTATAAAGAATTGCAATCCTGTCAGTGTTATGTAACAGCCCTTCCTTTGAACAATCCTTCAGCAGGCCACCTTCTTTTCTCTGTTGTATTGTGCTCCAGAAAAGCTATGATGCTGATGAAAAAGATAATGCAAGCTGCCAATAACTGAAGACAAATAGAGAACCAAAGGCTTGCTACAATCTCTGAATATGAAGTTCGTTGAGTTATTGCAATGAGGTCCTCATTTGTGGCACTAAACATGTTTTAAAGTTTAAAGACTCGTATAGTAGGTGATCCATCGAGTGCTTCTGTGAAGGAGCTGTAGACTGGGGAGCGTGAAGTACTGACAAGTCTTCATAGTTCACATGATGTTGATCGATAGCATTTCTGGACTTCAATGCATGAGCAATTTGACTCAAAACAGATCACCTGAAGTTCTGCTGTAATCCTTGAATGAGCACAACTATTAGTAGTGGGCAAAGATAAGTTTTACTGCTGCAACTCTTGAATGAGCAACAGAACAAGTTAGAGTGACCCCAACTTATCTCTCTCTCTCTCTACACTTCCAGTAATGGTGGAAATTAGGTAGATTCTCTGGCTAATTAAAAGGACATCTGTCAATGTATGACAGCATCACTCATCATCATCGAAATTAATGAGACATAATCATATGAATCTGTGCTTTGTTCCCAGCAGTTTACAGTGTAGACTTTAACTTTGACATACGCAATAGTATCAGCGATTGCATAAGCTTCTGTCTTCAATCCAATACTCTCCCTTTCATCATTCTGGGTTCCTTTTCTCCCATCCTGAACTTCATTGTTCTCTTTCCAGGTGCAGCGATTTCAGTTGGGGACCTGTGTAGTGTGGGAGTGGTCTTGCCTCGGCTGAATTTGCATCCTTGGCATGCAACATGGGAGCTTGTGTGTTTTATATGATTTGGATACCCCACTTTGCACACATAGCAGATTGTTTATATCAGTTGCTTCGAAAGGGGAAAAATTTTTATTGGGATGAGAGCCACACTAGAGCCATGCGGAAATTGAAGAAGTTATTGCAGATTTCTCCTACTCTCAGGAAAGCGGATTATAATTGCGGTAGGCCTATTGTATTGACAGTTGACACTAGTCCAATTGGCATAGGTTGGGCTGTGGGTCAAGATGATGCAAATGGAAATAGGTATGCTATTCGGTTTGGGGTGAAAGTCCTAAATGAGAGACATAGGAGATATCCGCAAATCAAGAGGGAGTTACTGGGGATTGTTACGGCTCTCAAATGTGACAAGGAGTACTTTATTGGAGCCTCAGTTGTGGTAGAGACAGATTGCTTGCCATTGATAGGTATGATTACGAGTTACTCTACTCCGAATATAGCTATGCTGAGATGGATTGCATACATCAAGTCATTAAATCTAGAATTTAAATGTCAAGATTGTGGGAGAGAAGGAAGGAGTCTCACTTGTAGCTTTCTTGCTTGCACAATGGAGGAAGACACACAAGGGTGGAGGCTGAAAACAGTTTTCCTCTTCTTAGTTGTGTAAGCCAAAAGAACTCTAGTACAAAGAAATAGAAGAACCCTATATATGGGTCTCAAACCAAACTCAACTAACTAAGGTGGCATACTAACTGAGCCACGAACTAGAATAGATAAGGATAGCTATCATGTAGCTATTATTCATGGGCGGTGTACCAACCGCGTCTGCAACTGACAAGTCGGTGACATAAATACACAACGGTCACCCTGGCGTATCACGAGTGGAGCTCGATATCTCAACATTAAACACATAGCAGAAAAGGATAATCCAGTGTTGGCAGATATGTAATCTAGAGCCAGATAAGATGATGAGGAGACACTACTTGCAAAAGAGGATGATGCAAAAATTTCAGCCGCTATGGTTGATCATGTTTGCCATGTCTATGATATTGTGGCATTCATAGAAGAACTCTATGTTGGATATTGGTTGCATGTCTATGATATTGTGGCATTCATAGAAGAACTCTATGTTGGATATTGGTTGCAGATTGGCAAGTACCTTAGTACACTAAGCAAAAGAGATGAATGGACAGATGAAGAGTTCAAGAAGATCATAAGAAAAGCCTATGGTTATTTTCTCAAGGACGGATTTCTTTGGAAGAATCCGAAGAAAAGAGATGGATTACCCTTGCGGGTTGTTTGCGATAGAGAGACACAGTTACAGGTGATGAGGGAGTTTCATGAGAGTCCTTGGGCTGGTCATAGAGGAGTGTGGGCTACTTACGAGAAAATCAAGGAGAAATATTGGTGGAAAGGCATGTATAGAGATGTTTCTCACTTTGTAGAGACTTGCAGAGACTGCCAGATGTATTCGGTAGTGCGTCATCGAGATGAGCTTCATCCGACCTATCCGCTATGCATTCATTATAAGTGGGTAGTTGACTTGGTTACTATGCCTATGGTCTATGGCAGATGAGATATATTATTTTGGCTAGAGAGGATCTTACCAATCATGTTGAAGGCAGACCTTTGAGAATGAAGACCACTAGTGTATTGTGTAAGTTCTTATTGGAAGAAATTTTTTGCAGGTATGGCTGTGTGGGTAAGATCACTGCGGATCGTGGTGAATCAGATGTAGATGAAGCTAGGGAGTTTTTCTCTCAACTAGGAATCAAGTTGGCTCTAACCACAGTATACAGTATATAATCCAGAGGGAAATGGAAAGAGTGAAAGAGGGCATTCATTGATAGTGAAAGCATTAGCCAAAGCATGCAGAGGATGGATTGGAGAATGGCTGAGACTTCTACCATTTGCTTTGTGGGCTGATCGTACAACTCACAGTGTTACCACAGGATATATGCCCGCAGAGTTGATGTATGGTCAGAAACTGGTTATGCCGACTGAGACTTGTGCTTTGACTTGGTCAGTTTTACCTTGGCATGAGGATTTGACGAGAGAGGATTTGATCAGAGGATATTCAGCTAGCTATTGACAGGTTGAAGGTTGCTAGACTAAGAAATAAGGACAAGTTTGACAGCAGGCATCGCTTGCGGCCTAGAGCAATAGAAGAGGGAGATTGGGTATTAGTCTTTGATAGCAGCCTTGAAAATCAGCATACTGCACTTCGGAAGATGGTGAAAAGATGGTTTGGACCATACATAGTCAGACATGTCTTTGACAATGCAACATATGAGCTGACAGAATTAGATGGGACAGTGCTTAGAGTGCCTATTGCAGGAAAAAGAATCAAGATTTTCAAGAAAAGAGATGATGAGGATTATGCATTGGAAGAATTTGCAAGAGAAGAGCAACGAGAAGAAACTCCAATAGAAGAGACAGATGATATGACAGATAATCTTGTTGATATACTGGAAATACACAATGAAGAGATTGATCTATTCGTGGATCTTGATGATAATGATCATGGGTAGTTGGCCCATCCGGAGGATGCGCAGGATTAGAGGGGGTGGATGTCGTACTGCTGCGCATCCGAGGAGTGGAATCCATCAAAATGTTGTGTGTGTGACATTTGTTACTTTGTACATACTTAGTCGTTGTGTTTACATTTATTTTCTGCATGCGAGTATAGTGGAGAGAAGTTTGGAAGCATAGTAATGGATATGTTTAGGAAGTTTGGATCAGTTTCAGAAGCACTAGAATATCAATTACCATCTACCTTGGATTTTGCAATGGAGGTTTCTGCAGTTGAAAAGTTAAGGGTCTGGCAAGCAGTGCGGTTTTTAGGACTCCTATTTTAAGACACATATGGACTTGGTTGGGACTAGTGTCTGCTTCAAGAAAGGTTCTTTGCGATTTATTAAAATATGGTTGTAGCTGTGTTCTGATTCCTGGAGGTGTTAGAGAGATGCTCTTTATGGAACATGACCGTGAGGTAGCTTATCTGAAGCAGAGAGTTGGTTTCATACGTGTAGCAATTGAGATAGGAGCTCCTTTAGTGCCTTGTTTTATATTTGGGCAGACCCATGTTTACAAGTGGTGGAAACCCAAGGGCAGGGTATACAATTAGATCTGTCGACTGCTGCGCTTTATGTCACATGTTTTGGGGAATGTTTGGGTCCCCTATACCTTTTTGTCGTCTGATGCACATTATTGTTGGGAAGGCTATTTTGAAAGGGATGGCTATTTTCAAATAAGGGCTTTTTGGGGGGGGGAAAGAAGAAAGCGGCTACTACAAAACAAGGGAGTTCAGGACGAAGAAAAGAGGAGAGCTGGAGAAAAGGTGCAGTCGAAAGGTGGTGAATAGATGAAGAGTAGAGCAGAAAGTGTATGAATCGCAAGCAGAAAGCATACAAATCGCAAGCGAAAAGCATACGAATCGAAAAGGATTTTCTTTGATAAGGAGATCCTACATATTTCAGATGTGGAGCTGGAGGAGACGAAATTTCTCAGTCAAATGGAGAGCTTACGACCTGTGCTTTTGGTCTACATGAAGGGGAACCTGCTTTAATTCCTGTTGAAGGAAGACGATCTTAGGGACCGGGGAGAGAAGGGACGATTGCTGCATACTGAGGATGATCTAATACCATGGCGTCTGGATATTCATCCCCTTCCTATCGGCACCATCATCCTTTGCTGCTTGCTGTTCCAGCGCAGGTGCACCGTAGCATACTATGGCAACCCCACTATAAATTGCAATCAGAGAGGAAAGCATCCGAGGGATATTTTGTCACAGAACAGAGAACAGGGAAAACACAGACAGATTCTTGACGTAAGACAACATCATGTGCTCTCTCTCTGTGTCTGTGTCTGTGTAGCGAACATGGCGTTTGGGTGATTGGCAAAAGACTCAGGAAAAAGAGAACCCAAAAGGAAATTATACCTCCAGGCTTTTAGTGTAGACGGCTTGATGCAACTCCCTCAAGCTTTACAACTCACATGGAGAAGATCAGCACTTGCTGAAGCCCTCCACTCCATGCAGTTCTTCTTCCACCATCTTCTGCACAATGTGGCGATGCATGCGTGTAGCTTTGGCTTTGGGGTGGCATCTTGATGCAGGTCTTTGGAATGGCCTAACTCGCAGTATGATAGAAGTGTTAATCCTGCTTAATGTATGGCTGGAAACTGCACGGAGGTGCTTGCGACAGATTGCTAATTGCTTCCGGCGACAGGCTTCTGGCCCTGCTAACGAGACAATCAAAGCATCATGGACATCCCTGAAGTAGATTGCTATCTGCAATTCATGTTATCTATGCTAGAGGGCTCAGGAGGTTTAAGATCTGTTTGCAACTGCACTAAGATGGGGCTGCATTCTAATGGACTTTGAAAGTTGTCTCAGGCTGTCATGACTTTGACAATGCCTGCCCTTGCCACTCAAACTCACCCCCTATCACCACTACAAATAGTATCAACCAGGCTCATATCAATTGTTACCTGGCTACTTCTATTCTAATTAAAATCTCATATATGCTGTTCTAGATGACTAGTTCAATTTTTAGCACTTGTTGATACATCCAACCAACAGTAACAGAATTTATCCATTCAAAGCCTTGTTCAAGGCGCTGATAATTAGACAAATCCTACGAAACTTGATGCAAAACATTTGGGAAGTCTGAAGACTGTACTCAACTTTGGAGACACACAACTGGAGATATTCAATTATGGCTAAGGGTTGTTGCTGTTACATCTAATTACCACTGCCAAGCTTATACCTTCCCTTATTGTATGGGGTCAAAGGCTGGGGATGGACAGGACTTTACCATGGCTCCTTGATGCATCTCTTTAAACTAGTTTTGAAGAGCTATTCTCAGTTTTCATACTGCTCATGAGATGGTGGCACAGATTTGTCAACTGTTGCAATCACATATAGATAATGCAAAGCAGGCCGAAACTGTTGTCAATTGTGTGCATTTGAAACCTTGCTTTTCATAAGCTTGGACTCTAATAAGAGCTTGTATACATGGCATGGATCAATTGCATAGATCACATGTGGTTTTGTTATGATGTTTCTCTATGCTCACAGTGATAACTTGCCAGTTATACAATTGTTACTTGACATCATATTTGTCTTGATTATTTGCTTCGCTTGATCTTCCGTCTTGGAATTTCTTAAGAACCTCTGTGGTTGCGACTTTGCTTTCGAAAACCCTTCGACAACGTGAAGTACGAGGATCGTGATTGCCTCTTTGGGAGCTGTCTCCTTTGTAGTCTAGCCCAGCGGAGTCTATCAACTCGTTCCCAATGGTGAGCTCATAATTTTCCCTCTTCCAAGAGATCCATTGGCCAATTGCATTGTTGCCATAGAAATAGCCACTTGTAATTCTTTTAAGACTTAATCTTGATTAAGTCCAAGCTTAAGAGCTTAGCCTCCATGGTTTTATGCCCATGATTAAGAGAGAAGAGAAGAGAAAAGCTCAAAAATGGAGGTAGAAAGAGAAGATCATGGCAATGGTTATGGGAGAGGCATTGACTTCAATTATTTCTTCTTGCCCCCTCTAGCTACAATTGTTTCTTCAAATCCTCTTGCTTGGATGGCTTGAAAACGTCTTCACTCTCTTTCCTCCTCCAATTGATGGCGCTTCCTGCAGGATGATAGTGTTCGCTTCTTGATGATGGTGCCCTCCTCTCTCTTTATTTTGCTCTCTCTCCCTCTTTATAGGATGGTACCCCCTCTCTTTTCATGACTTTCCAACTTCCACTAACTCCTCACCTTCCTCTTCTCCACTTAGCACCGTTTGGGCTTCCTCTCCCTTTCCTCTTCCTCTTCCAGCAACAATTGACATTTTTATATTGTATGTTTTTTTTGTAAATACATTTATAAAAAAATTTAATGCAAGTGACCCTTTTTCTCCATACTCCAATCTCTAAGTTGCACATCAAATTGGTGGCAAGTGCATGGATGATCACTACAACTCAATATTATTGATTTGCATTTATTTCTTCATGGATAAGTAACCATGTTAGTATCTTGTCACATTAACTCAAATACTCATGGTCCACTAATTGTTATATCCATGTCATTAACTCCACTCACTCGGAAATAATCCATTCTAATTAGATAAAACTATCGAATTCTACTTGGCATTTACCTAAGTTTATCCTCTAGCACAAAACTCCTTCGAACCAAGATTTGCCACTTGCGGGATTGCAAAGACACGTCCTCCAAATATGAAATCTCGACCGCATCTGCATTAAATTAATGTGAAAAGTTGGTAACACTGTGCCAATTGTGTACAATGTTGGTAAATTTTTTTGCAATGTTAGGCATTGTTTCTAGGTGTTGTCAGTCATCCTCACATATGTCTATAAAATGAATAGGGATAAATCTTCACATATACAATAGAAGTTTCATCCTCAAATATACAGAATAGATCCCTAGGCATGATCACTATATGAGTCATCACTACACGAGTCACTAGTATCAAACTCATGATCACCATCACTAGTGCCACCACCCCTCCCCACCCGCAACACCACCATTTCCCCCATCTCCATGATCATCACCACAATGGCTAGCGATCTCACCGTTGCTCCTCTTAGCCTCTCGACATCACCCCTTGGCCTCCTGTGAGCCACCTCTATCATGTTGTCCTCGTCATACTACTCCTGCATTAGTTAGTGAAATCAAATAAAAATATATAACAATTAACATGAAAATAAACTACAAAACAAAACAGTGATACTCACAACTGTATATGGCTTGTTAGTAAGTATCCCTTGCAAAGCACGGTAGATGTAGTATATGTGGCATACTCCATCTCCTGCACCGTAGGTGCATGATCATAGTCTTTGGTCTACATCAAGACAAAACCAAAGACTTATTGATTCCTTCATTCAATAATATTACCTTTGAAAGTTAAAATTTGAACGGTCTATACTCACAAATGTTGCCACAAATCCATCCCATCCCGTCTGGCCTAGTCTAGTTGTGTGACCAGCTATCACTGTCTTTCATGCTACCTCCTATGTAAATTTGATTAAACAAAATAACATAGATTAGAGAATAGTTAGAATCAATTCGGCCTAGTCTAGATGTGTGACTTTCTTGCACTCTCTTTCATGCTGCCTCCTATGTAAATTTCATTAAACAAAATAACATACATTATAGAATAGTTAGCAGAGGTATTGCCATGTCTCCATGCACATATCAACCCTCCTCTTGTTTGTCTCCACCATACAGTAGCGTTTGTTTATTTTTCATATTACAATAAGTGTTAGAATATACCAAAGAACTTGTCTCCATGCACATATCAAACCTCCTCTTGTTTGTCTCCACCATACAGTAGTGTCTACTCATTTTTCATATTACAATAAGTGTTAGAATATACCAAAGAACTTGTTAGATTTCAATGTTTTGTTACTTTTATTGATTCTTTAACTTTGATCATTTGATAAATGTCTCATGTTTTTATGGTTCTTGAAAATCAGAATCGGACTAATCAGAGGGTACACCGCCACCTCCTACTAGTGGTGGTTGGGTGCACAAAGCTCCAATACTGCACATGAATTCATTTACGATGATTTCTTCTATGATGAATCTATTATATGTTGGTGTGCCCCTTGTCATGGCACATATTGGAGGCCATGACCAGAGTGATTTTCACATGAGATGACTCGTGGTACTTTTGAGCAAACTGAGACGGGTGGAGGTCATTCGTTGCCTACTTGTTTGAATTCTCTAGTATAGACATACGATCAAAGACGATATGGAGGATGGTAGAGAGGATGAGACCTCTTTATTGCTTAGGATTTGCATGTGCCCCCTCGTTTAGAGGTCACCCTTATATATATAGATGGGGTCCATGTCATCAGCTTGCTTGCTACATTCAGAGCATGAGTACTTATGGGTTATGTCTCAATGTAGCTTGTCTTTCTAATAGAGGGATTACACATGTAGAAGGACAAAGACTATATGTTGACGGAAGACCTTACTCTCAAGGAAACATAGCAGGTTTAATCAATAGTAGTAAAGGGATGAGTGCAAGAACTAATTTCACATTTGTGGAATGTGAGAATAGTCATGAACTAGGACATATGAGTAGGGATATACAAAGATACATAGTTGTCAATGCTATTAGATCATTACATGCTGATGATGAATTGCTAGTAAATTATGGATGGCGTAGACCTCCACGAGCACCCTTAATAGATGAGGGTTGAGAGCTTCATTGTATACCATTCCTAATGTTATTTTGGCCTCTTGTACCCTAATTCTACACTTTAATTTGCACCAAGTTCTCTACTGTCTCTAATTTAATTTGATAATTGTCTTTTATTGTCTCTAAATGCTTTGTATTTGTGATAATTCTTGAACTGCATGCACATCTCTTTCCTTTTATATAGAAACATGCTATTGATACAATCTTCTTTACCTTCAAATATGTAGATTCTAGATTATGACATCGATAATGTCACGAGTCAATGTTCACTTGACGTATCTCACATGTCAATAGAGTGCATGAGGATCCTATGAAGGAGTGATCATAATGTGTATGCAAGACTAAAGAAACAATATTCTAAGAACTTTAATGGGCATGATGATATCTTTGATAGTGATGGTGGCATGTCTGATTTTATTGAGGATTGATATCAAAATGATAGCACGAGCAATATTCCTAACAACGAGAAGTAGCTTCGAGTAGAAGATCTAAAGCATATCTATGTAGGAAGCCAAGTGACAAGACTAAGTGCAAGCTCACTTATTCTTAATCTTCAAAACCATTTTGGATGGAGTAATCTATCCATTTCAACACTTTTGAAGTATGTAGCAATCTAACATATTTTTTTGTTACATTCTAAACATGTTTTCTTCTTATTGATCATATTTTTAATGAACTTGAAAGCTACTCTCTCAGAAGTTCTTACCGACAAGCAATTCCCTTCTTGCATCATATGATGAGGTCAAGGAGATGATAAGTAGTCTTGGACTTGACTTTTCTTCTATACATGCATGTCCCAATGATTGTATTTTATAAAGAGGTCTGTACAAGGATAGTGTGACGTGTCCAAAATGTCAAACGCCTTGTTATATAAAGAGGAGAATGGTAAGTTCCCTAGAAAGGTATTGAGACATTTTCCCCTAGCTCCGCATATAAAATATATGTTCCAAAGTCCTGAATTAGCTAAGCTTATGACATGGGAAGCGAAGCAGAAGAGCAAGATGGAGGAATGTGAATTCTGTTAGATAGATGTCTTGCATTTGAGCATATTGATTTTGCGATGCCTAGATTTTGCAAAAGAACCACACAATCTAAATATGGTTGTAGCGTTAGATGGTGTGAATCCATTTTCAATTAAATCAAGTAAATGGTCTACATGGCCAGTGGTAGTTATTAACTATAATCTAACCCCATATCTCAACATTAAGAAAGAGCATTTAATTCTCTCACTCTTAATTTTAGGAAAATGACAAGTTAAAGACCCGAATGTTTATTTGGCCCCTCTCATCAATGATCTTCAAGATTTGTGGAGAGGGATTGATGTCATGGATATGTCCAAAAGCATCAATCAAAGACATTTCATTGTTCATGGGATTTTAGCATGGACTATCTACAACTTTCTAGGATATGGTTTTTGCTTAGGTAAATGGTTTAAATATATATATTGTCTCATATGTTTGTACGATGTTCATTGCGCCAATAACCTTTGTTATGTTTTCCATGCAGGGATATGTACCAAGGGTTATAAAGCTTGTCCAATTTGTGGTGATTTGTTGA
Source organism: Lygodium microphyllum (assembly GCF_053477565.2). Taxonomy (NCBI): domain Eukaryota; kingdom Viridiplantae; phylum Streptophyta; class Polypodiopsida; order Schizaeales; family Lygodiaceae; genus Lygodium; species Lygodium microphyllum. The sequence goes on along the minus strand of NC_141158.1, from coordinate 49,850,980 downwards.
GATTGACTTGTAGTAAAAAACTCAACAAAAATATATATCTTCGACATAGACAATTTTTATCTGAAGATCATTATCTATGAGACACAAGGTAAGCCATACATTTTAATGGAAAGGTAGAAGAAGGGAGATGTCCAATACCAATGACACTAAAGGATTGGTATCTAAAGTGGATTGTTGGATCCACTATCGATCTGGATTCGAAGATCATAAGTGGCAATGATGATGATGTTGTGAAGAAGCAAGCGAGAGGAAAACGTGCTCTAGCTCAAAGTCCTTAGATATGGTCTACTTTGGAATATTGGAAAGATTTGAAGATATGCCATCTTCTTGATCCTATGCATATATTCAAGAACGTTGGTCATTCGTTATGGAAACACCTCATTGGCTTGAAAGACATAGCGGTAGCATGAAATGACTTAAAGGATCAAAACTCAAAGCCCAATCTATGGCCACTTTATGATGAAACTCCATGTAAGACAACCTATGAGCCTGCCCCATGGGTGCTCATGATAGAAGAGTTGGAGACTATCAATGTGAAGATTTAGTCGATTTGTATGCCTACAAGATATGGAGCATCTTGTCGAGACATCTTCACTCTAGATTACAAGAGCTTGTTTGGTTTAAAAACACATGACTGGCACAATTTTGTGAAGGTAAATCTATCTAGATCTTTGTAAGTATTTATTTTCTTGCATGTTTTGTTGATCGGATTAATCATGTATGCAACATGTTCTACCCCTTGTTATTGATGGATATACTACAAGAGGAGTTCTAGATGTTATATATCACCTTGGATTTCTTGCAAGGTATTTATCACTCATTAATTTTTAGTATAAAATTTTATTTGATATCTTCTTAATTCAAAAAAATCTCTAATATCTTATTTCTTTTATTGATAGATGGATTACATCTAAAGAGATTGCCAAATGGTAAATTCCACAAAAGAAGCGTAAATGTATAGAGCTTCTTTGTTTAATGGAAAAGGAACTTCCAACCTCCTTTTTTGATATCCAGGTTCATCTTCTAATCCATCTAGTGGATGAGAAAGAGGTTGCTGGTGTTGTGAGCATTCGAGGATGTTTTGAGCTGAGAGATTTATGGGAGTATTGAAAGGTTATGTACATAAAAAAGAAGGACCAAAGGGTTCTATGGCGGAGGGATGGATGATTGAAGAATGCATGTATTACATTTGTGAATACATTGAGAAAATCAATTCTCAAGCTCCACACGTATGGACAAAGGAGTCATCTTCTACCATGTTAGATGAGGTATTGTTTGGTAAGGGAGTACCTTTTTGACTTAAGGTCCAAGATAAATGGGATATTTCTATTTTCATTGTCTATAATAGTGAATGCATGCAACAATTTGTTGATGAGTACAAGGAGGAACATGCAAGATTGGTTATACACCTGTATGCAACGAGGGTGGTTAGTGATCATGAGCCAATCTCAACGGAACAAAGGGAGTTTATGATCAAGTGTGAATGAAAGGTAACTTGTTGGGTTTTGAAAACTCTAAACTAAACAATCGAATTTCATTTTTTTAAAAACAATTTATTTATTGGTCTAGGATCGAATGTATACCAACATGTGGCCTTATGGACAACATTTTGGATAAAATCTATTGACGACTTATGTCTAACTCAAGGTTCTTGCATTGTTGCCTCTTTCAAGAAATTATCATGTGCAAGTTCAAGGTACATAAATCTTGTCGACAGTGAACTTGGTTATGTGGGAACCATAGTCGGCATTTATGAAGTATCATATCGTATCGTATCTTCAAGTAGGTAAATGAAATCTCTCTTCATGCAACAATGCCATGTAGATTTCTTGAAGATATACATAATTCTAAAGTTTTGACAGGTGTATTTTGACAGGTGATTTTGACGGTGGATTGGTTTCATGCAGAGTATAAAGGCAATGATGCCACAATGAAAAGAGAACCGTCTGTCAACTCCTTGAAGTTATTGTGTGCAACAAAGGAGCCTTACATTCTGCCAACTCATGTTGAACAAGTGTTCTTTTACAAGAATACATATGCTCATCCATGGTGGTAAGTTGAGCATGTCCAACCTAGAGGTTGACACTTTGTTTGGTAGCATTGACCCTAAGAAAGTGGATCAGGATGAATTGATTACATCCTCGAGCCTAGACACATCAACGTCAGAGAGGTGTAGAAATCTTCTTTTTGATCATGATGACATTGCAGATGATGAGAACGACAACGATCTAGACTCTGACACTACAAACACCGAAGAGGAAGAAATAATGGATGTTGAGCCTATAGAGGAAATGAACGTCAACACAAATTTAACGACATAGGAGTTCCAAGAAGTCAACAAGGATAATGAAGATGAAATTTTATTGATGGTTAATCTCAGAGATGAGGATGAGAACTATTAGTCTTATGTGTCAACTCATGGATCCAACCTATGTTCGATGTTCGGTAAGATTTAATCTCAAAATAATTCATTGTGAAGTCATGATTTTTATTATTTTGAAAACTTACTAACAAGGGTGGGTGGTGGGGAGTCTTGTGGTGATAGCCTTATATGGCTATTGTTGAGGTTCAATTCCCTTTAGACTCATTTTTCTTTCTCTAGCTGTGTACAAGTTAATCTTACCTTCAAGTTCACTGAAAGAAAGTTCATAATAGGGTTCAATTCCCCTCTACTAAGGCTTTTATCTCACATTTCAACCCCAATATCAGCATCTCAACCTTTAGTACCCGCAATCAAGCATTGTTTCCTCAATAGACTTGGCCTAGCACAATAGACCATCAAAGCCAACAATCTTCTATCATTTCCTCGCAACAGTTTCAGCAACACCCTCAGTGAGTACCTACAGTAACCCCCCCCCCCCCCCACACATGCTGCCCATTTGCTGCTCCAATCCTTCTATCTCTCTTTCTCTCTCTCTCTCTCTCTATGACACTATGGTCACCCCAGCTTCGATGTATGGTCACCCTAGCTTTGTTGTATGCAGCAACAGTATGGTCCCCATGCTTGTCAGCTACCTCATGGACACATATTGAGAGACCATAGACATGTATGATCTCATGCTTGTTCTGTAGGAAACCATCAATATTGATGCTCTACTTGACATTGGTAATAGAGCTCTCTAGTCATAACTTTTTGGCCTCATAGGTCATTTTGGCCTTTTGAAGACGTAAATATAGCATTTCATTTTGTTTCATTTCTCTCTCTCTCTCTCTCTCTCTCTCTCTACTTACCATGCATGGTTGCATTGATGACTCATGAGTTTGCACATTTACTTGAGCAACCACTTTCAACTTCATCTTGTCCCAAACTGTGTCTCCAGTGTGTTGATGACATATTTCTTGTCATCCTCAAGCTAATCCCTGCATTGAAAAATAAAGTTAATTACTAATTCATATTAAAAATTGTAATCCATATTCTTTATGTTAAATAATACTTACTCCCATGGTACATGAACTCATTGTAGATAAGACATGTAGAGGTCTCTCATGTAATGTCTGAAGGCGATGCTGATTCTGACATGAAGGATACCCTTGTTAGGCATGATGTTTCATGTGACACCCAAAGTGCTAGTGCACGCGCACATCACTATTGGTGGGGGCACTAATGGTGTCTCGCCAATTGATCGGGCTAGTGGTGTGCTACTTTGCCGCCGTTGATGCCTAGATACAATATAAACATATGATACATTGAGATGTGAGTTCTTAAAAGATAATTGATAGCTAACCCATAATCACCATAAAAGATATGCCTACGGGATTGACAGCCACTAGCATATGAATCAGGTGTCACTTGAGTGGGAGGAGGTACATTAGGAGTAAGCCACCGACTCTTGTGATGTGATGTACCTAGGGTAGGAGTCCTAAGCAAAAAAAGACATCAAATGGATATATATATTCAAAATTCTAAATGTAAAAAAAGGATGACATTACTATTGTATTAATCGAGAAGCTTACCGATGCAGTGTAGTGTGTGCATGAGAAGAAGTCTCCACTCCTCCATGTGGCTAGGAGGATGTACCCTCTCCGGGACGTACAAGCATACTGAATCTCCCAAGAATCTCAATGGCACGATCTTAAATGGCATCATCCATCTTCACATAATCTGCAATAGCCTCTAACAATGTATCTCAAAAAAGTCCACTGCCTCGTAGCAAATTCTTGATGATCGCCAACTTCACTTTACGGGTGTGGTCACTCATGGTATCTATATAGTTAAAACAACTATATGTCAGACTAGAGATACATTGTTAGAGGAAACCTCAATCTATCTAATGAGAAACATTGACTAAATATGCAAGACTTACTAAGCAGCTAGCCAAAGGAGGGGAGCTCTCTCCCTCTCTCTTCTTATGTGCTCTCTCCCTCTCTCTTCTTACGTGCTCTCTCTCTCTCTCTCTCTCTCTCTCTCTCTCTCTCTCTCTCTCTCTCTCTCTCTCTCTCTCTCTCTCTCCTTACCTAATGCAAGCGACCACCAAGCCTCAATGAGTCTTTCTATGGCTCCCTCTCTCGGTGAAGTAGCAATTTGTCACTCTCTCGCTGTGGCTTCTTCTTTCTCTCTCTATCTCTATCATCTCATGCACAGTTGGTTGCTCTATCGATGACATGTCTCCCTCTTGCACTCTTATAAAAACAAGATAATGATCTCCCTCAGTTGGGGAGATGAAAAATACTGTCGCTTAAGTGACACAAAGCAGTGTGTAAATGTTGCTCTTTGCATCATTTTCAAAAATCGCTTAAGCGACGCCGTCATGTAAGCGACGTTCATTGTTGCTTATGCGATGGCAAGTTTTTTTTTGTTTAATATGTCACTTATACAACGACAAAGTCTCCTAGGCGACACACCCATCATCATATAAGTGACACTTGTATATTTTAACCCCCTTGCATAGCCCCCCAATGGCTAGTAGTGTCAAACTCTATCTGGAAGAGCTCGTTGAAAGCACAACATGGGCTTGCACTCGAGCCTTGCACAAAGGGAAAGATAGTTTATGGAATACCAATATAGTTCTGCTCTCTTGTTAAGGCCTTGAGAGCAATATTGGTAGTGAGAATACCAAAATACTTCACTCTCTCATTAGGACCCTAAGGGAAAGATAGTTCCTAGTTTATCTTGGAGACCTCTATGGCTGAGAACTTGGCTTGGTGGCTTTGCACTCAAGCCTAGCACTAGGTGCAAGATAGTTCACACCCATCTCAAGGTGTTAGTATGGATTGTGCTGGAGAGAGAACTTGGCCCTACTCTCATGCTTACCACCAAGGTCAATGATTTCTTAGATAATACCAATATATTTCTACTCTCTCATAGTTATACTCTCTCATCAAGGCTTAAAGAAAAATATCTACAATCAAAAAGATCTCAAATTACTTCCTTGGAGATCTCTTTGGTTGTAGAACTTGCCCATGCATTCAAGCATGGTCCTAAGTGCAACAAACTTGTCCCAACTTTATCTTGCGACTGAAAGAAATATTGGGATTAGGTTTGTCTTTGGAGTGAGCTTCACCACATGGCCAAGAAAAGACTCAAAGAAAGTTTGGGATCAAGTTGGCCCGTTACATGACCCTGATCTTTGACCATTAAATTTTAAGATGTTGATTTCCTAGCTTAGAAATTCAATTATCCTTAAAGTTTGAGATTTTGAACTTCAAATTTTCCTCCTTAGCATGAGGTACAACTCTAGGATAGCATTTTCTTGTTTTGCTAGGATTAGCCTTTTGGTTTTCCCTCTTACATAGGTTCTCACCAAGGTTTGAATTTCAATATTTTTTGTTTTCCCTCTTCCACAAGTTCTTGCTATGGTTCAAGTTTTAGCATAGAGATTGAGGAATCTTAAAAACTAAACTAAATGCATGCAAACCTATTTGGATGAATAGCTTGGCCCTATGCTCAAGCCTTGCACTGAGGGCATGATAGTTTACAAAATACCAATATAGCTCTACTCTCTCATCAAGGCCTAAGGGCAATATAGTACCAACTCCAAATGTACTCTATGTTGGATATCTCCTTGGGAGCAAGATAGTTCAAGCTCTAAATTTTATCTCTTTGGGAGGTTCCAACTCTATCTTGGAGACCTCTTTGAATACAAAACTTGGCCCTGCCTTCAAGCCTTGCACCAAGGGCAAGATAGCTTAGAGAATACCATTATAGTTTTACTCTCTTTTTAGGGTGTTGAGAGCAAGCTTGGCACTGAGAACAAGAAAACAGTTTTACTCTCCCAACAACTTGATGTCTTTTTCATCTATGATATGGCAAAATCTCAAGGATTCGAAGTGCTTGTTGAGAAGAAGCAGAAACGAGATGATGATTAGCCTGAAGGTTTGAAGATGGTGACTAGGAGGTGTGATCTAGTTTCTTAGTCTTCTTCTTCAAGACTAGAGTAGAGTAAGGCTAATGTTCAGAAGCCAAAAGTACAAGAAGATCATAAATCCCCCAAGACAAAGAATCGGAAGCTGAAAAAGCAATCTAGATTCAAGCTACTTTCCAACATTGAGATGACTACAGACTTGAAGAAGGAGCTTGAGGATTGGATTTTTAATTGCAAAATTGAATTCACTCTTGAAGAAGTTTTGGGAATTCCAAAAAGAGAATTTCATAATGTTACCATCAACATCATTGAAAGAAAACAACATATTATTGAAGAACCGACATGGGATATGATCCATTGAGAGGCTTTAGTAGTTGCTAAGGCTATTATCTATGGCTTATAGATTGAGGAGATTGATTCTGATGAGGAGATTACTAAGGAGTATACAAATGGAGCTTTATGTATGCAGTCTGAGAAGACTCTTCAACCTTTACTTCAACTCATATAGTATGCATAGAGTGATGTTGCACCTAGATTGGTACCTCGTAGCCATTTTTCTCGCAGTCACTGGGCTTGTGCGACTACAGGTAGTCAAGGTTGGCGAGGTGGAGACCCATTGTGTTCCTCTTTTGGATCATGGCTCTAAGATTAATGTCATAGTGCATGGATTGTATGATATTGGTAGATGACCAGTTGATGTGGATCATGGATGGTGCATGGATGCAGCCAACAATAGTGCATGACATTTGTATACTGCTTGTATGAACTTGAAGAATTCTATTAGAGAAGTGGATGAGACTTATCATTTCTTTGTGTAGAACTCTTGTTCCTATCCTATTTTTTTGGGGCATCCAATCATTGCTCAGTCTTTGATGGAGACTAAGCTTCTTAACGATGGGTCTGCCTATGCATGGATCTGAAGCAAGGATGGAAAGAGGGCTGTCCAATTCATGACAGTTTGTGTCAACCATTAGCGGAATAAGGATTCTTTGAGGGATTCCCCTCTTCTAGCAGGAGAGCCGTATTTTTTTTAGATACCATTATCTTGCGAGACGATAGTGGTACGAGATAAAGAAAGCTCTTGCCTCCTAGCAACGACAGTTTTTCCTCAGGAGTTTATGGTCTGTCTACTGAAAGTACTTTGTGTTTTCGGCATACTATGGACATGCCTAGAGTTGCCAAGAAGTACTTGAAGAGAAAAGAAAAAGAAATGAAGCTTGCATGACTTTTACAGGATGACGACAGGGTAGATGCTCTCTATGATGGGCTGTCATGTTTGGATACTGTGGAGGATCTTTCAACATTGCTAAAAACTGAAAATCAAGAGCTTGCATATGTCTTACTGGTCCATTCTCTGGTGATGTATTGTAAATTTTTTATTTCATGTTGCAAGAAAATTTGGGTGCTAAGAATTCTCTACAAAAAGTGTTCTTTACTAAAATGTTTAAACAAAAAGATTTACATGGTGTTGATTTATAGCAACAAACAAGATTTACAACTGAAGTAAGCTGTGAGCCTCAATGTTGGGTTGTTCATATATAGTCCAAAAAATATATGACTAATTTTTGTCAGTCAAAAGATTTGGGTGTTGTTTATACACAACAAAATTTGTGTTTACTAGGGTATTTACAGTAAGGAGACTAAAATTTGCAGGTTGTAGCAAAGAAGCCAGAGTACATAAAAAATATAAGATAAGTGACCAAGAAGGTTAGACTAGCTACAAGACCGCTATCTTTAGATAGTGATGAGATGCTTAAGAGAGCAGCTATGTAGCCTCCTTTACAAGATCTTGTAGGTATTGGACATAGGTTTTTAGCCAAGACATTGAAAGAGATGAAGATTGGGACTGAAGATTTTTTACTTTCAATAGAGGTGAAATGTTTTGAGGAGATATTGTGAAGACATGGGAGAGCCTTCACTTTTTTCCCACATGAAGGAAAGGATCCATTCACCTTTAGTTTCCTTCTACCCAACAGTTTGCGGAGGGTCCTGCCGCTCAAGGTGATGGACGAGGTAATCACAGTCGGTGGCCGGTTGGGGCAAAGATGGCTAGAAGAGCGAGAAAAGACCCCAACCTCTTGGGGCACAGAAGCGGCCGACTACTGGCAAAATACAATTTTTGAAGTCCCACACACTGTAGAGGGCTACAAAAGCCAACCCTTGTGGAGGAGGCGAGTATGCGACATCAGCATGCTCTCCTGGATAGCGTTTTGTAACACCCTGCCATTCGAGCGGAACAACCCTACCTACATGGCGTACCCTCGAAGGGTAGGGGTGGATTTTGATGCCACCCTCCACACGCGGTACGACTTCCCTATTATTTATAACTCCACTGTAATATCCTTTGAGCATGTCTTTCTCTTTACCGCCGAAAGCCTAGATGAGTCTATGACGCGCTTTCTTGCGGATTTCTCCTCATGTCCTGACCCCGCTTTTGTAACAACTTGTAATTATCTTAGGTTACTTATGCTACTCCTTAAGCAGGACCCAACTCCACAAGAGCGCGGCCTACCTCCCCTATTCTTTGACCCTAATGCTATAGACAACTGCACCATGGCTCGTCTTATGATGAGGGCTAGTCTCCTTCCCTCTTTTTGCCTAGCCCTCCTAGAAGATATGAACTACAGGCAATTCACTAGGTGTAGTCACCCTTTCCTCTCCACTACTTCTCTTCATGTCCGCATAAATCTGAAATATTACATGCAGAGTCGCCAGTTTTTGAGCAAATCTATCTGACCCCATTTCCCTCCTCATTCCGATGAAGACAATTAGGCCTGATTATTAAAAAAAAAAAGGTGCACCACTGTCACTACACCTAGGGTCTTCCCTAGCCCCCTCCCCACTTCACACTTAGGGCACATCAAGGGCAGGACTTTCAGACCTGTCACCCTAAGACTTGCACCGCACCTCCAACAACACACGAACTAGGTCCTCAAGTGTGGGACTTTACCAAGGGTTTGCCCAAGGTTAGACCCATCTCCCAATTCCACTGCCACGGCCACCACACACTACACGGAGCGGCAGGCAAACCCCTTACAGAGTGCACAAATTTTCTTGCAGGTTATGTTCAAGTTTCAATAAATGGCTACTCTGCTGAAGAGGATCACCCACGGCATCCTTTAATGACCAAAACTTTTTTCCATGTGCCGGTGTCTAGCCATGTGCCTGCTGATGGCTACCATGATTGAACCAAGTCAAGATAGATCTGCCATTGGCATAGATCTTGGAACCTCATCTTCCAAAGATGCATACCCAACGCCTCAAGATCTACGGATTGCTTATTGATTCCACAATCCTGAAGAATTTCAATGCAGAGTTAAAGATCTTCAACGCAGTACTGAAGACCTTCAACTCAAAGACTGAAAACCTTCAACTCAAAGACTAAAGACCTTCAACTCAAAGACAAAGACCTTCAAATCAAAGACACAGATTTTGAATGCGAAGAAAAACCATATCTTTGTCAAGACAAAGTTCGGGGGGGGCTTCTCTAGAATAAATCCCTTCAATACCATCCTCCTAAGGGATTGCTTATTGCTTCAAGCGTTTCTAATGCTCAAGGGACGACCGGCTACATAAGGGACCTCACAACTGTGCAAAAGATGCCGAGCATCTTCATGGAGTCTAAAGCACGCCGGAATCTCTCCTGGTCATCGTCACCAAACTCCATCAACTCTCATTCACACAACCACCTTGGAAGCGGTGTCATTCACCCAGCAGTTCTGTCTCGCAGTACACCTAACTAGCCACTACTTCCCATCACAGTGCCATGGGACTGGCACTTGGCTAGGAGGGGGGTAATGTTACCGTGTTTCCCGTAGCACAGAGGAGCAGAAAACAAAAAAAAGGAAATAGCAAAAAGGAGCAGGACAAAAGTAGAAAAAGGCGCTTTGACCGGTAACCAGATCTTGAAAAATTTAAATGTTCGGGCACAACCCTCAGGAATTCTCAGTGTCAACCCGAGGCAACAAAAGGGTAAAAGGCGCACCATTAAATATGAAAGCGCTCCCGAATCCTTGTAAAAGAGCGCCAGGCTCGCTCCTGTGCAAATTTTATACATTAGTTGGGAACAGGATGAAATTAGAGTGGTGGGGAATGGGAAAAAGGACCTAGGCTATGGCCGGCCATGTAAAAAAGGGAAAAAGGGGATGACCACCCAAAAGGGATTTAGGGTTTTGTATATAAAGTTGAAAAGTGAATGAGAAGCTCATTCTTTGGTGTGTGGAAAAAAGAGTCTTCTTCTTCCTCTCTTCTTCTCTTCTTCTTGCTTATGTGTGCTCTTGAGAGAGGGAGCATTAGAGTGTGAGGGAGTGAGTGTGTGTGGGAGTGAGAGATCAAGAGGGTGAAGCTCTTCACCATTTCCTTTTCTCTTCTTATCTTATCTTCTCTTCTCTTCTCTTGCGCGCACGGCTATGGAGGATGGAGCTTGGAGATGGAGGAGGCTTGAGGATGCTTGAGCTAGCATCAAGAATCATGGAGCTACCGGAGTGGAAGAGAGAGGAGGGTACTCGATCAAGCATCAAGGTAAGCTCACTACACTCGTAGGATCGCAACGGCGGATCGGCTAGGTGAGAGATAGCCATTAGAGCACGCTTTGAACTCTTGAAACAATAAGCGGTTCGTGGGTCTTGGCGGTTGAGCGAAAGCTCCCACAAGGAGGCAAGAATTGAGCATAAAACTTATTCTTGAAATTTTCCCAAGTCATAGGCTTCCTTCCCTGCAAAATGAGAGTCAACCACCAATTGCTAGCAGTGTCTTTCAAGTGTATGCCTACATGCCTTAGCTTGGACTTTTATGAGAAATTACCATAAGAAAAAGCAACTTCAAATTTCCTGACAAAGGCTAATGCCTAAGCAGGATCTCTCTTACCGAAGTAAGAGTCAAACTTTATGTCCTTATCCCTAGACTTGAAAGTCTTAGTCTTCTTAAGCTTGCTCCTCTTATGGTCTCTCTTTGTCTCTTTGCAGATTGCATAAGACTTAGAACCAAGAGAGTAGAAACTAGAAGAGGAGGAGGAGGAGGAGGAGAAACTTGAGTAATCAAGGGAGTAGTTGGTTGTTGAGAGAGATGACTCCCTCCTTGTCCGCCTCACTCGAGGTGAGGTCTTTTTACTCTTCTTGACCCGAGAATCCTTCTTCCTTCTAGGAAGTTTCTCAGCAGTTGGATGCTTTGCATCTTCACCATCAAATGGTGCAATGGTGTTTCCTCTAGTATCACCATCTTTTGGAGGATTCGGTCCTTCATAAGTAGCTTCTTCCCTTGCCCTTAAGCTGTCAATCAATTGACATACTACAAGCCACGATACTCTCTCAATTGAGCTTGTAATTGCTCACTTGTAGATGCTTCATCAGTTGCCATGTTTACCTTCTTCTTGCAAGGATCGCCTTTACTTTGAGAAAAGCAAAGAGACCTGCTCTAAGACCACTATTATAGAATCCGAGATTCACGCTCGACTTTCTTATATACTTAAAATATATATGGAGAATATTATGTTGGCACAGAGGGAGAATAGATAAGAGAAAAGAAATATGTAGAGAGAGAGGTAGAGAAATTGGCAACACACTAGGGACTAGAAGATGGAACAACCCCCCCTCCTTGTGGAGTTATATTATTGACAAGGAGCAAGATCCTCTGTTACACATAAGCCAATTCTTAATTGTAGATCTTGGAAACAAGATTACGGTTCCTTCCACAGTATACAACCGGCTAACACTTGCACAACTTGGAAGTTGGCACCTTTTGATCCTTCTTGAGTCTCCTTCTCTCCTACACAATATGTGTAGGGCTCTCCTCTTGGCACTTGATTTAAGTAGAGCTTCCGCAGCACTTGATTTTAGCACGGCTTCCGTAGCACTTGCACCTTCTCTTCTCCTCTTGGATACATGCAAAGTGATACTTCCTTCACCTCTTCCCTACACCCAAGGATAGCCTCCTCTTTTATAGGATTTCAAGAGCTTCTCTTCTTGGAGAGAGAGTTGAGTTGATCTTCATTCAAGATATGGTTGTTCCACTCTGCAGCACTAATTTCGAGATATCTCTTTGTGCGTTGTTTGCATGAAAAAATGTCCAACACCAAAGTTGTAGATCTCGCTGTTTCCGATAATGCACGCAAGCCATTTTTAGATATCATTTTTTAATTGCAATATATTTGAAAAATGGAATTTCCAAAAAACAACTTTTTAAACTGTACTCTTAACTTGTGGTCCATGCAACCACCTTGAGTCATAGATAAGGATAGTTGATTAGATTGCATTGGGCCTCAACCTTAAGATCGAATTCCATACAAAAGATTGTGTCATTTTAGACCTTAGAAAGAGAAAATCACTTCTCTCCTCACGTCTAGAGGATCACGTCTCTCGTCTTTCTTAGTGAGAGAATTTCCTCTCTCGTCTTTCTTAATGAAAGAAAAGACCTTAAACCTTGACTTGTAGGGGAGAGGATGACCCCAAATGAATGCAATGCTCATTACACACAAGTAAACATTCCCAGATGTCCCTGGATGCATACATAAATACATATACACAATGCTAATGCACTTCCTCTTCTTAGAACTCAATCCATCTTCATTTATGTGTAACTCCTTGGTTCTTGTGTACACTCTTACACTTGCTAGACACTTATTTCCCCCTTCATAACTTATATTGCCTGTACCAGATATCCCCATCACAGTGCTCTGATCACCCCATTAAGTGATGCACTAGGAATATTGGTCTCTAACTCGTCTGATGGCCATGCTAGATCATCATCAACACTTAAAGAAAAGTGAGTCATTAATTTGTTGACATGAATTTATTAAATAGAGAATGCATAATAAGCAATCAATTTAGTGACAGTACAACACATCCTATTACTCATATTGGGAGTGTCCCATGATCTATTTGGTGTGAGGAGAACCAAAGCTAATATAATTGCATAGTAGAGTGCTTCCAAAGTGGGAGGTTCAATTAAAGTGAGAGGTTCAATTAAAGTGAGACATCAATGTAGAGGTTGACATATTATGCTTATGTTACTCACCATTATGAGCATATAGAAAATAGTGTGAAATGAAGTGATTCTACTTGTTTTGAGAAAGTAGTTGGTCATGTGCATTGGAAGAAAGCCATGGATAAGGAAATGGTTGTGTTAGATGTAAATCAAATGGGACTTGGTGCCATTTTTTGAGGATAAAGTACAACATTACAATTTATTGGTGAAAGAAACTCTTGACCTTTGCATGGAGGATGTTCAATCATTTAAAAGAGTTGATACTATCTTTAGTCAATTGTCAACTTATAAGGTTGCATTTAAGAAAGACTAAGGGGTTGAGATGCTACGGATCTAGGCTTCCAAACACATAGAGTCTTTTCTCAATAGAGTCTTTCTTAAGCACATTGGAGATGCTACGGATCTAGGCTTCCAAACACTAAGGGGTTGGCAAAGAGATATGATCTTTAAATGTGAGATCCATCGAAGGGAAGAGATAGAGCAAGCATGCTCGATTTCCTCCTTCTTACATCCATAGAATGTAACATGTGAATTGGGATTATAAGAAGGAGAAGGTTTCATCTAAGGATGATGAGGAAGATAAAGATATTATGATGGCTTATGTGTGTAAGATAGCTTCACATGTTTGAATGCTACAACGCTTATAAGCATACTTTTTGCAAAAGCATGTGCCTTTTAGGAAGCTTATGACAAGCAGTGACGAAAAGAGGATGAACTTCATGAGCTTGCCTCATGCAATGGAGGAAGGCATCTATGATGAAGGGCATGGCAAGAAAAGCATGGGTAACTATGGAGTATACAGAGCTGATGTGCATAGGGAAGGTTTTTTCTTCCAGTCAGCAAGGAACTCTGTGACCCTCCAAGTAGCGTAAAGGACTGATCCAGCAACCTCTGTGAAAGAAAGAAGGGAAACTACTACTGTAAGGAGTGTGATCTAGGGAAGCTTATGGTAAAGAGGGACTGAGGACAGCAAGAAGAAGGCCATGATCCGAATTTTGTAGCACAAAAAATACTGAGTCGCACTGAGGAGAGTAGCACCAATTGTGTGTGGTGGGAGCTAGATAATTAAAGAGGGCGCAGCCGCGGCGGGATCTCAACGTGTGCAAGAGCGTCATTCTCGAAGATATGCTGTAGTTGAGGAAGCGGGTATCGATACTCCTGTGAGATATAATCCTTTAGGTGTGGTCTTCATCAACGAACCCGACGCTACACATGAGTACATTTGCCAAAAGAACAACAATCGGCTATATGTTTTCTTGAAGATGGCCGCGACTGGAATTATAGCACTGACTAGAAGTCTGAAGAGATCACCAAATACATGAGCAAATGAGCGCATTCCAAGAGACCTGCACCATTATTATCAGACCTGGAGAGAGACATCTACAGTTTGTATAAGGTGACTGCTCTGCTGACCATCATCTCAGATTCAAGGGGAGAGGCAGTGACAAAACTGGGAAGATCTACTGCATGGACTTCTGAGTCACCTTGGACGTGAGGTTGCTCTACACAGCACTGACTTATGGTGTTTCCTTTTTCTCAAAGCAGGTGGTAGCTGCACGTGATTTGAATGAAGGCGCCATCCCTGGGGTGTTGCTATTTATGTGCATGAAGCTTATGAGTATTGATTATGATGAGTGCTACAACAATTACTTGTAAAGGGGGCAAGAGATGCTAGTCTCTATTGCAGGTCATGAGGATCATAAACCCAATCTTGTTATGAACCCTCGATACTTGTGAAGCTGATGGACTTCAAAGGAGTAAAAGCAGCTACTTGTTGTCAATAGTATTAATCATGGACCAGCAGCTCGGTAGACAAAGCCTTTCATGAGTCTTAGAAACATGTTAGACCCTTGCTCTCAAGGTATCTAGATATTGGATGCAATCCTATCTATGCAAGTGTTTGGATGTCAACCTTTGAAGAGATGTGAAGAATGTAGATTATGCGCAACATGATTTTATCCAAGGAGCTCTTCAACTATGTGAGATTATAGTAAAAGCAATCATCGAGCCAAATGACATATGTGTTCTTATTGCCTGTGTTAATTAGTATTTTATGCGAGAATTGTAATGAAGGAAACCAATTTCTATTTTATGTACAAACGAAGCTTGATGTTTTGTTGTGATTGAACAAATTCAACCTAAGGGCTCAATTATGATCAATCCTGAATGACAGATCACTTGAATGAAGTGGAGGGCTAACAACCGAGAGTTTCTTATATAAAATTTGTATGTTGAGTTCACAAGAACTGAGAGATTGTAATCGAAAGTTTTTTAAGCTTCTCTTCTTGAGTTTCAATAGAACTTCTTTTCTCTCTCCTCTATCCTAGCATGCCTTTTAGAGACCCCATGTCTTTGCAGCCTTTGTGCGCATCTCTTTGACATTGTGATGAACCCCACATGACATGTTAGGGAAGTTGATGGAACAAGCCATAATGAGGTCAAGAGGGTGAAGGCTTTTTGAAAGAGTTAATTGTCTTCCCTTTGGGGTGAGGGTTCAACTGAGAGTTTCTTATATGAGATTCGTATGTTGAGTTCACAAGAACTGAGAGATTGTAATGGAAAGTTTTTTGAGCTTCTCTTCTTGAGTTTCAATAGAATTTCTTTTCTCTCTCCTCTATCCTAACTTGCCTTTTAGACACCCCATGTCTTTGCAGCCTTTGTGTGCATCTCTTTGACATTGTGGTGAACCCCACATGACATGTTAGGGAAGTTGATCGAGCAAGCCATAAGGAGGTCAAGAGGGTGAAGGATTTTGGAAGAGTTAATTGTCTTCCCTTTGGGGTGAGGGTTCGATCATGGCAAGTTACAAGGATACAAATGCGGTTTCTATAAAGGGTATAAAGAAACTACTAGAAATATGTTCATTGATAATTGAGTTTGGAGATCTGGATATGGTATTTAAGAGGTACTTGTTGGACACATATAGAATGATGGTTGATTTATATAAGCAATAACAAGTAATGCAAGAAGAGGGTAATAGTGGGGGAGAGATCATGCACTAGAAGCACTTATATGGATCATCCAAGAAAAAGGTCTCTTTGATGCAAGGGATGTAACTACATATTTGAGAGGTTTTGACAGTCTATACAATATTCTTCAGGATCAAAGGATTATCTATTTTAAATTATGTGTGTACAACAACCTCAAGCCACAAGTTGAGGACATACAATTCATGCATTGTATAACTTGCAAAGGATTCAATTATGCTCTAGAAGCAAAGTTTTATTCACTAGATTAGGAGGCGGACGTTGCTCTAGGGAATGTGTAGGATATGGGTGATGTAGATGACATGGCTGGTAACTTGTAACTTGTTTAAGATGTTCTTCCATCAAATGCTTTGATCGAGGAGGCAAAGGATATTTTTGAGACTATACTACTCTCCAATGAGGCTTTGTTTAACCCCTAGGGAGTCCACCTATAAGAAATCATATATATAACATGCGTTCAAAGGATATTAAGAAATACCCTTTCTTTACATGCTATAAGGCCTTACAATGACCCATTTTACTTTACTAAACTTACAATTTTTTTTCAAATTGTAATTATAAAGCTCATTTTGTAAATATAATCTTATAAATTGTACTAAATATAATACCTTTTATTTCAAACTCACGTGGTATCTTACATGTTCAATAAGGTGGACCCTCGGGGTTTAATCATATAGAGGATACATTGGTAGTGCATGCAGTTGATGCAATGAGAGGAGTTGTAGATAGACACTACAACATATAGACCCAATAGCGAGTTTAAAGCGATGGAATTATTCATGGAAAAAATTACCCCCATCATCGCTATTCGCGTGGCTATTAGCGATGCGATCGATTCATCGCTATTGCGTCGCTATTTGCATCGCTAATTGGGTTAGCGACACAAATAGCGACGCAAATAGCGATGCTAATAGCGATGGTTGCAGAGTAAATTTCCGATGCAAATAGCGACGGTTACAGAGGGAAAAAAAATTAAGTGGCAGGGCATGCAGCCCTGCCACCCTTCTAGCTATATGCACTAAATATTCTTGCATAATTCATTTGCCAATGTTAGCTACACCTAATGTCTAAAAATTGTGCATCAGATTATAAAAAGAAACTGAATCATCTGATTGCAAAAGCAAGATATAATTAATTCGAAAAGGTATTTCGCAAGGAGCTTTTTCATCACTTGCTTAGGCTCGAGAAGAAAAAGAGCTTGTGATTGCAAAAGCTAGATATAATCAATTCAAAAAACTATTACTCAAGGAGCTTTTTTATCACTTGTTAGGCCCAAGAAGAAGAGCTTCACTTCAAGCTTTCATTATAATCACGACCCTGAGGTATGAATAAGTCCCATTGATCTTCAGCTCACTCCAGCTTATTCCAAACTTGTTCAAGTCTTTTTGGGGGAGCATTTGGACATCTGTAAGAGTTATACCATGGTGTTGGAGCCAGAAACACTTATATAGGGAGTGGTAGTGTCGCTAAGCTCTACTTCTTCCTTTTTGTTTTTACCTACGTCTAAGTCATCTTCTATCTCTTCTTTCTTGTCTTCACCCTCAATCTCAATGGATGGAGGTGTTTTAAGATCAAAAGAATCAAGCTCGTCCTCCCCCTTCTCAAACTCCATTTCTTGAGCTCAGACTAGTTACTGTACTCCAAGTAGATCCATGAAACAAATAAATTTCTCTTTACCAAGTGATTT
Source organism: Lygodium microphyllum (assembly GCF_053477565.2). Classification (NCBI taxonomy): domain Eukaryota; kingdom Viridiplantae; phylum Streptophyta; class Polypodiopsida; order Schizaeales; family Lygodiaceae; genus Lygodium; species Lygodium microphyllum. The sequence goes on along the minus strand of NC_141158.1, from coordinate 49,833,023 downwards.
GGTAAAGATATCGGCTACCTGGTCTTCTGCCTTCACATGAAGTAGATCAATCTGTCTTGCAAGTACCATTTCTCTGATGAAATTGCAATGAATCTCTATGTGTTTGGATCTAGCATGATAGATGGGGTTGCTAGCTAGCATCCATATACACCTCAGGTTGTGTACATAACCCTCATGCTACTCCATATATACCTCTTCAAGCAAGTCAGCATTCAGGAATGCATTTTTGACATCCATTTTTCATAATTTTCAGCCCTTAGAAGCCACTAATGCAATGACTATTCTCAACATTTCCATCTTTGGCAACCGAGCTGAAAGTCTCCTCATAATCAAGGCCGTATTGCTGTGCATATCCCTTTGCAACGAGCCAGGCTTTATACCTTTTCAATGAACCATCTGACTTGCATCTCTCTTTATAAACCCATTTGCTTAAAGGCATCGAGTACCTCATCCTTGTACTCGATTTCCATCTCCTCTTCTTCTCTGGTGGTCGTTGTGCTCTATGGGGAGCACCTGTTGCTGCACTAGAGGAGGCTCCACCTTGTACTCCAGGTGGCGGGCTTTGGGTTGGGGTCCCTCCTTCTCCTTTGTAGTTGTCCCCTCTCTTTTAGTAGATGCGGTGGCAATGGTAGTAGCAATGGCAGCTTCTCTCTCTCTCTTTCCCTCTCTCTCAATCTCCCTTGTGTTGATCTGTCTCCCTTCTTCTCTCTATACATCTCTTCATCAACAAAAAGAAAAAGAGAAGTAAAGAAAAGAGAAAAACAAAGAGAGAAGAGATAATGCACTTACCCCAAATCTTGAAGAAGAATCCTTTCGCGCTTCTCTCCTTCTTCTTCTCCTTTATGGATTCCCTCCTTCTTTGTAGTTGTTCCCTCTATTTTTGTGGTGGATTGGCGGTGGCAGCGACCTCTCTCTCTATCTCTCTCTCTCAATCTCCCTTATGCACGTTGATCTCTCTCACTTCTTCTCTCTATACACTCTTCATCAACAAAAAGAAAGAGAGAAGTAAAGAAAAGAGAAAAACAAAGAGAGAAGAGATAATGCACTTACCTCAAAGCTTGAAAAAGAATCCCTTCGTGCTTCTCTCCTTCTTCTTCTTCTCCTTCACGAATTCCCTCCTTCTTCTTAATTTGTAGTGGTCCCCTCTCTTTTTGTGGTGGATTGGCAGGGGCAGCGACCTCTCTCTCTCTCTCACTCTCAATCTCCCTTGTGCATGTTGATCTCTTTCACTTCTTCTCTCTATACACTCTTCATCAACAAAAAGAAAGAGAGAAGTAAAGAAAAGAGAAAAACAAAGAGAGAAGAGATAATGCACTTACCTCAAAGCTTGAAGAAGAATCCCTTCGCGCTTCTCTCCTTCTTCTTCTTTTCCTTCACGGGTTCCCTCCTTCTTCTTTGCAGTTGTCCCCTCTCTTTTTATGGTGGATTGGCAGTGGCAGCGACCTCTCTCTCTCTCTCTCTCTCTCTCTCTCTCTCTCTCTCTCTCTCTCAATCTCCCTTGCGCATGTTGATCTCTCTCACTTCTTTCTCTATACACTCTTCATCAACAAAAAGAAAGACTGAAGTAAAGAAAAGGGAAAAACAAAGAGAGAATAGATAATGCACTTACCTCAAAGATTAAAGAAGAATCCCTTAAAGTTTGTACTTCTCTCATTTTTTTCTCATTCGAGAGTTCCTTCCTTCTCTTTTACACTTGTCTCCTCCCTCTTCGTGGATGGTGGCAGTGGTGGCGGCCTTTCTCTCTCTCTCTCTCTCTCTCTCTTGTTTACAAACCTGTAAAATGCCATGCTCGAATTTTGACACTTTTTTATGAAGCCCCTCTCTCTCCTGTTTTTTATTTCTCTCCATCTCTCTCTTCCTTCCCCTCCCTTCTTCTCTCTATTTCTCTCCCTCCTTCCCTCCCCACTCTCACTCAACTCATCTCATTGCAAAGACAATCAAAGATAAAAAATAAAAAGCTTAAGAAACAAAGATATTGAAAGAAATGTCACTGGCCCACGTCTCTTTATCTCTCTCACCCCCCTCTCCCTTTACTTTTCTTTATTAACATTCTCTCTCATTCTCTCATTGTTTTCCTATTTCTCTCTCCCTCTCTCTCGCTCTCTATTTTTCTCTCTATCTCTATTTCTCCCTCTCTCTCTCTTCTTTTCACTCTCCTTCCTCTCTTTACCTCACCCTTCTTTTCTACCTTCTCCTTCTCTCTTCCTTCCCTCTCCCTCTCTCTATTTCTCTCCCCCTCTCTTTATCTCTCTATTTTCCTTTCTTTGTTTCCTTTCTCTTTGTTTCTCCCCCCTCTCTCTCTCGTTGTTTCTCTCACTCATCCTCTCTCCCTCCCTTCATCTCCCATTTCTCTCTTCCTCTTTCTCTTTGTTTCCTTTCTCTCCCTTTTTCTCTCTTCCTCTCCCTTCATTCTTCTCCCTCCCTTCCTCCCTCCCTCTCTTTCTATGTATCTCTTTACAAAGAAAAACAAAAAAGAAAACAAGAGAACACAAAAATAAAGCAAGAAGAGGCAATGTACCTACCTCAAAGGCCTGAAGATGAAACCCTTTGTACCTTCTCTTTGCACCTTCCCTCCCTTCTCCGTTGCATACTTCTCTTTCTTCTTCATGTAGGTGACGACAATGGTGATGAGCTCCCTCTCTCTCTCTCTCTCTCTCTCTCTCTCAAAGCTTTAAGCTCTCTCGCTCTCTCTCTCATTCTTTCTCGCAAATGTTTTCTCGGCAAATGTTACGCTCGGGTTTTCGAAACTTTTTCCGCAAACCGGCATCGCTATATGCGTTGCTATTTGCATCACTATTTACATCGCTATATGCCTCGCTGTGAATAGTGACGTATATAGCGATGCTTTTAGCGACACCGCTTTTTTGCGTCGCAAATAGCTGTCACTATTGCCCCATTCCCTTGTAGTGACAGACATAGTGCCAATAAATAATGTTAAAATAGATGTATTGATTGTGATTATTATGAGGAGGTACATGACACACATGCATTAGTTGATGATGAATAGGATTGGTTAGATATCGATAAGATGTTACATGCACATGCTATGAGGATAGAGTCTATGATAGATACCCTACCTGATATATACTCTAATGCTACTAGCGTGAAAATAAATGCTTTGGAAGATGCTTTAGTAGAGGCAAGCAATGCTCTGATACACTTTTATTAACTATGGGTGTAGAGGAAGTGGTCATTGAGAATACACAAGATAAGCATCCATTAAAAATGACAACTGAGAGTACAATCTAGAGAATTTCATATATCATGATGAAAATGACATAGATGTTGTGTCTGCCAATGAAGATATGAGCAAGAATATTGCAGTGAATATTGGAGTCTCTACAGATGTGTATGATGCACCTCATCCAAACGATTCTCTGATTGATTCCCTTGAGCTTGGACATTCTTCTACTCTAATGTGTGCTTATGTACTAGTCTCTCCCTATGTGAGTGATGTAGAGGCTTTGACTAAGGCTATGGATGTATTGAAGATAAAAAGTAAGGTGTCAAAGTGGTAACATGAGTTGCTTTCAATGCATTGGGAATAGAGGAAACAAGGAAGTGTTTATCTGTATGCATATGAGAAGATTCAATGTAAGTATTGATAGTTACAAAGGGTTGTTGTCATGACATAGATGTATTCAAGAAGATGATGTGGCCTTATGATCATAGGGATCTACGTATGTTGAGTAGGCCATATGATCTAGGAGATAGCCTATGGTTTGGGTGTATATTTTCATGGACAAGGCATACATGGCCTTATGATCGAGGAGGAAGTTTGAGTATGACAGGGATACAGGTGCAGGATCAATGTGGGTATTCTTGTGTGAGCAGTTTATGCAAGATGATTATATGGACTTATGATTGCAGTGGGTTACATACGTGAGACATCCAAGGGATGTACATGTTCAAAGGGTGTCGATACCATGATGTTGTCATACGGAATATGTGTAGGAGTTCGTGAAAGTCGCTCATCGCAGGGATGCTATGGGAGATTGAAGCAAGATCATGATCGATTCAAGACAATAGATTTGATGACAAAGGTCTCATATATTGCAGTTCTATTCCAAGTTCAAATCCAAAGCCATATTACAAAACCAAAGCTCAATCAGGAGAGTTAAATCCATAGCCATAAATGCCAAGTCGAGTACTCAAGGAAGTTCAAGAGCTTCTAGTCATGAATAAATCCCAAATCCAGTGCTTGTCCTTAAGAATCCAAGCCAAGTTCTTCAAGTAGATAGATCTTCAGCAACTTGCAAATGAACTTGCCAACTTCCAAGCCAAGACCAATATGTTTAAGAAAACTAGACTCTTTGTAATCTCTTTATCAAAAGCATTCAAAAACTCCATAATATCTATGTCACTTATTGTTAGGTCTTCTTTGAAATCTTGACTCCATGGAGTAGATGTGATGACTCCGAGCTAGATAATTGCATAAGCTACCAACATACACAGTCAGTCACCCTGCTCCCTTCTGCTCATGTTGTTGCACTCATCAGTTTTTGTTTTTGGTATAAGATCAGTCCACCACCATGAAGCATGTCTGTTGCTAGTTTAGTCATTATTCTAGTTGCTAACATGAGGTGAAACTCTTTAGGCAACCCTTTGCCATTAGTATTTCCACTTCTCTCCACCGGTTTCCATGAAGCTCCAAAGTAGGAGGCAATGAGCTATCAATGACAACTCGGCGTAAGTATTTGTAGTGACTCCTCTCAATTGGCACGCCAACCTGTTCTTTTTTAGATTGCAGCAAATAAAACCCAACAGTCGTCAGTCTGCAAGTCTTCAGCAAAATTGCATGATTTGATGAACATTATGGCTGGTATGAAGGATCATCCTCGACATACTGTTCATTCCCGTGAGCTTCAAGTCTTCGGAACTGCTCATAGACTTCCCTACTTGATCTGGTATGCAGGGCACGTCATCCTAACATGTTAACTCCATATTGACATCGTCACCCTTTCAACACTCCTGAAGTCTACGAGCTATCGCAGATATATTTGCGAGTTTTGCTTCACAATTAACCATAGGAGTAAACGGATTTTGGATCGCTGATATATGTCGAACACTACAGATGTCGTCGTATGCATGGCCGAAGAGTCACCATGAGAAGCCCGTGTCACAGCAGTCAGCGCCTGTGGCCTCTACTCTCCCCTCTTCAATGTCTGCATGACTGTAGGTTGGCTGATAAACCTTTGCCCAAAGCTCCAATATAAACGGCTCCTTCTGGCAGTGATGATGGTCCTCCCTTTTGTTGTAGAAGTCGCGTTAGCTTCCTCTTCGAGATCAGAATAATTCCCAACTGATAGAGAAATATCAGGAGGCATGGTAAAGCAGCTGCGAGGGCGGAGGACATTTGTACTGATGGGGCCCCCCGAAGGTGATGGGTTCATCCGGTTCCCGGTGAATGAGAATAAAAAGGCCCGCAAAAATGAGCAATGCGCACAGCCTTGACTGCTCTACCTGGGAATCAATCCAGTGTGCTACCGCCACACACCGAGCAATGTTTCCACTTTGCCCGCGTATTACGATGATACAAGAATGCCCTTTTTGAAAATTTTATTGCAAAAAATGAAGAAAAAGCTTGCCGTTTTTGAAAACCGGCGCTTTCGGTTGGAAAAACCTACACGTAATGGGGCATGGCGGGCACCTTATGTATATCTATCCTCAGCCGCTGCGAGAGGAGCTAGAAGAGGTATTAGAAACCTATGCTGATTACCTGTGCCATGGCTTTATGCAGACAACAGAGAATCCCTCGTGATAACCTTGTAGGCGAGCTCATCTTCGTCATCAGATCCTTAAGAAAAGCAAGTTGGTATCTCAAGGTGTTCTGAAATATCTTCACGTTGGGTCTTGCTTTTTACTTTTTTTTCCCAAAAAAAACAGCTTAAGGCTATTAAAACCATTGCTTCTCAGATAATGCCGCCAATTCTGCCTACATGGCTGTTGAGTCTCTTGGCCATCTTCCTCTTGCATCTGTCTATACAACTGCAAAGCTTTCTCTAATTCTATGTTGTCAATGTATCGTGACAGCACTGCATTCCACGACACAATGTCATGCTCTTGTAACTGATTAAAGACATTCTTGTACTTCCCACACATAGTCACTAGAGTGCTACCAAGGAAAGCATTTGATCTAAAGCCCATTCTCCAAGCATCAGCATGTGATGACTTCACTACTTCAAAGAATCCAACATTCTTCCATGTTTATACCAGCACAACATGCTTGAAGAGCAAGCACTAACAATTGCTAGCTCAAATTCACCCCTTCCTCTAAGCATCAGTATATAAGTTCCAAAGATTGGCTAACTCCTAACATACAGTGTCCTTTCAATAAGCCATCATAACATGCTTTGCCATACATTTTTATAAGAGAATTGCAAATAAAACTATTTGTAGTAAAGCCATTTTTTCAAACACAAGAATGTAATGCTGTCTTGACTTTGGATTAGATAGAGTTTGTATGGTCGTAGGGATCCCATATAAATCTGGCATTCCCGCTTGTCTTGACCTTAAATTGCATGCACTAGAAACCTTTTGTCATCATTTTAGAAGTTTCTAGATACATAAACAACATAGGCACACAAGCAAGCGTTCATATGAGCTACCACACACACAGACATATACGCGGGTTATTTTCGCTTGAGTACTACTCAGCAAATACAAAAAGTTTAGGATGGAACCAAGTAATCAAATTTTTAGACTAACAGTTCAAACTATCTATATTTGGTTCTGAAAAGTGCTAAGGTCACCGAAGAGTCTTCTAGTGTTAGTCTTCAAGCATCATGCTTTGCACAAAAACACTCAAATAGAAGCAGACCCATGTTCTAGTTGGTTCAAAGAGAGTGAAAAATGAGAGAGAGTATAGCACGTTGTCGCAGCGCATAGGGTTGAAGGTCACTATAGGAGTTTGGCAAGAAAACTGAACAAGATAGATGGAGACGTGTCTTCAAGAGAGAAGTAGATTACAGTGAATGTTTAAAGGTTCAAGAGGTACTTCACGGTCAATCACAGGGGTTTGAGAGAGAAGAATGTATGGGGGTTCACGAGCTTAGACTTCGGAGATGGTAGAGATAAGAGAAGGGTTGAAGGTTCCAAGCCAAGTTCTTGAAGATGTTAATAGAGCTTCCAACTACATGTTCTTAGCAAAGATCACAAAAGTATTATCTCATAAGTTCAAACTCAAATCAAGCTTTGTTTTCTTGACTATAAGAGCAATCACAAATTATAAAATCAAGTACAATATGTTGTCATGTATCATAAACAACTCTGCATCTTATCGTTCATACATCCAGCATAGTATGAAGGGAGATTCAAGGAGTGGAGTAGATGGAAGAGAAGGGATTGAAAGAAATAGAAGATGTAGAAGAATACTGACAAAAAGAATTAGAAAATGTAGAAGAATACTAAGAGAAATGAAGCCTATCAGTTTATTCTAGCATTATGAGAAAATAAAACTCTAATACACAAAAACGTGTATAAAATAATACCTTCATTTATGCTGCTCAGATCGCCAATCAAATGCCTTCATTGGCTCCAAAAGGGGGGTTAAATACTAGGATACCTAACCAGAATTCTGCCAGATCACTCTCTCTTCATCTCCCACTTTGGAGTGTTGTTCATTACCTGAAAACAACAATCGCACATCACGCGATTTCCTGAATCTCTCTTTTTACATAAAATCCTGTCAAATTGGCTGAAAGTCACATGCTTTCTTTTACATGTCATCCTAATCTAGGAGTTTTCTATAGTTTTATGGATTTTTGAACCGTGGACACTAACACAAATGTCTAAAATATCAAAAATTGACTAAAACTTGTCCAAAAATCTAATATTTTTGAACCATGGACACTAACACTAATATCTAAAATGGCATTGGCTCTCTAAATCAATAATAAAGCCACATGCTTTCTTTTACATGTCATCCTAATCTAGAAGTTGTCTATAGTTTCATGGATTTTTGAACCATGGACACTAACACTAAAATCTAAAATATAAAAAATTGACTAAAAATTGTCCAAAAATCTAATATTTTTGAACCATGGACACTAACACTAATGTCTAAAATGGCATTGACTCTCTAAATCAATAAGAAAGTCACACTCTAGATTCTTTTACATGTTGTACGCATAGTGGCATGACATCCATCCCCTCCTAACCTGCACATCCTCTGGCATGTGCCAAAGTCTTACGGATCTATAGTATCAAAAGAAGTATCTTTTGCCATGTGAATGTCTTTATCTTATGCCTCTTCTTCTTCCTCTATGTCTTGATACTTTTGAATTACATCCAAGTCTTCTAACTCATATGTTGAACTTTCTCTTTGTTTAAAGAGCTCGATTCTTTTTCCAACTATGGGTATCTTCATGCTTGTTCCATCCAATTTAGCCAATGAATATGTGGCATTATCATGAACAACCTTCACCACATACGGGTGAAACCAATGCTTTACCATCTTCCTAGAGGTATTGTATTGATTGTCTAGGCTACTATCATAGACAAGCACCCAGTTGATGATGAACAGGATTGGTTGAGATATCGATAATATGTTACATGCACATGCTATGAGAATAGAGACTATTATAGATACCCTACCTGCTATATACTCTAATGCTACTATCTTGAAAATAAATGCTTTGGAAGATGCTTTAGTAGAGGCAAGCAATGCTTTGATACAATTTTATCAACTATGGGTGCAGAGGAAGTGGTAGTTGAGAATACACAGGATAAGCATCCATTGACAATGACTACTGAGACGATCTAGAGGATCTCATATATCATGATGAAAATGACATAGATGTTGTGTCTGCCAATATTGATATGAGCAAAAATATTGCAGGTTATTTGCAGTGAATATTGGAGTCTCTACAGATGTGTATGATGCACCTTGTCCTAATGATGCTGTGATTGATACCCTTGAGCTTGGACATTCTACTACTATAATGTGTGCTTATGCACTACTCTCTCCCTATGTGAGTGATGTAGAGGCTTTGACTATGGCTATGGATGTGTTGAAGATAAAAAGTAAGGTGTAAAAGTGGTAACATGAGTTGCTTTCAATGCATTGTGAATATACGAAACAAGGAAGTGTTTATCTTTATGCATATGAGAAGATTCAATGTAAGTATTGATAGTTACAAAGGGTTGTTGTCATGACATAGATGTATTCAAGAATATGATGTGGCCTTATGATCCTAAGGATCTACGTATGTTGAGTAGGCCATATGATCTAGGAGATAGCCTATGGGTTGGGTGTATATTTTCAAGGACAAGGCATACATGGCCTTATGATCGAGGAGGAAGTTTGAGTATGACAGGGATACAGGTGTACGATGGATGTGGGTATTCTTGTGTGAGCAGTTTATGCAAGATGATTATATGGACTTATGATCGCAGTGGGCTACATACGTGAAACATCCAAGGGATGTACATGTTCAAAGGGTGTCGATACCATGATGTTGTCATACGAAATATGTGTAGGAGTTCCTGAAAGTCGCTCATCGCAGGGATGCTATGGGAGATTGAAGCAAGATCATGATCGATTCAAGACAATAGATTTGATGACAAAGGTCTCATATATTGCAGTTCTATTCCAAGTTCAAATCCAAAGCCAGATTACAAAACCAAAGCTCAATCAAGAGAGCTAAATCCATAGCCATAAATGCCAAGTCGAGTACTCAAGGAAGTTCAAGAGCTTCTAGTCATGAATAAATCCCAAATCCAAGTGCTTGTCCTTAAGAATCCAAGCCAAGTTCTTCAAGTAGATAGATCTTGAGCAACTTGCAAATGAACTTGCCATCTTCCAAGCCAAGACCAATATGTTTAAGAAAACTAGAATCTTTGTAATCTCTTTATCAAAAGCATTCAAAAACTCCATAATATCTATGTCACTTATTGTTAGGTCTTCTTTGAAATCTTGACTCCATGGAGTAGATGTGATGACTGCGAGCTAGATAATCGCATGAAACACAATATTAGTGAGTTTGGGAATCTCCCAATTCCCATTTTTTGAATACTAAAAAGATGGCACCCGGATAACATATCCAGAAGTTTCTCAAAACCATATGATGTGACCTATCATTGGAAAGCGCTTGAAAAATGGAATTTATTGAGCTATACGGTGCTCAATTTGGAGTTATAGTGTTCAACTTATGACAAATCCAAAGATTTGACCATGTGTCCCAAACTCATGGGAAATTCCCATATTCCCCAATATGGTGTTCATGAACTACCAACGTACACAGTCAGTCACCCTACTCCCTTCTACTCAGGTTGTTGCACTCATCAGTTTTTGTTTTTGGTATAAGATCACTCCACCACCATGAAGCATGTCTGTTGCTAGTTTAGTCATTATTCTAGTTGCTAACATGGGGTGAAACTCTTTAGTCCTCCCTTTTGTTGTAGAAGTCGCATTAGCTTCCTCTTTGAGATCAGAATAATTCCCAACTGATAGAGAAATATCAGGAGGCATGGTAAAGCAGCTATGAGGGCGGAGGACATTTGTACTGATGGGGCCCACCAAAGGTGATGGGTTCATCCCATTCTCGTTGAATGAGAATAAAAAGGCCCCTAAGAATGAGCGATGTGCACAACCTTGACTTCTCTACCTGGGAATTGATCCAGCCTTCCACCACAACACACTAAGCAATGCTTCCACTTTGCCCGCATATTACGATGATACAAGAATGCCCCTCTTGAAATTTATATTGCAAAAAATGAAGAAAAAGCTTTCCACTTTTGAAAACTGGTGCTTCCAATTGGAAAAACCTACACGTAAAGGGGCATGGCGAGCACCTTATGTATATCTATCCTCAGCCCTTGCGATAGGAGCCAGAAGAGGTATTAGAAGCATATGGTGATTACCTGTGCCATGGCTTTGTGAAGACAATAGAGAATACCTCGTGATAACCTTGTAGGCGATTTCATCTTCGTCATCAGATCCTCAAGAAAAGCAAGTTGCTATCTCAAGGTGTTTTGAAATATCTTCACGTTGGGTCTTTTTTTCACTTTTTTTTTTCCAAAAAGAGAAAGCTTAAGGCTATTAAAACCATTGCTCTTCAGATAATGCTGCCAATTTTGCCTACATGGCTGTCGAGTCTCTTAGCCGTCTTCCTCTTGTATCTGTCCATACAACTGCAAAAGCTTTCTCTAATTCTATGCTGTCAATGTATGGTGACAGCACTGCAGTCCATGACACAATGTCATGCTCTTGTAACTAATTAAAGACATTCTTGTACTTCCCACACATAGTCACTAGAGTGCTACCAAGGAAAACATTTGATCTAAAGCCCATTCTCCAAGCATCAACATGTGATGACTTCACTACTTTGAAGAATCCAACATTCTTCCATGTTTATACTAGCACAACATGCTTGAAGAGCAAGCACTAACAATTGCTAGCTTAAATTCACCCCTTCCTCTAAGCATCAGTATATAAGTTCCAAAGATTGGCTAACTCCTAACATACAGTGTCCTTTCAATAAGCCATCATTACATGCTTTGCCATACATTTTTATAAGAGAACTACAAATAAAACTATTTGTAGTAAAGCCATTTTTTCAAACACAAGAATGTAATGCTGTCTTGACTTTGGATTAGATAGAGTTTGTATGGTCGTAGAAATCCCATATAAATCTAGCATTCCCACTTGTCTTGACATTAAATTGCATGCACTAGAAATCCTTTGTCATCATTTTAGAATTTTCTAGATACATCAACAACATCGACACACAAGTAAGAATTCATATGAGCTGCCACACACACAGACATATACGTGGGTTATTTTCGCTTAAGTACTATTCAAAAAATACAAAAAGTTTAGGATGGAAGCAAGCAATCAAATTTTGAGACTAATGGTTAAAACTATCTATATTTAGTTCTTAAAAGTGCTAAGGTCACTGAAAAGTCTTCTAGTGTTAGTCTTCAAGCATCATGCTTTGCACAAAAACACTCAAATAGAAGTAGACCAATGTTGTAGTTGGTTCAAAGAGAGTGACAAATGAGAGAGAGTGTAGCATGTTGTCGCAATGCATAGGGTTGGAGGTCACCATAGGGGTTTGGTACGAAAAGTGAACAAGATAGATGGAGATGTGTCTTCAAGAGATAAGTATATTACAGTGAATGTTTAAAGGTTCAAGAGGTACTTCACGGTCAATCACAGGGGTTTGAGAGAGAAGAATGTATGGGGGTTCAAGAGCTTAGACTTCGGAGATGGTAGAGATAAGAGAAGGGTTGAAGGTTTCAAGCCAAGTTCTTGAAGATGTTAATAGAGCTTCCAACTACATGTTCTTAGCAAAGATCACAAGAGTATTATCTCATAAGTTCAAACTCAAATCAAGCTTTGTTTTCTTGACTGTAAGAGCAATAAAAAATTATAAAATCAAGTACAATATGCTGTCATGTATCATAAATAACTCTGCATCCCATCATTCATACATGAAACCATAGCATGAACGGAGATTCAAGGAGTGGAGTAGATGGAAAAGAAGGGATTGAAAGAAATAGAAGACGTAGAAGAATACTCACAAAAAGAATTAGAAAATGTAGAAGAATACTAACGGAGATGAAGCCTATCAGTTTATTCCAGCATTATGAGAAAATAAAACTCTAATAGACAAAAATATGTATAAAATAATACCTTCATTTATGCTGCTCAGATCACCAATCAAATGCCCTCATTTGCTCCAAAAGGGGGGTTAAATACTAGGATACCTAGCCAGAATTGTGCCAGATCACTCCCTCTTCATCTCCCACTTCGGAGTGATGTTCACTGCTTGAAAACAGCGATCGCGCATCACGCGATTTCATCAATCTCTCTTTTTACATAAAATCCTGTCAAATAAGCTGAAAGCTACAATGGCTTTGTTTTACACGTCATCATAATCTAGAAGTTGTCTATAGTTTTATGGATTTTTTTACAAGAGATAATATCTAACATATCAAAAATTGGCTAAAACTTGTCCAAAAATCTAATATTTTTGAACTACGGACACTAACACTAATGTTTAAAATGGTATTGGCTCTCTAAATCAATTAGAAAGTCACACTCTAGATTTTTTTACACGGTGTGCGTGTAGTGGCACGACATCCACCCCCTCCTAACCTACACATCCTCTAGCATGTGCCAAAGTCTTATGGATCTACATCGTCAGAAGAAGTATCTTCTACCATGTGAATGTATTCATCTTCTACCTCTTCTTCTTTCTCTATGCCTTCATGCTTTTGAATTACATCCAAGTCTTCTAACTCATATGTTGAACTTTCTCTTCGTTTGAAGAGCTTTCTTTTTTTTCTAGCTATAGGTATCTTCATGCTTGTTCCATCCAATTCAGCCAATGAATATGTGGCATTATCATAAATGACCTTCACCACATACGGACCAAACCAACGCTTTACCATCTTCCTAGAGGTATTGTATTGATTGTCTAGATTGCTATCATAGACAAGTAACGAGTCATTTTCTTGAATAGCTCTTGGCCGAAGTCGATGTTGCCTATCAAATATTCTGTTGTTCTTTAGTCTTGCTGTCTTTAGCTTCTCAATAGCTTCTTGAACATCTTCAAGCCTTCTTTTTAGCATAGCAACTCTTCTCTACCGATGCCTTCCTCCCAAGATAGAAGACTCCATATGAGAATAGATTCTTCAATTTGCATAATTGGTTGCTGCCCTTGTATAAGTTTAGCTAGCATATAGCTAGTTACGATACTGTGAGTAGTCCGGTCAAACCATGGCCAGCCCACAAGCTTTCATGAAATTCCTTCATTACGTGTTGTTGCATTCTTTTGTTACCTAAAACTCAGACATGCGCTCCTTTCTTCTTCTTTGTGTGTTTCCATAGATGCCCTTCTTTAAGAAAAAAGCCATAAGCTTTCCTCTTAATATGCTTAAACTCCTTACCAATCCAAGTCTTCTTCTTCTTCATTGTGCTCAAATATTGGCCAATCTTCAGCCAATCTTCTTCAAGGAAATGAACTAGAACTTGAGCAATGCAATGAGCATGCTGGCTTCTATTTGTCCACCCTTCTTCTATAGATAAATCTTTGATCTTTGTTGTTGTATGCTAATTTATAGTAGTACCCTTTCCTATTCTTAGTGTACTTAATGCTATACCATTAAAAAGATTAGCTTCACTTGCAAGATTTAGCTTTGGGTTTGCATTTACACCAACTAAAAATGTACTTTCAACAGCCATGGAATGAAATTCAGCAAGTATAGATTCTTCAACTTCATCTTCTTCCATCATCTCTTCTTCATTGTCATATCTTGCATGTGATAGCATGTCTGCAATTGGATTCACATTTCCTGTAGTATACTTTAATTCAGGGTTGAGAGATTTAATATATGCAATCCATCTTAGCATAGCAATGTCGGGTGTAGAGCAGTTGGCAATCATGCCCAAGAGTGGAAGACAATTAGTATCTACCACTACGGAAGCACCTATAAAGTATTCAGGATCACACTTTAATGCTATTACAACTCCTCACAATTCCCTTTTTACTTGTGCGTACCTTCTTTGACGTTCATTGAGAACCTTTGCTCCAAAACGAATTGCATACCTATTACCTTCAAGGTCTTCTTGGCCAACATCCCATCCTATCCCAATGGGACTTGTATCCACAGTAAGGATGATGGGTTGACCATTTGAATAATCAGCCTTTTTGAGAGTGGGGATTGAAATTAACAACTTCTTTAGTTTGCATACAATGAGAGTATGCTCTTTCCCCCAAGAGAATATTTGGCCTTTTCTTAATAATTGATAGAGATTTTCAGCTACATGAGGAAAATGTGATATCCATATGAGATAGAATACACATGCGCCAAGAAATCTTCTCACCTCTGAAATATTTGTGCATTTTTCTTGCATTATGTTGATGGCATCTATCTTGATTGGTGAAGGTTCTGTTTGTAGGGGCCACGCAGATGTCCGACCACTAGGACTTCTTCTACTCCAAAAATTGACTTAGCTCTAGAAAGGGTAAGATGTAACTCTTTTAGCCTTGTCAAAATCCTATCACAATCATGAATATGGTTAACTACAAATGTTCTGTAGCCATCTCACGGGGGATTCACTAGTAGTAATAAGGAGACGTCACCTGTGTGCAAGAAATATATGAAAATACCCCTTATCTACCCCCTATTTAAGGGGTGTCTTGAGGTAGAAATATATGAAAATACCCCTTATCTACCCCCTTACACTCACGTGGTACCATATGGTAAACTCTAGTGGACCCCTTGGGAGCCATCTTCATCAAGCTCCTCATTCTTTTCATTGACTTCACATCCCTTGATAGGTACATCATCAAGAAATGGAAGAGTAAGTTGTGGAATAAAGTCCCTTAAGACTTTGTGCATGGCATTCATCATATGGGCTACAAAATTTGTTGCGCCTTGAGGTAGAGTATACATGCGGACCAATCCAAGGGGTGTCTTCATTGTGGCAATGTCTCGGCTCTCTAATGAAAGATGAAATTTGTCATACCTAGAATATAGGTCACCCATTGAATAAATTGCTCTACCTATAAAAGCTTCAACAAACTCATCAACAATTGGAGCCGAACCAACATTTTGGATTGTGACACAATTAACAGATTGTAGATCTTGAATGAATCGTAAAGATCCATTTTTCTTAGGCACAGTAAACCATCGGTTTGAGTAAGGTGCTGAAGAAGGTTCCAAAATCTTCATTCTGATATTTTCATTTAGAAGTTCCAATAATTTGGAAAAATGCGCCCTTGGAATAGGAATAGGTTTGAGATTCCAAGGTACATGTGGAATTGTAAAAATGACCATAGGAGCCACAATATTTTGATCTACATAGCCTATTTGACTTGGCTGAAATGCAAAAGCTTTTCCATGTTTCATTAGCATTTGCATAAAAGAGTGTTTTTCATCCGAAGAAAGGAAAGAACTATCACCTATTTTGAGCTCTTTTATACTTTCAAATGTGAACTTGTGACCAATGTTGGAGGATTACGAAGACTTGGGTGATTTGCTACCCTATCAGCCATCCCTTCACTTTCAAGAGGCAGTGGGACTACCACAGGCTTGACTTTCTTTTCCATCATCTTGTATTTTGTCTCCACTTGCGCTTCAGCCTTGTTGAGTAAACCGATTCATTATCCTTGCTTCAGATTCGAGCATAGGAAGAACCATCATCAAGTGCTTTTGTTTCCAAGTGGGCTTAAGAAATGTAAGGTTGCCCAAGAATGATAGGGTAACTACAAGAGTCTTGAACAAAATAGTGAAAATTGTCTTTTATGTCTCCAATAGTTACATGCACATTAGGAAATGCAGCATATGACTCTCCAGAAGAGTTGTTTGCAAGTATCATTCGCCAACCTGGATCAATATCTATGGGCCATCCACCACTTTCATAGAGACTCCTTGCCATGACGTTTATCTCCGAGCCATGGTCTAAGACTACAATACATGGTGTTTCTTTTTCTCCAATTTTGATGATTGTCTCTATTGTTTCTCTTGCCCAATGCGTACGGGAGAAGTGACTACTTGGAATGAATCGATCCTCTTCCTCCTCATGCATGTGCTATAGATGGCCTTCTTTTTGAGAGGTGGGCTGCCCAAGTGGTTTGAACTAGTCGACCATTACATTTTTATCTTTCACTTCTTTAATTTTTGCAGTCATACTTTCTTTATCTTCAACTTCAATTGCTGCCATTAATTCTTTAATTCCTTCAAAATGAATTCCTTGTGAAGTCAGCTTCTCTTTGTCCTGCACAAAGTCTCGAAGAACTTGCAAAAAAGCATGCACGATTTCTTCAACTTCATCACCACCATATTGTATTTTTCTTTTGATTACATTAATAATTACATCATGGAATTAACATTTGGAAATTCCAAGAATTTGGCCTAAGATGAATTCAATTTTGCTTCCCAAAATTTATTCTTCTAGGACTCATTTAAGATCAGTTGTGCTAATTCTATGTCAAATTGCAATTTGTAGCTTGGTTGCTTGCCTTTCTTCTTTCCTTCGGCCTTCTTTGTTTGTGGTACATCTTCCATCTCTTGATCTGGGGTTATATTTTTAGTAGGCTTTGATTGCTCAGGTGTTCTTCTAGTTGCCCATTTTGGAGGGCTAGAAGTGGAAGGGCCAGTTTCATCTTCACTTTTCTTCAATCAAGACCTCTTGATGATTAACATCAGCCAAATGTGCAAAGGCAGAAAACAAATCTACCAGTTCTTTCCAACCAGTTATTTCTTAAATGCACTGGCTGGCATTAGTCATATCTTCTTTGGTTGCTTTGCCATGCTCCATTTGATCTAGTTCATGCATCCATACTTTAGATTGCACATTAGCTTTACATGCTTTCAAATGTGATTTACTTGGCTCAATTTGCAGCCCATTAGGTAGTTGCATCAATTGCTGCATATGTATTCTTTACAACTAAATCTTCAAATCTTTTCTTCATTTCACCATTGCCAAAATTTGGCTCCAGTGGAAGACCAGTTTCAACTACATGAATTTTTCTGTCTTTCCAAAAGAGGAGCTTTTGTGCTTCAGCCTCACGGAAGGCAGAACACTCCCTTTTGTCAGTATAGAGCTGTTGCAGCTTAACCTTTGTTAGGTTTTTCAAACCATTCAGTGAAGCTTTTCTTCATCATAAGGCCTGATTCTTATAAAAATAATTCTTCACATAGGGATTTTTTGAATGTAACCCAAGCCACATCTTGTTGGAAAAGACCATGGATTCTTTCTTGAAGACCATGCTTGGCAAGTCTGGCAAAATAATGGCTCCATGCATGTTGTGCTACACCAAAGAAGAGTATTTTCTCGAAATTCAAATGAATGAATACTAAGACATTTTGACCATTTAAATGTTTTGATTCCCGCCTAACTTCCTGTAGGGCCTTGATAGATGTGGAATTAATTTTCTCTTCGTCTTGCCTTTGTTGTTATTGTTGTAACATTTGATTTGTTGTTGCTAACTCTACTGCAGCATAGCACCAACTATTGTAGAGTATCTCTTAAAGAATCCCCCATCTTGGAGTTCTCTTACACCAACCTTCACGTCGGGTTCACCAATATCATAGCTCAAGCCAAGTTCTTGAAGATGTTAATAGAGCTTCCAACTACATGTTCTTAGCAAAGATCACAAGAGTATTATCTCATACATTCTAACTTAAATAAAGATTGTTTTCTTGACTGTAAGAGCAATCACAAATTATAAAACTAAGTACAATATGCTATCATGTATCATAAACAACTCTGCATCCCATTGTTCATACATGAAGCCATAGCATGAAGGGATTTTCAAGAAGTGGAGTAGATGGAAGAGAAGGGATTGAGAGAAATAGAACACATAGAGGAATACTCACAGAAAGAGTTAGAAACTGTAGAAGAATACTAACAGAGATGAAGCCTATCAGTTTATTCTAGCATTATGAGAAGATAAAACTCTAATAGACAAAAACGTGTACAAAATAATACATTCCTTTATGCTGCTTCGATCGTTAATCAGATGCCTTCATTGACTTCAAAAGGGGGGTTATATACTAGGACACTTGGCCAGAATTCTGCCAGATCACTCCCTCTTCATCTACCACTTTGGAGTGTTGTTCACTGCCTGAAAACAGCGATCGCATATCGCATGATTTCGTCAATAACTCTTTTACATAAAATCCTCTCAAATTGGTTGAAAGCTACATGCTTTCTTATACATGTCATCCTAATCTAGAAGTTTTCTGTAGTTTTATGGATTTTTTACAAGAGCTAATATCTAAAAGATCAAAAATTGACTAAAACTTGTCCCAAAATCTAATATTTTTGAACCATGGACACTAACACTAATGTCGGAAATGGCATTGGCTCTCCAAATCAATAAGAAAGCCACACTCTAGGTTTTTTTATACGGTGTGCACGTAGCGGCATGACAACGTCAACCCCTTTGACCCATAAGGCATAGTTGTTAGATTTCATGGATGCAGGAAAGAGAGCAACACAGAGTGAAGCAACATGCTTCCTCTCTCTATTCTACTCTTATTTTTTAGCACACACTTAGTGCATATACAACCTAAGGTCATAAAGACCATTCACACTAGAAGTAGAACCGACTTATTTAATGTACCTAACTGATCTAGCCAGACTAGCTGTGTCCAGCTCATGTCGGTCAACCACACATGTACGAGCTTGATATTTTAACACTCCCCCTCAAGCTCAAGACAGCATATGTACTTCAAGCAGCTGTCTAAAACCACAGAACTTATCTTTACCCAAGGACTTGGTAAGATATCCGCTACCTGTTCATCAGTCTTCACATGCATAAGATCAACTCGTCCTGCAAGAACCATCTCTCTGATGAAATGGTAGTGTACCTCTATGTGTTTCGTCTTGGCATGATAGACTGGATTCATAGCTAGGAGTACACTACTTAGATTATCACATAGTAACTTCACTGGAGCATCTACCTGTATGTCCAAATCAGCCATAAGCTTGAGCAGCCATGAAATCTCGCATGCTGCCAATGCAGCACCCCTGTACTTTGCCTCAGTACTCGACAAAGCAACCGTAGGCTGCTTCTTGCTGCTCCAGCTAATCATGCCACTACCAAATCCAAATGCATGTCCACTCGTAGATCTACGATCATATGAGCAAATTGCCCAATTACATCCATGTATCCAGTCAATATCAAGGGCTTATCTCTGACATAGAATAGCCCATACTCTACAGTGGACTTAACATATCTCATAATGCGTCTAACTGCATCCAAGTGTGGCTTTCTAGGCTTCTGCATAAACTGGCTTATGAGCCCTACAGCATAGCTCAAGTCACGCCTAGTGATGGTCAAGTAAATCAAGCTGTCAACCATCTGCCTGTACATAGTCACATCCTCTACTTCAGCCCCAGTGTTCATGTCTAGCTTGACATTCTGATCAAGAGGTGTATCCAGTGGTTTGCATTCAGCCATGCCATACTTCTTTAGCATCTCTATGGCATAGTGCTTCTGCATCAGCCATAACCCATTGTAAGCTGGAACTACCTCAATGCCTAAGAAATGCTTCAGTTCTCCCAGACCTTTCATGTCAAATTCAGATTTCAGCATCTTCATTACATGCTGTATGCCCAAGTCATCATCACCAGTGATTATCAAATCATCAACATATATGACCAGCACTACTAAACCACTGTCAGTCTTCTTTGTAAATAGGCTATGATCAGCCCTGCCAACAGCAAAACCCAATCTCTGCAAGTAGTTGCTGATCGTAGCATGCCAAGCTCTTGGAGCCTGTTTCAGCCCGTACAATGCCTTTTTCAGCCTGCATACATAATGCTGAAAATCAGGGTGAACATACCCTTTCGGCTGAACCATATAGACATCCTCTGCTAGGTCACCGTTAAGAAATGCATTCTTAACGTCCATCTGCTGCAATTTCCAGCCTTTAGCAGCAGACAAGGCAATCACAGTGCATATGGTTGCCATCTTGGCAACAGGGCTGAATGTTTCCTCATAATCAAGTCCATACTGTTGGGCATACCCCTTTGCGACCAGCCTGGCTTTGTATCTCTCCACACTGCCATCTGACTTGCATTTGATTTTGTAGACCCATTTTCAGCCAATGGTCTTTTTCCCTTCAGGCAATGGTACTAAATCCCATGTTTTATTTTCAGCCAAGGCATCCATTTCTTCATCCATGGCTACACACGAATTCTCATTTTTCACTGCTTCACCATATGTACTTGGTTCTTTGACCTCCATCACTTTTGTCATGTATGCATAATGCTTTGTAGAGTAGCCACTGTATGTCAACCTGTCAATAGGGTATCTGACCCTCTGCGAGCGTCTAAGTTGTGGTGCACTACTCGATTCCCCTCTCTCATGAGGTGGAATATACCTGCTCTGCCTTGTGCTAGGCGTATAGATAGTCGGAATACCAAGTTCGTTGTCTAGAGTATCACCAGACTCATAGCCAGAAGTCATTCTACCAGGTGTCATCATACCAGATGCATCCTCAAAAACTTTCTCTTTTCCTTTGCTGTCCAATACATCATGTCTCCCCCTCACGGACATACCAGTGTCAGTGGACGGCGAGCTCCTCAATCTCCTTGTCCATGGGGATACTGTCTGACTACGAGGTCCTGTCATAACAGTGCTATGCTGTAAATCAATTGTAGAGGCATGAGTGGAAGGCATATCCGCTAGCACTGCAACTGGTGATACATATCAAGAACCCATCTCATCAAAGATAACATCCCTGCTTACCAAAGTCTCCTTGGTAGAGGGATCATAGCATTTGTATGCCTTCTTCTCCTGCGAATATCCAATGAAAACACACTTATGTGCTTTGGGATCCAACTTCTTCCTTTTCTCATTTGGAATATGCATATAAGCAAGACAGCCAAAGACTTTCATGTGACTTACATCCGGCTTATAGCCATACAACTTCTCAAACGGTGTCATCTCATGAATACCTATAGTGGGAGTCCTGTTCAAAATGTATACGGCTGTCATAACAGCTTGTGCCCAATAGTAAAGCGGCATATGCTTTTCATTCATCATAGCCCTAGCAGCTTCCATCAGAACCCTATTCTTCCTTTCAGCTACTCCGTTTTGCTGCGGAGTGTAACTGCAGGTGAGCTGCCTACGAATGCCATTTTCAGCCAAGAAATCATCAAATTCATTTGATACATACTCCCCACCGCTATCAGATCTCAAGCAAGAGATGTAGCATTCAAACTCCTTCTCAACCTGTGCTTTAAATTGTTGAAAAACAACAAAGACCTCATCTTTTGTTTTCAATATGTAAAGCCAGGTATAGCGACTGTAGTCGTTAATGAAGGATACATAATATCTGGAACCTCCCATAGATACATTATGAGCTGGTCCCCAAACATCAGAGTGCACTAACTGCAATGGATGTGTACTCTGTCATACATGCCTGACAAATGGCAATCGTGACTGCTTAGCAAACTGGCAAGCCTCGCATACATGACCAATATCTGAATATTGGAACTTCGGTAAACCTGTAACCAACTGTTTCTTTTGCATAATTTGCAGACTTTGCACATTGACATGCCCCACTCTCTTGTGCCATATTTCCAAATCCCTAATAGTGCCAAAACCATGGGCAAACATAGCTGAATTCAGCTCTAGCAAAGAAGCATCAAGAGTAAACATTCTGCCATTCCTGTGACCACGAGCTATCAACTTGCAGCCATTGCCAAACTCTTCAATAAAGCAGCCATGCTTATTGAATCTGACCTGCAAGTTTTGCTCCGTCATCTAACCAACAGATAACAAGTTCTTCATAATTGAAGGGACATGCAATACATCATGCAAATTTTTCTTTCTGCCATTATGGACCACAAGAGGCACTTTGCCTTTATGCTCAATGCTATGCTACATGTCATCACCTGTGCATACATAGCCATGCTTTTCAGCCACCATATCCATGAACCAATCACCATGAGGGGTCATGTGATTCGACGCCCCCGAGTGAATGTACCACACTGCATCATCAGATGATTTTTCAGCAGCCTTATCTTTGACATACTGCATGGTAAACAGTCTATCACCAGAGTCATCTGCCTGACTGGACGTAGCATAATGTCCATGCTACTTGCCCTTCTGGTTTCCCTACTTCTTCCAGCAGTCCTTTGCAATATGCCCATACTTTCCGCAGTAGTGACAATCCTTATCTTTATTTGGATTGTCTGACTGACGCTACTGCTTCCATGAGCCTCTGCCACGAGAGTTAGATCTCCCCCTGCCTCGAAAGTTTCCACCACCTCTTGCATTTGATGACTGTTGATTGCTATTACTATAGGATGCATTCTGCTGGCCTCCTCTGGCAGATCCATAGCCTCTACCACGGCTACCACAACCACGCTGATTTGAGTAAAAAACTGCATCCTTATTCTTTGAACTGCTTGACCCTGTAGCTAAGCCAAGCTTCACCTCTTCATGAATCAATAATGCAAATAGCTCATTAAAGTCAAGCATCTCAGCCCGCACAGACACAGAAGTGTCAAGAGACTTGTACTCAGGACCCAAGCCATTTAAGGTCACTGCAACCATATCCTCATCTTCAACCTGTGAGCCAAAGATGCCAGCTGATCTGCTATGGTCTTAACCTCTATGAAATAATCTTGTATGGATCTGTTCTTCCTCTCCATGTTATTGAATTTCTGCTTCAGTTGTATCTTCATTGCACTTGTAGTTGTGCCATAATATTTGACCAATATATTCCATGCATCTGCTGCTGGGGATTTACAGTTCATGATCTGCATCACCATAGCATCGGAGATACATAATGACAACCAATGTAAAACCCTGTGAGCTCTTTCCATCCAAGCTCGATGCGCTCGTCTTTGATCAGGTGTAGGATTCCTTTCTGGAACTTCGGGTTCAGCCTCAACACTTGTCACTAAGTCCCAATATCCTTTGCCTATCAGAAAGTTCTCCATGCGTAACTTCCATATTGCATAATTGTTGCTATCAAGCTTTTCTCCCACAATTTGGGTTACATTATCAGTTCTATCAACATTTGCCATGTTGTAGACGCCTGACTACCTACAAACCAAGATCTTCTTAACAGTTCAACTTCAGCCCGGAACTATTTATGACAATTTTTTGCAATTAATTGCAGTAAAAAACCAGGGTATTTCAGCCCACTAACAGTCCAAAATAGCTCACAACCAAGTGGCTTAACCTGTAAGTATAGCAGTCAGTGCAAATACTATATATTCACTTCGGTTTGAGCTCTTGCAACCTCACTGCCAGGGTATATATATGCAGTTTGAAAACTGTAATTCTGTGAGTGACGAACAGTGATTTCAAGCCCAAAACTGAGTGGTATACATGTCATACATGTCCCAAACTTCCATAGATAGCTGCTAGTACATGTGTCAATCCATGCATAGGCATAGAACCACAAAATAGTATATAACCAACATATATGAATGTCATAAATAAATTCCCAGATTTCAAACAGCCAATGCATTGGCAACAAGGATTAATTTCAGTCCCAAAAAACCATAAACCATTTGCATCACTTCCGTTTCCAATGCTCAAGCATTCAACAGTCAGACCAAGTCTTCAAGTACCTGTGGGACTAACCAAATCAACTAGTTCTTCAGAACTAACCAATTAGTGCTTTATGTCTGTAATTTTTTTTTTCCAGTTTTTAGCCTGTCACAAGCTCTCAAATCAGGCCATTCCAAGCTCCAAGTTTATGTCAAAATACCCAAGAAATATGACATGTCTTCTACCAAGCATCAAGTGCTACATTCAAGTTCAATGTACATGCCAAAGAGCATTCAAAATGCAGACATCACAAGTGTATAATGTCTCTGTAACTTCAATGATAGTTCAGCCCTGTGTATTTAGATCTGTACACCTCTATTACAGCTCACACATGAGCTCCCACAAGAGCAATAGCAAGGTATAACCTTCAACAACCTTCCTTGGTATGCATCCAAGCTCTATGCCACTCGACAAGTGCTATACACCTTGAATCTCAGCCAATGAGAGCAGCCTGTTCATAGGCACAGTCCACACAGACTGTTTAGAGTATATTCAGATCAGATTTCTGATGATGATGATGAATGCCCACTTGTTGATGCTCAATGGAGCTTTGGTGAGTCTCCAGACAAGCCACACTCTTGTTGATGCTCACTGGAGCCTTGGTGAGCAGTCCACGTACTCAATCTCAGCCATGGAGTTCAGCCTGAAAACAGGCGCAAACACGCTGGCTGGCCTGACCTCTGCTACTGCACGTTTTGCTGATTATTATTATAATAAGGCACTCACTGTTGCTCAACCAGTCCTTGGGAGACTCCTCAGCAAGCCACAGCTCCTGCTTCAAGCAATGAGACTCCAATGCTTCACAATACATACCTCTATGTGACCATTGATGAAAATGACTGTCAGTCCTCTTCCTTTTCCAGCTCTTCAGGTCACTCTTCAAGCCTTCTTCTTGAGTTCATTCCACCAGTGAGCCCGTTCATGGCTCTGATACCATGTTAGATTTCATGGATGCAGGAAAGAGAGCAACACAGAGTGAAGCAACATGCTTCCTCTCTCTATTCTACTCTTATTTTTCAGCACACACTTAGTGCATATACAACCTAAGGTCATAAAGACCATTCACACTAGAAGTAGAACCGACTTATTTACTGTACCTAACTAATCTAGCCAGACTAGCTGTGTCCAGCTCATGTCGGTCAACCACACATGTACGAGCTTGATATTTTAACAATAGTCTCACTTTGATCCCTGAAAAGGAGACAAAGCTAGGATTCTACTTGATTTTCTAATTGGGTAAATGTGTGATTTCCTAACTAACATAACTTTGAAAAAAACTCTTGTCTAGCTGAGATCATCCAACCTTAGAATAAACTCATTAGGGATTTTGCCCTCCTGGTTTCCTTTTAAAATGGATGTTCTTTAGTTTTCTAATCATCTACCATATTTATGTGAATACATAAAAGCAATTTCCTTGATTAACATTTAAATACTAGATTTGTTCACATAAATTAAATCACAATACTCAAACAAAGTCATTACAAGATACAGGCCTTATACCGATGTTCAAAGCGACGAAAATGTTCATAAAGAAATTTGCCCCCATCAACGTAAAAAATACCAGTATTAGTGACGCCATAGAACAATCGCTATTAGTGTCACTATCAGCATCACACTATCAATGTCGCATATGCGACACAAATAGCGACGTTGATAGTGACATGTGCAGTAAATTTGCAAAGCTAATAGAGATGGTAACAGGGAAAAAGAAAAATTTGTGGCAGGGCAACAAGCTGCTCTGCCACAAATAGCACTATGTGCTTTATTTGGGCCATACAAAATAGTTTCAGTAATGTGTACAATGCTCATTTGAATGAAGAAAAATTATATTTAAATCCATAAGACTTATATATAAAATAAATAAAAGATCATGTAATGAAAGTGACGGTACAATCATGGCAAGATACAAAGGATGATAATAACATAGTGCATAGAAAATGCATACATAAATCACATGATCCAGAAAGAAGAGCATGTGTGCTGCACGGATTCAAGGGCGAGCTATAGATCCTTGCCATTTGAAAGATGGTTCCGTCATAAAGGAGCATTGAACGGACTCTGCAAAAAGAGAAACAACTACACATCATTCCACCATACAATAATGTATTTTAATTAAAATTAGTAATTACAGACAAGAAAGATAAGTGACTTACAGGGCCGCCGCGTCTATACAATCGGTCGATCAATGCAGTGAGACCGTGTCCCTCTATATATCGAATCTCTAGGCTGGTGGGATTGTGGTTTGTAATGGAGTGCTGCAAAGAAAATAAAATATACTTATTAGAAATACGACTGCAAAAATAAGGCAAGTAGAACAAAAGAAGATCTTACAAAGTCCTCCAGATAAGTCCTGTGGTCGCCACTCCCAAGATGATGGACCACTCCTGTCTCCAATTGTGCCCTCGCCGCCTCGCGTTGCTGTCTCCAATGTCCTGGAGAATTTGTAGCCTCCTCTTTGAGTCAGCGCCAGTCATTTGCATCTAACCACTCAGACTTTGAGGCTCCACTCTTAAGTGCTCTGCGTGCGTCTGATCGTCTATGTGACATGTACGTATACATGCACTCCATCATCCAGCCTGTGGAAAACCTATATGATGTGGTGGGTACCAAAAAATCCTCATGCAAGGATGCTACTATATAGTCCTTACTCCCCTCCGGTATGTTCTTCCAATGATCCAAAACATTGTGCTGAAAAACTTGTTGACACAACTCTCTCATATAAGCCATCACCCTCCTCCCCTCATCATTCATGATGATGGCTCCTGTCCTATCATCTACAAGGTATCCATACCCCTCTGGGGTATGCCTAAGATGTGTCCTCTCCCACATGCTATCACGCTCTTGGGCATATCTAGGACACCCCTGTACATTTGGTGTACCTATGGGGGTAGTATCTCTCGACTCATCGTACTGATCTAAATATCCACAAAAGTCACCTCCACAGACAAAAATTGATGTTAGCATAATCAATATAAATCAAGCAAAGCATGGTAATATAAATCTTTAAAAAATAGTTTTACTTAAAAATGCATATCTTATGTACCCTTTTAACTGATTCGTCAATGAATTGAGTAGGTGGATGCTCGAAGTATGAAGTACCCTATGGTCCCATGTCAATCTCCTGATACAACTCCGCATAGACTCAAAGGTTGATAGGCAGGTCACCACAAAAGGATGAGTCCACCTCGTTCTTAAAGAATTCTTGGACTCTTGTATTTTCATCATTGTTACCCAATTCTAGCTCCTATAGATGCTCCAAGCTTTTGGCGGTCTCCATCCCTTGCAATATCAACCCCCTATATTTGCATATTGTCCTCATGTACATTGGGAACATTTCTTTGATCATATAGTCTCACACTTTGGGGAGCTGAAGGTATAACATACCACCATCGAGGTTGTCAGGGGTTTGGATAGAAAATTACCTGTTCAAAATCACATACAAGAGAGATTTAACTTTTGTGACATGTACCATATCATAATAAAATTTTAAAAAACATGAGTTTATACACATGTTCACAATGGGCCGGCAATACAAACATGTCGCGCAAATCCGTCCATCTTTTCTCGGAATCTATTTTGAGAAATCCAAATGGACCTCGTCGAACTGTTCCTCCAGCTCCTTCAAGCCCCACTTTGAACCACTGCACATCGAATATGATCATGGAGAAGCTATGGTAATCCATTGTGATAATACTTTGCAAGTTTCCAAAATACTCCATCTCATCTATAACGGTGTTTGGATCTGTTGCTCGTCATCGGCTCTCTTGTTGGAACTTTGCCATGATACCATAATTTGTTGTGAAGCACATTTTGTCGATACGCTCCATGTGGAAATGCCGTCCACATGACCACGTCGCTCTATATATTTTGTACTGTACATTGAAATAATCAATTAGTTGTCGCATATAAAACGTAGATACCATAAACCCTAAACACGTCCTCACTTTTGGACTACATCCCCTCGAGAATTCCCACTCCTCAATTGAGACCTCCGCCCCTTTGCGAGATGCTGCAGTCAAAGCTCCATGCAACCATCGCATTGACATAAACCGCGGCATCTTCTCCATGCCCTTGGGATATCAAATCGGTCAATGGTGCGTACTAGGTCAAAGTTTAGATCACGCTTCTTCTCGATCTTTCCTAGCTTGCTCGTACCTAATAAGCCACATCTCCATGGAGGCATGATGCAACATACAAAAGTGATTCACTTTCTCCTCCATTGCAGTATCCATTCTTTTTTCTACCCCATTTTCAACCACCACATCTCTAGTCAGTCTATCATCGTCCCTCAGCAACCATAGCATACTGTTGTTTGAATCCACCATTCATAGCTATTATGAAATATGCACTAACGTCTTAGATACCATCAACCATGCTACCTTCTAGGCGATCTCATTATCTCACAAAGCCTTTCAAGGTTTTCATGAAGGGCTCCAAGAAGTATATCCATCGTATATAGATAGGTCCAGCAATCTCCACTTCATCTATAAGATGCACAAGAAGGTGGATTTGTATCATGAGCATGCTGGTGGGTAGGTATTTCTCAAAGAGATAGACTGTCTCCATTGTTTCCTGCCTTGCGGATTTAATAAAAGATGTCTTAATCTCCTTCTGTGAGATCCATTGCACTAAAGTTGACAACCTGTAAATTACCTTGCGTATTTCTAGAGTAAGGCATCCTACGATCGCGATCAGTAGTACAAACTGCCACAAATGAAGAAGCATTACGAACAACCACTACACTCCAAATAGCAAAATATGCATGTCACTTTCAATCCATTCGTAATACAAACCTGACATATCTTATGCCAATCATGGGATTTTAGCCCTGATAATTGGTCATCCTTAGAAAACATGGACCTAAGGGAACACATCTTACCCATTAGAGTGCAGATAGACTTGATAATTTGCTTCACAATGTGCTCTTCTTTAGTGGACAAAACCCAAGGAGCACGAGGTAGCTATGAGCAGACATCAGCACTCGACTGCGGCCAAAGCACCTCCATCTTGCCTACCTCCTTCAAATCCATTCGTACCCCCGTAGTGTCTCTATTTCCTATGATGTAGTCCCATAGTTAGTTGCCCATATTCTTGAAAATATGCATGGGATCCAACAAGTGGTTGATCTGTAAGTGGGTCCAATACGGAAACTCGCAGAAAATTGAGAACCGTCACATGCCATTTGGATGTGACTCTGTGTGGACCATTTTTAGCTCCTACCAGCTTTGGGAGTTTATATGTGCTTGAGGTTGTCCAAGTAAACCTTCCCTCAGTTCATGACCCTTCAGTAAGAAAGCGGCGTGTCCTTGAGATACCATATTATTCATGGTCTGTGACCTTCGGGAGTCTAACTATGGCCCACACAATGGACATGCATGATAACCTGAGTTAACCAGACTTGTCCCAACACCTCTATCTAGTGAATACAAACTTAAATAAGCTACGATAAACAAAACCAACGAGGACAGAAGCCTACTTACCTGAGCACTCCCCGAATCCCGAAAATTCATGCATGGTCCACATGATAATGGCTCAAATATTGGCAGACCGCAGAAAGTCATGCATGGATGTTATTGTAGTCCATGCCAAGCTTTCGTAAAAACATGTTATACATCATCGCGAGACTTAGGCATGGTATTTGTAAGTAGTAATATATTGTACTTCAGTAACCTGAAACAAAATCATAACAAATCTTGAAAAAGTACAATTTTTTTAAATGATAGTGCCGAAAAGAAATCGAGGAAGCGTATGTACAATGTACTTGAACAACTTGATCACACTCGCATCA
The DNA here is from genome assembly GCF_053477565.2 of Lygodium microphyllum. Lineage (NCBI taxonomy): Eukaryota > Viridiplantae > Streptophyta > Polypodiopsida > Schizaeales > Lygodiaceae > Lygodium > Lygodium microphyllum. Next base: position 49,803,197 of record NC_141158.1, on the reverse strand, counting down.
CTCTACCCGTATTTTGCATGCACACTTAGGAGTGCAAACAGTGTCTTCAGGTGAGATACTCGGCACCCATCATATAATGGTATGGATGCTTCCTCTCTAAGAAGATCACATGTCTCAACATCTATGGGTATCAATGTATCGATCATTGCCTCCATCTCAGGCTCCAAGATTGTAGAAATTCTCGAAGGCTACCTATCTCCTCTCGTATTGACGGTGTAGATTGGGTCATACCTTCCAAGTGGTGGATTGGCTCAAGCACTCCATCCATCGCGCACCCACAAACTCTTCTAATTGGCCACAAAGGGTGCACTCCTCCTTGGGATGAGACGTCACCTCCCTGTAATAAATTTTTCGGCCACATCCAATGTTTTTGTATATGATATTCAATTAGTTTGCGAATACAATGCATGATTGATATATACTTTTCTTACCGTTTGCTCAAAATCTGAGATTGCCTGATCAATGATCTTTGATTGAAAATCACCGAAGCATCATACGTGTTCTGTAAACAATCGACATCTTCTTCTAATTTCCAGCTTACATTGACAGCAAGGACATGGGATACGTTGATTAAGATATGCCTCACAATCTTGAACATCATGGCCTTCATTGTTTTCCATTTGGTCTATGTTACAACGAACAATTTGTTTTTGTTATCATTCTTTTTTTCTTTCTTAAATTGACTGAGAATGGATTTCTTCTCTTGTGACTCAACAAAATTAATGTATGTAAAGTCTCCACCCACCTACGGATGGGCCTACAATATGTAAAGTCTAATATGCTATGCATGGGGACAAGGGAGTAGCTACCCTATGCCAAAGTGTTTTCTGTCCCGTGGTATTGCAAAAGCACAATTTTTTTAATGATAGTGCCGAAAAGAAATCAATGAAGGGTATGTACAATGTACCTGAACAACTTGATCACACTCGCATCACTCCACCCGTATTTTGTTTGCACACTTAGGAGTGCAAACAGTGTCTTCAAGTGAGATACTCGGCACCCATCATATAATGGTATGGATGCTTCCTCTCTAAGAAAATTAGATGTCTCGACATCTATGGGTATTAATGTATCGATCATTGCCTCCATCTCAGGCTCCAAGATTGTAGGAAACTCTAGAAGGCTACTTGTCTCCTCTGGTATTCACGGTGTAGATTGGGTCATACCTTCCAAGTGGTGGATTGGCTCAAGCCCTCCATCCATCGCAAACCCACAAACTCTTCTAATTGGCCGCAAAGGATGCACTCCTCCTTGGGATGAGACGTCACCTCCCTATAATAAATTTTCCGGCCACATCCAATGTTTTTGTATATGATATTCAATTAGTTTGCGAATACAATGCATGATTGATATATACTTTTCTTACCATTTGCTCAAAATCTGAGATTGCCTGATCAATGATCTTTGATTGAAAATCACCGAAGCATCATACGTGTTCTGCAAATAATCGACATCTTCGTCTAATTTCCAGCTTACATTGACAGCAAGGACATGGGATACGCTGATTAAGATACGCCTCACAATCTTGAACATCACGGCCTTCATCATTTTCCATTTGGTCTATGTTACAACAAACAATTTGTTTTTGTTATCATTCTTTTTTTCTTTCTTAAATTGTTTGAGAAGGGATTTCTTCTCTTGTGACTCAACAAAATTAATGTATGTAAAGTCTCCACCAACCTACGAATGGGCCTACAATATCTAAAGTCTAATATGCTATGCATGGGGACGAGGGAGTAGCTACCCTATGCCAGAGTGTTTTCTGTCCCGTGGTATTGCACCAGACCTCGCCACATTTTTTCCTTCATGTATACCTTTAACAAAACCTCTCTCTCTCTCTCTCTCTCTCTCTCTCTACTACTACTACTACTACTACTACTACTACTACTACTACTACTACCACTACCACTACCACTACCACTACCACTACCACTACTACTACCACTACCACTATTGCACCAGACCTCGCCACCTTTTTTCCTTCATGTGTACCTTTAACAAAACCTCTCTCTCTCTGTACTACTACCATTACTACCACTGCTATTACCACCACCACTACTACCACCACACTACTACTACTACTACTACTACTACTACTACTACTACTACTACTACCACTACTACCACTACTACCACTACTACCACTACTACCACTACTACCACTACTACCACTACTACTACTACTACTACTACTACTACTACTACTACTACTACTACTACTACTACTACTACTACTACTACTACTACTACAAATAAGAAAAGAAGAAGTTAAAGAAAAAGATCTTACCCTCTCTTTATTTTTTATCCATTCATTCTCCTCTCTCTCTCCCTCTCTCTCTCTCTTTATCTCTTTCTTTATTATGTTTCATGTTTATTCCCTCTCTTTCTCACTACAAGGAAACAAAGCAATAGCGACACCAATTAGCAACACAAAATAGTGGCGTCGCTATTTGCGTCACAAATGCGGCCGAAACACGAGCACATTTCATTTCGCGCATTCGTGAAACTTTTCGACTGAGAGAGCAAGAGAGAGAGAGAGAGAAAGCGAGCGAGCGTTTTGTATAGAGGTTGAGAGAGGGTGAGGAAGAAGACTTGTCATCGCCGCCACCGTCGCCGCCGTCGCTCACGAAGGAGGGGAGGAGCTGCCATCGCGAACAGGAGCCGCCAAACCCTCCTGCAAATATTTACGATGAGTCCATTCTCTCTCTCTTTTACTTGTTTAGCATTTAATTTGTGTATATTGAGAGAGAGAGAGAGAGAGAGAGAGAGAGAGAGAGAGAGAGGAAATGAGAGAGAAAGAGAGGGAGAGGGAGAGGGAGGGGGAGGAAAGGGAGAGGGAGAGGGAGGGAGATAAAGAGAAAGAGAGGGGGAGAGAAAGAGAAAGAGAGGGAGAGGGAGGGGGAGGAAATGAGAGAGGGAGAGTGCATTCTCTCTCTCTTTTACTTTTTTTAAATATAATTTGTGTATATTGAGAGAGGGAGAGGAAATGAGGCGGAGAGGAAGAGGGAGAGGGAGGAAATGGGAGAGGGAGGGGGAGGGAGGGAGAGAGAGAGAAAGAGAGGGAGAGGGAGGGAGAGACAGGGAGATAGAGAGAGAGAGAGGGAGAGAGGGAGAGGGAGGAAATGGAAGAGGGAGGGGGATGAAATGAGAGAACGAGAGGGAGGGAGAGTGCATTCTCTCTCTTTTTTTTTGTATAATTTTTGTATATTGAGAGAGGGAGAGGAAATTAGAGAGAAGGAGAGGGAGAGGGAGAGTGAGAGCGAGGAAATGAGAGAGGGAGAGGGAGGGAGAGAGAGAGAGAAAGAGATGGAAAGAGAGGGAGAGGGAGGAAATGGGAGAGGGAGGGGGAGGAAATGAGAGAGGGACAGGGAGGGAGAGAGAGAGAGAGAAAGAGAGGGAGAGAGAGAGGGGGAGAAAATGGGAAAGGAAGAGGGAGGGAGAGAAAAAGTGGGGGAGTGAGACGGAGGGAGAGGAAATGAGAGAGGGAGAGAGAGAGGGAGAGGGAGAGAGAGAGAGAAAGAGAGGGAGAGGGAGAGGAGGAGGAAATGGGAAAGGAAGAGGGAGGGGAGGGAGAGGGAGAGGGAGGGAGAGAGAAAGAGAGGGGGAGGGAGAGGAAATGAGAGAGGGAGAGGGAGACATTAAACATAATAGGAAAATGAGAGAGGGAGAGGGAGACAAAAACATAATAGGGAAATGAGAGAGGGAGAGGGAGGGAGAAGAAATGAGAGGAGAGGAAGAAAGCAAAAGGAAATGAGAGAGGGAGAGGAGAGAGAAAAAGAGAGAAGATGTTAAACATAATAGGAAAAGAGAGAAAGAGAGGGTGTGGGTGAGGGCGAGGGTGAGGGAGAGGGAGGGAGAGGAAATGAGAGAGGGAGAGGAAGAGAGAAAAGGAAATGAGAGAGGGAGAGGAGAGAGAAAAAAAGAAAAAAATCGTTAAACCTAATAGAGAAAGAGAGGGTTAGGGTGAGGGAGGGAGAGGAAATGAGAGAGGGAGAGAAAGAGAGAAAGGGAAATGAGAGAGGGAGAGAAAGAGAGAAAGGGAAATGAGAGAGGGAGAGGAGAGAGAAAAAGAGAGAAAAATCATTAAACCTAATAGGGAAAGAGAGAAAGAGAGGATCACGGTGAGGGAGGGAGAGGAAATGAGAGAGGGAAAGAAAGAGGGAAAAGAAAATGAGAGGGAGAGGAGAGAGAAAAAGAGAAAAAAATCATTAAACCTAATAGAGAAAGAGAGAAAGAGAAGGTGAGGGTGACAGAGGGAAAGAAAGAGAGAAAGGCAAACGAGAGATGGAGAGGAGAGCGAAAAAGAAATGAGAGAGGGAGAGGAGAGAGAAAAATAGAAAAATCATTAAACCTAATAGGGAAAGAGAGAAAGAGAGGGTCAGGGTGAGAGAGGGAGAGAAAGAGAGAAAAGTAAATAGGACCTTACAATAAGCTCATTCTAGGCTCATAGGGGTTAGGCTGATCCTCAACAAACCTAAGGGATATATGGCTAGAGAGCCCTAGCATACTTGTGCCTCCTAGCATAATGTTCTTCATACATGGGGCTTGTCCTAGCCTCCACCACACAAATATACAATGAAGGCAATTAGCCTATCAGCATGAAAAACATTCATTTTTCATAACGTAATCCCAAAAATAACTTTGGATATTTCATAAAAATCAATCTCTTCTTAAAAAGACAAATATAGAAAACTAAAACAATATCATTCATATGCTTCGCAAAATTAAAACAACATCACCACAAGATCTCTTAGGAAACTCATCTTCAACTATCAATTTTAATTAATAAATATAATATAAAATCACTTGCAAGGAAGGACACTCTTTTATCATTAACCCTCTTTCTTTCTTAGAATAGTCTTAGGAACAAATTTCTGCTCTAACAAGCATATATTTGAGCATAATAATAATTTTAAGGTTTATTCCTTGAGTAGTAGTAGTATATATGCAACCATCAAGCTAGAGATCATGCTTTGGTATCTGTGGAGATCCCAATCTCATGCCCTCATAGAGATTGTAGTGTGCAATAGTGTGGAGAGAAGATGGGTGAGTTGTAAATGGTAAAGGAGAATTCTATTGATGATGGAGAGAAGATGAGGTGAATCGCCAATCCTATTCTTAGTGAGTGCAACCTACCCATAGTCATGGTCGTCGTGGTCGTGGTCATGGTCATGGTCATGGTCGTAGTTGTGGTCGTGGTCGTAGTCGTGGTCATGGTCCTCGTAGTCGTAATTATAGTCATGGTTGTGGTTGTGGTCATAGTCGTAGTCGTATTCGTAGTTGTGGTCGTGGTGGTCCTAGTCGTGGTCGTGGTCATGGTCATGGTCATGGTCATAGTCATAGTCATGGTCGTGGTCATCATAGTTGTGGTAGTGGTCATGGGTCATGGTTGTGGTCGTCGTAGTCGTAGTCGTGGTTGTGGTCGTGGCCGTGGTCGTAGTCGTAGTCGTGGTTATAATCGTAGTCGTAGTCGTACTCATGGTGGTGGTGGTGGTGGTGGTAGTCGTAGCCGTGGTCGTGGTCGTAGTCATCGTGGTCGTGGTCGTGGTCGTAATCGTAGTCATATGCGTGGTCGTCGGGGTCGTCGTGGTTGTGGCCGTGGTCGTGGTCGTAGTCGTAACGTAGAAAAAGAGAGAGAGATGGAAGGAGAGGATAATAATTTAAGAACAAAAAAGAATGATAACAAAAACAAATTGTTTGTTGTAATGTAGACAAAAAGGAAAATGATGAAGGTCCTGTTGTTCAAGATCGTGAGGCGTATCTTAATCAACGTATTCCATGTCCTTGCTCTCAATGCAAGGTGGCAATTAGACGAAAACGTCAATTGTCTATAGAACACGTACAAGGATTTGGCAAGTTTCAATCTGAGATCATTGATCAGGCAATTGCGAATTTTCAACAAATGGTAAGAAAAGTTAATATCAATCATATATTGTACTCGCAAGCTAATTGAATACAATATACAATAAGATTGGGTATGGCTAGCAAATTTTCTATCCAGGGAGATGATGTCTTGTCCCAAGGTGGAGTGTACCCTTTTCTGCCAATTAGAAGAGTTTGTGGGCGTGCGATGGATGGAGTGCATGAGCCAATCCACCATTTGCAAGGCCAATCTATACTGACAATGCTAGAGGAGACATGCAACCTTCTAGACCTACCTACAATCTTGGAGCCTGAGATTGAGGCAATGATTGATGCATTGATTCCCATGGATGTCAAGACTTTTGATCTGCTTAGAGAGGAAGCATCCATACCTTTATATGATGAGTGCTGAGTATCTCGCCTGAAGACACTACTTGCACTCTTAAGTGTGCAAGCAAAATACGGGTGGAGTAATGTGAGTGTGACCGAGTTGTTCACGTACCTTGTACATATGCTTCCTTGATTTTTTTTCAACACTATTATTAAAAACAGTTATGCTTTTTCAAGGTGTTTATGATTTTTTTCATATTATTGAAATATCATATATTACCACCTACAAATACCATGTCTGAGTCTTATGATGATGCACGACATGTTTTACGAAAGCTTGGCATGGACTACAACAACATCCATGCATGTATCAACGATTGCATACTGTTTCGAGGAGAATACGAGACTATGGAGACATGTCCAAAGTGTGGTGCTCACAGGTATCGACAGGACTTGCAAGGACAAACCATCTCTCAAAAATTTCTCAGACACTTTTCGCCTATCCCCCACATAAAGGACATGTTTCCTACGTCCAGCATGGCGAGCTTGACAACATGGTATGCACAGAATAGGTCCACGAATGGAGTTCAACGAATATCAGTGGATTCACGTGCATGGAGCCACATTGACTCTACCTTCCTAGGCTTTGCCCGAGAGCCAAGGAATCTTCGGCTCGATCTTGCAATGGATGGCGTGAACCCATTCGGTCTTCACTCAGCTTCTTATAGTGTGTGGCCTATAGACCTTGTCAACTACAATATCCCTCCATGGATTTCTACGAAGAAATAACATCTCATCCTTAGCTTACTCGTCCCCGGCCGCTACAAAGTGAGAGCACAGTTTTGATGCCGAGAAGTGCTTAAAAATAGCAAAAAATTACGAATATCAAGGAAAAAATATTCAACGTCGAAGGCGGCGGCTCGACCTAGGACGATTTTAAGCATCAAAGTACTTTAAAGGCGCCCGAGCGACATTTGTTGATTTTTGATATTTTTTCAGAGTGATGTGTCGGTTGTCAGGAGTTACGGCCAATGTGGGATGTCAAGTCGGACGGGCAGGATTTTTCAGAGTTCGATTCGGAGTCCGGACGTGGAAATGGCCAACAAATGGGCAAGATTTGAAAGGGTGTTTTGGCCAAATGGGCAAGTGACCTTTGGGACCAAAAAATTTAAATATCACATGAAAGTTTGGAGGGATAGCATGAAAAAAAACGTGAGGAGGATGAGGGTGCCATGAAACGGCCGAAAATTGCGCCCTATGTTGATGGAGATCAATCTCCTGCCTGCAAACAACCCTCCACAATGATTATGGGGCTTGATTCCCCCCTGGATGCTAACTCTATCACTACCTCTCGCTTGTCAAATGGTGGCTTCAATGGAGATCTCTGATTTTAGTCTTTCTCTCTCCTCCCTCTCTCTCCCTTAAGGGGATGTTCTTGTGTGGAAGAAGACAATGAAGAATGATGGAGGAAAGCTTGTCCGGATGAGACCGGATTGCTTCCCGGTGGATGAAGACATGAGGAGTGCTGATTTTGAAGATGCTGGACATTAAATGAGGGCTGACACGTAGTCCCATAGCAAAACCGAGATCCCGAGACACAAAGCCTAAGCGGTAATTCAATTTTTATGAAGAAAAAATGAGTTTTTATGCTATTTGGTTGATGAAATATTGTTCCCATTGGCTGATTATGCATTATGTTGTTGTTTGCTATGAGTTTGATCGATTCATACTCAGAAAATCAGAAAATCATAAGTGTTATGGCTGAAATTAATGGTATAAAATCCGTAAAACACGCGTTTAAGAGGCAAAATGGAGTTTTTTCAAAGTAAAGGGGAAACATGAGATATAACATCAATAAGACCTGAAATTTTGCTGTCAAAGAACCTAAGGGCCACAGCCCACAATCAATCTTAATCTCTAGTCATTTTTATTGAAGAAAATATAGGAAAAATACTAAAAAATGGTGGAAAATGGGTTTTAAATGGGAGAAAATTAGGAAACGATAAAAGGAAAATTCTAGAAAATTGCATAAGTGTTTGTGCAATGTATAATGAAGGTAAAGCATGAGGTTGGCCTCGGTTTACCCTCATTTCTATGTTTCCGTTCGTATTTATTGCTTTCTCTACAAAGAAATACACATAAAACGACTCTTACACCTATCAACGATTGCAAAACATTAAATGGTAGGGTGAGAGGGGAGTTTGAGCATCAAAGTACAATCTTAAACCTGATTTATGTGTTGCATCATGGCTATAGGACGTTGTTTTAAAATAAAGGAAAAGGCAGCATGAGCGTAAGGCTCGATATCTCTCCTCGTTTCAATACATAAACGTTAGCATGAAAATCATGAAAATATTGGTTTCGCACGATGCACAATGCTTATTTTCTATTGTTTGTACACTAAACCATTCACATTATGCACTATGCATAGTTCATGGTATCGAAGAAAAATCTCCTGGACTGCATAGCAATTGTTTTCTTAGGACTTTGACCCACGATTGAGAGTGTGAGGTTATCCCTTGCTGTAGGGTACAGGGCCGGTTTCCTACGGGACTGTGAAGTGAGGAAGCATGGTATATCTCCTGGAAATATGAGAAATATAAAAGAGAGGAGTTTGTGCTCGTTTGTGTTATAATTCTAGCAGCGCATCAAAGGGCCAATCCCTAAGATGTAGGAGAGCTGTAGTGGGGCTCCGACTATTAGTCGGTGGAGTGCCTCCTATGTGTGTGTGATTGTGGCATTGCCAATGTATAAGGGTTCTCCCTCTGAGGAGTTTAAGGGAAATGTTGGACTATAAACTATAAACGCAGGAATTAAGCTTTAGGGCAGTTTGTCCTTTAGCATTAGATTGACGCTCTTGGTCTGCAAGGCTATGAGGGTGTTTGTGTGTCATGAGCATGAGGTCCAGCTAGTGCCATAGCCAGTGCCGGCCCATTTCTGGTCCCATCAACAAAGTAAAAAATATGGACATGTATCTTCATCCATTAGTCGATGAGCTTAAGATTTTGTGGGAGGAGGAGGTCATTGTGCAAGATATGAGCAAGCGTGATGGTCGACAGTTTGCCAATATTTGAGCCATTCTCATGTGGACAATGCATGAATTTTCGAGATTCAGAGAGTGCTTAGGTGAGCATGCCTCCATTCTCGTTGGTAATATCTATATTTTATCTCGTTCAAGCTTGTATTCATTGGGTCGTGGTGTTGGAACAGGTCTGGTTACCTCACGTTATTATATATGTCCATTGTGTGGGCCACAATTAGACTCCCAAAGGTCACGAACCATGAAGAAGATTGTATTTCAAGGACATGCCACTTTCTTACCAGAGGATCATGAACTCAGGGATGGTTTTCTTGGACGATCTCCAATATGTATGAATGCTGCAAGCTGGTATGAGCTAAAAATGGTCCACGTGGAGTCACATCCAAAGGGAATGCGGCGGTTCTCATTTTTCTACGAGTTGCCATATTGAACCCACTTACAAGTCAACCACTTGTTGGATCCCATGCATATTTTCAAGAATGTGGGCAGCTTGCTATGGGACCACATCGCAGGAAAGAAAGACACTATAGGGGCACGAATGGATTTGAAGGAGATAGGTAAGATGGAGGCACATTGGCCGCAGTCAAGTACTGATGGTCGCGTGCAGCTATCTCACACTCCTTGGGTTTTTTCCACTAGACAAGAGTGCATTGTGAAGCAAGTAGTCAAGTCTATCCACACTCTAACGGGTATGATGCATTCTCTCAAGTCTGCATTTTCTAAAGATGACCAATTATCGGGGCTAAAATCCCATGACTGGCATAAGATATGTCAAGTTTATACTACGAATGGATTGTAATTGGCGTGCATATTTTGCTATTTAGAGTGTAGCCATTATTTATCATGCTTTCTCATTTGTGGTAGTTTGTACTACTGATCACGATCGCAGGATGTCTTACTCCAGAAATATGCGGGGCCATTTACAGGTTGTTGACTTTGGTGCGATGGATCTCATAGAAGGAGATTAAGACGTCCTCTATTGAATCCACGAGGCGAGGAGCAGTGGAGACAGTCTGTCTGTTTGAGAAATACCTGCCCACCAACATGCTCACGATACAAATCCACCTTCTTGTGCATCTTGTAGATGAAGTGGAGATTGTTGGACCTATCCATATGCGATGGATGTTCTTCTTGGAGCACTTCATGAAAACCCTAAAAGGCTTTGTGCGACAACGAGCTCGGGCAGAAGGTAGCATGGTTGAAGGCTAGTTGGTGTCTCAGGCGCTAGTGCATATTTCACAATGGCTACCAGTAGTGGATCCAGACAACGAAATGCTATGGTCGCTGAAGGACGATGATAGACTGACTGGAGATGTGGTTGTTAAAAATGGGGTAGAAAAATGAATGGATGCCTCAATGTAGGAGAAGGTGAATTGCTTTTGTATGTTGCACCATGCCTCTATGGAGACCTGGCTCGCCAAGATCGAGAGGAAGCCCGATCTGAATTCCAACGTAGTACGTGTCATTGACCGATTTGATATTGTGAGGGCATGGAGGAGATGCCGCAATTCATGTCAACATGATGGTTGCATGGAGCTTTGACCACAGCATCTCGCGAAGGGACAGAGATCTCAATGAAGGAGTGGGAATTCTCGAGGGGATGTAGTCCAAAGGTGATGAGGTGTTTAGGATTTGTAGAATCTATATTTTATATGTGACATCTAATTTGAGTGTTTCAATGTACAGTACAAAATATATAGTGTAGCATGGTCGCGCGGACGGCATTTTTGCGTGGAGCGTATTGACAAAATGCGCTCCACAATGGACTGTGGTATCATAGCAAGGTTTGAGCAAGAGAGCCGGCAATGAGCAACGGATCCAAACACGGTTGTAGATGAGATGGAGTATTTTTGGAACTTGCAAAGTATTGTTACGGTGGATTACCGTAGCTTCTCCATGATACTATTCGATGTGCAATGGTTCAAAGTGGTACTTGGAGGAGCTGGAGCAATAGTTCGACGAGGTCCATCTGGATTTATCGAAATAGATTCCGGAAAAAAATGGACGGATTTACACGACACCTTTGTGTTCCCAGCCCATTGTGAACAGGTGCATGGACTCATTTGTTTGTTAATTGTATTACGACATGGTACATGTCACAATGGTTTAAACTCTCTTATACGTGTTTGTGAACAGGTAATCTTCTATCCAAACCCCCAACAACCTCGATGGTGGTATGTTATACCTTCAACTCCCCGAAGTGTGAGAGTATATGATCAAAGCGATGTTTCGAGCATAGATGAAGACAAAATGCAAATAGAGGGGTCGATATTGCAAGGGGTGGAGGCCACTGAAAGCTTGGAGCCAGCATCGGCTAACAATGATGGAAATACATGAGTCCAAGAATTCTTTGAGAACGAGGTGGACTCATGCTTTTGTGGTGACATGTCTATCGACCTTCCAATGTATGTGGAATTTTGTCAGGAGATTGACATGGGACCATAGGATACTTTATACTTGGAGCGTCCACTTACTCAATTCATTGACCAATCGCTTATAAGGATACATAAGATATGCATTTTAAGTGAGATCTTTTTTTTAGGATTTATATTAATGTGTTTTTTATGATTTAAATTGATTATTCTAACATCATTTTTTGTATGTGCAGATGACATTTTCAGGATGAGTCGAGGGATGAGCGATGAGGAGTTACAGGATATCTTCACGCGCATGTCTCCAGACCAGATCACGAGATTCAAAGACATGGAAGACCAGGAGCTGTCTCAGTCTTCGCATCAGGGCGCTCAGCTAGATCTACTTCAGCACGATCGGATGCTTCAACTTTTTGAGCAGATGAGCTCGACGCTCTAGACTTGAGCCAGAGGGAGGGAGTGCTTCAGGGTCAGGGGGATACTCTAGAAATACGGAGGCAGTGAGCCCACGGTTGACACGAGATATAGGTGCGACTCCTTGCTCTCTTGGCGGTTCCAAGGAGCATGGCTCTGGCTCAGGTGGATGCTGTGGAGGCACAAACGCGGTGTCTCCATCTCATCGTTCAGCTGGAGTTGCGTCACCTCCCGGATTTGTCACACCTATGGGGACGTCTACTCCAGTTACTCCGACTTTTGCTGCCATCAGTAGGTGGCACCCCTATGGGTGCCACTTTGACAGATATTATCCCGGTCGGTACACCGAATGCACAAGGGTCTCCTGGATATGCTCAGGAACATGGACGCAGATGGGAGAGGACCCATCCTAGGCATTGGAGAGGACCCATCCTAGGCATTGGAAGAACATGCTCGCATGAGAGAGTTGTACCAACAAGTTTTTCAGCACAAGGTCTTAGATCATTGGAAGAACATACCAGAGGGGAGCAAGGACTACATAGTAGCATCCTTGCATGAGGAGTTTCCGGTTCCAGCATTAGTAAATAGATTTTCTATGGGTTGGATAATGGATTACATGCATGCATATATGTCACACAGACGATCCGACGCATGCAAGGCAATCAAGAGTGGGGCTGCAAAGCTCAAGTGGTTAGACACACACGACTAGCGCTGACTGAGGGAGGAGACTACAGATTCTCTAGGACATTGGAGTCAGCAGCGCGAGGCGGCGAGGGTATGACTCGAGGCCGGAGTGGTCCATCATCTTGGGAGTGGCAGCCACAGAACATATTTGGAGGACTTTGTAAGTTTTTCTTTTGTTTTTCTTGTTTATTTTTTTGCAATATCCTTTATACTGACAATCATGTTTCTAACAGTTAGCATTTTTTTTTCTTTGCAACACTCCATTACAAATCGCAATCTGACTAGCCTTGAGACTCGATATGCAAAGAGGAACGGTCTCACTTCATTGATCGACTAATTGTATAGACGCGACGGCCCTGTAAGTCACTCATCTTTCTTGTCTGTAGTTACCATGTTTAATTAGAATGCATTATTGTATGGTGGACTGATGTGTTGTTGTTTCTTTTTTTACAGAGTCCGTTCGATGCTCCTTTACGGCCAGACAAGCTTTCGGAGGGCCAGGATATGTAGCTCACTCTTGGATCCTTGGAGCTCACACACCTTTATTTTTTGGTCGCCTGATCTGTGTAGACATTTTCTATGTATTAGTGATATCTTGTCATGATTGTACCAATCGCCTATTATGTGATCATGTATTTATTTCATGTATTAGTGTTATGATTTAAGTATACTTTATTTTTGTTTGCACGAGCATTGTACACTGTATAGAAACTATTTTGTATGCGCCACAAAATTTTTTGATAGCGATGCTGATACCGACTGCTCTATGGCATTGCCAATAACGATGGTTTTTGTGATGACGGGGGAAATTTTTGTTATTTACATTTTCGTCCCTTTTAACGTCGGTATAAGGCCTATATCTTGTAGTGTCTCTCTCTTGTTCTTTCTTTCACTTCCTCTCCGTCTCTCATTTCTTTTAACAAAATATATATATCTTTCTCTTTCTACTTCTACTACTACTATTACAAACAAGAAAACTACTACTACCACTACCACTACTACTACCAGTACCACAACAACAACAAACAAGAAAAGAAGAAATTAAAGAACTACTACTACTACTACTACTACTACTACTACTACTACTACTACTACTACTACTACTACTACTACTACTACTACTACTACTACTACTACTACTACTACTACTACTACTACTACTACTACTACTACTACTACTACTACTACTACTACTACTACTACTACTACTACTACTACTACTACTACTACTACTACTACTACTACTACTACTACTACTACTACTACTACTACTACTACTACTACTACTATCACTACCACTACTACCACTACCACCACCACTACCACTACCACTACCACTACTACTACTACTACTACTACTACCACAATAAAAAAGAAACGAAGAAATTAAAGAACTACTACTACTACAAACAACTCTATTTGGTTTTTATCCATTCATTCTCCTTTCTCCCTCCCTCTCTCTCTCTTTCTCTCTTTCTTTATTATGTTTCATGATTTTTCCCTCTCTTTCTCATTCCTTCTTTCTTTTTCTCTCTTTCTCTCCCTCTCTCATTTCCTTTAACAAAACATCTCTCTCTCTCTACTACTACTACTACTACTACTACTACTACTACTACTACTACTACTACTACTACTACTACTACTACAAACAAGAAAACTACTACTACCACTACCACTACCACTGCCACAATAAATAAGAAAAGAAGAAATTAAAGAACTACTACTATTACTACTACTACTACCACCACCACCACTACTACTACAGCTACAAATAAGAAAAAAAGAAATTAAAGAACTACTACTACTACTACTACTACTACTACTACTACTACTACTACTACTACTACTACTACTACTACTACCACCACTACTACTACTACTACTACTACTACTAACAAGAAAAGAAGAAATTAAAGAACAAGATCTTACTCTCTCTTTGGTTTTTATCTATTCATTCTCCTCTCTCCCTCCCTCCCTCTCTCTTTCTTTACTATGTTTCATGTTTTTTTCTTCTCTCTCTCGTTCCTTCTTTCTTTTTCACTCTTTCTCTCCCTCTCTCATTTCCTCTCTTTCTCTCTCAATACATACCATTTTTAACAAAAACAAGCAAAAGAAAAGGAGAAAAAACAAAAACAAACCGAGAGGGAACAATGCACTCACTACAAAGGCCCGAGGATGGATTCGGCGGCTCCTCGTCGTGACGGCGGCTCCTCTTCGCCCTCCGTGGACTTTCTCCTCATCTTTGCAAATGGCGGCGGTGGTGCTAGCAATGGTGAGAAGCTCTCATTCTCCCTCTTTCTCTACCTCTCCCTCTCAAACACAAGATGTAGTTTGTTCTCCCTTTCACTCTTTTGGGAAAAATGCTGCGCTCAGGTTTTGGCCCGCTTTTTTTTGCCTGAGTAGCGTCACTATTTGCATCGCAAATAGCGATGCTACTAATTTGCATCGGAAATGGCCGTTGGTATACTCTTATATCCTTCTAGTGAGTAAAGAAATCTTTGTCAAATAGTCCTTTATTTATCTTAAAGATTTATCTTATCAAAATATCTTTTCCCATTCATAAAGACAATTCTGAAGGTAGAAGCCATCAAGTTTATGTCCCTATCTAATAAGAGGCCTTTCCAAGAAGACCATCCTAGGCTCATAGGGGATTAGGCAGATCCTAGGTGCATAAGGAATTTATGGCTACAATCCCCCTTGTACACTTACCATATTCTACCCAATGTTCTCCCTATGGCGAGACCTCTCACAAACGGGGCTTGTCCTAGCTCTCAATATTGTCAAATAAATCCCCTTAGTATAGGGTTTCTGCCACTTGACTTGGGGAGGCTTGGTGCAATCCATGTTAGTTTTTTTGTATCAAAATCCTAAAATCTTACCAATACAAACATTCCATTCATGGTGTTTCAATAAGCTCTTCAACTCCTTCTTTTTCACTACTCTATCACCTCTCTTGTTACTCTCACCTCTCTTTCTATAACTCTTCCTTAGCTCTCTCTCTCTCTCTCTCTCTCTCTCTCTCTCTCTCTCTCTCTCTCTCTCTCTCTCTCTCACGCAGTATTATCTTGGCAATAAAATGGCAATGGTGGGGAGGTTGTCACATGCATGAGAGCTAGAGCAATGCCACGTGATGTGGTGGTGGAGTGAGTGTATGGCTCATGTATGGTGACAAGATGGGGATGGATGGTGGCAGCAGTTGAACATGTCACTTAAGTTAAAAGGTAAGCTTTTTTCAAAAAAAAAATGTAACTAATCCCCCACTAAGCTCTCATTTCAAATGCAGTGAATGAGGGGCAAGGAAAACTAAACTATTGTACTTCCTTTCGTTTACATGCTTTTGTAAAGTCTTAACAACCAGTCGGTATTCTCTTTCACTCTTCCCATTTCCTTTAGGATTTTATATTGATGCAAGTGCAAGCTTGATCCCCATCCTAGGGAAGAAATCTCTATCCTCATTTTCAGCATCTCCTTTATCAGTTGTGATCTTTCCTACAATCATGTTGACGTTTCATATCCTCCAACAAGAAAGTGCATATAGTACTAGTATCTTTGTCCTCAAAGTTGGACCCTCATCTTGATTTGTGAGGTTCTCCACTACAAGTACAATATACCTCATCTAGCATTAATCCATAGGCATGGTTACTGAGTCCATAACTTGGCCAACTTATATTACATTGAGAGTGGGTAACTAGGATGTAAACCATCACGGTGTCTTATAGAGGAATACATCTAGCAAGTAGTGTAAGTCTCCACCTCGGGGGGGTTCACTATATATATACCCCCATTCAAGGCCTATTTATAAATATCCTTATTGGTGAATTTTTATTCAATAAAACAAGACTCTTTTTTGTTCAATCTATAATTCACTCCTTTATATGACACTCTTCTATATGTAAAAAGTATATAAAATTGGTATTTTTAAAACCCCTTATTTTAAACTGATGTGATACATACATATATTCATAAGTGACCTCCCCGAGGTCTCCACAAGCTACAAGACATCCAAATAAATGGTTTTTTGCCAATATATCTTCTTTATCTTTTCAAATGTATATCAAACTCCTATACTAGCCCATAAGCTTTCATGAACTTTTTCTCTAATCTACAACAACTAAGTATCTTGATTACATATTACTTACAGTTGTATACCTTTATTCTACTTTGGATGCTTCCATAGAAATCCTTTCTTTAGAAAACAGCCACATGCATTTCTTGTGATCCTCTTGAACTCTTCATATGTTCACCTTTCCCTTCTTATCAAGGTACTCAAATATTGCCCAATGTGCAATCATTCACCTTTCTATAACTCTTTTGAAAAGTTTCTACTAGAGAGACAAATTGTACATGGCCAAGTGTTGTCCCTAGACTTTCAGCCTCTTCATCATCAGCAATCATATCTTTGTCATCTTAATACCTTGCTCTTGATAGCATAGTAATGCCAAGAGTGGAACAACTAGTGATCATCTCAAGAAGAGGTAAACAATTAGTTTCCACAATAACTATTGCTCTAATAAAATATTTCTTATCGCATTTCAAACCTATAACCACTCCCCATAATTCTCTTTTGATCTATGGATACCTTATTTATCTTTCATTCAACACTTTCACCCAAACCTTATAGCATGCATGTTGCCCTTATCATCATTCTACCCAATGGCCAAACCAATCCCTATAGGACTTGTATCAATAATGATAACAACAGGCCTTCCCATTTGCATAATTTGCCTTTCTCAATGTAGGCACCATCCACAATAGTCTCTTTAGCTTTCCCATAGCCTTGTGTGCATTCTATCCCACTGAAAATTTTGCCATTTTCTCATTAACTAATAAAGAGCATCTACAATATATGTAAAGTGAGGAATTTAGATGAGATAAAACACACAAGATTCCAAAAATATCCATACCTCTAAAATTGACATGCAAGTCTCATCCATCGTGTCAAAGGAATTCACTTTTGCTAGAGACGGTCATCTTCCATATAGACCACACATATGATCTGCAATTACAATCTCATTTACCCCCGAACCACTGATTTTTACCCTGAGAGAGTGAGATTCACCTTTTCCAATCCAACCAAGGTCTTTTCATTAGTCAGCTATACACTTTGTAACAAATCTCTTACATCCCTTGTCATCCAATTTTTCATCCATGTCCTCTTCTACACACCCTTTTATCAGTACATAATCCAAAAAAGGTATTGTAAACTATGTTACATGATTCTACAATACTCTATTCATCATAGTCATCATATGAGCATTAGAGTTCATTGATACCTATGCTAAATTCCATATCTACACTAACCCTAATGATTTTTTTATTGTAGTGATATCCCTACTCTATTTAGCCAATTGGAAGTGATAATGACTAGAATATAAGTCACCCAAAGAGTAATAGATCTACTCGTAGAAGCCTTTGGAGATTCATCCACAACTAGACCCACCCCTAGAGAACCCCTACATTTTTTATGTTGTAACTTTGTTAACTTGCTACATATCCTAAGTAAACCTCACTGTTTTTATTTTCTTGGGCATTGTAAACCATATGTTTGAATAAGGAGCCGAAGATGGCTCCAAAATTCCCATCTTAATCTTCTCATTTAACAACTCTGTTAGCTTGGGCAGATGAGCCTTTGGCACTAGAATTGGCTACAAATTCAAAGGTAGATGCAAGATAGTAAAAATGACCATAGGTGCAATGACACTTGAATCAATGCAACCAATTTCATGTGGCTAAAATGGGAATGTCCTACATGTCTTTGTAGTATATCCATAAAACATTGATTCTCTATATGTGTAAGAAACTTGATAACCAATATTTAGTTCCTTAAGAGACTCTACTATAAGTTATGTTACCTAATCTTTTTTTGGGCTCTTAAATTTGGTTGACAAGAAGCTAATCTTTTTCGGGTCTCTTAAATCATAGTGCAACATGTTTAACATTCTTTTCCACAGTTTTATACTTCATATCAACCCTTACTTCAACCCTTGCATCTGAATATATGCATTCATGCTTCACAAACTCCTCAATCATCTTATACATATTAACAAAAACACTTGAATCATGTTGTTTTCTAATTTCATCCCAAAATTTAGCATAGTTGAAAGTTTGGCAATGGTATCAGCATTAAACTTCAATCATACTTTCTTCAACTTCCAACAATTCAAGTATAGATTAGAGTTAGATCACATAGAAAACTCTATGAAACAACAATGTTACCTTGTTTTTCTATTTATACAATAGGAAAAAGGATTCATGAAAAGATTTCCTTTTTCTTCCTTCATATCGGACAGGTATACTCTATAATATGCCTCCAAAAGCCCTATTTTAGGATAACAAATAGCAATCTTCAAGCATACAACAATGAGAACTCTCTATGGATAGTAGTGGCTTACATAAAAAAATATTTAAAATAGCTTATAATAGACCCTATTCAAATATGAAAGATATTTTCTTGCTCAATTTCATACATGCCATGAAACCCCATAGAAATTCTAGATTGCTTCCAATCCTTGCCTTGACAAAAGTAGCCCATATACAAGTGTTTTCTCTCGAGAACTATGTTTAAACAACCCTAGCAATCAACGCAAAAGTGCAATCTATTACCCACTTATGCTTAACCCAATTTTCACAAGGCTCAAAAAGCATGGGCTAAGTCAAGTAAAGTGCCCCCATTTTCATCTAATTAGAGGCTTAACCTTCATGTCCACCCTCCACCTTGGGGGGTGCACCTATAAGAAATCATCTATATAACATGTGTTCAAAGGGTATTAAGAAATACCCTTTTTTGCATACTACAAGGCCATAAAATGATCCCTTTTACTTTACTAAACTTATAGATTTTTTAAAATTGTAATTTGAAAACCCCTTTTGTAGAATCTGATATAATCATATGATTTTTTCTAAATAGAATACCATTTCTTTTGAACGTGGTATCTTATAAGTTCTATAAGGTGCACTGCCCAACCCATAAGGCTCGAAGAATTCATGATTATTTGGCATGTTGGATACTTTCAAAGACTCTCTGTCCTTTCTCTACGCTGATCTTATCACCTTGTGAAGTTGGGCAAAGTAGGCAAACAATTAAAGTCTTTGTGTAGATGGTCTTTCTTGATGTTTTCCTTTACTAAACTTGTGATCACATGACAATGTCAAGCAAGTTAGATTTATGGCTTTGATTGATTTTTTAGTGTTTTTAGTGCTGAAAAAAATTGGAATTTATTTGTTAGTTCTCAACATATCTTAAGGTTTTCCCGATGATAATTCAATTCATAATTTCCAAGCTTGAGAGATAATGACTAGAACTCTTATTTAATAATTATTTTCTCTCACTTTTAGAGGCTTGAAATTATGCTTGATATGATATATCAATAGCCTTGCTAAGAGATCTGAATTCCAAGATATGCCACCAAAGTAACGGTCGATTATTTCTTGTAACATTAGAGACCATAAATTTTTTTTACATCATATTATTGAAACTTATGAAAGTACCTTGTTTTTTCTCTTTTTATGATGTTGACATTTTGACACCTATTATTGATAGATTCTTAAAGTAAAGTTGTTCTTGAGATGTTACTGTCATCCTATACAATGATCTCGATTCTCGTCTAATAGAGTGGTAGACTTGTACTCACTCTCTTTTTTTACACTTTTCACGTTTGAAGACTCTGTCACTCAAAACTGATGCATGTGGGGATCACTCATAAATATGTAAGCACACATGTGGATTCAAAAGAAGGGATTTTTAAAATACTATTTTTACACATATTTTTACATATAGAAGGGTGCCATATAAAGGGGTTATTTATATATTGAGTAGAAAAAGGGTGTGTTTTATTTAGACAAAATCCATAAATAAGGGTATTTTTAATAGGCCTTATACACATGTGATATAGTGGATTTACATATAGTGAACCCCCCAAGGACTTATGTTTGATCAATTTGCTTTAGATTTTATACCTTAGTGTGTTGAGATTGCCCCAAGTAGGGAGCTTATGATTACTTCGAGTAATAGCTTTTGGGTATATTAAAGGATGGAACTTGGAAGACTTGGATGAGCCCAAAATGAATAATAGTCATTGTAAATTGGGTAAATAGGAGCCAATGAGTCACTAGACTACTAAGGTAACCCCTACCCCAACCTTTGTCATTCCTTGCATCTCATGAAAAGGCCAAATGTATCCTTTCCAATGCATCTCATGCTGATTTCTTAATAAAAATGTATGCCATGTATACTCTGGCTAAGGAAAAAGGCTGATGCCAAGTGAGGTGGTAAGACAAAAGAGAGGTGACCCTCCCTTACCACTTAAGACCCTGAAAGGGTGCACAACCCGACCCGAGGGGAACTTTTCCCACCTCCCGGTGATCCGGAGCCTGATACTAGTACGAAGGTGCATGTATTTCCATGATCTCAAATCCCCTTGGCCCAATGATCCCTCTTGGACACCCCACAATGCTCATGGCACCCATGTATGACACTTGAAGTGCATGTAGTCAAAAGAGATGTATGGCAACGAATGTACTTATGCATTAATGGCAAAGCTGATGGGTGTGCAATGATGCTTTGGATCATACTCAGTATTCTCAATATGCTATTGATTTTGCTAATCAAGCCTCTTGAATTATGCTCTATCCATGTAAGACCTTGGCACTAAGGGACAGGCAGTGCTTTTGGTCACAGTCCTCCAAGATATTCAAGAATATCCTATTGCAAAAATTTCTATTTTGAATCTAGGATTGAAACCTATAGCTCATCTTGAAGAGGGCTTTTTCCCCTCTCGTTTGAATTAAAAACCTCCCCAAGGAGCTACGGTTTGAAAGTTATGCCCAGTTATGTGCACTAGCGTCACTGTGGATAGGGTACAGACTGCTCCATGATAGGCACAATAAACCCATTAGAGAAAATTCTAATCATTTTCTGTCACAAAGGTTAATAGCGCATCTCAAACAGGACTTTGTCACATTCAACTTGAGCCAAAAAACTCATCAATCAAAGTTTCCTACAAAGAGTTATGCCCCTTTTACTGATAGCAGGTCCTGTGGATTGCATCCAGATTGCTAGCCACAAAGGAAAAAGCAAGGCCTTGCAACTTCTTGATCATGTGAGAGTCCACAATCTATTTCATGTTAGTCTTTTGAAAGCTTATGTGGCAAATCAAGATCATATTCTTGATGACCAGCAAATTGTAATGCCTAGTTAAGGAGCCCTTGAACTCTAGCCTAATAAGATTCTAGATGTAAAAGAGAAACCTATTCGAAATAGAACCATTAGAGAGTATCTTATCCAGTGGAAAGACTATCTGAGGAGGCTGCCACCTGGATAGAAGAGATAGCTCTAGAAAAACAGTTTTCTGAGTTCCTTTTCGAGATAAGGATCATATTTGGATTACTCTAAGGAGGAGAGGATGTAACATTCCCACCACAACGCTTCATATCAAGAAATGAATTCGGGCTTGAGGTGTTTTAAAAATTACTCATCAAGCTGTCACATAAGTGATTGCATGTATTTTTCTTGATATCGAGTCTCGCGTTAAATCAATTATGTAATTTGACACAAGAAGATGCCTCAATGTTCCCAGCCAACAAAAAGCAAAGACATATTGTAAATAATATTACGACGGCTTGATCATATAAATTTTCTCGCATTATATTTGATTTGGCATTCTTGATTTCATTTATTGCATCAAGGATCACATTGATTTCATAACTACAAGGCCAATTGCAAAAGCCTGAATCCATAAATGAAGAACACGCAAGAGCGAGCATGATATTAAGTAAGTTAAGTATCAAAGAGTATGACATGACTTTATATATTAGATATGTTAGGAAGTAACTAAGCCAAAAACAACCGAATGAAATTGTTTTGAAAAGAAAAAAAGGTTTCTGAAAAAATAGGCCAAAAAACATTACTTTTTTATTCTTGGAAAGAGAGAAAGCATTAAATAATCATCCCCATGCCACCATCCAACAGGTAAGCAATCAAAATGAATATTTAATAAAGCTCAGTTGGCTCTTAACAAGTAGCCACAAGAATGAATTGGCTGCATACTCCCCCTCATGCCTATAAATACACTCCCTCTTTTTCACAAAGAAAGCAAGAAGGAATACCTTCTGATGATGGAAACATTTCTCGAATTCTCTTATCCATTGAAGCTTGAGACTTGAAAGAGGAATCCCCCTTCTACCTCATTTTCATTTTCTCTACCCCTTGCTATGCATTCACCCCATATGACCATACTGCTAAGGGAAACCCTAGTTAAATTTTTTGGGACAACCATCAACTCTCCCTTAACTACCATGTCGATTTCGCATGACATTTGATGGCTCCACAAAGACACAAAAATTCAAAAGCACATTTGAAGCAAGGGAAGCAAGGAACGCGATCAATGGAGAAAATGACAATGTAGGAATTGGTGAGACCCCCATTACAACAAAGCTAAGAGAGGTAACATCTCGTCAATTTGGAATAAATTAATATTTTATAAGATTATCGCTTTATTTGGCTTTAAATGATTATAAACACACTCTAATGAAAATGCATATGAAATACCACTCAAGAAAAAAACCAAAGTAATATAATAACTAACTATTCAATGAAAAGATCCTTTCATTTGAAAAAGGATTATATGCTTGTCATTAAGAAAATATCATAATTATGATTTATTCTGCGATGTTTATTCTCATTTCATTAATGACACATGTGATCATAATAACATAAAAATGGGAGAAGTTGTGAGAAAAGGGAATATTTGATAAATTTCCCCTAAAAGTGACTATCTCTATTTTATTTTGCTAATGATAAACAAATGCATATGAATTTTATAATAGTTTATAATAATCAATGCATTAAATCAACAAAAAATTACATAGGAAAATATATACTAGACGTGCATAGATTAGATGCGTGGAAATATAATTCCATGTCTGAAATATGAAAGAAAATTTACACTTATGATTTTTGCATTGCTTAGAATAAAAATTTCAAAAAAAGAATCAGCATTACACTTAGGACATAGTTCAATGAAAATTGATATTTCTAGATAACATTGAAAGTTCGGCAAATGGTTGGACATTGTCGATTAAACCATAGAATATGAGTAGAATAAAATAAAAATTATTTTTTTACTGAAAACACATGCAACATTAATATTAATGATTATATTAGCGAGAGCGTCAATTTCATGAGTTGACCCATGTATGGACTAGGGAGAAAACCTAACCTAAAATATTAAGAATGTTGAAGTGAAAACAACTATGAGATACTTGACAACCCTGAAACTATAAGTATCAGGAAATTAAATAAATATCAGAAGTCTATAGGACTTGTTGGACATTGATAAGAATTTGTCGATACAAATTCTTAAGTATAAATAGACTTGGAAAAGTATTTGAAATCCTACGAAGTGCAGGTTAGGGTTGGGCAGCACATGAATTGGCTGCCATAGGCATAAATGCCCATATTATCTTTTAGGATGGAAATACCAAATTTTTCATAAGGATAAAATAGACTTCTCATAATTATTTAGATTCTAAAAATAACTTGTGGATCTCAAAAAAGAGTTGCAAGTAGGAAGTGAAACCCTAAGAATAAGGTGGGACCTTAAAAGAGAAACCGTAGATTTGGGTGGGGTTGCTTCCTATGCTAAAAACACTTGCTGCTATTTCTTTTTTATTTGTGTACACATTGATGGTTGCACAAGAAAGATTGATTATGGTTGCACAAGAAAGATTAGAAAACTAAAGAAAACCATTTGTGGGAAGCAGGTGGGCGAGATCCCTGATGGATCCGTCCTACGGATTGGTGGTCCTTGTGAGTTGGGAGCTTCTCTCAAGAGATTGAACAAAATGCTAATTAGGAAAAATTAGGCAGAGCGGAGCATTGACTTACCTAAGGTCAAGTCTTAAAACCCTGATCAGAAATTATCTTAGGGGAAAGGTGCAGTAGTTGTGCCAGAACTCCATTAGGGTTCCATGAATCCTAACTAGTTACTGGAAAAAAGCTTTGCACTCCATCAACAAAGGGTAACTACAATCCCTCTAGTAAGATGGGAATCCCTTGTGGGACACCTTCGATGGAGTTAGCTTATGTATCGAGACCTCAGTTGTCAAATTAGAACCCTAAGCTTACAGGTTGATCCTTGTGGGGGTGACTAGTACATTCTATTATGGGTGGACTTTGGGAAACCTAGACAATAGACCCCATGCATTCTGTAACGTGTCCACTTGTATCTTCAGGACATGTCTTAGCAGTCCATCGGAAATGATGTCCAGAAAGCTCCACCCGACACTCCCATGGAATGTTACGGGGTTTGCTATCTAGGGCTTTCCGCGTTTGCTACATAGCGGAAGTATTCTGGCCGTTTCCACTTAGGATCGACCTGAATTAAGGGTTTTTCTTATTGGTCATTTCCTAACGGCTACTAGCGTCGGACCCAAACGAACTACTTTAAGCAGAAACACTAGGTCCGAAGCGGATTCACGCTGCACTTGGTTCAAGGAGAATGGGAAACGAGAGGGATGCAAAGCTCAACCTCTCTAAGGCATAGTCCCATTCCATTCCCCTAAAACAGTGTAAATCGGGATCAATCATAACTCTAGGTCAATGCTTTTGTTGTTCGTGTTCTTTGACGATCTTCCTGCAGTCCATCGTGATTTTTGAGAAAAGTTCCCGGTCAACCGGGAACACGCATCTGTAGAACGGACCTATGGCCACATCCTTCGTAGTTTCCTCGAGTTGTTTTAGTTATTTAATTACCTTGGCACACTTAGTTGGACATGTAATAATCAGCTTCTTTAATTAGCCCGTTAGGCACTGGTTCTTTCACATAATCATATCACTTGACATAGAAGAACAATGTCAAAAAAGTTCCTTATTAACACGTTATCAAATTTATATTTGAAATACAAAAAGTCCAGCCCGTAGGCTTTTCCACGATCCGCCCGAAGGCTATCCATCAATCCACAGAGATCACTAATCCAATATTCCGCCCGTAGACTAGTATGTGGGCCTCAGGATCCAATCCCAAGTCACGTTAGCCTCTTGTGTAGGGCCCGGAAGGTGAGGGATTTACGGCCAGAGCCCCCCTGGCACCCAAGCATCCTCCCGCTCCAAGTAGTGCTCAACGGAGAGACCTCTTGTGGCGGGTTCGGTCCACTTTCCCGGTGTGGTTAACAACCCCCTTGGTTAGGGTCAAGCAGGCAATCGGGGGCAACTGAAGCTACCTCTCCCTTTAGGCCTTCAACCTGAAGTATAGATATCCATTTATCTTTGAGTTTATTGATCAAACAAAGCCAAAAAGTGCTCTAAAATCTGTAGCAACCACAAACATTTTCATTGGTCGTTTTTTTGTTGGAAAACTCCTAAGGAATGAATCCTTCCTTTCGAATGCATCCAGCACTCGATCCGAGATGACTTGCAACTTGACAAGATCCCCTATATCCTGGGTTAGGGCGTACCCTATTAACTCTACTTGGTCAAACATTAAGTTCATAGGTTATTTCAATTTATCGAGTGGTCTTTAGTTTCCAATCAATCTTCTTTACTCAAGAAAGATACTAAATTAGGATGATTATTCATCCTCTTGCAAGATAACTTACGTAAGGACTTGCCAACCTCATTGCGAGAATTTGGCCATTCCCTTGTGATCCAATCACAAGATCATATGACTCCTTTGTTGCTGCGCAAGTGTCGCATCGAACTATGAGACTTATTCTACTCATTGAACGGAGTCACAAAACAATCTGTTCCTGATTACATTAGGTTGACGTTGTTAGTCCTAGGGTTCCAAGTTTCAACTTGTAAGATTCTTAGGGACAAACCCTAGTTCACTTCCCAAATATGTTTCATTGTCCTATATTTCAGTGAATGTGGGCAAGTATTTAGGGTATAGGAGTTTCAGTTTTGGCAATACATAATGATTAGGTTATGTATTAATTCTTGGTGAATTTCTTGGAATTTAACTCATTCTAAATGAGTACTGCGGGGTTTCGGTGTTTAGGTTTGTGCCAATTTGTTTTAACTCTTGAAGATAGTTATGTTAACATTTCATAACTTATGACTCGTTGTCTACGTGTAAACTGGTTTTTCAACCTTAACTTATCGATTAAGATCAAGCATAGGTTAGGTTAGTTCAACTAATCTTCCTGTAACTTGCAAACAAAATTCATGCTAAACAAGCAATCTTATACTTGATAATTTATGCAGTTGACAAATGATAATTGCCTAGTGTTATGCATCGTAAGAATCATTTCATGCCTTGCACTTTCCTAAGGATTCCTAGCGCTTTCCATGATGATTCAATTTGCGAAGAGGATATGGGTTAATAATGCGATATGCAGTTTATACTTCCATGTTTAAACGAGGTATACTATTTTAACTCCGTTTTATAACAATGGACATTAATCTAATTTTAATTCATTGCACTGCATAAAGCTATTTACTAGAAATGCATTTATGATCCCTTTATTTTTCTTGTTTTATTGAAAATATTAATGACTAAATTCCTCTGTCGTGAGCTAATTTTTCTAAAGCATTTAAGATGAAAAATGCATCCTATTTCCAACAAATATCCTTTGCATGATTGAGTTATAACAATACCAAATAAAAATGAGAAAGAAAAACCAGGACTTGGGGTGAGATATCCACGTGAATGCTAGGAGACGACCCTCCTGCGGTTGCACCTTGGACTTTTTTAGGAGGCATCGCAATTGTAGTCTTTCCGTCGTGGAAGTAGCTTTACAACTCCTTTTTGAAATTCCACCGTGGCTTCCTTTGCGATAACTTGCACCATTTGTTGGAAACGATTTTAGAAGGCTTCCTCCTTCAAGTAGGGACTTCGAAAAAAAAGGGGTGTTTCAAAGTCTTACGCAAATAAGGCCCATTAAAGCCATGGGAGAGGCTTAATGGCCTTTTTAAGACTCATAAGAACGGGAAATAAAAGGTGTAGAATCCCCTTACGAGGGCTTTTGAATGGGAAAGGAAGGTGTCAAAAGACCCTCAACACTCTCTTTTTCTTTTACGTGTGGGGCAGAAAAACAAGGTATTGAGAGAGCTCCAAGGGGTATTTTTTTAGATGGGAAAAGAAAAGGAGATAAGGGGGCCCTTAGGGGAGTTTGAGATATGGGGGAGGGGGGGGTAAGGCCCTTTAAGAAAACTTTGGGTAAAAATCCTCTTCTTTCTTCTTTTCTTTTTTTTGGGGGAAAAAAAAAGCCTTTATAAAGCCCTAGGGGAGGAAATCCCAAGGGGGGAAAAGAGACCCTAAGGGAGCCTTAAAGAGGAATTTTTGGGGGGAGAAAAGGGCTAAGGGGAGGCCCTTAGGGGGGAATTCCAAGGGGAAAAGGGGTAGCCTTAAAGGCTATGGGAAAGGGGCCTAAGGGAGATTTAAAACACGGGCGGGGGGGGGGGGGGGGGGGGGGTTATAAGACCTTTAAGGTCAACTTTTAATGGGGGAGGAAGGGGGGCTTATAAAGCCCCCTTAGAAGCTTCTAGAAGCTATCTGGAGCTTCTGCACGTGGGGGAAAAGGGGCAGAGAGACGTCTGTCGGTCCTTCGGATGGCAGTGGTGTAGGGCTCATGGATTCAGAGTGTCGGGATGGCGTAGCATCGCGTCACTCTTCTCTCTCTACCTCACGGACGCAGAATGGCATCATGGCGGCCCTCTCTTCCTTCTCTTGTAATAGGTAGCATCACTTCGTCTTTCTCCCCATCTCTGGCGGCCCCCATGGTTTAAATAGGGGAGGGGAGGGGGATCCTTCCCCCCCTGCATGTCAGTGAGCATGTGCACAAGTCTTGGCAAGCTCCAGCAAGGAGCTTGCCCACCATACTAATCCCCTCTTCCTCCAGCTCAACAGTCGGCTGGAGGAGAGGGAGAATTTTTTTTTAAAAAAAATTATCTAAAGGATAATTCCATTAACTTCTAATGGCCAGTTCACGTGAGCCTATGCCTTTGGAATATTACATTCTCTCTCCCTTAGAGGAATCGAGATGTCCTCATCTCGAGATAAACTGGGGATATTGATGGTTGAGAGTGCCTTCATCTATCCAAGTGGCATCCTCTTCGGGATAATCTTTCCACTCGACGAGGCATTCTCTCAAGGTTCTGGATCTCAATTGTCTCTCCCTAATATCTAAGATCCTCTTAAGCCTTAGTTCAAGGACTCCTTGACTAGGCATTACAATTTGTTGGTCATCAAGTACATGGTTAGGATTAGGTACATACTTCTTCAATAGGCTGGTATGGAATACCTTGTGAACCTTTAGGTTCTCAGGGAGTTGCAGTTTATAAGCATTAGGTCCTAGGCATTTGAGGATCTTGTATAGTCCACAATACCTTGGATTTAGCTTCTTGCAATCTCCTAAGGATAGGGAACTCTTATTTGGACGTACGCGAATGAAGACCATGTCTCCTTCTTCGAAGACTCTATCTTTACACTTCAAATCCACGTAGGCCTTTTGTCTATCCTTGGCACCTTGGATGTCCTGTCTTATTGACTTTATTTGGTCATCCATCTCTTTCAACATCTGCCTTGAAGCTTCAACCCTTAAGGTTGGATCTGAGAAGTTTAGGGGACTTCGACAGTCATGACCATACAATGCTTGGAAAGGGATCATCTAAATGCTTTGTTGATAAGAAGCATTATAGGCAAATTCAACCAAAGCTAAGTATTGAATCCACCTCTTTGGATCACGACAGTAGTATGCCCTAAGCATATCCTCGATGACTTGATTTACTCACTCTGTTTGGCCATCCGTTGGGGATGGTAAGCGGTGCTAAAGTAGAGTTGAGTTCCAATAGCTTCAAAGATAGCTTTCCAGAAGTGTGATGTGAAGAGAGAATCACGATCACTAATGATTCTTCTAGGTAACCCATGTAGCTTGAATATCTCCTTGATAAACAATCTTGCAATGTCTGAGGCTTTATAGTTTGTCTTTACTGGAATAAGGTGTGCAACTTTAGTAAGCATGTCAATCACAACCATGATGGAGTTGTATCCTCCTTGGACTTGGGGTAGGCCAACAACAAAATCCATACTGATGAATTCCCATTTCATTTGGGGAATGTCGAGCGGTTGCAGCTTCGCTGGCATCTTGACATGTTCGGCTTTGATACATTGACAAGACAAACACTTGTTGACATTTTTGAGAACGTCACCTTTAAGCCTCTCCCAATGGTAGCTCTTCCTAACTGCATTAAGAGTCTTGGCATAGCCAAGATGTCCTGAGAAAGGGGAATCATGAGCTTCCCACAATATCTTCTACTTAAGTGCCTGACTTGCCCCGGTATACACAGCCTCGCTCTATAGTAGACAAGTCTGCTATGGACAGAGAATTCATGATACTTAGCATGCAGCTTTTGGTTCTAATCCTTGATAGAGATCTCCCTTAGCATCGTTTTATAAGCCGGATCATGGCATGCATCCTCTCTAGCTAACTCAAGTATTGGGTTGTTTGGCATATATACTTTTGTAGCTAGGGATCTAGCTATTGATGGATTCTGTAAGATTAGGGAATTAAGAAATGCCTTGCGATTGAGTGCATCGGAAACTACATTCTGTTTTCCTAGTTGGTACTTGATTTCAAAGTTATACTTCTCCAGCACTTCAATCCAGCGACATTGCCTCATGTTGAGCTCGTTCTGGGTAAAGATCCACTTGAGACTCTTATGATCAGTCAGGGTAAACTTGTTACCCAACAGGTAGTGTCTCCAAAGCTTTAGAGCATGGACGATAGCTAGCAATTCCAGGTCATGCATAGCATAATTCTTCTCATGACTCTTCAATTTCCTTGAAGAGTATGCTACAGGATGACCTTCCTGCATGAACACACATCCCAAGCCAAGTGTGCTAGCATCAGTTACTACCTCGAACTCCTTATTGAGGTCTGGAAGTTTTAGGATAGGTGCTGATACCAAACTTTGATTCAATCTATCGAAGCTATTTTGTTTGGGAGTTGACCATGCAATGGAAGTTTGCTTCTTCAGTAAGTCCGTCAGAGGTGCTGCAATCAAAGCATAGTTTTTGATGAAGATCCTATACCATCCTATCAATCCAAGAAAGCTGCGTATTTCTTTGATAGATGTTGGTATTGGCCATTCTAGCACATCTCTGACCTTGGCTAGGTCCACTGAGATTCCTTCTGCTGATATTATGAATCCCAGATATTCAATCTGATGTTTGAAGAATGCACACTTCTTCATCTTAGCATACAACTTATGTGACCTCATTGTCTCAAGGACAATCCGAAGTTGGGGTTCATGATCTTCTTACTATTTAGAATAGACTAAAGTGTCCTCGAAGAAGACAAGCACGAAGTCATCAAGATATGGCCTAAAGATATCCTGCATTAACCAGTTGAAAGTGGCAGGTGCATTCGTAAGCCCGAATGACATAACTAGAAACTCAAAGTGCCCATATCTTGTATTGAAGGCCATCTTGGAGATATCTTCTTCCTTGATCCTTATCTGATAGTAATGTGACCTGAGATCAATCTTGGAGAAGATCTTTGCACCTTGAAGACAATCAAGAAGCTCATCTATTCTAGGAATAGGGTACTTGTTCTTGACAGTTGATTGATTCAATCCTCTGTAATCAATACATAGTCGAAGTGTTCCATCTTTCTTTTTTTGGAACAGTACTGGAGCTCCCCATGGTGAAGTGCTAGGCCGGATGTAGCCCTGATCTAGCAGTTGCTTGAGTTTTTCCTTCAGCTCAATTGCTTCTAGTATGGACATTCTATAAGGTCTCTTTGCAATTGGCGCAGCTCTTGGTACTAACTTAATCTCATGATCCACTTGTCTTTGAGACGGGAGCTCTGTCAACTCTTCAGGAAATACGTCCACGAATTCCTTTAGCCAAGAAGATCCTTCACTAGACTCTTGCTTCTGAACTAACTTGTTGAGCTTAATTAAGTAGACAGATAATCCTTTTTTGACTCCTTTTATGATCTGAGATGTTTTGGCCAAGTGAATTTTTAGCACTCCAATCTCACCTTGAGTTGTGACTAATTTCCTTTCAGATTTCCGAAAGGAAACTTGACCCTTTCCACAATGAATGTGGGCGTCCTTAGGCTTAAGCTAATCCATTCCGAGTAGACACTCATGGATACCTAAATTCATGACTCTGAATTTGACTGAAGTCTTCTTTCCTCCCAAATAGAATTCCACCTTAGCACTTTGCTTGGTACAAGTAACCTCACAACCATTTGCCAATTCCACAAGCAAGGTAGGTGCTTCTAATGTGGATATTCCTAATCTTTTTGCACAAGCTGGTGAGATAAAGGAATTTGTACTGCCACAATCAGTCCAAGTCT
Source organism: Lygodium microphyllum (assembly GCF_053477565.2). NCBI lineage: Eukaryota > Viridiplantae > Streptophyta > Polypodiopsida > Schizaeales > Lygodiaceae > Lygodium > Lygodium microphyllum. The sequence goes on along the minus strand of NC_141158.1, from coordinate 49,771,193 downwards.
TGAAACTTTTACCTTGATAGTCCGACGGTGTCTGAATCACGGAGAACTGGCGATTCGGGCCTTTCTTCTGTAGAGAGGCATGGACTGTCGCCCTTTCAAACTCTGCTTCCATGGTCGGATCTTCTTCTTCTTCTTCTTCTTCACACATTTGTCTATTGGCAATGCAGGCGGTTCTTCCTCTACCTCGAGTAGTGGCTCCTTGACCACGGCCCATTCCTTGGAAAGGTGCTTGGCAATGTCCTCCTCCAAGTTTGGGACATTGCCTCTTGAAATGACCTGCCTCATTGCAGTGGAAACAACGAAGGTTTTGGCCATTTCTTTGAGTAGAAACAAAGTTGTTGACGTTATTAGTCCTTGCTTTCTTTCTTTGTCCGTGATTATGACCTTGAACTCTCTTCATTTGAGGTCTGAATGCTCCTCTGTTTAGGTCATTATAAGACCAAGTTTTGTTACCCCTTGGTCTAGCCTGCACCTCTTGAATTATAGGCGCAACTCGAATGAGTGCGTCTTGAAGATCTAATGGACCCATAATTCGAGACGGGTATTTACTGGTGGATTTAAACCAGCACAAAATTGGGACACTTACTGTGTCATGTCCATCTGCGACACATACTTAAGAAGTGAGACAAATTTGGAATAGTATGCGTCAAGAGTGAGTCCCAGCTGTTTTAGCTCGTAGAACTCATTCATTTTCTGCGTGCAATATGCAGGTGGTAGGTATCTTCCTTGCACGGCTTTCTTCAGCTTCTCCCACGTAACGGATCCCTCCGCAATCCCTTGATCCCTGCACCATTGCTTCCACCAAAGCCTGGCTTTGCCGGTGAGCTTCAGCTTGGCGAGCATAGCCTGATTGGCGGGTGCAGTACCGACTGCTTCAAAGTAATCCTCCATGGATTCAATCCAAATTTCAACATCTGCTTGGACGGACTTGCCTCTCCCGTCAAACTCAGGCGGCTTAATCTGCTTGAGAAGAAACTTCTTCTCCTGGATTACAGCAATACTTGATGTAGGAGGCAAACTAGGAACCTGTACCTGGGGTTATGCCTGGATAAAGGTTTCTTAACGTTATTACACGATAATCGTTATTGATTTATATTACATCTCCATTTCTACTATCACATAATCTATGTAACTACTTAACTTTTTATCAATTCTCATGCCCAATCAGACGTTGATAAAAAGAAGTCTTATTTGTATTTATATGGGCATAGCCCTTTCGGAATACAACATTTCTCATGATGATAAGCCAACTGTTACATTTATTTTGGGAGAACAACGTTGTATTACATTTATCTACAGGAACTATATAATAGTATAGTTTCGGGTCATGGATCTTCAGGAATCAGTAAGTCATTGGAAGTTCAGGGTATCCTTTCCTTTGGAATCCATTCTTTTCATGGCGCCCCAACACTTTAATCTTGTTGTAAGGGAACTTTAAGCTCTACCCCGAGACCTACGGACCACTTATTGCTCAAGTGTTTCGAACCAAGCAGCCATGGCTACCTCTCACATAGCCAACGCGCAATGCCTACCTTACGGGTGTAGTGAGCTTACCTTGATGCTTGATCGAGTACCCTCCTCTCTCTTGCACACCGGTACCTCCATGATCCTTGAGGCAAGCTCAAGCAACCTCAATCCCTCTCCCATGAGCTTCATCCTCCATAGCCACGCGCGAGACAAGAGAAGAGAAGAGAGAAGGAGAAGATGAAAAGAGAAGATGGAGAGCTCCTTCTCCAAGATCCCTCACTCTCACACAATCACTCCCTAACTCCCTCACACTCTCTCAATCCCTCTCTCAAGCACAAGCAAGAAGGCAAGAAACAAGAGAAGAAGAAGAAGAAGCTTTTGCCACACACCAGAATGAGCTTCTCATTCACTTTTCAACTTTATATGCATGCCCTAATTTCCATGGGCGGTCATCTCCATTTTTTACATGGTCAGCCTAGGCCCCTTTTCTCATTGTCCTTCTATCTTCCTAGCTTCCTTTCCACTGCCTGTCTACATTTACAAATTGCATGGTTGAGAGCCCGGCGCTCTTTTACAAGATTTCAGGGTGCGCCTTTTTATTTTAAAATGCGCCTTTCCCCTTTTGCATTTGCCTTGGACTTTTAAGATTGCCCTTGCGCTTTTGGTCTTTTTTCCTCTTCTTTCTTCAGTCGGGCTACCTTTTTTCTGCCTTTGCCCTGCGTCTTTTCCACTTTCTTTTACTTTCTTCATGTTGGGGTTAACATTACCCCCCTCCTAGATGAGTGCAAGTCCCATGGCACTGTCGTGGGAAGTAGTGGGATAGATGATGCTATTGCTAGGTGTAACTGGTGGGTAGATGAAACTGAGGCTTGTGAATGAGAGGTGATGGAGTTTGATGACGAGGACCAGGAGAGATTCCAGCGTGCTTTAGGCTTCCTGACGATTCTCGGCATCTTTCTCACTGTTCTGGTGCCTTAATGGAGCTGCTCATCTTTTGAGTAGCCAAAATGCTTGAAACAATAAGCAATCCCTTAGGAGGATGGTATTGGAGGGATTTATTCTGGAGAAACCCCCCGAATGCTGTTTGCCTTGAAAAGCCGTGGCCTGGGCTGAAAACCCTTGTCTGGAAGTAGAGGATCTTCCGTTTTGAGTTGAAAGTCTTCAGGCTTGTGGTGTTAATAAGCGATCCGTAGATCTTGAGGCGGTGGGCATGGATCATCGGACAGTGAGGTTCCAAGATCTATGCCAATGGCAGCCCATCACGGGGTTTTCCTTTTGCTTGATTTGGTTTAGTCATGGCAGGCATCAATAGGCGGATGATTGGCAACATGAAATCTATTGAGCCATTGAAACCTTCGCAGAGCGAAGCTCCTGGAGTTGCAGTAATGGGGTCATGTCACAGTCCTGGAAAAATTCCTTGTCATTGGAGGATGTAGTAGATGATCTCCTTCAGTCAAACAGCCTGTTCTTGAAACATGAACATAACCTGTTAAGAAAAGTGGTGCACTTCCTAGGGTGTGTGTCTGTCTCACTGTGTAGTGCATGGTGCCCGTGCCAATGGAACTTGGAGATGGGTCTAACCTTGGGCAAGCCCTTGGTGATGTCCCACACTTGAGGACCCAGTTCGTGTGGCTTCGGAGGTGCGGTGCAAAACTCAGGGTGACAGGTCTGAAAGTCCTGCCTTTGATGCGCCCTAAGTGTGAAGTGGGATAGGGGCTAGAGAGGACTCTAGATGCAGTGAGTATGGTGCACCATAATAGTAAATGAAGACTGCAAGCACTTTTTTTTTTTTTTTGTGAATGAGAGAGAGTACATTGGGCAAGGTATGGGGCACCTATTTAGTCATGGGGCGGTCGCAAGCATTGTGATAAAAATGCATGACTTTGTAGGTACTCCTTAATACCGGCTCTAGCTCTTAGAGGAGTGGTGGACAAAAAGGGGTGATTACACCTTGCAAAACGGGTGTCACTCATATTTTCTAATAGCTCTAAGCAAAAGGCAGGGAGGAGAGTAGCGTGCATCATCAACCTCGTCATGGCTCTACTATCTATTCCTAGGTTAAGATAAAAAAAGAGTGGAGGGAGATGGGCTTCCTCTGTTGCAGGTTTCTGGAGTAGCAGGAATTTGAGAAGTCTGAGGTAATTACAAGTGGTTAAGAATGTCGGATCGGGGCAGGAAGAGAAATCTACAAGATGGAGGGAAGTATATCTTCTACCCTAAATACTAAGCACCCCTCCGGGCTTCTAGCGTTTACATTATAGATTTTCAGGAAGTCAAAATCCCCATGTAAATCTATGTCGTAATCCACTCCATGCCTACGGGGGTAGGGCATGTAGATGGGATGGTTACGCTCTTCGAGGAGGGAGCTACAAAATGCGGTCCAAGCATCAAAATTGGTGTCCCAAATCCTCCTCCGCCATTTCGGCTGTGCCTCGTAGCCTTGGATGGATTTGGAAACCAGACTGACCTTGTCTTCCCAGTATTCTCGTGGCTCTTGTCTCCACCTAGTCATTATCGTGCTTCGTTCTTCCATCCATCTATTTTCCAGTTCATTAGCCACATCTTTGATCTTGGCTACCACTCCTAAAGGTAGGGCCCGGTCCAGGGAGCATGGAAAAGTGAATGAAAGCTCAAATGGCCTCTTATGTAGCTCTCTCTAGCACCAGATGACCAACTCTTGGGGCCAATCTATAGGATGTGTATCATTTCTCAATGGCATGGGCTCCTCAGGGAGTTGTCGTGGAAGTATGTGCGCTCGGCGTTGGGCCTCCTCTGCTAACTCTTGCCTCCTTCTCCTTGCTGCAATTATGTGTTCAGGTAGCTTGGCATCGGCAGGTTCCTCCTGTGGGATCTCCGGTTGAGGCGGACTCGGCATTCTTTGTGGCTCTTCGTCATCATCTTGTTCGAAGTCCGGGCCCTCTTCAACATTTCGCTCTACCACAGGAGGAATGACTGGTGGTGGTGGCGGTGGCTGCTCCTACTCCTGAAAACCCAACTCCTTGAGCTCCGTAGTGGAAAGGCCCGTACAGTGCAGGTAGTAGAATTGTTGCTCTTTAGTTATTCCTGTACTTGTTGGAAGCTCCCGCTCTTGAAGACCGTATCTTAGTGCCCGGGTGCTTAGCTCCAACTTTCTTTTTACCTGTTCCACTGTATCATCGCCCTCGGCCTGCGTCACATGGAGCACCGTGTTGAGAAAGGCCTGTCGTTGGGTCTTAGTGGTTATCTCTACAGCCTCAACCCTAACTTCGGCTAGCATTCTTTCACATTCTGCCACCACCAGGCGTTTTGTTAAGTCCCCTACCCTGTCAAAGTTTTTTCTTTCCCACCCCATGGCTCTCTCCTCCATCCTTTGCCTTTGTTCCTCTAGCTGGCCCGCCAGGGTGGTTACTACCTGTTGCTGCTCATTTGATAAAAACCATAACTGGTTTCTTTCTCTTAGTTTTTGAGCGAGCTGTTCTTCAGCGATCCCTCTTGCTTGTTCAACAATGTTGAGCCTGTGGTGCGCTTCGGCCAGGATTTCTGATTTCTCTTGTACCAACTGTTCTTGGCTCTGGATTTCGGCGAGGAATAGCCTCTTTTGATTAAAGGTCATGGCCATGAGGGCTTCCACGTCTTCCTAGGAGGTCTCCAACGCATCTTGCAATCTCTGCACTTCATCCTGTAGTCGCTTTGCTTCAGTTGCTGAGACCCCCGGCCCTTCATTTTTCAGGAATTCAATTTCCCTTATTAACCTATTATGTTCTTCTTGCTCTTGCCATGACTGGGGCTCCGCGGCATGTTCCTGTGGAATAGTGGCTTCGCCTTCCTGAACCTTCCGGTAGAGCTTTTTCACTTGGGCCACCCTTTGCTGGAGATCACTGTATTGCTGCATCAGTAGTTTTAGGTTCCTTTGTTCCGCCACCAGGCTCTGCTCCTCGTCCTCCAGCCTTTGCCTAAGGCGGCTTTCATTGGTTTGGGGTTCCTTCGTTTTTTCTGCTAGCTGGTCCTGCAGGGCCTTTATCTCTTTACGTCTGCTGTCGGCTTCCTGCCTTGAGACCTCTAGCCTGAGGGCCGCTGACGTCTTCTTTTCTTTCTCTAGTTCCAGCAGGGCCACCTTATTTTCTTCTTTTTCCTTGTCCAGTTGTGTCAGTAACTCGGCCACATATGTGTCATAGTCTGGGGCAGGTATGGGAGTATTGGGCGTGGTGGTCGATGCCTCCAGCCTTTGTCATTTGGGGTCTTGCCGTGACTCTGCATCTGCGGTGGTGGGCCTTTTCAATCTAGTTTCAGGGACAATTTCGGCCACCTTTCTCACGAGCATATGCACCATGGTCATGAGTTGTGCCGTGTCGAGGGGAGGCGTGGGTTGTGCAGTAGTTGCGGTCATGGTTTCAGCTGTTGTTGCCACAAAGGAGGGAGGGAGTGGATGTAGGAGGGACTTGCCCTTGCCTACGACCACCGGTGCTGCTTCCACACTTGTGCTAGCTTTGGCTTTATGGCCAGGGCTTGCGGTTTCGCATTCTTCACCCCAATGGGTCTCTTCCACCGACCTTCGTGTAGCTTCTGCCAATTTAGCTAGTTCCTTTAGTCGCTGCTCCTCGGCTTCTTCCTCCGTCCTCCTTTTCCTGGCCTCTTCTGCCTTCTTCGACTCCTCTCCTATTTTGGCAAGCTCCTCCTCCTCTTTCCTCCTCCTTTCTTCCTCGGCCCTTCGAGATTCTTTTTTAGCTTTTTTGATGTCAGCCCATTCTTCCTTACTTAATTTCTCTTTCTTCTCCTTCTGTCTCCTATCACTTTTGCTTTGTTCTTCAGGTTTGCTCGCTTGTGGAGGCGGCACTTCATGCTTTCCCTTGTCACTTACTGTTCTTTCGCTTGATTCCCCTCCTTCGTGGTGAGGCGGGCTTTGATGCGCAACTTCGTCATCCATGACGCCCTCATTCTTTATTGCTTTGTCTATGATGGCCGTCAGGATGCCCCCGTATCTGATTGTAGCTGCTTTTGATGCGGGTTTCTTCCTTGTGGAGCACGCGGTTGAGGCAGGGGATTCTCCTCCTGCTGGTGCTTCCGCCGGAGTGAGGAGGGCCGCTGAACTTTGAATGGTCTTCTATACGAATCCATTCCAGTCTATTTCTTCAGGGACTCCTGCTGCTATGCTTTCCAATAGTGGGACCCCGATCTTGTTCATCAGCGCATTGTAACATTGGCCCGAGAAGAGGGTATGGATCATCTTTGCTTGTAATTTCACCGCTAGGTCCAAGATGTCAGCCAAGATGATTCCATCCACAGTATGCACCGCTTCTTACTTGACCCCCAGCATGGTGTAAACATCTCGTCTTGGGCTTCTCTCTTTCTTTGGCACAAGCCCCAGGGACTTTTCTATGATTGTTGCATTGAGGGGCACTTCAATTCTTCTTTCTTGCTCCCCTGTCCTTACTGTGACGGTGCCACAGTTCCTGCTTTTGTCGAAATTCCTCAGGAAATCTACCTGTGCAAGCCTCTCTCATTAGGGTGAGATTTCTTGTAGATGAGCTTCTTAGCTGGCCATTTTTAGGCACCCAAATCCAGGAATTGCCCTCGTAGTATCCTTGTGCCTGCAAGAGATCTTTGGGAATCCAGTGTGGCATGGGTGTGTCTACGGTGATAGCGCCTAGATTGCTTTTTAGGTCGAGACGGTTGATAATTTTGACGTTTAGGATCATACTTGGGTGGTCTCCTCGGATGCGGTTTTTGTCATTTTGGCACCCATAGAAACTTGGACTCTTTGGCCTTGTGAGTGCTCTTGGTGGGTTTGGCCCTAGGGTTGGGAGCCCAGCACGAGGCCATAGTTTATGTCTGTTCAGACTCGGGCTGAAATGTGGTCGTAGGGTTTTCTACCGGTGGCTTCGTAAAAGTGGGGGAATTAAGGTAGCCCTTGCTGAAAGTCGTCACTATGCGCACATTGCCAATAGCAAGATGTATGCGGTTTAGGTTGTAATCCACATTACAGTTGGTTTGCTTCTTGAAAGTGCGACCCGATAGCGACACATTACCAGCTCTTTTATTGTCAGGTAACACATGGAAGAAGGCTGGTAAACTCTCAGACTCGATGAAAACGACCACCTTGCACTTCCCTAGGAGTGGATAAGCGGTGCTCCCAAACGAGGTGAGTTTAGCGTTTGTGGGCTGTAGTTGCGGTTGACCAATACGTGTCCAATGGTCATGCGTCAAGATGTTGTAGTCGGCACCTTCATCAATTAAGGCCTCGAAAGAATACACCGCTCCTGCTCCGATTGTGATCCGCAGGTACGCTAGTGCCACTGCTTCTTCCTCCTGATCTGTAAGGTCAGTTTTACAGTAGCCATGCGGATATTTAGTGGGGGTTCTAGCATGGGTGGCTCATGTAATGGATGTGAAGGAGGATAGTACTTCTTAATGCGGCTGCCATTAAAAAAGCCTATTTCTTCACCGTCAAGTGTCTCCAACTCGACATTCCCAGTCCTACCGATTATGCATACTCTGAAAGGCCCTAGCCCCCGAAACTTCATCTTCTGTTTATGTCCTTTTACCGAGTACAACAGAACAAGGTCCCCTTGTTCGAAGTCTCGCTGCTTGACATGCTTGTCAAACCACATCTTTCATCGAGCCTTTTCACAAATCAGAGAGTGAGTGGCGAGGAGTCGGGTCTCCGTTAAGCTTTCAAGTTCCACCAAGTGGTTGGTCCAAGCCTCTCTTCCCTCCCAACGCTCATGGACTGCTAGCCTCAAACTAGGGATGAAGAATTCTAAGGGAAAAATGGCTTCAGTTCCGTGCGTCAGCCTAAAGGGCGTCTACCCTATAGCCATTTTATAAGCTATGCGATAGGCCCACAAGGCCGCCATTAGCTTGTTGTCCCAGTCACTTCTCGAAGTAGACACGACTTTTGTAAGCACATTGACTAGGATTTTATTTGTGGATTCGGCTTGTCCATTAGCCTGAGGGTAATAGGGAGAGGACTTCCGATGAATTATTAGGAAGGTGGAGAGCAAGTGGGCAATCACTTCATTAATGAAGTGTGTGCCTTTGTCACTTACAAGTTCCATTGGATAGCCAAACCGTGAAATGACCTGCTCCCACAAGAACTTTGCGGTGGTCCTAGCATCGTTCTTCCTCGTGGCTCATGCCTCTACCCATTTCGTTAAATAGTCGGTCGCCACTATGATGTATTGAGCTTGGGAATATTGTGCTGCAGGACTGACAGGTCCAATAAAATCGATGCCCCATTTTTCAAAGGGTTGTCGGGCTATGACAGGGGTCAACTCCATCTTGTCCTTTCGCACATGCACTTTGGTCATTTGGCACTCATCGTAGTGCTTTACAAATTTAGCTACATTGCGGAATAGGGTGGGCCACCATCGTTGGGATTGTAGCACCTTTTGGGCCGTTGTGTCCCCACTAAAGTGTCCTCCAGCTATTCCGCCATGTGCTTCGTTTAATGCATCGTGCATATGGTGCTCACACATGCATCTGCGCAATAAACCGTCTTGTCCCAACCTGTAGAGTTGGCCAGCTATCAGTTGGTATGGCTGAATTTTCAAGATAAGTCTCTTCAGCCTGGCCTTCTCAATGGGTCGCTCTAGTAGTCCATTTTCTAGCACTTGCACTATGTCATCATCCCAATATGGCGTCAGATCCGCTCTAAATAATTCTCGTTCACTAGACAAGTTCAAAAGATGGGCGTCTGGCAAATCGTCAGGCACGCCTTGTCCAACGGCTCCTCCTGTGGGTATGCGGGACATGTGGTCAGCCATGTAGTGCTGCTTTCCTTTGCGTACAACCACAGAGAAGTCAAACTCCAGTAACAGGAGTAACCATCTAGCTATGTGCCCCGTAGCGCAAGGCTTGTTCACAAGATACAGTAGGGCTTGATGGTCAACAAAGAAGACAAAGGGAGTGGCCAACAGGTAATGCCTAAATTTCTTTACCCCAAATACCATGGCCAACCCCTCCCTTTCCGTCGTGGAATAGTTCATCTCAGTCTCTGTGAGCTGCCTACTAGCAAAACTCACCAGGTAATCCAAGTTATGCTCACCAGGCTGGCATAGCACGGCTCCAATAGCGAACTTAGAGGCGTCTATGTGCACATGGAACATTATGTTCCAGTCTGGGGCTCGCAAGATTGGTGGAGTCGTAAGAGCCTTTTTCAATTCTTCATATGCGCCCTGGCATTCCTCCATCCACTCAAACACTATCAATAGTTTGTACAAAGGTCTAGCTATTAATGCATAATTTAGCACAAATCGTCGATAATATCCAGTGTGTCCCAAGAAGCACTGAACTTCCTTATAGTTGTCGGGTGGCGGTAGGTCAACAATGACTCTGACTTTGGAAAACTCAATAGCAATGCCATTCCTTGACACTACGTGCCCCAAGATGCATCCGTGCTTTACCCAGAACTAGCACTTTAAGGGGTTTAGTGAGAGGTGGTACAGCCTACACCTTTCAAAGACAGCTCTCAATTTCTTCAAGTGTTCAGCCCAACTAGAGTGTAAACATAGGTCGTCTACGAACACTTCTAGTTCGTGCCTAAGCATGTCCTTAAAGATAGTGCACATTAGGCGTTGGAAAGTTGCAGGTGTGTTCATTATCCCAAAAGGCATGACAATGTAGGCAAATATGCCCCATTCCGTGGCAAAGGAAGTCTTGTGCCTGTCGTCGGGGTGCACTTGCACTTGATTGTAACCCGATAAACCATCCAGAAAACTGTAGGCTTCCTTCCCTGCTACCCTCTCCAGCACGTGCTCGGTGTAAGGTAAAGGATAGTTATCCCTTTTCGTAGCGGCATTCACCTTTTTGTAGTTCACGCACACTCGGATTTTTTCATATTTCTTCATGACAATCACGATAGGTGACACCCAGTCCGTGTGCTCGATCTCATATATGAAACCTGCCCTCATGAGTTTATCAATCTCCTCCTTCACTGCATGGGCATGCTTGGGATTCATGGGGTAAGGTCGTTGTTTTGTTGGCACTGCATCTGGAACCATTGGGATGTTATGAGTCACGACCCTGGGGTCAACTCCCTTAAGTCCAATGTCCAAGCAAACACATCAACGTACTCTTGCAGGAGCGCAACAAGTTTGGTCTCTTCCTCCTCCCCTAATTCATCTGCAACGAACACTAGTCTTTGTTTTTCGCCTTTCCCATCCAAGTTAACATCTTTGACTTTGGTGGGTCCCTCGATTGGTTCACTAGTCTGACCTTGTCTTTTTGCACCTAACAGGACCACCACTCTGTCACCCTTTTTAAATTTTGTAAACCGTTTGGGTAGATCACGTGGTTTCCTCTACCTTTCCGATTCTGAGTCCCTAGCTTGCTTCCTAGCCTCCTGCGCCTCAAGTGGACTGGCAAGTCTCCCTTGGTGTGTTTGACCTTAGAGGGTTTCGGTATCTTGGGATCACTTTCAGTGCTAACTTCCGACTCTGAGTTGAACTCGCATCCCTCACTTGAGGAAGGTGTTTCCCCAGGGGGTCGTAGTTCCGAAGGTGAATCTGTCTTGAGCACTGGGATTACCCATGGTTGTGCTACTCTGGCTTGCTTGTAATCTATGGCTCCTATTCGTTCTAGCCAGGATCTGTCACACTCCATTAGCATCACTCTTTTTTCGTTCCGACCAATCCCTTCTCTCCTAGGCCTCAAGTCTGCCCTGATTTTTTCTATCGCTTTTCCCTCCGTATCGTACTCTATTGTGTCTACCTCTTCTTCACTCTCTTCTCCCGTAGAGTGACAGTCCTCATACTCCTCATCATCCGGGTCCTGTCCTTCTGATTGCTCATCATCCCCTAAGCTTCCCTCTTCAATCTCCTTGTCCTCAGTAACTAAAGTCCAGTTATATAACAAGTTCAGGTCATGGACCTTGGTCCATTTCCATTCTGGATTAGCTAAAAGGTCACGTAGAGGTTTGAAGTTAGCAGCCAAATTGCCGTCCATTTTATCGGTCAGATACTCTACAATTTCCTGAAGCTCTAATTTGTTGCTGGGGATGCGGGACGAGGCCGGTTTTCCTGGGTTGAGTGAGCTTCCTGCCATCATGCAAAGTGGCACAAATGGCTCCTCAGTTGGCATGGTAGTGGTTTTAGCAGCCTGTTGATGTGGTCCTTCCTCATCCGAGAATGGTAGGTCAATGGTTGCCAACACGTGCATCCAATCCCTCTCATCCTCAGGGCAAGGAATATATCTAACGAGTGATCCATAAGGCTTGGTCGTTTGAGTATTGCCTTTTAGCATGGCTGAGATGGCAGCCAGGTCAACAGGCGTGGTCGTCCAAGTTTCCATCTCTACCCTCACTGCACTAGTTTTGTTCCCTAGGAAAATCAATCCATTGCCTCAATCCTCTATGACTCGTGCATTCCTCATCCAAGGTCGGCCTAATAGTATGTCGTAATCCACTCCCTTCATGACAATGAAGTTTATCGAGAATTGCACACCGGCAATCTTTATCGGCCAATTCTTTAAGACCCCAAATGGTCTTACCTTCATTTCGTTTGCTAGCGTGACATTGAATCTAGCAGTCTCTACAGGAGGGTTTCCCCATGCCTCTAGGACCGCATGGTTTAGCACACTAACATCGGTGCCTGTGTCTACAATTCCTTTCCGAGTCATGTCTCCTAAGGCTAGGACGAGCAAAACTGCGTGCATTTTAGTGCCTTCCCAAAAAGCATTGATGTGCAAAGACTTAGGATCTGCGTGTAGAGTTAGACTTGGGATCCGTGTAACTGCATCATGATCTTGCGGATCACCACCCGCAAGTTGTGCGTGTCCCTCGATCGAGTCTTTTAACTCCTACCACAAGGAGTGATTTTGCCTAAGCAGATCCTCCAAGCTTAGAGTTACTAGAGTGGACATCAAAGTTGTGAGGAGGCTATTGGACCCTTGTCTTCCTCTGAGACTAGTAGTTCTAGGCCATGCATTCTATCTGCCCTGGTAAGCTCCCCCCTAGCCTTGCTGCTACTGAGTCGCTCCTACTAGTGCAAGCATGCTCCCAGCCTGTGGTTTTGAGGGTGAGACTGGTGTGCTAACACTAGAGAAGTCGTCCATAGGGTCTTCCAATATGGGTTCAACATCTTCGAGGTGCTTTTGGGCATCCTTGACCTTGGCTATAGCTTCGAGTTGCCGTTTGGGATGGGGATATTCCCCTACCTTGGCACTCCCTAGCTCTGCTGTCTTAGGAGCCGAGGTCTTTGCCTCTGCGTCTGTGACCTTCTTTCCCATTACCAGCTTCTCATCGGTTCTCTTTTTCCGTCTCCTCTGGCTTTTCTTCCCTATTGAGGTTGCATCAAGGTTACTTGGCCCTAGCAAGGAGATGCATGCTTGTTTCGTTTGAGCTTGCGTCATAACATGTAGTGGGATGGGTGCATCCTCACTACCGAAAGTTTCAACTCCAAAGAGCCCCAAAGGCACCGATGGCATGTTGGCAGCGCTCGTTGATGGCTTCTGCCTAGGACAGTCAGGAAACAGATATGTGATTCCACACTTTGTGCATCGGAGATCCGCTTTGACTTTGTTAGCTTGTTTTCGCTCTGGGCAGCGTGATGAAATGTGGCCTGGGTGGCCACAAGTCCAGCATGTGACTGGATCCTGGCTAGGCCCTCCAAAGCCTCTGCCTCGTCCTCTTCCTAAAGCCATCACCGGCACTGGCCGATAGTCCATCAGGACTGGTTTGCCCTCCTCGTCGTAGGATACATAAGGATTGACATATGCCTCTTTCTCATTAGGCTCCTCCACAAAGTGAACAGGAGCATAGGTGGGTGAGTCACAAAAGGCCCTGGTGGCCTGGGTATACCAGTTGGGTTCATTTCCAGCCTAGGCACGACAGGTCTTGAGTGAGTTGGTGTTGGAAGAGCTAACTGGGTTCCCCTGCCAAAGAAATTAGGTGGCCTATTTCCTAATTATGGAGAGTTGTACTGCTGTGTGTATGGGAATCTCCTCGGCATTCTGCAATGCGGTGCATCATGTCCAAATCTACTGCAATTTGAGCACGGCCGAGATCTAGGATCTTGGCACTCCACTGGGAGGTGATTGCCGCCGCAGTACACACATTGTACATGCGATCTCACAGGCTTTCTAACGAGCTCTTACAACCGCGCAATCTCCATTCTCATCTCTACCATCCCTTGGTCATGGTCTACACTCTTTCCCTTGTCCTGCGTGCTAGCAGTTGCTTTTTCCCCTAAAGTGGTTGATCTCTCAAGGTCCCTCTGGCTTGCACTATCTCGGTTGGTAGTCCTCATGCTACGTTCCCTAAGTTGATCATCTACACATATTGCCTCCTCAAAGACTCGAGCTAGCACGTCTCGTTGTAAGGTGGAGTTACTAGTCAAAGCCTTGTAGAGCTCCTCGCTTCGAATCTCGTTCATGAATACTGTAGACACTGCCCTCTCGGTAGGTTTCTCATTGGCAGGGATTCTCTTATAAAGACTACGTACCTGAGTAACGTAATCCCTAACGTCCTCCTTCTCCCTTTGACTGATATTCATCAACCTAACAATGAGGTTGTCCGAATACCTTGCCTCCGAAAACCTCTTGATGAAGAGGCCCTTAAGGCGAGTGAAGTTTGTACATTCTGCGTCATCCAAACTAGAGTACCAGGTCCTCCCCCTGTCGCCTAAGCACAGGCCGAAGGCTTGAGCTCGCTGCGCAGGGTCAGTAAGACCGTTCGCCTCACACACTTGGTCGAACTGCTCCATGAAGCTGTACAGGTCACTGGTAGGTTCGTATCGAGCTAGTTGTTTTGCTACTACAGGGATTCTAGCCTGCCCTTTAGCCCCTTGCGTGACTCCCAATCCTGACAGTAGTGCGGTGGCTAGGGCAGTAGCACTTTGTTCCACAGATGTATTGTCCATGAGTCGCTTTGCCACCAGTTCACTCAATGTCATGCCAGCCTTTGCTGCCCGTTCCCTGTCTACGTTCGGTCCGGACTTGGTTGCCCCAGCTAGGTCTAGTACTCGTCTAGCCTTGTATATATCCATGTCTTGCTGTAACCTTCTAGTCCTTTGCTCATGGTTGTAGGAAATTATGCCTTCCAGCGCTCTCTTGATAGCTCTTCTCTCTTCTTCCAAGTTAGCCACCACTTCCTCTATAGGTCTACCTTGGATCTCAGTCTTGGTGAGTAGATCATAGTCGTGGACCAGTTCCTGGACCGAGGTTGGAAATTCTCCTAAGTCTAATTGGTCTTCCCCTTGGTCGCCTCTTGATCCCAACATTGTTTCTGCTTCGAGCTCCATGAGATTGTCGATGAATCCAATCAGCTCCGACAGCTTCCACTCCTCTATCTTGTTGCTTCCCGTGTCTTTGTGTTTTTGTGTTTTCTCCAGGTACTACTAGTAGGGCGCTCAGGCACCTGTCTAAGTCTTGCGGTCTCCTCCTACTAGTGGGTTCCTTAATGTTATTAGGTATCCAGATGTGTTCCTTGTTATTTGAAAGCAGTGGCGATCCTTACTCACACGTTGTGCTTAGTGCTTTCGTGGTGCTTGGTGCGAAAACATGCTTTTTTCTTTTCTTGCTGTGCCGATGCAGAAAGCGTTTAATGCAAACTCCACCTTGTTTCTACCCAAGTTCTTAGCCTAATTTGAGTTTTCAACTCAATTCCCGGCTATTCTATGGTCCTTCTGCATCCTAAGTTCGATTGATTTCTGAGGTTCTAATGGCCAAATTGGGTTCTGGGGGTGCTCAGGGTTGTGTCCTGGGGTCAGGTCTGTGGCAAGGTCAGCAAAAGATCTTTATCTTTTTGCTCTGGCAAAATGGTCTGATTCTAGGAATTGGACAGGGCTCTCGGAGTCAGACGGTCCGATTCTGGCAATCGGACCCCGACTCTAACAGTCAAAGGGGTTGGTCCGATTATGGGAATAGTCTCACCCTAGTGGTCCAATTCTGGGAATCGGACCAGGAGGATGGTCCTACTTTTGAAGTGGTCCTGGTCTGATTGTAAGGGGCAGTCTGAGTGCCATGTGGCACGTCCAATCGGGTTGGTCCGATTCTAGCAATCGGACCAGTCTGGTCCGACTCTCTCTCAGTTGGACGGTCCGATCCTAGGAGTCGGATGGTCTGACTCTAGAACTCGGGTGGTCCGATTCTGGGGATCGGACCACTGCGGGTTGGTCCGACTGCGTCGGCGGCAGGCGCGATTCCGGCGCGTTTGAATCCTTCCTAATGCCTGCTGCACTCAATCACCACAAAATTCCCATAACCGATTAGAGCGCCAATGGAACACACCGAACTCACATGAAGCAACACGAATCGAATGCGCCTAGAATCGGGGTCGTGTTTCCTCGTCCTATGAACTAGAAACTCTCTCTCTCTCTCTCTCTCTCTCTCTCGGCCAACTAAAGAAATGAGGTCTGTCCTGGCTTCCCAAGCCTCTTAAGGTCCTTTCTTAAGCACTGCAGAACCTTAGAGCCAATTCCCTGTCCCTGTTTCACCCAAAAACTTGAATCTGGGCCCCTCTTTTCCTGTTTCCAGCAGCAACCAGAACCTTTGTTTTCTCTGTTCTTACCCTAATCTAAACTTAATCCAGTATAGCCAATATGAAAAACAGAAATGCAGAATAGTAGTCCTAATCTAATGCTTCCAACGAACCCAAATACTTACATGTTCCACAGATTAAAAACTCCTAAGTCTCCTAGTTATCTCGAGCACTAGTTCATGCTGCAAACCCTACTTCCATGCTCGATCTGATGCGCGTGGCGCTCAAGGCTCGATTCCGTCTGTCCCGACAACGGAACCAAAATGTAGGGGAGCTTCAAGGTCTACCCCGAGACCTACGGACCACTTATTGCTCAAGTGTTTCGAACCGAGCAGCCATGGCTACCTCTCACATAGTCGACGCGCAATGCCTACCTTACGGGTGTAATGAGCTTACCTTGATGCTCGATCGAGTACCCTCCTCTCTCTTGCACACCGGTAGCTCCATGATCCTTGAGGCAAGCTCAAGCAACCTCAATCCCTCTCCCATGAGCTTCATCCTCCATAGCTGCGCGCGAGACAAGAGAAGAGAAGAGAGAAGGAGAAGATGAAGAGAGAAGATGGAGAGCTCCTTCTCCAAGATCCCTCACTCTCACACAATCACTCCCTCACACTCTCTTAATCCCTCTCTCAAGCACAAGCAAGAAAACAAGAAACAAGAGAAGAAGAAGAAGAAGCTTTTTCCACACACAAGAATGAGCTTCTCATTCACTTTTCAACTTTATATACATGCCCTAATTTCCATGGGTGGTCATCCCCCTTTTTTACATGGCCGCCCATTAGCCTAGGCCCCTTTTTTCATTATCCTTCTATCTTCATATCTTCCTTTCCACCGCCTATCTACATTTACAAATTGCACAGGTGAGAGCCCGGCCCTCTTTTACAAGATTTCAGGGTGCGCCTTTTTATTTTAAAATGCGCCTTTCTCCTTTTGCATTTGCCTTGGACTTTTAAGGTTGCCCTTGCGCTTTTGGTCTTTTTTCCTCTTCTTTCTTTAGTCGGGCAACCTTTTTTCTGCCTTTGCCCTGCGTCTTTTCCACTTTCTTTTGCTTTCTTCGTGTTGGGGTTAACACTTGTCGACAGGGATCACATGGGTTACTTCCTCATATACATATGAGTTCATCTCAACCCTCCGACCTCGAATATGTAAATTTGAGTTAACGTGAGCTTCCACAAAAATGAACAGCTTCACAACTTTCAGGTCTTCCAACTACTTGATCCTTTTTAGGTTGGTTTGTAGATAAGCAAACCGGTGGGCAGCTATATAGTAGATTCCTAAGGCACCCGTCCATCTTCGTTCCATGTACAAAGGCGATGGATTATAGATTCGCTCTAGGATGTTCATCATCTCAATCCTTTGTCGATAATCTGGGGGATGCATCACAGTCATAAACATGACTCGGAATACTAAGAACTTGTTCCACGCTTTGTAATTCTACAAGATAGCATTGGAAGTAAGGAAATGTTTGGACAACAACATTTTCTTTACTTTATCTTATTAAGATTTTATAAAAACAAATCCTTCATTGGTTCACTTTGATACCAACAGTAACGTGTCCACTTGTATCTTCAGGACACGTCTTAGCAGTCCATCGGAAAGGATGTCTAGAAAGCTCCACTTGGCACTCCCATGAAATGTTATGGGGTTTGCGATCTAGGGCTTTCCGAGTCTGCTATGTAGCAGAAGTATTCCGGCCGTTTCCACTTAGGATCGACCTGAATTAAGGGTTTTCCTTATTGGTCATTTCCTAACGGCTACTAGCGTCAGACCCAAACGAACAACTTTACGCAGAAACGCTAGGTCCGAAGCGGATTCACACTGCACTTGGTTCAAGGAGAATGGGAAACTATAGGGATGCAAAGCTCAACCTCTCTGCCATAAGACATAGTCCCATTCCCTTCCCCTAAATTAACGTAAATCTGGATCAATCATAACTCTAGGTCAATGCTTTTGTTGTTCGTGTTCTTTGACAATCTTCCTATGGTCCATTGTGATTTTTGAGAAAAGTTCCCGACCAACCGGGACCACCCATCTGTAGGAAGGACCTATGGCCACATCCTCCGCACATTCCTCGGGTTGTTTTAGTTATTTAATAACCTTGGCACACTTAGTTAAACATGTAACAATCAGCTTCTTTAATGAGCCTGTTAGACACTAGTTCTTTCATGTAATCATATCAGTTGACATAGAAGAACAATGTCAAACAAGTTCCTTATTAACAGGTTATCAAATTTATCTTTGAAATACAAAAAGTCCAACCTGTAGGCTTATCCACAATCCGCCCAAATGCTATCCAGCAATCCACAGGGATTATTAATCCAAGATTCCGCCCGTAGACTAGTATGCGGGCCTCGAGATCCAATCCCAAGTCACATTAGCCTCTTGTGCAGGGCCCGAAAGGCAAGGGATTTACGGCCAGAGCCCCCCTGGTACCCAAGCGTCCTCCTGCTCCAAGTAGCGCTCAACGGAGAGACCTCTCGCGGCGGGTTCGATCCACTTTCCTGGCGCAGTTAACAAGCCCCTTGGTTAGGTTCAGGCAAGCAGTCGCGGGTAACTGAAGCTGCCTCTCCCTTCATGCCTTCAACCTGAAGTATAGATATCCATTTATCTTTTAATTCATTGATCAAACAAAGCCAAACAGTGCTCTAAAATCTGTAGCAACCACAAACATTTCCATTGGTCGTTTTTTTGTTGGTAAACTGCTAAGGAATGAATCCTTCCTTTCGAATGCATCCAGCACTCGATCCGCGATGACTTGCAACTTGGCAAGATCCCCTATATCCTGGGTTAGGGCGTACCCTATTAACCCGACTTGGTCAAACCTTAACTTCATAGGTTATTTCAGTTTATCGACTGGTCTTTAGTTTCCAATCAATCTTCTTTACTCAAGAAAGATACTAAATTAGGATGATTATTCATACTCTTGCAAGATAACTTAGTAAGGACTTGCCAGCCTCATTGCGAGAATTTGGCCATTCCCTTGTAATCCAATCACAAGATCATATGACTCCGCACTTGCTGCGCAAGTGTCGCATCGAACTATGAGACTTATTCTACTCATTGAACGAAGTCACAAAACAATCTGTTCCTGATTACATTAGGCTGACGTTGTTAGTCTTAGGGTTCCAAGTTCCATCTTGTAAGATTCTTAGGGACAAACCCTAGTTCACTTCCCAAATATGTTTCACTGTCCTACATTTCAGTGAATGTAGGCAAGTATTTAGGGTATAGGAGTTTCAGTTTTGGCAATACGTAACGATTAGGTTACGTATTAATTCCTAGTGAGTTTCTTGGAATTTAACTCATTCTAAACGAGTACTCCAGAGTTTAGGTGTTTAGGTTTGTGCCAATTGGTTTTAACTCTTGAAGATAGTTACGTTAACATTTCATAACTTATGACTCGGTGTCTACGCATAAACTGATTTTTCAACCTTAACTTATCGATTAAGGTCAGGCATAGGTTAGGTTAGTTCAACTAATCTTCCTATAACTTGCCAACAAAATTCATGCTAAACAAGCAACCTTATACTTGATAATTTATGCAGTTGACAAACAATAATTGCCTAGTGTTATGCATCGTAAGAATCATTTCATGCCTTGCACTTTCCTAAGGATTCCTAGCGATTTCCATGATGATTCAATTTGCGAAGAGGATATGGGTTAATAATGCAATATACAGTTTATACTTCCATGTTTAAACGAGGTATACTATTTTAACTCCGTTTTATAACAATGGACATTAATCTAATTTTAATTCATTGCACTACATAAAGCTATTTACTAGAAATGCATTTATGCTCCCTTTATTTTTCTTGTTTTATTGAAAATATTAATGACTAAATTCCTCCGTTGTGAGCTAATTTTTCTAAAGCATTTAAGACAAAAAATGCATCCTATTTCCAACAAATATCCTTTGCATGATTGAGTTATAACAATACCAAATAAAAATGAGAAAGGAAAACCTGGACTTGGGGTGAGATGTCCACGTGGATGCTAGGAGATGACCCTCCTGTGGTTGCGCCTTGGACTTTTTTAGGAGGCATCGCAATTGTAGTCTTTCCGTCGTGGAAGCAGCTTTACAACTCCTTTTTGAAATTCCACCGTGGCTTCCTTTGCAATAACTTCCACCGTCCATTAGAAACGGTTTTAGAAGGCTTCCTCCTTGAAGTAGGGACTTCGAAAAAAAAGGGGTGTTTCAAAGTCTTACGCGAATAAGGCCCACTAAAGCCATGGGAGAGGCTTAATGGCCTTTTTAAGACTCACAAGAACGGGAAATAAAAGGTGTAGAATCCCCTTACGAGGGCTTTTGAATGGGAAAGGAAGGTATCAAAAGACCCTCAACACTCTCTTTTTCTTTTACGTGTGGGGCAAAAAAACAAGGTATTGAGAGAGCTCCAAGGGGTATATTTTTTACATGGGAAAAGAAAAGGAGTTAAGGGGGCCCTTAGGGGAGTTTGAGATGGGGGGGGATAAGGCCCTTTAAGGAAACTTTGGGTAAAAACCCTCTTCTTTCTTCTTTTCTTTTTTTGGGGGGGAAAAAAAGCCTTTATAAAGCCCTAGAGAAGAAAATTCCAAGGGGGGATAAAGAGACCCTAAGGGAGCCTTAAAGAGGAATTTTAGGGGGGGAAGGGCTAAGGGGAGGCCCTTAGGGGGGTAATTCCAGGGGGAAAAGGGGTAGCCTTAAAGGCTATGGGAAATGGGCCTAAGGGAGATTTAAAACACGTGGGGGGGGGTGCGGGGGGTATAAGACCTTTAAGGTCAACTTTTAATGGGGGGAAGGGGGCTTATGAAGCCCCCTTAGAAGCTTCTAGAAGCTCTCTGGAGTTTCTGCACGTGGGGGAAAAGGGGCAGACAGACGTCTGTCAGCCGTCAGGATGGCGCTGGTGCAGGGCTCACGGATTCAGAGCGTTAGGATGGCGCAACGTCACGTCACTCTTCTCTCTCTACCTCACGGACTTAGAACGGCATCATGGCGGCCCTCTCTCCCTTCTCTTGTAATAGGCGGCAACACTTTGTCTTTCTCCCCATCTCTGGCTGCCCCGATGGTTTAAATAGGGGAGGGGAGGGGGATGCTTCCCCCCTGTGTGTCAGCGGGCATGTGCACAAGTCTTGGCAAGCTCCAGCAAGGAGCTTGCCCTCGATAGTCTGCTAGAGGAGAGGGAAAATTAAAAAAATTTGCTTTTATCTAAAGGATAATTCCATTAACTTCTAATGGCCAGTTCACGCGAGCCTACGCCTTTGGAATATTACACATTCTCGTGAGCGTTATGTGAAACTATCTAGGATAGTTCCCTGATGATGAACCACGAAAACGTGCTACCAGGGAATTGTTAGGCAGGCACGTGATAGTATGCATAATGCTTTGCTGAAAATACACTATATGTAAGCTTGTCAACTAGGTATCTCACCTTCTATGATCAACTCAATTGAGATGCACTACTAGATTACCCTCTTTCATAAGGAGATACATATCTATTCTACGTAACTCTAGGATTATACAAAAATGGAATTCCAAGTTCACTATCGAAGCTATCAGTGGAATCATATCCTAAAGTTAGCATCAGAAGAGCATCATCAAGAATTTTCTCTTTGCCTTTGCATTCTACTTCATTTCTCCCCCTCACTGACATATAGCAATATGAGTTCATGGTGATGCATGATTGCGTAACCTGCTAGTCCAAGGAGAAGCACTAGAAGATACATCACTTATAAGCCCAAACATAGTAGTACTATGCTATGGAATATCAGTAGATATATGGTTTGAGGATTGATAATTGGAAACAATAGTACATGAACCATACCACAGAGCCAACTAATCAAAGATGGCATCTTTGTTGGTTATAGCTTTGCAAATAGATGCATCAAAGCATTTATATGATCTTTGCTCTGATCATAGCCAATAAACACACACTTCTTGGCCTTAGGATCCAACTTTTTTCCCTTCTAATTTAGAATGTATGCATATGCAATGTAGCCAAAGACTTTAAGATGGATGATGTTTAGCTTATGACCATACAATTTCTGATAAGGTGTCATGTCATGTCATGAATCCTTGATATAGTAGTGTGATTCGACACATACATAGCTGTCACATTATAGATTTATCCCAATAATACTGTGGCATGTTCTTCTCATTGAGCATCACTCTAGCAGCCTCCATTAATATTCGATTTTTCCTTTCTGCTACTCCATTTTTCTATGAAGTGTAACTGCAAGTAAGATGCTTGTGAAGCCATTCTTTGCCAAAAATCTATCAAACTCATTGGAGACATACTCACCTCCACTACTAACAGATCTCAAACAAGAGATAGAGCAATCAAACTCCTCAACCTATTGCTTGAACTCTTTAAAAACAACAAGGAATTCATCCTCATGCTTCAAGATATACACCCATGTATACTTATTGAAATCATCAATAAATGTGACATAATACCTGGATCCAACAAGAGAAGCATTATGAGTTTATCTCCAAACATCTGAATTAACCAATTATAGTGGTCTAGAGTTGTTTTGAGCATGCTTCATGAACGAAAACTAAGACTACTTTCCAGATTGACATGCATACAAACATGACCTCAATCCAAGTAGGCAAATTTTGGCAAGCGTATTACTAGGTGTTTCTTGTGCATAGTATGAACTATTTGGACATTGACATATCCAATGTACTTATGCTAGATCTTAAGATCTCTAATTGTACCCTGTCCATGTGTAAACATAGTTTATTTTAGATGTGGAATATGAGCATCTAGGGGGAAAAAATGACCATGTCCTAAACATCTAGTTATCAGCTTATAGCTATTTCCAAACTCCTCAATTAAAAAACCATGTTTATTGAATCAAAATTTATAATTTTTCTTTGCCATTTTTCCAACTAATAGTAGATTCTTAGTAATGGAAGGAATATGCAATAGGTCATGCAAGTTCTTGTTCTGACCATCATGTATAACCAAAGAAATCACACCGTTATGGACAATGTTATGTTGTGAATCATCACATGTACACAAACATAACCATGCTTATCAAGCACCATCTCAGTGAACCATTCTCCATGTAGAGTTATGTGATTGAAATAAATCAATCAATGTACCATACATCATCTGACTTGTGGTTCTTAGTGATATTATTCTAAACATAGGTCATAGCAAACAATTTGTCAATAGTATCATCATCAACATGGCTAGATAAAGCATAATGACCTTGTTGCATGCCTCTAGTTTTTGGATTCACTTTTTTCTTCTAGTAATCCTTTGCAATATGCCCATATTTACCACAATAGTGATATTCCTTGTCCTTATTGGATTGCTCATTCATATTATGAGATTTCCATGAGCCTTTGCCTCTATAGTTAGTTCTCACCCTTGCTTAGAAGTATCTTCCACCTCAAGTATTGTACACATATTGATTATTCACATTCTAATATGCATTATGGTTAGTCCCTCCACCACGAGAGGACCCTCTTCCATAGCTACCATGGTCTCTTTGATTGAGTAGAAGATTGCATCTCTACCATTTGAGTTAATCAAAGATTGACCTCTTCATCGTGAACAAGTAATGACACCAACTCATTGAGATTAGGCATCTCCTGCCACTTTGATATAGATGTATCAAATGACTTGTAGTGACATCGAAGACCATTTAGAGTAACTAGAACTATCTCCATCCTCTACTTCAGCTCCAACAGAGGCTACTTCATCAGCAATGGTCTTGATCTCAGTGATATAGTCCTGTATTGATTGTCCTTTTTATCCATAGTGTTAAACTTTTGTTTAAGATAAATTTTTCATGCACTAGTAGTAGTGCCATAGTAATGCATCAAGATGTCCCATGCATCCTTCAGTGAGACTTGCAATTCATGATTTGAATGATCATTGCATTTGAAATACATAGTGAGAACCAATATTCAACACTCAATAGTGTTGAATGATTATTATTATTGCAATATTCAACACTCAATAGTGCCAGAGATACTCCAGAAGATATGCAATACAATTGCCACTCAATAGCCAACAATTAAGGTATGAAGCATTGCTCTGTTGCTATCCACACCTACAATTTGGAACCAGCCATGGCCTTGCAGCTTCATGTTGAGTACTAGACTTGATTGCTAGTCACAAAACCCACCTCCCAAAGCTTCCCTACAAGCCCATGAATCCCCTTTGAATGCATCAATAGGCCCTGAGTAGTAGCAAAAACATCAAGTTTATAGCTTCCATCCTTCTATAGGGATCTTTCTCACAATGTGCAAATCAGATTAAAAAACTAGACTTTACACTTAAGCTCCTTTAGACAGCTACTCCATATTATGTTAAGAGTTAGTGGAGACAAAGAGGAAAATGGATGGAGCAAGATTTGAGAGCAATGTGCTCTCTATGTGTCTTCATTCTCCCATTATTGTTCATTTACAACCACTCAAAGTTTATATACTCAAAGAAGAGATAGGCCTAATTGACCATCCTAGCTAACCATGGTTGAGTTATTGACTCAGCTTACCACTAGACTATAGTTGTAGTGCGGAATCGATGGAGCTTAATTCTTAACAAGGTTAGTTTTTAAGAAATTGAGACATAATTAATATGTTTCTTTCTTCTTTATCTAGAAAGAGTACAAGTGTAAGCTTCTTTGTTTCTCTTCACTATTTTCTAAGAAGTCTTCATGCATATCATGGGCCTATGTATTCATCGTCTCAACCTTGGAAACACATGCAAAATTTGTGTGTTGAAGCTCATAAGGTAGGGTATCTCTCTTTGTCATTTGTTCCTGCCAATATCTATATTTCTCTTCCTCTTCATCTTTCTCTAAATATAATGTATTAATCTTTCTCTATCTATCTCCTTGTTTCTCTCCTACTTCCGCATACATATTTCCTCTCTACCTTCCTATCACTCCCTTTCTTAGGCCTACACACAATATGGGGACCTTTGCCATTATTTTGCTCACCTCTCTCTCACTCTCACTCTCACATATCCCATGGTCACACACCTAGTCTCTCTCATATCATTAACAATTAATAATATCAATTAACACTAATTATATGTTTATGTGATTTTACAGAAGTTTATAAGCAAGCAAACAATAAAGCCTTCAAAGTTCAAGCACAACTAGACTACTATGTTTTTCAAATACATAAATCAAATCAATAGGTTTCCTTTTTATGTATAGTGGAAAGATGGATCATTAAGTTTATAAGGTTCAATGTATAGCATGCACCTATTTTAGTTTGCATGATTTCTTGGCCTTTGTGTTAAAAATCAAACCATAGCAGGAACTTGTGAAAAAGAGAAAATAAAAAATGTAGAAACTTGAACCTTAGTGAGAACCTATGTAAGAGGAAAAACCAAAAGCCTAATGATAGTAAAATTAAAAAATGATATCCTAGAGTTATACCTCATCCTAAGGAGGGAAATTTGAATTTCAAACTCTCAAAGTTTTAGGTTAATAAAATTTCTAAGCTAGGAAATCAAAATCTTGAAATTTAATGGTTAGAGATTAGGGTCATGTAGCCAACTTGATCCTAATCCTTCTTTGTCCTAGCTTGGCCATGTGGTCAAGCTCAATCCAAAGAAAAACTTGGAACTATATTCATCAAAGAAAAATTTGGGACTATCTTGCTCTCAATGCCAAGCTTGAGTATATCGCCAAGCTGTGTTGTAATGAGAGAGTAGAATTATATTGGTATTCTCTAAGCAATCATTGACCTTGGTGGTAGGCTTGAGTGCAAGTCCAAGCTCTGTCTCCAACATAGTTCTTAGTAACACCTTGCAATAGAGTGAGTTGTAAGGCCACAATCTAGGCCACTCACCACATGCTTTGGGCAAGGCTTTCACAATTGGCAAATGGCCTCTCTCACTCTTCCCATTGCCTCTTGGATTATATGCTAAAGTAGAAGAAAGTTTAATGCCAACGTGAGAGGAAAACTCCCTAGCCTCATCATCATCCAACCTCTCATGCTAAAACAATGTAACACATCTACCACAATCCAACAATCATAGTAATCAAATCAAGAACCCACTTGTAATGAATACATAGTGGGTAAATAGGGTGAAGCTCCTCTCTATGCCTCACTGAAGAAAACAACTGACACTGAAGAAAACAACTAACAAGCAATACATGTCTCAACAAACTACGTGATATCTCTATACATGCCTCTCCACCAGTAGTGCTCTCTAATCTTCTCATAGGTTGCCCAAACACCTCAGTGTCCTACCCAAAGACTTTCATGAAACTCTCTCATGATTCACACATGTGAAGCTTTGTCACATACAACTCTCAATGGCTATCCTACTCACTTCCGTGGAAGCTTCCAAAGTAGCCCACTCCGCAAGAAGAAACCATAAGCTTTCCTCTTGATCTTCTTGAAGTCAATCCATCCATCCTATCTAGACATGGTACTCTAATAACGGCTGATATGCAAATACTCTCTTGTATACAAAGACTCATCAAAGCTCTCCAAAGCAGTTACATGACAAGTATGATCAGCATGCATGGCTAAAAGATCAGCCCCATCATCAACATCATTAGTGCAAGAAGAATCCATATCATCATACCTTGCTCATGAAAGCATGTCGGCTACTAGGTTGTCTTTACCTACTATGTGCCTGAACTCAAGATTCACGGATTTGATGTACCGAATCCACCTAAGCATGGCAATTTTTGGAGTAGAAAAACTTGTGATCATACCTAGAAGAGGTAAGCAATTAGTCTCAACCACCATAGCAGCACCAATGACGTAATCTTTATCATTCTTAAGAGCGGTGGCAACTCCCAAGAGCTCCCTCTTAATTTGTGGATACCTATGTTGCTGCTCGTCCCAAACTGAATGGCATATCTATTCCCATTTGCATTGTCTGGCCAACAACCCATGCAATGCCAATAGGAATAGTATCAATAGTGAGTACAATAGGTCTCCCACACTCATAATCTGCTTTCCGAAGAGTTGGAGCAACTCTCAACAATCTCTTTAGCTTCTATATAGCTCTAATGTGTCTCATGTCCCAAGAAAAAGGTTGTCCTTTCCTCAAGAGCTGATAGAGATCATCTACAATATGAGTCAAATGAGGAATCCAAATAAGATAAAATACACAAGCTCTAAGAAACCTACAAACATCCAAAGTAGAAGAGCAAGTCTCTGCAATCTTCTCCATGGCATCAACCTTCATAGGCGAAGGCCTCTTTCCATAATAACCATACATATATCCAACAATCAAAACCTCTCTAGCATAAAAATTAGACTTCAGCCCCTTGACAAGGTCAAATTCACTTTCTCTAGCCTACAAAGAATCTTCTCAACATCTTTGATATGGGCAGCCACAAAGTACCTACATCCATGATCATTTAAAGTCTCATCTGCCTCTTTTTCCAAACAACCCTTAATAGGCAAATCATGAATGAAAGGCATGGTAAGCTCCAGAATAAAATCACGTAAGACCTTGTTCATCCCGTTCATCATATGGGCAATCAAATTAGTAGCTATCTATGGAAGCCTACACATTCGAACAAGGCCTAAAGGTATCTTCATCGTAGTCAAATCTCTACTCTCAAGAGCAAGCTAGAACTGGTCATAGCCAAAATAAAGATTTCCAAGTAAATAGATAACACATCCAGCAAAAGCCTCTGCAAATTCATACACAATAGGTCATGCACCAACATTCGTATAGTGACCATGTTCATCGACGGGGATGTAAGTTCTGTATGAATCTAAGTGTCCCATTCTTCTTGGGGACTATGAACAATCTATTAGAATATGGAGCTGAAGATGGTTCTAGAATCCCCATCCTGATCCGCTCATTCAAAAGCTCCACCAATTTGGGTAAGTGAGCCCTAGGCATAGGTAGAGGCTGTAGATTCCAATGGACATGCAGAATGGCAAAAATAACCATAGGCATCACAACCCTAGGATTAATGCAACCTATCTCATGTGGGAAAAAAGTGAAGGCTCTCCCATTTCTTCACAATATCTCCTCAAAACATTTCACCTCTATTGAAAGTGAAAAATCTTTAGTCCCAATCTTCATCTCTTTCAATGTCTTGGCTGAAAACCTATGTCCAATACCTACAAGATCTTGTAAAGGAGGCTACATAGCTGCTCTCTTAAGCATCTCATCACTGTCTAAAGATAGCGGTCTTGTAGCTATTCTAACCTTCTTGGTCACTTATCTTATATTTTTTCTATACTCTGGCTTCTTTGCTACAACCTGCAAATTTTAGTCTCCTTACTGTAAATACCCTAGTAAACACAAATTTTGTTGTGTATAAACAACACCCAAATCTTTTGACTGACAAAAATTAGTCATATATTTTTTGGACTATATATGAACAACCCAACATTGAGGCTCATAGCTTACTTCAGTTGTAAATCCTGTTTGTTGCTATAAATCAACACCATGTAAATCTTTTTGTTGAAACATTTTAGTAAAGAACACTTTTTGTAGAGAATTCTTAGCACCCAAATTTTCTTGCAACATGAAATCAACAATTTACAATACATCGCCAAAGAATGGACCAGTAAGACATATGCAAGCTCTTGATTTTCAGTTTTTAGCAATGTTGAAAGATCCTCCACAGTATCCAAACATGACAGCCCATCGTAGAGAGCATCTACCCTGTCTTCATCCTGTAAAAGTCCTGAAAGCTTCATTTCTTTTTCTTTTCTCTTCAAGTACTTCTTGGCAACTCTAGGCATGTCCATAATATGTTGAAAACACAAAGTACTTTCAGTAGACAGACCATAAACTCCTGAGGAAAAACTGGCGTTGCTAGGAGGCAAGAGCTTTCCCTATCTCGTATCACTATCGTCTCGCAAGACAGTGGTATCTAACAAAAATACGGCTCTCCTGCTAGAAGAGGGGAATCCCTCAACGAATCCTTATTCCGCTAATGGTTGACACAAACTGTCATGAATTGGACAGCCCTCTTTCCATCCTTGCTTCAGATCCATGCACAAACCCATCGTTAAGAACCTTAGTCTCCATCGAAGATTGAGTAATGAATGGATGCCCCAAAATAATAGGATAGGAACAAGAGTTCTACACAAAGAAATGATAAGTCTCATCCACTTCTCCAATAGAATTCTTCAAGTTCATACAAGTAGTATACAAATGTCGTGCAGTGTTGTTGGCTGCATGCATGCGCCATCCATGATCCACATCAATTGGTCATCTACCAGTATCATACAATCCATGCACTATGACATTAATCTTAGAGCCATGATCCAAAAGAGGAACACAATGGGTCTCCACCTCGCCAAGCTTGACTACTTGTAGTCGCACAAGCCCAGTGACTGCGAGAAAAATGGCTACAAGGTACCAATCTAGGTGCAACATCACTTTATGCATACTATATGAGTTGAAGTAAAGGTTGAAGAGTCTTCTCAGACTACATACATAAAGCTCCATTTGTATACTCAGTAATCTCCTCATCAGAATCAATCTCCTCAATCTGTAAGCCATAGATAATAGCCTTAGCAACTGCTAAAGCCTCTCAATGGATCATATCCCATGTCGGCTCTTCAATAATATGTTGTTTTCTTTTAATGATGTCGATGGTAACATTATGAAATTCTCTTTTTGTAATTCCCAAAACTTCTTCAAGAGTGAATTCAATTTTGCAATTAAGAATCCAATCCTCAAGCTCCTTCTTCAAGTCTGTAGTCATCTCAATGTTGGAAAGTAGCTTGAATCTAGATTTCTTTTTTAGCTTCTGATTCTTTGTCTTGGGGGATTTATGATCTTCTTGTACTTTTGGCTTCTGAATATTAGCCTTACTCTACTCTAGTCCTGAAGAAGAAGACTAAGAAACTAGATCACTCCTCCTAGTCACCATCTTCAAACCTTCAGGCTAATCATCATCTCTTTTCTGCTTCTTCTCAACAAGCACTTCGAATCCTTGAGATTTCGCCATATCATAGATGAAAAAGGCATCAACTTGTTGTAAGAGTAAAACTATTTTCTTGTTCTCAGTGCCAATCTTGCTCTCAATACCCTAAAAAGAGAGTAAAACTATAATGGTATCCTCTAAGCTATCTTGCCCTTGGTGCAAGGATTGAAGGCAGGGCCAAGTTTTGTATTCAAAGAGGTCTCCAAGATAGAGTTGGAACCTCCCAAAGAGATAAAATTTAGAGCTTGAACTATCTTTCTCCAAGGAGATATCCAACATAGAGTACATTTGGAGTTGGTACTATATTGCCCTTAGGCCTTGATGAGAGAGTAGAGTTATATTGGTATTTTGTAAACTATTGAGAGCAGAATTTTGGTGTCGAGAAGTGCTTAAAAATAGCTAAAAATTATGAATATCAAGGGAAAAATATTCAACGTCAAAGGCGGCGGCTCGATCTAGGATGATTTTAAGCGCCAAAGTGCTTTAAAGGCGCCCAAGCGACGCTTGTTGATTTTTCATAATTTTTCAAATAGTCGTGCAGGTTGACAAGAGTTACCAGCCAATGCGAGATGCCAAGCCGGACGCCCAGGATTTTACAGAGCTCAATTCCGAGTCCGGACGGGGAAATGGCCAAGAATTAGTCAAGATTTGAAGAGCTGGACATGAGTTGGGCCAAGTGGTAAGTGACCCTTGGGGTCTTGGAAGCATTTTATGCCAAACAAAATCGTGGCATAAAAGATGAGTGAAAAAACATGGAGAAAACGTGGAGGAAGATGACGCCCGAAAAATGCGCCATGAATGGATGAGAGGCATCATGGCTGCTGCAAACAACCCCCCCAATTGATCATGGGGCTTGAATCCCCTCTGTCTGTGGACTCTATCGCCGTGCTTCGCTCCTCCAATGGCGGTCTCTATGAAGAATTCTGATTTCAGTCTTTCTCTCTCCTCCCTCTCTCTCCCCTAAAGGCAGATTCATGTGGTGAAGAGGAAGAAGAAGAATGGATGATGGATGCTTGCCCAATGAAGACCGGATTGCTCCATAGTGCAAGAATATTGAAGATTGCTGAATGTGGACTGTCATGAGCAGTAATGGTGGCTGGAAATCAGTCCCAAAATATGGCAAATAAAAACCTGCAACCCGCAAAAGAACGGTAATCTCATTTTTATGAAGGAAAATGGTGTTTTTATGCAATTTGCTTGATGCATTCTTATTCCCATGAGATGATAATGTATTCAATGTCTTTCAACTGTTTATGATCAGAAAATCAGAAAATCAAAAGTGTTGTGGATGAAATTAGTAGTGAAAAACCCGTAAATATGCAAAATATGGGGAAATTGGGTGTTTTTGAGATATCAATGAAAAATATCATAAGACACACCAACTAAACTTGTCTTTTTGCTGCAACTGAACCTAAGGGCCACAGCCCATAACCCATTTTTGAATTTTCAGTCATTAAATATTGGAAAAAATACAAGAAAAATTAGGGAAAATAAGATAAAAATAGGAAAAAAATAGATTTTGAGTCCCGAAAATTAAGGAGAAATAAGATTCATCTTTGTGGATGTATGGGGGGTCTGAAGTATGAGGTTTAGCCTCAGTTCAGCCCTACCTTTATGTTATAGTGAGTTTTATGGCTTTTTATGCAATAAAAATTTGGAAAATGAACCCTAAACCTATGCACCATGCACAACCTAGACAGGTGAGGGGGTTGGAGTGTATGAAAAGTGTGTAAATGTTAAATGAAATGATAGAAAATTTTCTGGTTTTTTTTAATGCGTACCATATAGATTGGACGATATTAAAAGATTAAGAACCTAGTAGCACGAGGGTTTCTCGGTGCTAGGTTCATGCAACGCTGCATACGAGTGATAGAGAAATCCATTGAAATAATTTTTTTGCACTAAGCACCAAAGCTGATTTTCTTAACTATTTGAGCACGTGTACATTCACAATTTGCATGAAGCATGAAATTTAAAAATATCAGACAATACCTCCTGGATGCATAGCAATTGCTTTCTACTAACGTTGAGTGAGTAAGGTTGTCCAAGCTGTAGGCTAGGCGTTTGGGTCTAAGGGAAAGAAAGTGAGGAAGCATGGTATATCTCCTGGAAATACGCGAATCATAAAAGAGAGGAGTTTGTGTCCGTGTGTGTTATATATATTTAGCGACGCATCGAGGGGCCAATCCCCAAGGTGTAGGAGAGTCGCAGTGAGGTAGCGGCATTCAGTCATAGGAGGACCTCCTATGTTTGTGCTTCGTGCTATTTGGCAATGTGCTGGGACTCCCTTTGAGGAGTGTTGATTGGGTTAGAGTTGGACTACAAGACGTGATACAAATGCAAGATGTTTAGGAAGATGATGTATGTGTCATCCACACTCCTGGCCTCGAGGCCGTGGGGTTGTTGAGCGCATGATAGAGGTCCGACTAGTGCATGAGCCAGTGTCGGCCCGTTTTAGGTCCCATCAGTGGTGCGTCTACCGGGAGTCGCTTAGAAGTGGTGGTCCTCGAATCCTGGTTGCCTAGGGACCAGTTAGCAGTTTATGCCAAAGGATACTGAGATTGATCCATTATTTATCGATAAGCATCGTCTAGCAGAAATCCAAAAGCAAGAGAGAGACGAAAGAGCTAGGCGACGTGCTGAAAATTTTAGGAGATATTGCCTTAAGTGTAGTGGTGCTGAACCCTTACGAGGGAGTGGATCTAGTGGTCTTAGTGCCACAAGCAGTAAGTTAGGAGAAGGTGGAAGCCCTGGTGCTCCCCTTTCTTCCATAAGCCAGTCTACATCAAGTGCGGGAGGTGTAACCCCACCATTCCCTATTCCTAGTGCAAATCCAATTTCCGTCATGGTGCAGCCTATTGCAATTCTAGCAGGAACGACGGATTTGCCAGCTCTAGGTTACCTGCTACCCATTTTTAATGGGCTAGTTGAGGAAGATGCAGAACTCCATATCAGGGAGTTCCAAAATCTTATGTTTAACTGTCGCATCCAAGAAGAAGAACATTTAATGATGTTCTTCAACATGACTCTCAAAGGAAGAGCTGCCATATGGTATCATGGTTTAGAATCCAGAACCATATTGAATATTGATTCATTTTATGGATCTTTTCAAAGGGAGTTTGCCCCTGAACGGGGTGGGCAATATTGGTTGCGTGTACTCAACGTAACCCACCAAGAACCACACGAGGATATTCGTGCTTATGCGAAGAAAATAAAAGAGGTTTTCCATAAGTTGGACACCTCTATTCCTATCCCCACAGCTGCCCAATTGCAATATTTCCTACATGGTTTGGACTTTAACATCCAATTGCAGTTGAGTAGTGTCCCTTTGGGAGATATAGATACGGCCATTACACGAGCACAAGAGGTGGAATCCCGACTACAAGCAGCCTATGCTTCTCGAGGCAATTCGAATATGGGTCTAGCATTGGGAAACAATATGGCGACGGCCAATGGTAGTAGTGGCCAAGGGATAGCGATGACTAATCCTAATGGGAGAGGGAACATGATGCAGAATGTGCCCTTATTACCAGCTCCCCCTAGCATGTCGATGCCTACGAGCAGTCAAATGGCTCCAAATGGTGGAGGCAAGGTAGTTAATTCTAATATCATGCCTGTGGCTCAACAACTAGTGCCTAATCGAATTGTTAGGCCCATGGAACGACATGGTAATGATCAAGGCTACGAGTCGAGCGCTTCCAATTTTCTTGGTGAGGTTAAGGACATGATGAAGCATTATACCGACATGATTACGGAGCACTATCGACAAATAGCCGTTGATGTCAACTTCCTTAAAAAACAACAAGATTTGATAGGAAGTAGATACCCAGATGAGGGTGCACCTTCGAGGTTTAGTTGCAAATGGTGTGGTGGGCAACACTATCCAAGAAATTGCCCAAATGTTAAGTGCGACATTTGTGGAAAATCCGGCCATTTAGCAGCTACTTGCTGGAGTAAGATCAGTTCCCTCCAGTGAGGTAGTCGGCAACCAGGGCCTGTTAATCATCGTGCACAAGGAAATGATTCCCAGCGAGAAGACGAGCCTAAACAAATACTCCAATGACCAAAGACTACAATAGAGGAGCTACCTAGTGGTAGTGGGGTTAGTTTGATTGAGGCTATGCGCGTTAATGACGCTGAAACCTCTAATTTGCGAGCTGTCCTTACAAGAGGTCAAAAGGGTAGAGAGGCTGACAAGGATAAGCCTGTCAACAGAAACCCTAAACAAGGCGACAAAGAAACGCAAGTTTTGGATCCTGCCATGGAAGGGGGACCTTTGAAGCCCGTGGAGAGTAAAGCCGATGTTAAGAAGGATAAGGAACCACCAAAGAAGAAGGTGAAAGTTAAAAAAGAGACAATAAAGCCGGTTCAGCGACCTAAAGAGCGGATGGTTTGGCATGAAAAGCGAACTCTATCGAACTATCATGAATTCGATTTGGTGAGCTCTCTTTGCGAAGTCAAGCCAGATGTGAATCTTTTGCAGCTTATGAAGCTTTCCCCAGGAGTACGCAAGGAATTTAGAAAGATCCTGCATACCGGGTATATCATAGAACCTTTGGGTATGGCGCGAGTTGGTGATGACTAGTTCGAGCATGCTGAGAAGCATTGCCCAAGGGTTGCAGCCTATGTCGATGCGATATTAGTAGATTATGCCATTGTCGACACGAGATCATCTGTTAACATTATGAGTTCTGAACTGATGGAAAGGTTGGGTCTTGCGATCCAGAAAGATACCTCCACAATTCTCAGAATGGCAGATGATAGTTTAAGGCAGCCGGAAGGCTGCATTACTAAGGTCCATGTCACTATTGCAAATGTAGAATGCCTGTTGGACTTTAGGGTGATTCGTTTTGTAGGGCGTCCAAGTTACCAAGTATTACTTGGACGACCTTGGATCTTGCAAGCGGACTGCCAAGTAGATATACCCACTGATCGACTAATATTCGGCAGAGGTGCCCAGCATGTGGTGGTTGATGCTTATCCTGAGTCCCCGCAGAGTGAGAGAGCTCCTCTATCTTCTACAGAATTGGAGACATTAGAAGATTTATCTGCCAGTGAGACATCATCGAATGATGAGTCCAAAGAGGGATCCACCACGGAAGACATCTATCAGATCACTTTGAACGAGCCAATAGAGGCCCAAGATCGCATAAGAGATGCAGATGTTATCGAGCTAGACCTTGGTACGCCTGATGAGTCGCGACCAATCAAATTAGGTTCTATGCTCAGTACAACAGAAAGGGAGGACTATATGTCCTTGATTCAAGAATTCCGCGATATCTTTGCCTGGAGTTATGTTGCGCTGAGAGGCATTCCCCCTAGTCTTGTTGTTCATACAATTCCATTGAAAGAGGGTAGTCGTCCTGTACGACAGAAAGTAAGACGTATGCCTTTCGAACTGAGGGACGGGCTGTTTGAAGAGTTACAGAAGCTTCGAAAAGCGGGTTTGATTTTTCCTGTGCAACACACGGAATGGTGTTCGCCAGTTGTGATCAGAAAGAAGAAAAATAATCAAATCCGATTATGTGTAGACTTTAGGGAGATGAATAAGCAGACAGTTAAGGACTACTACCTGTTGCCATTTATTGACCAGATTTTGGATCAACTAGCGGGTAGGGAGATATATTCGTTTATGGATTGCTTTGCAGGATATAACCAGATGGCAATTGCAGAAGAGGACAAGTTGAAAACAACTTTTATTATTTTCTTTGGTACTTTTGCGTACCATGTGATGGCCTTTGATTTATGCAATACGCCTGGTTCGTGGCAATGAACAGCAGATAAGACATTTGGTGACATATCCCCTGAAGAGTTGAAGGTGTTTATTGATGATCTAGGGGCTGCAACCGTGAGAGAAAGACAGTTGATCATTTTAAGAAAATGCTTTGAGCGCTGCAGACAATTTTGTATCGCTCTTAACCCACGGAAGTGCGTTTTTGGTGTACCTTATGGGCTGTTGCTGGGCCATGTGGTTAGTTCGGTAGAAATTGCGACAGACCCCGAGAAGGTCAAAGTTATAGTTGCCATGGGTCCACCACACACTCCGAAAGAAGTTCATAGCTTTCTGTCTTCAGTTGGTTATTACCGTAGATTCATAAACGCCTTGGCAGAAAGAACGTTGCCGCTTACAAATCTATTGTCCTTTAGCTGTTTGTTTGTATGGGGTGACCCTTGTAAGGTAGCATTCAAGGATGTGAAACAGGAGCTAGCAAGAGCTCCCGTTTTAAAAGCACCTAAAAGAGATGAGGTGTTCTATATATTCTCAGCAGCACCATGCATAGTATCAGCTGCTCTTTAGCCCAAATTTGGGAAGAAAAGTGGTACCACCCAATTGCTTTTGCTAGCCAGAAGCTGGGGGTATCCGAAATCAATTATACCTACATGGAGAAGTTGTGTCTGGTAATGGTCTTTGGGACCA
Organism: Lygodium microphyllum; assembly: GCF_053477565.2. NCBI lineage: Eukaryota > Viridiplantae > Streptophyta > Polypodiopsida > Schizaeales > Lygodiaceae > Lygodium > Lygodium microphyllum. The sequence continues at coordinate 49,734,984 of NC_141158.1, read as the reverse complement.
AGAAATTCAGGCATTATATTCTGAGCCTTTGTCGTGGCATCGATGCTTCTCGTGGCCCTATCCAGGTGATATCTATCCTTTATGAGTACTGTGGTTGTTTGTTATATGTGGTTGAGTACTTGTAAGGGGTTTTTTTCGTTTCTTGTTGGGGACCGGCATCCAAGGCATGAAGTCCCGAGGTTTCGGTTTAGTCTGTTTGAGGGAGGTCGGAGTAGTCATTGCCTCCTGTAACGACATTGCTAAGCGTCAAAAGACCTGTTTTAGAAGGGAGTTCTAGTGACCCTGTTCTGCTAGCCTGCTAGGCAGCCATTCTAGGAGTTCTTGTTAGTTGTGAGGCAGTTAGAGAAGCCTACCAAAAAAGGAAAAAATGAGGATAAAGGGAAAAACCCTGAATATCTGACAAGATAATAATGATGATGCCAAGAAACCCTGAACATCCCAAAAGATGAAAATAAATACGAAGGTGTGTAAAAAGGGGTTCTAACCCCTATCAAAGAAAAGAAAAGGAATGAAAATGTATAAGCAGTTGATCATTGCCTTGCGAAGGCCTGGTAGGTTCCTGGGGACGAGTCAGACCCGAGACTGATGCCTTGTCTTCCTAGGGGTGGCTTCTAGCTGAAAAAGAAATTAATTAAGGAAGGTTGGAGCGAAAATAAAAGTGAGCGTTAGAAAAGGATTAAGTCTCGCCTTGCGAGGGCTTGGTAGGTTCTTAGGTACCAAGACAGGTCCTGAGGCCAATGCCCTGTTCTCCTTGGGTCACTACGCTCAACTCCCTCCTTTTTACATACCCGAGTATGTCACTCAAATAAAACCCTAAAGGAAAAGGTGCTGCAAGAAAATACTACTTGATAAGGCTATAGGAGTCCTCGCCTAGTAGGAGCTCCTAGTTGTGTTGTCCTTAGTTAGGTAGGTAGTTCAGACCACCACTTAGGGCAACCTCTTTGACAGTTCTTTTTAGTTTGGACGTATTGGAGCAGTTGGTTAGTGACTCGCTTTGGATCTTCTATTAGATGATGCTAGGCCTACTCCTTGTGGATGTCATGCCTTAGTTTATCAGGGGGTAGGGGGAGCATTGTGCTGAGTTTTATTATATATTTGTTTTGTATCAGCTTGATGCTTCTTTGGTTGTTTATGTGCAGATATGTTCGTGGATTCGACGGGCTGAGTCGCCCTATCCCATGGTCCCCAATGAGAGCAGAATTTTGGTGCCGAGAAGTGCTTAAAAATAGCTAAAAATTATGAATATCAAGGGAAAAATTTCAACGTCAAAGGCGCGGCTCCATCTAGGATGATTTTAAGCACCAAAGTGCTTTAAAGGCGCCCAAGCGACGCTTGTTGATTTTTCATAATTTTTCAGACAGTCGTGCAGGTTGACAAGAGTTACCGGCCAATGCGAGATGCCAAGCCGGACGCCTAGGATTTTTTAGAGCTCAATTCCGAGTCCGGACCGGGAAATGGCCAAGATTTGGTCAAGATTTGAAGAGGTGGACATGAGTTGGGCCAAGTGGTAAGTGACCCTTGGGGTCTTGGAAGCATTTTATGCCAAAAAAAATCGTGGCATAAAAGATGGGTGAAAAAACGTGGAGAAAACGTGGAGGAAGATGACGCCCGAAAAATGCGCCATGAATGGATGAGAGGCATCATGGCTGCTGCAAACAACCCCCCCAATTGATCATGGGGCTTGAATCCCCTCTGTCTGTGGACTCTATCGCCGTGCTTCGCTCCTCCAATGGCGGTCTCTATGAAGAATTCTGATTTCAGTCTTTCTCTCTCCTCCCTCTCTCTCCCCTAAAGGCAGATTCATGTGGTGAAGAGGAAGAAGAAGACTGGATGATGGATGCTTGCCCAATGAAGACCGGATTGCTCCATAGTGCAAGAATATTGAAGATTGCTAAATGTGGACTATCATGAGCAATAATGTTGGCTAGAAATCAATCCCGAAATATGGCAAATCAAAACCCGCAACCCGCAAAAGAACGATAATCTCATTTTTATGAAGGAAAATGGTGTTTTTATGCAATTTGCTTGATGCATTCTTGTTCCCATGAGATGATAATGTATTCACTGTCTTTCAACATTTTATGATCAGAAAAACAGAAAATCATAAGTGTTGTGGATGAAATTAGTAGTGAAAAACTCGTAAATATGCAAATATGGAAAAATTGGGTGTTTTTGAGATATCAATGAAAAATATCATAAGACACACCAACTAAACTTGTCTTTTTGCTGCAACTGAACCTAAGGGCCACAGCCCATAACCCATTTTTGAATTTTCAGTCATTAAATATTGGAAAAAATACAAGAAAAATTAGGAAAAATAAGAGAAAAATAGGGAAAAAATGGATTTTGAGTCCCGAAAATTAAGGAGAAATAAGATTCATCTTTGTGGATGTATGGGGGGTCTGAAGTATGAGGTTTAGCCTCAGTTCAGCCCTACCTTTATATTATAGTGAGTTTTATGGCTTTTTATGCAATAAAAATGTGGAAAATGAACCCTAAACCTATGCACCATGCACAACCTAGACAGGTGAGGGGGTTGGAGTGTATGAAAAGTGTGTAAATGTTAAATGAAATGATATAAAATTTGCTGGTTTTTTTTAATGCGTACCATATAGATTGGACGATATTTAAAGATTAAGAACCTAGTAGCACGAGGGTTTCTCGGTGCTAGGTTCATGCAACGCTGCATACGAGTGATAGAGAAATCCATTGAAATAATTTTTTTGCACTAAGCACCAAAGCTGATTTTCTTAACTGTTTGAGCACCTGTACATTCATAATTTGCATGAAGCATGAAATTTAAAAATATCAGAAAATACCTCCTGGATGCATAGCAATTGCTTTCTAGAGACATGACTAACGTTGAGTGAGTAAGGTTGTCCAAGCTGTAGGCTAGGCGTTTGGGTCTAAGGGAAAGAAAGTGAGGAAGCATGGTATATCTCCAGGAAATATGCGAATCATAAAATAGAGGAGTTTGTGTTCGTGCGTTTTATATATGTTTAGCGACGCATCGAGGGGCCAATCCCCAAGTTGTAGGAGAGCCGCAGTGAGGTAGCGGCATTCAGCCGTAGGAGGACCTCCTATGTTTGTGCGTCGTGCTATTTGGCAATGTGCTAGGACTCCCTCTGAGGAGTGTTGATTGGGTTAGAGTTGGACTACAAGACGTGATACAAACGCAAGATGTTTAGGAAGATGATGTATGTGTCATCCACGCTCCTGGCCACGAGGCCGTGGGGTTGTTGAGCGCATGATAGAGGTCCGGCTAGTGCATGAGCCAGTGCCGGCCCGTTTTAGGTCCCATCAACTATCATGCTCTCAGTGCAAGGCTTGAGCATAGGGTCAAGCTATTCATCCAAATAGGTTTGCATGCATCTATTTTAGTTTTTAGGATTCCTCAAACTCTATGCTAAAACTTGAACCATAGCAAGAACTTGTGGAAGAGGGAAAACAAAAAATATTGAAATTCAAACCTTGGTGAGAACCTATGTAAGAGGGAAAACCAAAAGGATAATCCTAGCAAAACAAGAAAATGCTATCCTAGAGTTGTACCTCATGCTAAGGAGGAAAATTTGAAGTTCAAAATCTCAAATTTTAAAGATAATTGAATTTCTAAGCTATGAAATCAAAATCTTAAAATTTAATGGTCAAAGATCAGGGTCATGTAGCGGGCCAACTTGATCCCAAACTTTCTTTGAGTCTTTTCTTGGCCATGTGGTGAAGCTCACTTCAAAGACACAAACCTAATCCCAATATTTCTTTCAGTCTCAAGATAAAGTTGGGACAAATTTGTTGCACTTAGGGCCATGCTTGAATGCATGGGCAAGATCTACAACCAAAGAGATCTCCAAGGAAGTAATTTGAGATCTTTTTGATTGTAGATCTTTTTCTTTAAGCCTTGATGAGAGAGTATAACTATGAGAGAGTAGAAATATATTGGTATTATCTAAGCAATCATTGACCTTGGTGGTAGGCATGAGAGTAGGGCCAAGTTCTCTCTCCAGCACAATCCATACTAACACCTTGAGATGGGTGTGAACAATCTTGCACCTAGTGCTAGGCTTGAGTGCAAAGCCGCCAAGCCAAGTTCTCAGCCATAAAGGTCTCCAAGATAAACTAGGAACTATCTTTCCCTTAGGGTCCTAATGAGAGAGTGAAGTATTTTGGTGTTTTCACCACCAATATTGCTCTCAAGGCCTTAACAAGAGAGCAGAACTATATTGGTATTCCATAACCTATCTTGCCCTTTGTGCAAGGCTCGAGTGCAAGCCCATGTTGTGCTTTCAACGAGCTCTTCCAAATAGAGTTGGACACTACTAGCCATTGGGGGGCTATGCAAGGGGCTTAAAATATACAAGTGTCACTTATATGATGATGGGTGTGTCACCTAGGTGACTCTGTCGTTGTATAAGTGACATATTAAACAAAAAAAAAACTTGCCATCGCATAAGCGACAACCAACGTCGCTTACACGACGGCGTCGCTTACACGACGGCGTCGCTTAAGCGATTTTTGAAAATGATGCAAAGAGCAACGTTTACACACTGCTTTGTGTCACTTAAGGGACAGTATTTTTCATCTCCCCAACTGAGGGAGATCATTACCTTGTTTGTATAAGAGTGCAAGAGGGAGACATGTCATCGATAGAGCGACCAACTGCGCATGAGATGATAGAGATAGAGAGAGAAAGAAGGAGCCACAGTGAGAGAGTGACAAATTTCTACTTCACCGAGAGAGGGAGCCATAGCGAGACTCCTTGAGGCTTGGTGGTCGCTTTCATTAAGTAAGGAGAGAGAGAGAGAGAGAGTGTGTGTGTGTGTGAGTGAGTGAGAGAGAGAGAGAGAGCACGTAAGAAGAGAGAGGGAGAGAGCTCCCCTCCTTTGGCTAGTTGCTTAGTAAGTCTTGCATATTTAGTCAATGTTTCTCATTAGATAGATTGAGGTTTCCTCTAACAATGTATCTCTAGTCTGACATATAGTTTTTTTAAGTATATAGATACCATGAGTGACCACACCCGTAAAGTGAAGTTGGCGATCAGCAAGAATTTGCTACGAGGCATTGGACTTTTTGGAGATACATTGTTAGAGGCCGTTGCAGATTATGTGAAGATGGATGATGCCATTTAAGACTGTGCCATTGAGATTCTTGGGAGATTCAGTATGCTTGTACGTCCTGGAGAGGGTACATCCTCCTAGCCACATGGAGGAGTGGAGACTTCTTCTCATGCACACACTATACTGCATCGGTAAGCTTCTCGATTAATACAATAGTAATGTCATCCTTTTTTTACATTTAGAATTTTGAATATATATATCCATTTGATGTCTTTTTGTTCTTAGGACTCCTACCCTAGGTACATCACATCACAAGAGTCGGAGGCTTACTCCTAATGTACCTCCTCCCACTCAAGTGACACATGATTCATATGCTAATGGCCGTCAATCCCATAGGCATATCTTTTATGGTGATTATGGATTAACTATCAATTAGTTTTTAAGAACTCACATCTCAATGTATCATATGTTTATATTGTATCTAGGCATCAGCTAGCAGAGTAGCACACCACTAGCCCGATCAATTGGCGAGACACCATTAGTGCCCCCACCAATAGTGATGTGTGCGTGCACTGGCACTTTGGGTGTCACATGAAACATCATGCCTAACAAGGGTATCCTTCATGTCAGAATCGGCATCGCCTTCAGACATTAGATGAGAGACCTCTACATGTCTTATCTACAATGAGTTCATGTACCATGGGAGTAAGTATTATTTAACATAAAGAATATGAATTACAATTTTTAATATGAATTAGTAATTAACTTTATTTATCAATGCAGGGATTAGCTTGAGGATGACAAGAAATATGTCATCAACACACTGGAGACGGAGTTTGGGACAAGATGGAGTTGAAAGTGGTTGCTCAAGTAAATGTGCAAACTCATGAGTCATTGATGCAACAATGCATGGTAAGTAGAGAGAGAGAGAGAGAGAGAGAGAGAGAGAGATGAAACAAAATGAAATGCTATATTTACATCTTCAAAAGGCCAAAATGACCTATGAGGCCAAAAATTTACGACTACAGAGCTCTATTACCAATGTCAAGTAGATCATCAATATTGATGGTTTCCTGCAGAACAAGCATGAGATCATACATATCTATGGTCTCTCAATATGTGTCCATGAGGTAGCTGACAAGCATGGGGACCATATTGTTGTTGCATACAACAAAGCTAGGGTGACCATACATCGAAGCTGGGGTGACCATAGTGTCATAGAGAGAGAGAGAGAGAGAGAAAGAGAGATAGAAGGACTAGAGCAGCAAATGGGCAGCATGTGTGGCGGGGGTACTGTAGGTACTCACTAAGGGTGTTGCTGAAACTGTTGCGAGGAAATGATAGAAGATTGTTGGCTTCGATGGTCTATTGCTAGGCCAAGTCGATCGAGGAAACAATGCTTGATTGCGGGTACTAAAGGTTGAGATGCTGATATTGGGGTTGAAATGTGAGATAAAAGCCTTAGTAGAGGGGAATTGAACCCTACTATGAACTTTCTTTCAGTGAACTTGAAGGTAAGATTAACTTGTACACAGCTAGAGAAAGAAAAATGAGTCTAAAGGGAATCGAACCCCAACAATAGCCATATAAGGCTATCACCACAAGACTCCCCACCATCCACCATTGTTAGTAAGTTTTCAAAAGAATAAAAATCATGACATCACAATGTATTATTTTGAGATTAAATATTATCGAACATCAAACATAGGTTGATCCATGAGTTGACACATAAGACTAATAGTTCTCATCCTCATCTCTGAGATTAACCATCAATAAAATTTCATCTTCATTATCCTTGTTGACTTCTTGGAACTCCTATGTCATTAAATTTGTGTTGACATCCATTTCCTCTATAGGCTTGACATCCATTATTTCTTCCTCTTCGGTGTTTGTAGTGTCAGAGTCTAGATCGTTGTCGTTCTCATCATCTGCAATGTCATCATGATCAAAAAGAAGAATTCTACACCTCTCTGACATTGATGTGTCTAGGTTCGAGGACGTAATCAATTCATCCTGATCCACTTTCTTAGGGTCAACGCTACCAAACAAAGTGTCAACCTCTAGGTTGGACATGCTCAACTTACCACCATGGATGAGCATATGTATTCTTGTAAAAGAACACTTGTTCAACATGAGTTGGCAGAATGTAAGGCTCTTTTGTTGCACACAATAACTTCAAGGAGTTGACAGACGGTTCTCTTTTCATTGTGGCATCATTTCCTTTATACTCTACATGAAACCAATCCACCTTCAAAATCACCTGTCAAAATACACCAATCAAAACTTTAGAATTATGTATAGCTTCAAGAAATCTACATGGCATTGTTGCATGAAGAGAGATTTCATTTACCTGCTTGAAGATACGATACGATACGATACTTCATAAATGCCAACTATGGTTCCCACATAACCAAGTTCACTGTCGACAAGATTTATGTCTCTTGAACTTGCACATGATAATTTCTTGAAAGAGGCAACAATGCAAGAACCTTGAGTTAGACATAAGTCGTCAATAGATTTTATCCAAAGATGTTGTCCATAAGGCCACATGTTGGTATACATTCGATCCTAGACCAATAAATAAATTGTTTTTAAAAAATGAAATTCGATTGTTGAGTTCAGAGTTTTCAAAACCCAACAAGTTACCTATCATTCACACTTGATTATAAACTCTCTTTGTTCCGTTGAGATTGGCTCATGATCACTAACCACCCCCGTTGCATACGAGTGTATAACCAATCCATGAAAGTAGCTATGTCCCCATTGCTATTTAGATTGGTTTGATGTCTAGATCTCCTCTTTTTACGTCTCCCAACGCATTTGCTTGCATGTTCCTCCTTGTAGTCATCAACAAATTGTTGCATGCATTCACTATTATAGACAATGAAAATAGAAATATCCCATTTATCTTGGACCTTAAGTCAGAAAGGTACTCCCTTACCAAACAATACTTTGCTGAAGTGGATCCCTCTCAACCACGACTATGGAAAGATGATGAAGACTTGAGGATGACCTCTATAGTACCTCAAGGAAAAGGAATGAGTAAAGTGCTAACAAAAGAAGAACTTCATAAGTTAAATAGTTTTTGTGTGCTCAATAGTGATGTTATGAGCAAATGGGTGACACTATATAATGAAACAAGGGCAAGAAGAAAAAGCGAAATACAAGAATTTCGCACTACATATGGACGTATTTAATGTCTCATTTCCAGATCATCTAAATGCGCTCCCACGTCATATTGACATAGATTGGTTACATGAGGAAATGAAGAGAATGGAAAAAGAGGAGGAAATTAATATCGTCTAACATGGTAGAAGATGACTCGTTTGTCCATGCGTGTGGAGCTTCAGAATTGATTTTCTCAATGTATTCACAAACGTAATACATGCATTCTTCAATCATCCATCCCTCTGCCATAGAACCCTTTGGTCCTTCTTTTTTATGTACATAACCTTTCAATACTCCCATAAATCTCTCAACCCAAAACATCCATCGCATACTCACAACACCAGCAACCTCTTTCTCATCCACTAGATGGGTTAGAAGATGAACCTGGATATCAAAAAAGGAGGTTGGAAGTTTCTTTTCCATTAAACAAAGAATCTCTATACATTTACGCTTCTTTTGTGGAATTTACCCTTTGGCAATCTCTTTAGATGTAATCCATCTATCAATAAAAGAAATAAGATATTAGAGATGTTTTTGAATTAAGAAGATATCAAATAAAATTTTATACTAAAAATTAATGAGTGATAAATACCTTGCAAGAAATCCAAGGTGATATATTACATCTGGAACTCCTCATGTAGTATATCCATCAATAACAAGGGGTAGAACATGCTGCATACATGATTAATCCGATCAACAAAACATGCAGGAAAATAAATACTTACAAAGATCTAGATAGATTTACCTTCACAAAATTGTGCCAGTCACGTGTTTTTAAACCAAACAAGCTCTTGTAATCTAGAGTGAACATGTCTCGACAAGATGCTCCATATCTTGTAGGCATACAAATCGACTAAATCTTCACATTGATAGTCTCCAACTCTTCTATCATGAGCACCCATGGGGTAGGCTCATAGGTTGTCTCACGTGGAGTTTCATCATAAAGTGGCCATAGATTGGGCTTTGAGTTTTGATCCTTTAAGTCATTTCTTGCTACCGCTATGTCTTTCAAGCCAATGAGGTGTTTCCATAACGAATGACCAACGTTCTTGAATATATGCATAGGATCAAGAAGATGGCATATCTTCAAATCTTCCTCCAAAGTAGACCATATCTAAGGACTTTGAGCTAGAGCACGTTTTCCTCTCGCTTGCTTCTTCACAACATCATCAACATTGCCGCTTATGATCTTCGAATCCAGATCGATAGTGGATCCAACAATCCACTTTAGATACCAATCCTTTAGTTTCACTGGTATTGGACATCTCCCTTCTTCTACCTTTCCATTAAAATGTATGGCTTACCTTGTGTCTCATAGATAATGATCTTCAGATAAAAATTGTCTATGTCGAAGATATATATTTTTGTTGAGTTTTTTACTACAAGTCGATCTCAACAAATCACCACAAATTGGACAAGCTTTATAACCCTTGGTATATATCCCTGCATGGAAAATATAACAAAGGTTATTAGCGCAATGAACATCGTACAAACATATGAGACAATATATATATTTAAACCATTTACCTAAGCAAAAACCATATCCTGGAAAGTTGTAGATAGTCCATGCTAAAATCCCATGAACAATGAAATGTCTTTGATTGATGCTTTTGGACATATCCATGACATCAATCCCTCTCCAAAAATCTTGAAGATCATTGATGAGAGGGGCGAAATAAACATTCAGGTCTTTAACTTGTCATTTTCCTGAAATTAATAGTGAGAGCATTAAATGCTCTTTCTTAATGTTGAGATATGGGGTTATATTATAGTTAATAACTACCACTGGCCATGTAGACCATTTACTTGATTTCATTGAAAATGGATTCACACCATTTAACGCTACAACCATATTTAGATTGTGTGGTTCTTTTGCAAAATATAGGCATTGCAAATCAATATGCTCAAATGCAAGACATCTATCTAACAGAATTCACATTACTCCATCTTGCTCTTCTGCTTCGCTTCCCATGTCATAAGCTTAGCTAATTCGGGACTTTGGAACATATGTTTTATATGCAGAGCCAAGGGAAAATGTCTCAATACCTTTCTAGGGAACTTACCATTCTCCTCTTTATATAACAAGGAGTTTGACATTTTGGACACATCACACTATCCTTGTACAGACCTCTTTATAAAATACAATCATTGGGACATGCATGTATAGAAGAAAAGTCAAGTCCAAGACTACTTATCATCTTCTTGACCTCATCATATGATGCAAGAAGGGAATTTCTTGTCGGTAAGAACTTCTGAGAGAGTAGCTTGCAAGTTCATTAAAAATATGATCAATAAGAAGCAAACATGTTTAGAATGTAACAAAAAAATATGTTAGATTGCTACATACTTCAAAAGTGTTAAAATGGATAGATTACTCCATCCAAAATGGTTTTGAAGATTAAGAATAAGTGAGCTTGCACTTAGTCTTGTCACTTAGCTTCCTACGTAGATATGCTTTAGATCTTCTTCTCGAAGTTACTTCTTGTTGTTAGGAATATTGCTCGCGCTATCATTTTGATATCAATCCTCAATAAAATCAGACATGCCACCATCGCTATCAAAGATATCATCATGCCCATTAAAGTTCTTAGAATATTATTTCTTTAGTCTTGCGTACACATTATGATCACTCCTTCATAGGATCCTCATGTACTCTATTGACATGTGAGATACGTCAAGTGAACATTGACTTGTGACATTATCGATGTCATAATCTAGAATCTACATATTTGAAGGTAAAGAAGATTGTATCAATAGCAAGCTTCTATATAAAAGGAAAGAGATGTGCAGGGAATTCAAGAATTATCACAGATACAAAACATTTAGAGACAATAAAAGACAATTATCAAATTAAATTAGAGACAGTAGAGAACATGGTGCAAATTAAAGTGTAGAATTAGGGTACAAGAGGTCAAAATAACATTAGGAATGGTATACAATGAAGCTCTCAACCCTCATCTATTAAGGGTGCTCGTGGAGGTCTACGCCATCCATAATTGACTAGCAATTCATCATCAGCATGTAATGATCTAATAGCATTGACAACTATGTATCTTTGTATATCCCTACTCATATGTCCTAGTTCATGACTATTCTCACATTCCACAAATGTGAAATTGGTTCTTGCACTCATCCCTTTACTACTATTGATTAAACCTGCTATGTTTCCTTGAGAGTAAGGTCTTCCGTCAACATAGAGTCTTTGTCCTTCTACATGTGTAATCCCTCTATTAGAAAGACAGGCTACATTGAGACATAACCCATAAGTACTCATGCTCTGAATGTAGCGAGCAAGCTGATGACATGGACCCCATCTATATATATAAGGGTGACCTCTGAACCAGGGGGCACATGCAAATCCTATGCAACAAAGAGGTCTCATCCTGCTCCACTGATGGTAGACGGAGAAATCATGTAGTGATTGCCCCAAAAGCTAAAAACCACTCCATCTAACAGAAGTGATCCTCTCTACCATCCTCCATATCATCTTTGATCATATGTCTATACTAGAGAATTCAAACAAGTAGGCAACGAATGACCTCCACCCGTCTCAGTTTGCTCAAAAGCACCATGAGTCATCTCATGTGAAAAGCACTCTGGTCGTGGCCTCCAATATGTGCCACGACAAGGAGCACACCAACATATAATAGACTCATCATAATAGAAATCATCCTAAATGAATTCATGTGCAGTTTTGGAGCTTTGTGCACCCAACCACCACTAGTAGAAGGTGGCAATGTACCCTCTGATTAGTCCGAATCTGATTTTCAAGAACCATAAAAACGTGAGACATTTATCAAATGATCAAAGTTAAAGAATCAATAAAAGTAACAAAACATTGAAATCTAACAAGTTCTTTGGTATATTCTAACACTTATTGTAATATGAAAAATGAATAGACACTACTGTATGGTGGAGACAAACAAGAGGAGGGTTGATATGTGCATGGAGACAAGTTCTTTGGTATATTCTAACACTTATTGTAATATGAAAAATAAACAAACGCTACTATATGGTGGAGACAAACAAGAGGAGGGTTGATATGTGCATGGAGACATGGCAATACCTCCGCAATGAGAGATCCCTACGCATCAGTTTTCCTCTACAGAAGGTGTGTGCCTTTGCTAATCTATATTATAATTAATATGAACTTTGCTAGATTGATTCTAACTATTCTATAATGTATGTTATTTTGTTTAATGAAATTTACATAGGAGGCAGCATGAAAGAGAGTGCAAGCAAGTCACACATCTAGACTAGGCCGAATTGATTCTAACTATTCTCTAATCTATGTTATTTTTTTAAATCAAATTTACATAGGAGGTGTTCCAATTTTAACTTTCAAATGTAATATTATTGAATGAAGGAATCAATAAGTCTTTGGTTTTGTCTTGATGTAGACCAAAGACTATGGTCGTGCACCGATGATGCAGGAGATGGAGTATGCCACATACTACGGCTACCGTGCTTTGCAAGGGATACTTACTAACAAGCCATATACAGTTGTGAGTATCACTGTTTTGTTTTGTAGTTTATTTTCATGTTAATTGTTATATATTTTTATTTGATTTCACTAACTAATGCAGGAGCAGTATGGCGAGGACAACATGATAGAGATGGCTCACAGGAGGCCAAGCGGTGATGTCGAGAGGCTAAGAGGAGCAACGGTGAGATCGCTAGCCATGGTGGTGATGATCATGGAGATGGGGGAAATGGTGGTCTTGCGGGTGGGGAGGGGTGGTGGCACTAGTGATGGTGATCATGAGTTTGATACTAGTGACTCGTGTAGTGATGACTCATATAGTGATCATGCCTAGGGATCTATTCTGTATATTTGAGGATGAGACTTGTATTGTATATGTAGGGATTTATCCCTATTCATTGTATAGACATATGTGAGGATGACTGACAACACCTAGAAACAATGCCTAACATTGCAAAAAAATTTAGCAACATTGTACACAATTGGCACAGTGTTACCAACTTTTCACATTAATTTAATGCAGATGCAGTCGAGATTTAATCTTTGGAGGACGTGTCTTTGCAATCCCGCAAGTGGCAAATCTTGGTTCGAAGGATTTTTGTGCTAGAGGATAAACTTAGGTAAATGCCAAGTAGAATTCGATAGTTTTATCTAATTAGAATGGATTATTTCCGAGTAAGTGGAGTTAATGACATGGATATAACAATTAGTGGACCATGAGTATTTGAGTTAATGTGACAAGATACTAACATGGTTACTTATCCATGAAGAAATAAATGCAAATCAATAATATTGAGTTGTAGTAATCATCCATGCACTTGCCACCAATTTGATGTGCAACTTAGAGATTGGAGTATGGAGAAAAAGGGTCACTTGCATTAAATTTGTTTATAAATGTATTTACAAAAAAACATACAATATAAAAATGTCAATTGTTGCTGGAAGAGGAAGAGGAAAGGGAGAGGAAGCCCAAACGGTGCTAAGTGGAGAAGAGGAAGGGGAGGAGTTAGTGGAAGTTGGAAAGTCATGAAAAGAGAGGGGGGGTACCATCCTATAAAGAGGGAGAGAGAGCAAAATAAAGAGAGAGGAGGGCGCCATCATCAAGAAGCAGACACTATCATCCTGCACGAAGCGCCATCAATTGAAGGAGGAAAGAGAGTGAAGATGTTTTCAAGCCATCCAAGCAAGAGGATTTGAAGAAACAATTGTAGCTGGAGGGGGCAAGAAGAAAGAATTGAAGTCAATGCCTCTCCCATAGCCATTGCCATGATCTTCTCTTTCTACCTCCATTTTTGAGCTTTTCTCTTCTCTTCTCTCTTAGTCATGGGCATAAAACCATGGAGGCTAAGCTCTTAAGCTTGGACTTAATCAAGATTAAGTCTTAAAAGAATTACAAGTGGCTATTTCTATGGCAACAATGCAATTGGCCAATGGATCTCTTGGAAGAGGGAAAATTATGAGCTCACCATTGGGAACGAGTTGATAGACTCCGCTGGGCTAGACTACAAAGGAGACAGCTCCCAAAGAGGCAATCACGATCCTCGTACTTCACGTAAGTGCCTTAACTTGTTTAACATAAAAAAAATTAATTCCACATAAATATTTCTTTGGTTTGGAATTTTAATGAAATTTCTTTAAACCCTAATTTCAACTCTTGATATTTTTTGGATTTTTTTAAAAAAATAAAAAATCGTTAAAAATGCTTTAAAATGGCTTAAAATGGTATAGATAAAATTCTATAAAATATTAGGTTAAAGAATGATGAGATGTGATATTTGTTTGACATAGTATGTACTACTAGAAGTATTTGTAAAGTTTATAGAATTTTTGAAATATGTTTACTATATCTTAAAAATAAAAAATAGTTATTTTGGATGAACATGTCCTTATTTTTTTGATAAAAATCATGTTTTTAATTCAATAAAATTTAGGATATTCTATAGAAAACCTAGGAATATTGTTTTGGATATTTTATAAAATATTATTAGGGTTTTAGAAAAAAGAAAAACTTATTCAATGTTATTACTTTTAACATTATTTATATAAAATATGATGTGTCTAACTTTACGCAAATTAAAAGTGTTGATGAGATATTAAGTTATACCAATATTGGACAAGGAAAATGTTTTAAGAAGAAAATTAGAGTTTGTGGGATTGAGTAATGTTAGTTGATTTGATAATAAAGTAAATTAGATCAAACTATTGGATTTATGCTTTGAAGTTAATTCTCGAAGGGATTAAAATCCTAGGCTTAGTATTTAAGTGTTTAATATAGAAATGGAAACGAAGTGTGAGATTAAGCAAACTTATTGAGTTTTCGATATTAGATTAGTTGGACTACTACAAACGAGTGTCCTAAATATTGAGGAAGGCTAAGATAAATCATATAAATTAGTTACCAATATCACCTATTTAGTGCAACAACTCCTAGGAGTTGACTTGACAACCTGGTAAAAATTGTATTGGTCTTTGGCCGGTCATTTTTTTGTGTGTTCGCCGAGAGCCAAGTACACTCGAATCGGTGATCGATCTCCCTAGGATATTAAAATCCTAGGTATTGATGAGTGAATACGAGGTCTCTTTTCTAAGAGACCATTTTTCAAATTTGCCCCGAAATTGCCAAACACTACAACAGAAACGAGGCATAGACGTGCATGTTAGACGCGCAAAGTCGGGCACGTCTATCAACCCATCTATAAGTGCGTGTAAATGTGCGTGTAAATAGATGCGAATTGTGCGTCTATATATCCGTGCAAATAGACGCTAATATAGACGTGCCAACAGACACACAATTATTTAACCACCTAAAATTGCAATTCACATAATTAAAAAACCAAAGTTAATAATTATTTAACCACCTGAAATTGATTCTTGAGCATGCACGTGTGCGCATGATAAAAACCATAGAATTAAGAATACACATTGAATCATTGAATTAAAAAAATAGATTTAATAATTGCTTTTTCATTGCTCTCTAATGAATGGAAGTTCCTCTAGTTGACAAGCGTGATATAAGTAATTAGCGGCAAGCGACAGAAACCTTACAATTAGTAGCAAGCATTGCAATATGTATCTCGTAATTTCTCTACGTACTTGAAGATGATAAAAAATACTTCCTTTTTATTATGGAAAATTCAATTTAGCTTTAAACTTGACTATTGATTCTTGAGTATGCACGTGTGCGCATGATAAAAACCATGGAATTAGGAAAACACATTGAATCAATAAGCAAATTACGTATATTACAGTAAATGATCCATCTCATCTTCAATGAGATCAGCCCTTGCTAAACTGTCTACTTCTAGGTCTATGTTACCAAGAGGTAACGAAACAAATTAGTCTATCCCACGATCAGATGTGTTGCTATATTGCTCAATAACTTCATCAATATTATCGACAATCACATTATTGTCTTCTTCTGCGTTTCCTTGAACATCCTCGTGAGGTTCATGTTGTACTATATCACGCATATCATCCATTATGGTGTCATCATGCACATCATTATTAATTGTTGGATTGTCATCTGCTATCTCCATGTTGGTAATATTACCATATATTGGTTTTGAACAATTAGATATAGGGATGACATACCACCATCGGTTATTGTTTACCATTGGATGATACACAACCTGTATTTGAAAAACAAAAGCAAAAAACTTAAGTACTTATTATATTGTGTATATGTATCACATGTATACATATAAAAAAATTAGCCTTTGCATATATACCTGCTCGCATTGTTGAGGTAGTACTAATGTGTCATTCTTGTTTTGGTGAAATTTTGTAGAGTCAATGATTACAAAACCACTTGGATGACGTCTGATTGTGCAATACTCACCATTTGTTACCACTTCTTTAAACCACTTCACATCCAGTACATATATAAAGAATTGTCTGAAGTCAAGCTTCAGAATATCTTGGATCAAGCCACAATAACCTTCCATGGCATGGCTATCCTTCCATTTGAGAAGTGGGGCATTGACTTTGTGGGTCCTATCACCTCATTGTCTACTACTCAGAAGAGGTACATTATAGTAGCAAACTGATTATTTTACAAAATGGTCAGAAGCATGGGCGATGAGGAAGGACAATGCAAAAGAGACTGCAAGTTTCCTCTCAGAGCAGATTATCTGCTGTTTCGGTCCACCGAAGGAACTAGTGTCGAACCGTGGAACCCACTTTTTGAATAAAATGATCAAAAGCGTGACTGAAGCTTGGCAAATCAAGCACAACAAAATGACCCCCTATAATCCGCAAGCCAAGGGGCAAGTCAAAAGTACTAATAAGTAGCTTGTGGGTATCTTATCTAAAATAGTCTCGGAGAAGAAACGAGATTGGGACATGAAGTTGTATGTGGAAATATGGGCGTACAATACAACGTTCAAGCGAGCTACTGGCCATACTCCATTTAAATTAGTTTATGGGGAAGAGTGTGTGCTACCCCTCGAAATCGAGTTGCCAACCATATGGTTTGCAATTAACCACTCTTTGGGAGACGAGGTTGCACTCTTTGAACTTTTCACGACCATAGCCCACCTGGATGAGCTAAAATTGCATAGCTTATTACACCAAGAGGTAGCTAAACGTCGGATGAAGCAATTGCACGACCTTAAAGCAAAGAAGTATACCTTTAAAAAAGGGCAATTAGTTATGTACTACGATGTGCGTAGGGAGCTGTTTCTAGGGAAGCTGGAACCTAGATGGGATGGCCCCTACAAGATTGTCATGATAGGAAAAAATAGGTCTACAGCTCTACTAGTTGATCTGTAGGGAGTAGAATTTAAAAATAAGGTTAATCCTAATAAGATTAGACCTTATTATTTCTAAGTATGCTAACACAGGAAAATGCATTGCAGGTCCAGGCTGGGGCTGATTTGAGACCTGCAAAAGAGCTTAAAGGTGGTTGATGGGGCGGTTAATTCCTTATTTGGAGCACCCATATTTGGAGAAGAGATACCATCAGGGGAAACTTATCTGGTGGAGAAAAGGCTACAAAGTGATTGAGCAAGAAGACGAAACCTTTGTGTGGGAGATCAAAGTCTTCTGCCATCACTGCTTACAAATGTTGACAAGTATGCCTATTGAGTTTAATGAAGAAGGTGGGATGGAGCCGTCACTTCATCCCCTAAACATGCTAAATTGTGTATGCCCATCACGAAAGGAGCATATTATTATATATATGTACTATTTCGGGGAGGGATGTGGAGGTGCTATTCTATTTGATCTCGTTAGGCCAAGAGGGTCAATTTTGTGAGGTTTTAAATGTTTTATTTCATTAGGCCAAGAGGGCCGATCAGTTTTTGTAGTAAAATGCTTTATTTCATTAGGCCAAGAGGGCCAGTCATCTGTTTAGTACGGGTGCGGTTAATGGTTTCTTGTTTTAGTCCTGTGCTAGACAGGTTTAAAGAAGATCTTGGAAGGAGCCTATGTCGCGCGGAGACTTCTCGTGGCCCTATCCAGGTGATATCTCTCATTTACGAGTACTGTGTTTTTATGCTTTATGTGTCTGTGTACTTGTAGGGGATTTTCTTTTCTTGTTGGGGACCGGCATCCAAGGCATCGAAAGACATGTTTTAGAAGGCAGTTCTAGTGACCCTGTTCTGCTAGTTTGCTAGGCAGCCGTTCTAGGAGTTCTTGTTAGTTGTGAGGCAGTTAGAGAATCCTACGAGAGGGAAAAATGATGATGATAGAAAGGAAAAAAAACCCTGAATATCTCAAAGAAAATAAATATATACAAAGGTGTGTAAAAAGGGATTCTAACCCCTATACAAGAATAACAAAAGGAAAAATCTTGGAAGCAGTTGATCATCGCCTTGCGAATGCTTGGTAGGTTCCTGGGGACGAGTTAGACTCGGGGCCGATGCCTTGTCTTCCCAGGGGTGGCGTCTCGCTGGAAAAGAAGAAAGTAAGGAAGGTTGGAGCGAAAATAAAAGTGAGCGTCAAAAAAGGATTAAGTGTCGCCTCGTGTGGGCTTGGTAGGTTCTTGGGTACCGAGACAAGACCCGAGGCTGATGCCCTGTTCTCCTTGGGTCACTACGCTCAGCTCCCTCCTTTTTACACACCTTAGTATGTGGGAATAAAAACCTAAAAGAAGAAATGTGCTAAAAGAAAATACTTCTTGATCAGGCTATAGGAGTCCTCACCTAGTAGGAGCTTTTGGGGTGTGTTGTCCTTAGTTAGGTAGGTAGTTCAAACCACCACTTAGGGCGATTTCTTTGATAGCTCTTTTTAGTTTGGCCGTGTTGGAGCAGTCGGTTGACTAGCTTTGGACCTTCTATCAGATTATGCTAGGTCTACTCCTTGTGGATTTCATGCCTTGGTTTTGTCAGGGCTAGGGCGAGCACTGTGCTGTGTTTTAATATGTATCTATTTTGTATCAGCTTGATGCTTCCTTTGGTTGTTTTGTGTAGATCTGTTGTGGGACTCGACGGGCTGAGTCGCCCTATCCCGTGGTCGCCAATGAGAGCGGAGTTTTGAGCCCGGAATGTACCTAAAATTTGCCAAAAAATTCGGAATTTAAGGGAAAAAATCTTCGACATCGAAGGCGGCGGCTGCAACTAGGACGATTTTAAATACCAAGTGAAAGACGGCTTTCAAAAGGCACCCGAGCGACACTTGTAAATTTTTCATAATTTTTTCGACTGCCGTGCGGGATGCCCGGAGCTGCCAGTTAGTGCGGGATGCCAAGATGGACGCGCACGATTTTTCAGAGGTCAAATCGGAGTCCGGATGCGAAAGTTGCCAGAAATGGGCCCAATTTGAAAAGGTGGACAAAAATTAAGGCCAAAAGGGGGTTCCCTTTGGAAGGGGGCAACCCCCCTCCATTTTTTATCATGCAGGCGGCAGCATCCTCACGCCATGAACGGCGCAAAAAATCGGCCCCCCCTCCCCACAAAATCGATCATGGAGCATCAAGGTAACCCATACAACAGACAATAACCGGCAAATTCTCCTTCTTCCCTGATCCTATTGCTGCCCTTTGCGTGAGATACGACTGATTGAATGGAGAGATCAGAATCTAGTATTTCTCTCTCCTCCCTCTCTCTCCTCTCTATGGACTGTTCATGCGCACTATCTTGAAGGAGGAATCGGGAAGGAGATTGAAGAAAACGCTAATAGAGATTGATGGAGATGCTGAAGATTGATGTGCACCATTGGATTGAGAGCAATGGAGGCTCCGTCCACTGGTCACGCAGTCATTTTATGCGTCTCGGGTTTCGTAAAAAACATGGTATGACCATTTTTATGAAGAAAATGAAGGGTTTTTTGTATTTTATGATGGTAATGATGTTTTTATTTGATGAAAAATTGTTTGAGTGCTGGTTGCATCATGATTAACTAGTGTTTATAAAAAAAATTTGATTTTGCAGTGATTTACATGCACTATTTAATTCCCGTAAAACTCGAAATGCGGTTTTTAAGCGGTAAAATGATAGTTTTGTCGTTTCGGGTGGGTGAAATGTGTTCCTATGGGGGAAAATAAAAAATAAACTGATTATTAGCACGCTGAAGTGATTGGAACAAGAAAAATAAAAAATAGCATATTTTATTAACAAATAAATCAAGAAAATGGAAAAAATAAGGAAAAAAATAGAAATACGCTTCACAAAAATAAGGAAAAATATATTGTTTGTGGATGTATGGTAGTGGCAAAGCATGAGGTTTAGCCTCAGTTTGCCCTATCTCCTTGTCAAAGTTTGTGATTTATCGCTTTTCATACATCAAAACATGACAAAATGAACCTCTACACCTATGCAACGAAAGCAATACCTAAACGTAGGGGGTGGGATGTTTGAATGGTGCGATTTGCGTGCTGATTGTTGCTGATTTGTTGATGCATATCATGACATAGAGTTTGTTGTATTTTATTTAAGAGGATAATAGCACGAGTGTTGTCTCGGTGCTATCCTTACATCGCCGCAACGAGTTAGTGAATGAGCATTGGAAAGCCTAGTTGTGCACAACACGTTTCTAATTGAAAATTATGTTTGAGCACTTTAGGATCATCCACTTTTGCATGTGCATGTCAACCATGGTATCAGAATACAAAAGACTGGATGTATAGCACCTATTTTTGATTACGATGACCCATGCTTGAGTGTGGAAAGGCAACCTAAGCCGTAGGATAGTTGTTCGTTTCTTGGGGAATTATTTGGTAGGGACACATGGTATCTCCTAGAATACTTTCAAAATGAGAGAGTGGAGTTTGTTCGTTTGTTCTATATGTTGAGTAGCACATCAAGGGGCCAATCCCTGTGATGTAGGAGAGCTATAGTGGTACCGTAGTGATTCCACTGAGAGGTTGCCTCCCATGTATGTGATTATCGTGGCATTTATTGCCAATGAGTATGGGTTCTCCCTCTGTGGAGTTTATAGAAAGGGAATCGTTGGACTACAAAACTAAAGACACATAGGTTAGGCTTTAGGACAGTTCGTCCTTTAGCAGCAGATAGACGCTCCTAGCCCACGAGGCCGTGTGGGTGTGGTTGTCTGTTATGAGCATGAGGCCTGGCTAGTGCCGTAGCCAGTGCCGGCCCATTTGAGGTCCCTTCATAAGGCATAGTTCTTAATGAAGATCCTGTTCCAACCTGTTAATCCAAGAAAGCTACACACATCTTTAACAGTAGTTAGTGGTGGCCACTCTTGGACATCCTTGACCTTTGTAGGATCTACAGAGATTCCTTCATTTGACACAATAAATCCAAGGTATTCAATCTGCCTCTTGAGGAAGGCACACTTTTTCTTACTAGCATTGAGCTCATGCATTCTCATGGTCTCAAGGACGATGCGAACTTGGGATTCATGATTCTCCTCTTCCTTGGAATAAACCAAGGTATCATCAAAGAAGAAAAGCACAAAATTGTCAAGATATGGTCTAAAAATGTCCTACATTATCCTGTTAAAGGTGGCAGGGGCATTAGTCAATTTGAATGACATTACTGTGAATTCAAAATGACCATATCTTTTGTTGAATGCTGTCTTAGGAATATCTTTTTCTTTGATGCGAATCTAGTAGTATCTTGACCTCAAATCGATATTGGAGAAAATTTTTGCTCCCTGCAATCGATCTAGTAACTCATCTATCCTTGGGATAGGATATTTATTTTTTATGGTTACTTGGTTCATGCCTCTATAATCGATGCAAAGGTGAAGTGTACCATCCTTCTTCTTGTGAATAGGATTGGAGCTCCCCAAGGAGAACTACTGGGCCGTATGTACCCTTGGTCCAATATCTATTTGAGTTGTTAGCTTAATCTCATGATCCGCTTCTCTAGGTGGCGGTAATTCAGTCAACTCTTCTAGAAACACATCCGCATATTCTTTTAGCCATGATGATTCTTCATTGGTGTCCTCTACTTGTTCGGTTTGTTTAGCTTGATCAAGTAGACAAGTAATCCTTTTCTTATTCCTTGAACTATTCACGTTGCTTTAGCTAACTGGATCTTTGGTTTACCTACTTGTCCTTGTGTTGTAACTAGCTCGCCTTTAGAGTGGTGTTGGTGTCTCCACCACCTATTCTGCATGGCGATGGGGGCATCATTGTCTCCATCTTCTACTTCATCGTCATCTTCTTCATTATCATGATCCTCCTCATCATCATGATCATCATCATGGTTATCGTCCACATCATCATCGCCTTCTCTCTCATCGCGTCTCCATCTTCCTCAGCCATGTCGTTAGCTTCCTCCCCCACCCCACCACCTATTCGACGATAAAAGGGGGTGATTTAAGAAAATTTCAATTAAAGTTATTAAAAGGGGGTTTTTTTTTGGGCTACGGGCGGGGAATGTTACATTCTCCCCTAGCTCATGTAGCAGTTCTCTATTCATCATGCCATCCACTGCTTTACACAGACTAAATCAGGTCATCTTTCGCCACTGCTCAGCCCACATGAGACACCCAATTTCACCCTAAAGCCCTCCTTATGAGGATGCCTCGTTGAATCTGGAGTTTTCCCGTGCAACTCCAATGGAACAAATGTTCCAGGCTATGTCTATTATGGTGGTTTAGATCAAAAATACTAATCAAGCCCTTCTTAGTTATCTATTGATGAAATGCTCCCACACACATAAGCCTAACCCCAAGATGCATCCCAAAGCATTTTCCCGCCTTCACACAAAAGATGTTTTGACATGGTTGGATCATTTTGAGAATGTTGTTAGCTATCAGCAATGGCCCAATACCCACAAAAAGAAATGGAGGTCCACACTCTACTCGAAGGCATAGCCACCATGTGGTTTGTCCAGCAAGCAAGGATGCTATCAAAATAGATTGAGTAAATCAAATACCTTTGTTAATTCAAAATTTTGCTAATCACAATGTCACGTAGACTACTCTCTAGAAAATTAAAAAATTGATGCAACAACAATTCAAACTAGTAGCACAATTTGCAGTTAAGCTAAAGCAACTATTACTGCGTGTTGATCGCACCATGTCTGAAGAAATGAAGTTGTTCTTCCTTTGTCTTTGCCTTCACCATGATTTGTCCCACTAGATTTGAAACCAAGGCTCGACTTCCTTTCATGTAGCAATCTAGATTGCACAATGAATTGAAAGCACAACACATAGTGTAGAAAATAACATCTTGGTAACACATCTGGTTCCTCCATGACAACAGTTTGATTATCAGCCTTCCTCCATGGACATCGACATTGAAAACACTCAAGTCAATAATTGCCATGACATACCAATTAAGGATGCACAAGGCTACCCAAAATGTTTCTATTGCAACCAATATGAACATATTCACAAGCATTGTCGACGACTATGAGCAAATCATCAAGTACGAAACACTCAAGTCCAATTAGCCGATGCGGCAACTTTAGTAGCACTTTCGAAAAACATCTGAGTGGGTGGCTCATGGAAGGGTACCCCCCACAAATTCATGATGCTTTAGCAACTTCCGGGCGCATGATGTGTTCAATGTTGGTCCAAACCTTGGATCGGACACACCCCATGAAGCATTTTTAGATTCAGATAGCACCATATCCTCTATCAGCCAAAATTTATTAGAGCATTCAGGTATTTCCACAAGCAAAACCACTCTTGTCTCTATATTATTTGGAGATAATAAATAATTATATCACTCCCACACTCTATCCCATTACACCTTTCATGTATTACACAAGGCATTCATACATGATTTTTATGTATTGCAACGTCAATTATTTCCTTTAACTTTGGGTTGTGACTGGTTTGTCAAAACTTCAGCCCATTTGCACTTTGATAGCCATCATTTAGTCTTGCCCCAAGAACTTCCCATACCCATGATGTGTTCTTCATGAGACCCCAACTTTTTCCAAACACAAATCACATTGGTTGATATAACTATATGCACGAACGGTACTCACTCTCTATTACACAAGTTCCCTAGGCTCTTTCTCAAACCAAAAAAGACCACCATAGTCAATCTTCCAATCCATCACTCCATTAATATGGGCAATGCTTCCCCAGTCTGCATGGCATCTCCGT
Source organism: Lygodium microphyllum (assembly GCF_053477565.2). Lineage (NCBI taxonomy): Eukaryota > Viridiplantae > Streptophyta > Polypodiopsida > Schizaeales > Lygodiaceae > Lygodium > Lygodium microphyllum. The sequence continues at coordinate 49,710,810 of NC_141158.1, read as the reverse complement.
GATAGTCTCCATTGGAACAACAAAGGATTAATGACGTTGTTCAAGACATGCTCAAAAAGGGAATCATTCAGACTTCATGTAGTGATTGGGTTTTTGAGCCTCATTTAGTGAAGGAAGAAGAAGGTACATATAGGTTTTGCATTGATTTTTGCCCCTTAAATAAGGTAATCATCAATGAAGTCTACTTGTTACCTCGTATCAATGACCATCTCGACCAGTTAGGCAAATCTAGATATTTCACCTCCCTTGATTTAGCCTCTTGGTATTGGTAGATTCCCCTTAATCCTGGGGACACTCACAAAATAGCCTTTAGAACCCTTATGGGCTTGTATGAATTCACATGTATACCTTATGGCCTCTCAGATGCAAGCAGTTCATTTCAATGAACTACTAACTCAAATTTCCATGACCTCATCCTCAAGGGTGTTCTCCTCGTCCATTTGGATGATATTCTCATCCATACCCCAACTTGGGACAAACATCTTGGAGGAAGTACTAAAGTGATTGTAGAACTTTCATTTGCATTGGTCTGGGATTTTATCAAATTTCACCCATATCTTCATGGAACCACTCTCACTATCGAAATTGACCATCAACCCATCATCCCTCTTCTGCAAAAATATCACCCACCAAGATGGCTTCTTTGATGGGCTTTGGTTCTTCAAGGATACCAATTTACAATCAGATACATGAAAGGATCGACCTACTATATCACTAATTAAGGAACTACACTTGCTACACTTGCCAATAGCTTAAATTGCCCAATCAAAAACCCGACTATCTCTCACTAATACAGTTGAACGAACCATTTGAGATGGTTGACTGGGATCTCATAGGTCCATTTCCTACTTCTGTGGGAGGAAACAAATGATAGATTATCTAACTAGGTGTTCTAAAGCTCAAGCACTCCAGGATACTGTAACGTGTCCCCTAGTATCATCCAGGACACGTCTCAGCAGTCCATCGGAAAGGATGTCTAGAAAGCTCCACCCGGCACTCCCATGGAATGTTACGGGTTTTGCGATCTAGTTCTTCCCACGTCTGCCACGTAGCAGGAGTATCCTGGCCGTTCCCACTTAGGATCGACCGGAATTAGGGTTTTCCTAATGGGTCATTAGCTAACAGCAACTAGCGTCAGACCCGAGCGAACTACTTTACGCAGAAATGCCAGGTCCGAAGCAGATTCACGCTGCACTTGGTTCAAGGAGAATGGGAAACGAGAGGGATGCAAAGCTCAACCTCTCTGCCATAAGGCATAGTCCCATTCCGTTCCCCTAAAACAGCGTAAATCGGGTAAGACATAACTCTAGGTCATCGTTCTCATTATTCTTTTTGATGATGATGATCATTCCGCTGTTCTTCGAGATTTTTGAGAAAAGTTCCCGGCTAACCGGGACCACCCAATCGTAGGACGGACCCATGGCCCATCCTCCGCACTTTCCTCGGTTTGTTTTAGTTATGTAATTATCTAACACATTAATTTGACATATAACAATCAGCTTCTTTAATTAACCTTGTTAAGCACTGGTTCCTTCACGTAATCTTATCACGTGACATAGAAAAACAACATCAAGCAAGTTCTTTTAACATTTCATCATTTTATCTTTGAAATACAAGGAGTTCCGCCCGTAGGCTTTTCCATAATCTGGCCAAAGGCTAACCACTCATCTCCAGGGATCACTATTCCAAGCTTCCGCCCGTCAACTAGTATGCGGGCCTCGAGATCCAATCCCGAGTCACGTTAGCCTCTTGTGCAGGATCCGGAAGACGAGGGATTTATGGCCAGAGCCCCCCCTGGCACCCAAGCGTCCTCCTGCTCCAAGTAGAACTCAACGGAGAGACCTCTCGCGGCAGGTTCGGTCCACGTTCCTGGCGCGGTCAACAACCCCCTTGGTTAGGGTCAGGCAGGCAGTCGGGGGTAACTGAAGCTGCCTCTCCCTTCAGGCCTTTAACCTGAAGTATAGGTACTTATTTAATTTGTAATTCATAATTCAAACAAAGCCCTAAAATCTCTAGCAAGCACAAACATTTCCATTAATCAACCCAGTTGTATGGCAAACTGCTAAGGAAGTGTTCTTTCCTTTTTGAGTGTATCAACACTCGTTCCCAAGGTGTCTTGTAACTTGGCAATATCTCTTACATTCCGGTGTAGGGCATACCCAACTTGGTTAACCCTAAGGTACCTTAGATATGCTAGTTTCTGGTTTACAACTTTCCTTATTTAGAAGGATATCCAAAAATACGTCTTTTTGCAATATGACTTGCGTAAGGATCTGCCGTCCTTGATGAGGGGTTTTCCCTTTTCTCCTTGTGAATCAATCACAAAATGATTTCATACATGTTACACAAGTCCTGCGATGGAATAATCTGTTTAGATTCTTTAAGCTGACGTATGTCAGGCCTAGGGTTTCTTCATTTAAGAACCTTAGGGACAAACCCTAGTTTCTTATCTTTATGAACTTATTGTCCCTACAGTAAGGAAAGTAGTCAAGTGTTTAGGGTATGAATGTTTCTATGTTTAGATTGGTTTAATTAACTTTTGGAAGGTAATATTAATCGTCTTGTCACAGTTTTACTATCCTTGTGACAATTTACTTTCCCAATCAATACAGTTTGATTTGGCATATAGCATAATGCCAAGGTGATACAAAGAGCGACAATACTCCTTGGGACAAAAAGGCCTAGCTATGAAATTGGTGTATACACACTTTATTAGTCCCAAGTCCTCAAATAGCAGGGAAAAAGTGTTAATAGAGTGTCATCCAGCAGTCCCCTTTTACATTTCCTTTCCAAACGAGTTCGTATATCTAATTTTTATACTTGTTAATTCCTAACATTTAACTTCCATTTTCTTTAAAGATGAACTCATGCCAAATAACAACAATTTCCTTGCTAAGATGTGCAACTAGCAAAGATAACTCCCTAGTAATTTGAGCATCGAAAGAAACCTTTCTTGAATTTAGCTATTTACCATGAATCGTTGCGAAAGGAATAAGACTAATGGTGCAAGATATAATTTCTACACTTTAGGAATATATTACTATAGTAAATGGTTAATCTTGCTTGTAATTTTATAATGCTTGATGCAATTTGAAGAAAGCTAAGTTGTATACATTGTCATTCATAAGCTAACTCCTTCGTTAAAAATAACTCGAACAAATATATCCTATCCTTAACAATTTTTCTTTGCATGATCGACTTAAAACCCAATTAACACCAAGAAGAAAAAACCTGGCTTTGAGGTGAGATATCCACATGGATACCGGGAGATGACCCTCCCGCAGCTACACCTTGGACTTTCTTCGGCGGCATCGTAGTTCAAATGTGAGATAGCCTTTTCCTTTTTCTTCTTGGAATTCCACCGTCTTCTCCTTCCTTTTCTTTTACCTTTTTCCCACTCTTCCTCCTTCACTCCCTCTTTTCACTCCCTCTACTTCCCTCCCTATCTTTTATCTCACGGGTATTTCTCCCTTACGGGATACCATACGAGGCCATGATGATGAATTGGATTTTTAGGACATGGGAGTGTGTGGACACCGGCTTGTTTGATAAAACTAAGAACACAAAGCTCAACTAAGAGAGCACTTGCACAAAAAGATCTAAAAAGTGAATGAAGGAATTAATGTAAGAGAATGAAAGTCTGCAAGGTAGCCTAAGGACAAAGTAGGCCTATGGGTGTGACTTGAGTAGTCTAAAGAGCTAAGGGGGGGAAAGAAACAAGGGCTTAGGGGGAATTAAAACCCGGGGGGGGGGGGGGGGGAAACAAGGGCCTTATGGAACCCCAAGGGGGGAAATTCCAGGGGGGGAAAAAAAACATAAGGGGGGGGGGGGGGGGGTGAAAAGGGGGGCTAGAAGGTTCTTTTTTTTTTGGGGGGGGAAAGGGGGCTTATAAAGCCCCCTTAGAAGCTTCCCCCCAAGAAGCTTCTACAGCTTCAGAACCACGTGGCAGGGGGGAAAAGAGAATCAACACCAAAGGCGGCGTTCTGACGGAGGCAGGGGCATGGTTTACGACTGCCTAGGGCGATGGATTACGACGGCGTCTCCTCCTTCAGCAATCCGGCAGGGTTGTCTCTTCGGCTTCTTCTCTCACGGCTCCCTTCATTTTTCTAGCGCCCCCCCTGCCTCGTTTAAATAGTGGAAGGGAGGGGGATCTTTCCTCACGGCATGTCATTACGCATGGTCCCCCTCCCTCCTAAGGCTCCACCAAGGAGCTTATAGCTCCTTCTATTCCCCTCCCCCTCCAGCTCGTCAATCGGCTAGAGGGATAAGGGGGGAATTTAAAAAAAATCCATAAATCCCATTTATTTCCTTAATGAGGAATATTACATTCTCTCCCCCTTGGAGGAATCAAGATGTCCTCATCTCGAGATAAACTGGGGATATTGATGGTTGAGAGTGCCTTCATCTACCCAGGTGGCATCCTCTTCGGAATAATCTTTCCACTGGACGAGGCATTCTCTTAAGGTTCTAGAACTTAACTGTCTTTCCCTAACATCTAAGATCCTTTTTGGCCTTAGTTCAAGGACTCCTTGACTAGGCATTGCAATTTGTTGGTCATCAAGTACATGATTAGGATTGGGTACATATTTTTTCAATAGGCTGATATGGAATACATTCTGAACCTTTAGGTTCTCAGGGAGTTGCAATCTATAAGCATTGGGTCCTAGGCATTTGAGGATTTTATACGGCCCACAATACCTTGGACTTAGCTTCTTGCATTCTCCTCGGGATAGAGAACTCTTTTTAGGGCGTACCTGAATGAAGACCATGTCTCCTTCTTCGAAGAATCTTTCTTGACGTTTCAAATCTGCATATGCCTTTTGTCTATCCTTGGCTGCTTGTATGTCTTGTCTTATTGACCTTATTTGATCATCCATGTCCTCCAACATTTGTCTTGAAGCTTCAACTCTTAGGGTTGGATCAGAAAAGTTTAGGGGACTTTGACAATCATGACCATACAATGCCTGGAAAGGGGTCATTTGAATGCTCTGCTGGTAAGAAGCATTGTAGGCAAATTCAACTAATGGCAAGTATTGAATCCACCTCTTCGGCTCTCGACAACAATATGCCCTAAGCATATCCTCAATGATTTGATTTACTCGCTCTATTTGGCCATCTGTTTGGGGATGGTAGGCGGTGCTAAAACAGAGTTGAGTCCCAATAGCTTCAAAGATAGCTCTCCAGAAGTGTGATGTGAAGAGAGAATCTCAATCACTAATGATTCTTCTAGGTAACCCATGTAGCTTGAATATCTCCTTGATAAACAATCTTGCAATGTCGGAGGCTTTATAGTTTGTCTTTACTGGAATCAGGTGTGCGACCTTGGTAAGCATGTCAACCACAACCATAATGGAATTGTATCCTCCTTGGACTTGGGGTAAGCCCACAACAAAATCCATACTGATGAATTCCCATTTCATTTGGGGAATGTCAAGCGGTTGCAGTTTCCCTGGCATCATGACATGTTCGGCCTTGATACGTTGGCAAGACAAACATTCAATGACATACTTGAGAACGTCACCTTTAAGCCTCTCCCAATGGTAGCTCTTCCTAACTGCATTAAGAGTTTTTGCATAGCCAGGATGTCGTGCGAAAGGAGAATCATGAGCTTCCCATAATATCTTCTGCTTAAGTGACTGGCTTGTTGGTATACATAGCCTTGTTATGTAGTAGACAAGTCCATTATCAATGGAAAATTCTTGATACTTAGCTTGCAACTTCTGATTCTGCTCCTTGGTAGATATTTCCTTTATCATTGTTTGGTAGGCCAAATCATGGTATGCTTCATCTCTAGCTAGTTCAAGTATAGGGTTGTTTGGCATAGATACCTTTGTAGCCAGAGATCTGGCCATTGATGGATTCTGCAAGATTAGGGAATTTAGGAATGCCTTGCGACCGAGTGCATCGGCAACTACATTCTCCTTCCCTGGTCGGTACTTGATTTCAAAATCATATTCCTCCAATACTTCAATCCACCGACGTTGCCTCATGTTGAGCTCGTTCTGGGTAAAAATCCATTTGAGACTCTTATGATTGGTTACTACAGTAAACTTGTTACCCAACAGGTAGTGTCTCCAAAGCTTTAGAGCATGGATGACAGCTAATAATTCGAGATCATGGGTGGCATAATTCTTTTCATGACTCTTCAATTTCCTTGAAGAGTATGCTACTGGATGACCTTCCTGCATAAGTACACACCCCAAGGCAAGAATGCTGGCATCAGTTACTACCTCGAACTCCTTATTGAGGTCAGGAAGTTTTAGAATAGGTGCTGATACCAAACTTTGCTTCAATTTGTCAAAGCTATTTTTTTCGGAAGTTGACCATGTAATAGAAGTCTACTTCTTTAGTAAGTCTGTAAGAGGTGCTGCAATCAAAGCATAGTTTTTTATAAAGACCCTATACCATCCTGCCAATCCAAGAAAACTACGTATTTCTTTGACGGATATTGGTATTGGCCATTCAAGCACATCTCTGACTTTGACTGGGTCTACTGATATTCCTTCTGATGATACTATGAATCCCAGATATTCAATCTGACGCTTGAAGAATGCACACTTCTTCATTTTTGCATACAGCTTATGGGACCTCATTGTCTCAAGGACAATCCAAAGTTGAGGTTCATGATCTTCTTCTTGTTTAGAATAGACTAAAGTGTCATCAAAGAAGACAAGCACGAAATCATCAAGATATGGTCTAAAAATATCCTCCATTAATCTATTGAAGGTGGCAGGTGCATTTGTAAGCCCGAATGACATAACCAAGAACTCAAAGTGTCCATATCTTGTATTGAAGGCTGTTTTTGGAATATCTTCTTCCTTGATCCTTATTTGATAGTAACCTCACCTGAGATCAATCTTGGAGAAGATCTTTGCACCTTGAAGAGGATCAAGAAGCTCATCCATTCTAGGAATAGGATACTTGTTCTTGACTGTTGATTGATTCAACCCTCGGTAATCAATACATAGTTGAAGTGTCCCATCTTTCTTTTTCTGGAATAGTACTGGAGCTCCCCACCGTGAGTTGCTAGGCCGGATGTAACCCTGATCCAGTAGTTGCTTGAGCTGTTCCTTCAACTCAATTGCTTCAGGTATGGACATTCTATAAGGTCTCTTTGCAATTGGTGCAGCTCCAGGCACTAGCCTAATTTCATGATCTACTTCTCTTGGAGGCGGAAGTTCAAGCAATTCCTCAGGGAATACGTCAGCGTATTCCTTCAACCAAGAAGGTCCTTCATGAGACTCTTGCTTTTGATCTAACTTGTTGAGTTTGATCAGGTAAACGGGTAATCCTTTTCTGACTCCTTTTATGATCCGAGATACTTTGGCTAATTGGATTCTTAGCACTCCTGCCTCACCTTGAGTTGTGACAAATTCCCTTTAAGAGTTTCAAAAGGAAACTTGACCCTTTCCACAGTGGATGTGGGCGTCATTAGGCTTAAGCCAATCCATCCCGAGTAGACACTCATGGATACCTAAATTCATGACTCTGAATTTGACTGAGGTTTTCTTTCCTCCCAGAAAGAATTCCACCTTAGCAATTTGCCTAGTACAAGTTACCTCACGACCGTTTGCCGATTCCACAAGCAGGGTAGGTGCTTCTACTGTGGCTATTCCTAATCTTTTTGCACATGATGGTGAGATAAAGGAATGTGTACTGCCACAATCAATCAAGGTTTTCAAACCTTTACCTTGATAGTCCCGACGGTGCCTGAATCACCGAGAACTGGCGATTCGGCCCTTTCTTGTGTAAAGCGGCATGGACAGTCGCTCTTTCGAATTCTGCTTCCATAGTTGAATCTTCTCATCTTCTTCTTTGCATCTTTTCCTATTGGCAATGCAGGCGGTTCTTCCTCTTCCACGGGTGGCGGCTCCTTGACCACGTCCTGCACCTTGGAAAGGTGTTTGACGATGTCCCCCGCTGAGCTTGGGACATTGCCTCTTGAAGTGACCGGGTTCGTTGTAGTGGAAACATCGGAGGTTTCGGCCATTACTTTGAGTAGGAACAAAGTTGTTGACGTTATTTGTCCGTGCTTTCTTCCTTTGTCCCTGATTGTGACCTTGAACTCTCTTCACTTGAGGTCTGAATGCTCCTCTGTTCGGATCACTATAGGACCAAGTTTTATTACCCCTTGGTCTAGCTTGCACCTCCTGAATTATAGGTGCCGCTCGAATGAGTGCATCCTGAAGATCTGATGGACACATAGATTCGAGATGGGTATTTACGGGTGGATTTAAGCCCGCGCAAAATTTGGACACCTGCTGCGTCATGTCCATCTGTGGCGCATACTTTAAAAGTGAGACGAATTTAGATTAGTATGCGTCCAGAGTGAGTCCTAGCTGTTTTAGCTCGTAGAACTTATTTATTTTCTGCGTACGATATGCAGGTGGCAAATATCTCCCATGCACGGCTTTCTTTAACTTCTCCCAGGTAACGGACCCCTCTGAAGTCCCTTGATCCCTGCACCATTGTTTCCACCAAAGTCTGGCTTCGCCGGTGAGTTTTAACTTGGCGAGCATGGCCTGATTGGTAGGTGCAGTACCAACTGCTTCAAAGTAATCCTCCATAGATTCAATCCGAATTTCAGCATCAAAGTGGACGAATCTGCCTCTCCCGTCAAACTTGGGTGGCTTTATCTGCTTGAGGAGGAACTTCTTCTCCTGGGTCACAGCAGTACTTGATGTAGGGGGCGAATTTGGAACCTGTACCTGGGGTTGTGCCTGGATAAAAGTTTTCTTAACGTTATTATATGATAATTGACGTTAGCTTATCTTTAGTTCAGCTATCTCGTAAATCATGAAGCTACTTAACTTTTTAACAACTCTGATGCACAGCCAGATATTGATAAAAGAAGTCTTTATTTATATTTACATGGGCGTAGCCTTATACAACGTCTCGTGTGATGATAATCCAATCATTACATTCAGTTTGGGGAGAACAACATTGTATTGCATTTGTCTACAGGAACTGTGTAATAGTAGGGTTTTGGGTCATGGATCTTTAGGAATCGATAATTCATTGGAAGTTCAGGATACCCTTTTTGTTGGAATCCATACTTCTCATGGCGGCCCAACACTTTAATCCTGTCGGCTAGGATTACACGGGTTACTTCCTCATATACATATGAGTTCATTTCAACCCTCCGACCTTGAATATGTAAAGTCGAATTTACGTGAGCTTCCACAAAAATGAACAGCTTCACGACTTTCAAGTCTTCCAACCACTTGATCCTCTTTAGGTTGGTGTGTAGATAAGAAAACCGGTGGGCGGCTATGTAGTAGATTCCTGAAGACCATGTCCATCTTCGTTCTATGTATAAAGGTGATGGATTATAAATCTGCTCCAGGATGTTCATCATCCCAATTCTTTGTCTATAAAGCGGAGAATACATTGCAGTCATAAACATGACCCGAAACACCAAAAACTTGTTCCACGCTTCATAGTTCTGCAAGACAACATTGAAGATGAGGAAATGTTTGGATAGCAACAATTTCTTTATTTCATTTTATTGAGATCTCATAAAAACAATTCCGTTGTTGGTCGGCTCTGATACCAACTGTAACGTGTCCCCTAGTATCATCCAGGACACGTCTTAGCAGTCCATCGGAAAGGATGTCTAGAAAGCTCCACCCGGCACTCCCATGGAATGTTACGGGTTTTACGATCTAGTTCTTCCCGCGTCTGCCACGTAGCAGAAGTATCCTGGCCGTTCCCACTTAGGATCAACTGGAATTAGGGTTTTCCTAATGGGTCATTAGCTAACAGCAACTATCGTCAAACCCGAGCGAACTACTTTACGCAGAAACGCCAGGTCCGAAGCAGATTCATGCTGCACTTGGTTCAAGGAGAATGGGAAACGAGAGGGATGCAAAGCTCAACCTCTCTGCCATAAGGGATAGTCCCATTCCGTTCCCCTAAAACAGCATAAATTGGGTAAGACGTAACTCTAGGTCATTGTTCCCGTTATTCTTTTTGATGATGATGATCATTCCGCTGTTCTTCGAGATTTTTGAGAAAAGTTCCCGGCTAACCGGGACCACCCAACCGTAGGATGGACCCATGGCCCATCCTCCGCACTTTCCTCGGTTTTTTTTAGTTATGTAATTATCTAACACATTAATTTGACATATAACAATCAGCTTCTTTAATTAACCTTGTTAAGCATTGGTTCCTTCACGTAATCTTATCACGTGACATAGAAAACAACATCAAGCAAGTTCTTTTAATATTTCATCATTTTATCTTTGAAATACAAGGAGTTCCGCCCGTAGGCTTTTCCATAATCTGGCCGAAGGCTAACCAGTAATCTACAGGGATCACTATTCCAAGCTTCCGCCCGTCAACTAGTATGCGGGCCTCGAGATCCAATCCCGAGTCACGTTAGCCTCTTGTGCAGGACCCGCAAGGCGAGGGATTTACAGCCAGAGCCCCCCCTGGCACCCAAGCGTCCTCCTGCTCCAAGTAGAACTCAACGGAGAGACCTCTCGCGGCGGGTTCGGTCCACGTTCCCGGCGCGGTCAACAACCCCCTTGGTTAGGGTCAGGCAGGCAGTCAGGGGTAATTGAAGCTGCCTCTCCCTTCAGGCCTTTAACCTGAAGTATAGGTACTTATTTAATTTGTAATTCATAATTCAAACAGAGCCCTAAAATCTCTAGCAAGCACAAACATTTCCATTAATCAACCCAGTTGTATGGCAAACTGCTAAGGAAGTGTTCTTTCCTTTTTGAGTGTATCAACACTCGTTCCCAAGGTGTCTTGTAACTTGGCAATATCTCTTACATTCCGGTGTAGGGCATACCCAACTTGGTTAACCCTAAGGTACCTTAGATATGCTAGTTTCTGGTTTACAACTTTCCTTATTTAGAAGGATATCCAAAAATACGTCTTTTTGCAAGATAACTTGCGTAAGGATCTGCCGTCCTTGATGAGGGGTTTTCCCTTTTCTCCTTGTGAATCAATCACAAAATGATTTCATACATGTTGCGCAAGTCCTGCGATGGAATAATCTGTTTAGATTCTTTAAGCTGACATATGTCAAGCCTAGGGTTTCTTCATTTAAGAACCTTAGGGACAAACCCTAGTTTCTTATCTTTATGAATTTATTGTCCCTACAGTAAGGAAAGTAGTCAAGTGTTTAGGGTATGAATGTTTCTATGTTTAGATTGGTTTAATTAACTTTTGGAAGGTAATATTAATCGTCTTGTCACGGTTTTACTATCCTTGTGACAATTTACTTTCCCAATCAATACAGTTTGATTTGGCATATAGCATAATGCCAAGGTGATACAAAGAGCGACAATACTCCTTGGGACAAAAAGGCCTAACTGTGAAATTGGTGTATACACACTTTATTAGTCCCAAGTCCTCAAATAGCAGGGGAAAAGTGTTAATAGAGTGTCATCCAGCAGTCCCCTTTTACATTTTCTTTCCAAATGAGTTCGTATATCTAATTTTTATACTTGTTAATTCCTAACATTTAACTTCCGTTTTCTTTAAAGATGAACTCATGCCACATAACAACAATTTCCTTGCTAAGATGTGCAACTAGCAAAGATAACTCCCTAGTAATTTGAGCATCGAAAGAAACCTTTCTTGAATTTAGCTATTTACCATGAATCGTTGCGAAAGGAATAAGACTAATGGTGCAAGATATAACTTCTACACTTTAGGAATATATTACTATAGTAAATGGTTAATCTTGCTTGTAATTTTATAATGCTTGATGCAATTTGAAGAAAGCTAAGTTGTATACATTGTCATTCATAAGCTAACTCCTTCGTTAAAAATAACTCGAACAAATATATCCTATCCTTAACAATTTTTCTTTGCATGATCGACTTAAAACCCAATTAACACCAAGAAGAAAAAACCTGGCTTTGAGGTGAGATATCCACATGGATACCGGGAGATGATCCTCCCGCAGCTACACCTTAGACTTTCTTCGGCGGCATCGTAGTTCGAATGTAAGATAGCCTTTTCCTTTTTCTTCTTGGAATTCCACCGTCTTCTCCTTCCTTTTCTTTTACCTTTTTCCCACTCTTCCTCCTTCACTCCCTCTTTTCACTCCCTCTACTTCCCTCCCTATCTTTTATCTCACGGCTATTTCTCCCTTACGGGATACCATACGAGGCCATGATGATGAATTGGATTTTTAGGACATGGGAGTGTGTGGACACCGGCTTGTTTGATACAACTAAGAACACAAAGCTCAACTAAGAGAGCACTTGCACAAAAAGATCTAAAAAGTGAATGAAGGAATTAATGTAAGAGAATGAAAGTCTGCAAGGTAGCCTAAGGACAAAGTAGGCCTATGGGTGTGACTTGAGTAGTCTAAAGAGCTAAGGGGGGGCAAGAAATAAGGGCTTAGGGGGAATTAAAACCCGGGGAGGGGAGGGGGGGGGAAACAAGGGGGCTTATGGGGATTAAAACCAGGGGGGGGGGGGGAAACAAGGGCCTTATGGAACCCCAAGGGGGGAAATTCCGGGCTGGGGGGGGGGGAAACAAAGGGGGTTTAAAAAAACATAAGGGGGGGGGTGAAAAGGGGGGCTAGAAGGTTCTTTTTTTTTTGGGGGGGAAAGGGGGCTTATAAAGCCCCCTTAGAAGCTTCCCCCCAAGAAGCTTCTACAGCTTCAGAACCACGTGGCAAGGGAGGAAAGAGAATCAACACCAAAGGCGGCATTCTGACAGCGGCAGGGGCATGGTTTACGACTGCCTAGGGCGACGGATTACGACAGCGTCTCCTCCTTCAGCAATCCGGCAGGGTTGTCTCTTCGGCTTCTTCTCTCACGGCTCCCTTCATTTTTCTAGCACGCCCCCCCCCCCCCCCCCCCCCCCCTCCCTTGCCTCGTTTAAATAGTGGAAGGGAGGGGGATCTTTCCTCACGGCATGTCATTACGCATGGTCCCCCTTCCTCCTAAGGCTCCACCAAGGAGCTTAGCTCCTTCCATTCCCCTCCCCCTCCAGCTCGTCAGTCGGCTGGAGGGATAAGGGGGGAATTAATTTTTTTTCCATAAATCCCATTTATTTCCTTAATGCGGAATATTACAGATACAAAAGCATCTATAGTTGTGTCAACTCTTATCCATAACGTCATATTTCATCATGGATTCCCCCGACAACTCTTGTATATACATAAAGATCGAATGAAAGAAAGAAAGAGAGAGATTATTTTCGAATTTCTATCTTGATACATTAGCTTGCTAAATTATGAGCCAAAAAGAAAAAAAAGAAAAATATAAATATTGAAAATTATAAGACGTCAAGTATCGTACCCAGGTTCAATCTTTTTTTCCCTATTTCGTACAACTCGATACATGTTGGTGTAACTTTGCGGTACCTTAACCAATAAACATGAAACAAAGAAAACTTTTTAGTGTTAGATTTGGTACTTGGTACTTGGTACTTGATTTGATATCAGGTTCCATAATGAAACTTTGTTTTTGCAATTGGTACTTGGTACTAGATTTAGTGCTTTGGTACTTAATTCGGTATAACTTGGTACTTGGTACTAGATTTGGTACTTGGTGCTTGATTCGGCACTTGGTACTTGATTTGGTATCAAGTTTCATAATGAGACCTTGTACTTTCAATTGGTACATGGTACTAAATTGAAATCGGGTGTTGTAGCCATAATAGCTTATGGTGAGCTTGATACTTTTTATTCACGTGCTTTGAAACTTCATAGTTCGGATCTTTGAGCTTGAAAGTTAACTTGAGTTGATACATAGTGTAGAATTTGGGACCTCTGCAAAAACTATGGAAATCAAAAGCTCGTTAATATTAGAGCCTAACATAGAAAAACATTGAACTGCAATAAAAATTCTGATTTGTCTCTATCTAGCTTTCCAAGAGACAATAGATAATAGACAATAGACAAATAATTAATTATTTGACAATAGACAAATTCAATGATGTAACGAACATACATCAATATATATCATCAATAAAGATATGTACATGTGTCTAGAGTGTGTGGTGATCAATCCTCATATATACAAAACAAGTGTCATTGACCAACCAAAGACCAAGACTCTTTTAATCAGGTTGTCAAGCCAACTCCTAGGAGTTGTTGCACTGAATAGGTGATATTGGTAACTAATTTATATGATTTATCTTAACCTTCCTCAATATTTATGACACTCGTTTGTAGTAGTCCAACTAATCTAATATCGAAAACTCAGCAACTTTTCTTAATCTCGCACTTCATCTCTATTTCTATATTGAACACTTAAATACTAACCCTAGGATTTTAATCCCTTCAAGAATTACCTTCAAAGCATAAATCTAATAGTTCTATCTAATTCCTTTTATTATCAAATCAACTAACATTCTTCAATCCCATAAACTCTAATTTTCTTTTAAAAACATTTTCCTTGTCCAATCTTGGTATAACTTAATACCTCGTCAATACTTTTAATTTGCGTAAAGTTATACACATCATGTTTTATATAAATAATGTTCAAAGTAATCACATTGAATAAATTTTTATTTTTTAAAAAACCCAAGAAAATTTTATAAAACATCCAAAACTATATTTCTAGGTTTTCTATAGAATATCCTACTTTTTGTTGAATTAAAAATATGATTTTTATCAAAGAATAATGAAATGTTCCTCCAAAATAACTATTTGTGATTTTTAAGATATAGTAAAAATATTTTAAAAATTTTAGAAAAAATTACAAATACTTCTCGTAGTACTTACTTTGTTAGAAACATATCTTATCTCATAATTGTTTAGACTAATATTCTAAAGAATTTTATCTATACCATTTTAAAGCATTTTTTAACGATTTTTGATTTTTAAAATAAAAACTAGACCTACATAAATTCTAAAAATTATACAAAATTGAAATTAAGAAGACATTTTATAAAAATTCCAAACCAAAGAAATATTTATGTGGAACTATTTTTTTTGTGTTAAACAAGTTAAGACACTTACGTGAAGTACGAGAATCGTGATTGCGTCTTTGGGAGCCATCTCCTTTGCAGTCCAGCCTAGGGGAGTCTATCCACTCTTTCCCAATGGTGAGCTCATCATTTTCCCTCTCCCAAGAGATCCATTGGCCAATTGCATTGCTACCATAGAAATAGCCACTTGTAGTTCTTTTAAGGCTTAATCTTGATTAAGTCCAAGCTTAAGAGCTTAGCCTCCATGGTTTTATGTTGATGACTAAGAGAGAAGAGAAGAGAAAAGCTCAAAAATTGAGGTAGAAAGAGAAGATCATGGCAATGGCTATGGGAGAGGCATTGGCTTCAATTCTCTCTTCTTGCCCCCTCCAACTACAATTGTTTCTTCAAATCCTCTTGCTTGGATGGCTTGAAAACCTCTTCACTCTCTTTCCTCCTCCAATTGATGGCACTTCCTTTAGGTTGATAGTGTCCCCTTCCTGATGATGGTGCCATCTTCCCTCTTTAGCTTGCTCTCTCTCCCTCTTTATAGGATGGTATCCCCCCCCTCTTTTCATGACTCTCCAACTTCCACTAACTCCTCCCCTTCCTCTTCTCCAATTGGCACCCTTTGGGCTTCCTCTCCCTTTCCTCTTCCTCTTCCAACAAAAATTGACATTTTTTATTGCATGTTTTTGTTGTAAATACATTTATAAACAATAATGCAAGTGACCCGTTTTCTCCATACTCCAATCTCTAGGTTGCATATCAAATTGGTGGCAAAAGCATGGATGATCACTACAACTCAATATTAATTTGCATTTATTTCTTCATGGATAAGTAACCATGTTAGTATCTTGTCACATAAACTCAAATACTCATGGTCCACTAATTGTTATATCCATGTCATTAACTCCACTTACTCGAAAATAATCCATTCTCATTAGATAAAACTATCGAATTCTACTTGGCATTTACCTAAGTCCATCCTCTAGCACAAAACACCTTCCAACCAAGATTTGCCACTTGCGGGATTGCAAAGACACGTCCTTCAAAGATGAAATCTCGACCGCATCTGCGTTAAATTAATGTGAGAAGTTGGTAACAATGTGCCAATTGTGTACAATGTTGCTAAAATTTTTTGCAATGTTAGGTATTGTTTCTAGGTGTTGTCATTCTCCCCCACTTAATTACGAGTGTCCTCACAAGCACGGCTACATCAGAAACATCCAGCATCATCAGCACAGCTACCATGAGCTAGCATCACAAACTTAAAATAAAAATATACTTTCCCTCTCTTAATTGCGAAGCATCCTTGCGAGCACAACTACAAGAACTGCAAAAAGGCACAAAGAAAACTAGTAGACACTAGAAAGATAGGAAAATATTTACTGGTGCCATATTATAAATCTAGCAAAGCAAATATTAAATTAAGTTGTGTAAAAGATTGTGCATACTAACATTCCCTTACTCACTCTCCCCACTTAAGTGCATAACGTAGCTTCATCCAGTGCATAGAATATACCAACTAAGAAGCTTTCTAGAGCCGCTAAACAATAATAATCTCTATAGGCAAGAAAATGCCACACTACTATCCTACTAGGAATATTGCTTCTAAAATAGCCTCATGGATAAGGTCCATGCTTAGCAAAGAACCCAAACAAAGCAAGCTATCATTACGACACCAAATAGGCCTCCCATGGTTTAAATGCTTACCCTCCATGTTCTACTAGAACAACCAGTCAATGGTCCCTAACTTCCAACTGTCCAGAGTTTTTTTCATTTACTTTTTTTTAAATAAAAAAAATGGTAGTGGCTTTCTTTCAATGACAAAAGAGTATATACATTGATTCTCCTTCCCAAAAGGCCCCATCCCAAAGAGATGCAAGGCATCGGACGTAGGGCACCCATCAAGGAAATCCCTACAGCCTACCAGGATGTCAAAGGCAAAGATTATCTTCTTCTTCTTCTTCTTCTTTTCCTTTAACCTTGCAGTCTCATGGCTTTTTTTTTCTTTTCTTGCCTTCTGAAGAATGAATATATAGACTCTTTCGAACATTTATTATTTGGATTGGAATTTAAGTGTGTTTTTTATAAAGGATCAACTAGAAGACTAAGAATGCATCACTTAATTGAACGATCAAACATTTCAGCTCAACAACTTCGCTCGAGGAATCTAATCTAGCACATAATACTAGTCACTCAGACTGGAAAAATGATAAGCAAAGATACTCATCAGTTTAGCATCTCTCATCCACTCTCCTCCTAGTCAAAATTTCGTGGAGAGAACCTTGTTATTGAGCTACCCCCACATATCGCTAGAAAATTGACATAAAGGGAAAAACTCTATTGGATTCCCAATCAAACTTCCATACAATGAAATTCACTATGTCATGCAAACACATCATCCCCTTTCAATCACTCCTTGGTGCTAAGTCCCATCCCATGTGGGTGGACTCTCATATAGACTAAATTGGTTATATATTTCTTTCTATGTATTTGTGTTTGAAAATTTTGAGGTTTTTGTTTCTTCAGTAAGTATTTAGGTTTGGAAAACTCTAAATTATTTCAATCAAATTATATTTGTAACTTTCCCTTATTTCAAACGAAAAGAAATTGATAAATTAGATATGAAACAACTTGTTATGTAGATGGATATTGCAACTCCAAGATAATTGCAAAGATAATCACATAGTGGTTCGCAAATTGCAACAATCATCAAACCTGCACAGAACTCAACCACTAACCACTAATCCATTAATATGTTGGATCGATAAAGGGTGAAACTCCTTTGAAAATCAGGCATCTAGTTAAACTTCCTTGTAATGAGCTCCTAGCATCGAAGGAGTATCCCAACTGTGCATGCAACTAACTACCTAACCATGTGAAGACTAACTAAACTAAAGTGCACTAAAACCTAAAATGTAAAGATATCAACTAAACCAAAAGTGTTTTTTTTTTCCCTTGAGTTCTAGTTCAAAAAGACACTTAGACTTATCTTTTTCCCAAAATCGATTAGTCTTTTCATATTCGTCCCACTGGTTCTTATCTATAGATAAGGCTTATTTCATCTATAATTTTGACCTCCCTTCCTCTTAAAAAAACTCTAAAAGTGAAATTTCATCTAGATATCACCTTTCTCTAAATTAAAATTTTGCCTTTTCCTTTTGTAACTCAATAATTTTCTTCATTGATTCATTTACAGAAGTCATTGTTGCCTCACGTTCTACTTCCAAAGCCTCATTTAATTCTTTAATGATCCTATCATACTTACAATGATGTTCACTAGATGGTTGTGCAAACCTATGTAAGGCCGAAACTGAGTCATCCTCATCAACATGCAATATTGGTCTTTGTAATAGTTTGCACCTACTTCTACTCCTTTGTTCTCTTTCCTTTCTTTCTAAATCATAATAATAAGTTCTTCTAGCTATATCTAGAAACTGTTCAAATCCAAAGGGTAGAGCATTTTCCTCATCAGGGAAAACATCCAAAACCTGACTCTTAGGTATGCCATTATTTTTCTTAGTAATGTCGAACTCATCCACATCCTCCAAAGAGGTTGTTGAGATGTCATCTACATTAAATGTCACTAGCTCAAGCATCTCTTTCTGTTCTAGTTCATCCATAGAAGCTGCTTCTGCCTTGCTAAAAAACACATATTCTTAACCATTTTCCTCTGGATCCATGGATAATCGGGAATATGTTTCAAGTGAATCATCAAAGTATTCCGCTTTCCTTATGGAGAGCATTAAGCAATCTAGGGTTGTATCTTCAAATGTAGACAACCAGTGAGTGATCTCACTATCTGAATCATTGTTTGATGAAAATGTTACTGCATATTCACCAATACCTATATGCTCTACCTTATGAGGTTGATGGACTTTATTTACCTCCACTTTTTCTGCTCTTGTTGGGCGTTGTG
Source organism: Lygodium microphyllum (assembly GCF_053477565.2). NCBI lineage: Eukaryota > Viridiplantae > Streptophyta > Polypodiopsida > Schizaeales > Lygodiaceae > Lygodium > Lygodium microphyllum. Next base: position 49,691,999 of record NC_141158.1, on the reverse strand, counting down.
CTCTAAATAACCAGGCATAAGGTTCTTCATTATCGGTCCTCTCTATTTCTGAATCATGAAACTCATTGTTGGATTTCTCATCCACTTCACTAACCATCTCATCTCCTGACTCTTTCAAAAATCCTTTTGAAATAACTTGTATTTTAACCCAATTATTTTGAGGACCAATCACAATTGAACGTTTATACCAATCCTGAGTGGACTTTGCTTGGTATAACCAAGGTCAACCCAACAACACAGAATATGAAGAGATTTTTGACAATGAGCGAACTACTAAGTAATTCACATGAAATTCTAAGCTAGCAATTACAGATTTCACATTTCGAAGTAATCCCAAAGGAATCACTTTCCTTTGATCAAACAAATGTAAAACGATATTGGTAGGTTCTAGATTCCTCAATCCTAATTCTTGCTTAGTTTGTTCTATCATCAAATTGACTGCTGAGCCACCATCTAATTGCAATCATTCAACAAGTGGCCATTAATAGTAGTATCTATAACTGGAGCTCGTGGATCCACAAACAAATCTACCATTTTCGCGTCCTTAATTACTTTTCTTTCGGAATAATTTACAATTACTTTATGAATATTAATTTTAATCATCTTCCTTCGACACCAAACTAATTTATGATAAAGTTGTTTTTGACATGTAGGCACTATTTCTAGCCATTGCCAAAGGTTAATGGTTAGAGATACTTGCTCTAATGTAGCCCAAAGATCATAAGTCTTATGTACTGCTTCCACGTGCTCTTTATTTCCTTCCTTAGGAGGTATCAGTCTTTCGGGTAAAGGAGCTACCCCCACTTGAATCTTAGAATTTGCTAAAGGCACAGGTAATACTGGATGGTCAAAGGAATGTTGTGGATAATGTGACTCAGGTAGCTCTACATTAGGATCTATATCCTTAGATTTATCCTTCACTACTTCTTTTAATTGTAAACTTTCTTCCTCTAGACCTTGCTCCTCTTGTTGCTGCTTTTATACCCTAGTCACCACACCAATCATGGGGTCATCATTAAAGGTCACCCTACGAGGACCTAACATCATTCTCTTGCCTTATTGTTTCTACTTCAACTAAATTTGCGGATGAGATTGAGGGTTCGTTAAAAATTTGTTTACCCTTGTCATTAGGTTGTTTATCTTCTCGCTTAGGGCAATGCTCTTCATGATGCCCTTCGCTGCTACATCTCCTGCATAGAGGAGTATAGTCCTAATTTTTATGTGCACTTGGACAATATGTAGCTATATGACCTTCCTGTTGGCATCGATAAGAAATTACCGGTCCCCTAGGCCCTTGTGGTCCCCTTGCCCAATTGGATTATGAAAAGGACCATTATTTCTCCAAAAAGGAGAATCCCTTCCTCTGTTTCTATCATTATTGTAATTATTTCGGGGTACTTAGATTCTACCTTGGGTTGGCAATCCTCTTGGCCTAAAAGGTTGTTTAGATGGTCCAATCGCATAAGTCGTATTATTACAATCTATGTAATTGTAATTCGTTTGCATTGAATGAGCTTGTTGTTGCTCTTAACCTATCTTGTGCCAAAAATTTGTATCTAGATGCCCTATCTTAAGGCAAAAGGTGTAGAATGGTGGATGGTCATGCATTAGTCTTGAAGGCATCGGATACTCTGTAGCCACATGGCCATACCCATGACACTTACCACACCAGATATTGGATCTAGGTGGGTTTGGAGTTGAGCTACTCAAGGATTTTTGTGCACTAGAAAATTGTGTTGTTATCGAATAAATTTCTTTCAAAGGTGCTTGCAGTGTACTCATAATCTCCTCCTTCAACTTTCCTAGGGATTTTGCAATAATATTAGCTACTTTTGTTTCATCGAGAGGGGACTGCGATTGTGGCATAGAAGGCATTCCTATTTGTATCATATAGGCTAGAATAGAAATGTACGGATTTAAAGGTACATTTGATACATTTGGATTTTCCATTACTGATGGGTTTAAAGGAATGGTCATGTAAGACATGTTCTTAGATATCTTGCTTAAAGTGCTTAGATATTCCATCCGAGGTTCTTTAAATAAGTCTCTCCATCGTTGTTGGTTGATTTGCACTTCTTCCCACCATCTAGCATGTATTTTAGCATCTGCCAATGTAGCTGGCCGTTGTAGGCTAACATGCTTGTGAAGTTTAGGGTTACGCCTATCAATAAATTTACGCTTTTGAGTAGGTTTATCAGGAGCTCGATTCATCTTTCGAATAATTGTCTCCATACGTTCAATGTAATGTTCAACACTTTCGATTGTTCCTTGGGACAAATAATCCAATTGAAGGGCTAGTCTATCTTGGAAACCTTGCCGTCAAAATTTTTCTAGGAATGCTCTTGATAAGGCCACATAAGTCACTTTATGTTGCACATCTAGGTTCTAGTACCACATTGTTGCCTTATCTTTTAATGTTGCAAGGAAGATATGAAGCTTTTGGTCATCGTCTACTATCTCATTGGCAACACAGGTCACCTCAAATCTTTGCAAATGCACATCTGGATCCTCATCCCACAATCCCCCAAATTGTGTGAAGTCAGCTAATCTAACTGGATTACGAGCCATTGTTTCTCTAGATAATATCTCTAACCTTAAATCTTGAGTAATATCCAACCACGTAGGTTCCAATGGCTCCTTATATAGTTGGCGCAATCCAAAATTCAACTCTAAATCCCAATCAAAGGGTGGTTCAATACTCTCTACTTTAGCATTAGCTTCACTCTCTCTACTTTCACTACTTTGTCTACTTCTTTCCCCAGTGACACTACTGGTGCCTAAGGCTACTCGATCCCATTGATATGAGTTTACTTCACTTGTAGTTGATGGTGTTCTATCGAGTGATATACTAGGCCTAAAAGGTTCTATGTTTGAGTTAGACACAACATCTATCCCCAGATTTAATAATGCATTCACCCTCTCAAGCTTTTCTAATAACCAAGCCTCCTGTCACACTTCGTGTTCTCTAGCTCGTTGATCTTGAGCTTCATTTTGCTGTCTCCATCTCTCCTTTGAATTCATCCACTATTAATGAAATAACTATTACTGTCATATTCCAATATTTCTCAGGTTTTGTTTGAAGCTATAAAGTTAAACTTTTTCTTGCATGCACATTTAGAAGGTTTAAAATGGTTGGTAACTCTGGTTCTATTTCTCCATAAGGCAACTTTTCTTCCTGCTTAGGAATTAGGCCTAAATTTTCAGCAATCTCTCTAATGTCTTTTGTGTCGAAAGTAACGTTTAAACCCATATCTAAGGGAACACATCAACCCATACCACTCTTCTAAAAGTTTGATAAGTGTTATGATAATACGAATGAAAGTGGTATGATACATTAGTTGTATTTATTTCCACTGCATCTATTAGCCCAAAGTGCACTACTAACAAAACTATGGTTTGCATGCAATCGTTATAACCCCAACTCCAAGAAGATAACTTCTCTACGTCTATACTTAATTTTGGGCCAAAATATTTACCCCCTCTACTAAGTTTGTGTCTCTTGCCAAATCTAGTATTCTCCTTTCACTACAACAAAAAGGCTCCATAGACGCGCTTGTAGACGCAATATTTGAATTTTGAAAAAAATGTCGGGCGTGTTTATTAACGCATCTATTTCTGTGTCTACAAAATCGCGTCTAAAAGCGCGCTTATGATCAGAATTACACACACACTTAGACGCATCTATAGACACGTGTATAAATGCGCTATGTAAATATATAATCATATTTATAAAAAAGTGGACATATTCATATTGTGCGTCTATACAAGTGTGTATCTACGCGTCTAAAACCACATTTACTCTGAAAGTTTTTGACGAGAATAGACGCGCATTTATCCTGCAATTTAGACGCGCTGATAGATGCGCAAAACAGAGGTATGAAAAAAAAACCAGAGAGCATGTGGCTTTGCAAGCCACATGCTCTCTAGTTTTTTTCACCCCATCAACATCAAATTGTATGCTTAGGGAAAACAGAGAAAGATTATTTCGAAGATTGAATACTAAAAACAAAACAATGTATGTAGCACACGAAATTTCATATATATAGATGAAACGTTTTTACATTATGAGTTCTAGTGCTTGTGGCTTCATGGTCACAAGCACTAGCTGAAAGTAATACATATCAAAAATGAAAATTACAAGCCAAGGGGAGGCATGCATGCATGGGGCTCCTCTATATCTCCTCAGAAGAGGCATCATCATCGCTACCACCACCGCTGCCTGTGCTGCTGCCGTTGCCGCCACCGCTACTACTAGTCCCCCCTTTGCTATCCTCAAGTGCATCAAGGTTTGCCTACATAAAGGATTAAGGTATATAAATACCATTACAAACAATAAATTAGAGTTGTCTATACTTTTCATGTAAAAAATAAAACATACCTCTTCTGGTGGTGGAATCCTCATGGTGTGATTATATTGCTCCTCCATGATGAGTCCCTCCTCGTAGAAATGCTGCTCAAATCTTCTTTTGCTCTTTAGTCTTGCTATTTTTAGCTTTTGAATAGCTGCTTGAACATCTTCAGACCTTCTTTCTAGTTGCCATATGCACAAAGTCAACAACTTTTCTCTACTGATGCCTTCCTCCCAAGGTAGAAGACTCCATGTGAGAATAGATTCTTTAATTGGCATAATTGGTTGCTACCCATGCATAATTTCAGCTGGCATATAGCCAGTTATGGTACTGTGAGTAGTCTGGTTATGACCTCGATGGTAGCCTACCTCTCTAGGAGTAGGCATCCTACCAACGATATGATACTACAAAACAATTTGAACATACAACGTATTAAAACACACTACATAATGAAGTGAAAAAATTTACAAAATTTAATTTAAAAAAAGAAATCAAATAATACTTACAAAATCAACCTCCCATGACTCCCTGCCACTCGATCCATAATGCGATGATCCCATGGTTGCCATCTGGATATGTTGCGCCTCTACATGCTGGTGACTTATCATTTTCTCCGCTGCTCTCTTCTTCGCCTCTTTCCACTCCTTGCGGTGGCAATTGGGTGGTTGGCCATATCCAGGGCGCCCCTGCTCTTGTCTCTGCAATGACTCCTTGGTGCGTGTCATAAGGTGAGACCTCTTGTTATGAAGCATGTCTCTCACCTTTGACCGTCCCCAATCATCTGAGAATCGTGAATTCTCGGGATTAGGGTACCTTTTATGTACTGCCCGTAGCAACTCTTGCCACAAACCATTTTTTTGGTGCTTGAAGGGAATCATGCAATCTTTGTATGTGGCATGCATGACACTCCTCAAGTAGGCTATCACTTCCCTCCCCTCAAAGTCATGCAAGATACCACCAACATAAGTGATAGAGTAGTACATTTGTGGAGGCTCACCTCTCTCATTTTCTGGTGAGGGTGATCGAGAGCCACCACCTAGGCAACCCCCACAAAGCCCTCGACCTCCTCGTCCTCCCACACAACTCTCCCTCCTCCCTCGATGTGCATTACCCTCTACCTCACTCGATACATGTGCTTCTGCAGATGCACGTGCTTCGGCCGATCCATGTACCTTAGCTGATCCTTGTGTAGGCAAAGATGTGATAGGTGTCCCAGACATCACACTCTAGCATGCATTTGCCTTGAGGTTGGATACTCAACTTAATGCTTTCAATGGCTAGAAAATCAAGCCTACATGTCTAAATACATTTTCCCTAATGTCTGCCCTGAATCTTCAATGATTTGGCAACCCAAAACGAGGGGCGAATTGGGGGGTTTTGGTTGGAATTCTTCAGCAAACAATTCCACACCCAAAATAACTAATTTATACAAACCCTAGCCACTCATCTTCTGTAAACAGCAAGCCCTAAAAAACCTCATCTGCAGTGGGAGGGCGACCAAGATAATTGTTCATCTCCCCCATGAATTGCTCCTTGTTGAATGGGGTGCTGGAGAATCCAGGATTCTACATCTACACAAGAAAAATCATATTACCTTGTGCAGATAAAACATATTACATACAGCGTCTATACCTGCGTCTCTGTGCACATCTACACTTGCGTCTCTGTGAGCGTCTGTCAGTGCGTCTCTGTGGGCGTCTGTCAGCGCATCTATTTTTGTGTCTATAGCTGCGTCTACACTGTCATCTGGACACGCTGACGGATGCGCACAGTCGCACCATTTCTTCTCAAACTTGCTTAAAAAACAAAGCTAAAAACCTCCATAGATGACAAGATCCAGCATGTGAAGAGAGAGACAAACAAATAGAGAAAGCAAACAAGATTGAGAGAGAGAAGAAGAACTCACCTTCTTTGCTTGTTCCAACGGGTGGCGGCGGCTAGGTTGCAAGCTCCTTGTCCTCCTTCTCCCTTCCCTTGGTAAGTTGCTTCAATCTTGTTCTCTTCCTTGCTGTTTGGCTCTTCTTTCCTCCTGTCCTCTTTTTACTCTTATTTCCTCGCCTCATTGTCTTCATGAAGTGATAGATAGACACGAGTAGTGATGTCGAGATCGAACTACAGAAAATGCGCAAAAAAGCAGGAAATCACAGGTTTGAAAAGAAAGCCACAACTTTTTTAAAATATTTATATACTTGCGTTGCGCATCTGTCAGCGCGTGTAATGGCGCGTGTATATGCGCAGATAATTCCTGTTACACGCGCTTACAGATGCGCAGGAATAATTTAATCAATGCATGCATTTAGGGAATCAATTGACCTATGTGGTGACATATATAACAAAGCTTGAGGATAAGATATGTACATGAAGTGACTTGATATAGTAATTAAAGTATCGTCATTTTTAGGATGCTCCATTGACTTCTACAAGTTCCTATAACCTTGAAGTAGAATATAGCCAACCACACTGTCCATGGAAGGAAAACTTGGCCTCATCAAATTAACCAAGTTAATTTACTTATACATTTCATAGATAAGAGATTTGTAGTTGGCTTGTTGGCATGAAATCACGTATATGTAATTAGATTTGAATAATTGGATGTATATTTGTAATACTCAGAAAGAAGTAAAGTTGGTAATGTATATCATGTCCTATGCATGTATATGCCCTATACATGTATATCATGTCGTATATACATGTATATCATGTCCGTATGATCCTATACATGTATATCATGTCCTAACGTATGATCCAGGTGTAATTATGTCGTATATACATCCAATCATGCCCTACCCAATCATGCCCTATTCAAAAAAATACTAGCTGTTAAGAGGTTTGGTCATATTCAGGTAACCTCTTGCTTGCATGATATGTTTTAAACTACTCAGAATATTGGGAAATTTAAAGAAAAGATAGGATTCTTTGCCACCCAATTAGCCTACCCTGCTTACTCTATTGTTGCCTAAGAGATTGTTGCAGGGGCTTCCCCTAATTATGAGGTCAATCTTTCCCACTGCATCCACAATCTCAGCCAACTTATCATCAGTAAGATCTCTAACATCATCCTCCATTTGAAATCGGCCTGTTTGTAAGGTTTTGTTCCACTAGCTGGCTATTATGTTTTTACATTTATCATTGATCTCCACAATAACAACAGCCTTCAAAATTATACCCAATTTGTGCAATGCCACTTCTTTCCCACCAAGGCTCGAGAATAAGGACAGAATTGTTAAACCTTGCGGATATAATTCTTTTAGTGGTGAAAGACTGTACGCAATAATATTGACGTGAAATGAGTTGCCCAATGCATCATACCGATCTGAAAGGGTAGAGCAGCCTCAAGTGTGGTCACAATCATATCCAAGCACCAGCTCAATCTCATGGGGTTCAAGTGGGGCAGCTCAAGTTCCATATTTTGCATGCTAGGACAATCTCATGTTGAAGATAAGAAGGTATCTTGCTTTCTTTGTGGGAAGAAAATATTTTTTTGATCAATCCACATATAGTACTAGGGGCATCCCGTGTGTTTATGCAATTCAGCTTCTCTCTCGGATCCCATGGGGGCCAATACTTCTTTGTTTTCGGAAGCACCTCAAAGATTGTCATGGGAGCAGGGGGAAGGATCAACCTTCTTCCATCTACTGGAAGGTTATAAACATAACCACCTCAGCCTAAAGCATGCTGAAAAATATCTAGAGTCTGTGAACTTTGGATCTATGCCATTAAAATGTCGTTTGATGGTCTCCCACTCTCAATTGGGAACGTTCTCAACATTTTCAAAATAGAAAAAGGGAGGGCCTTTCATCAAACTATTCAATGGTTTTGGCTTGCCTTTAAAAAAGCCAGGAATTCCAAACCCCATGCCCTTTTTGAACTTGAAGGGTGGGATAGAACCTAGATGTGGACGTGATGTTTTTCCATTCATAGATTGAGTCTCGAGCCATAAAACACTCGAGTCTTCACTGGCACTTTTATCCAAGTCTAGAGTAGGAGTAATGCTGATCTTTGTTTTAAGGCCCAAGTAAGTGTACCATAGCTTAAGGGCTCTTTCATCTACCCAGTATATTTCGCTACAGACACCTCATAGGCGTAAGTGGGAATTTCTTATTCTCTCTATTGTCATGCCTTTGATAGGTATCACATCTCTTAACGTCCTCAAAGAAATCTTGGAAGATGGACGGCCACCAATATCAAGCTCTTAAAGCTTTCTGTGCCGTCAACCATCCAGCGAAGTGCCCTCCACACGCAGAGTCATGGCACTCTTCCAAGATGAAAGGAACCTCGTCAGGCATCACACATCGGCGATAGATATCATCAACACCCTGCCGATATAGTGTTCCTGCGATCAAGGAAAATTTCAAAGCCTGTTGTCTGATTTTCCTCTTTTCCGATTTTGATAAATTAGCTCCAATCTCTCCCGTTGATAGATAATGCGTGATAGCAGCATACTAAGATGGGATAGAAGATGTATCAATTTTAAACATTTCTTCGATATCACTTCCTTCAGCCAAAGTCTCTTTCGGCTCTCCGAAATCCACAAGGCATTCCACAATACCCTGCAACCTTGGTGGCTTACTCTTAATCTCATAATCGAACTCCTGCAAAGTGATTAACCACTTTGCCAAACGATTAGGTGGTTGTAGCTTATTCATAAGCAATCTAAGCCCTTCCGCCTTCGTATAGAAAACTACCTTCTCATAGAGGATGTAGTGCCCGAATTTTTTAGTCACAAAGACCATCGCAAGGCACAACTTCTCCATGTAGGTGTAGTTAATTTCTGATATGCCCAATTTTTGACTAGCAAAAGCTATCGGATTATACCACTTTCCCTCCCAGATTTGGGCTAAACATCAGCTGATACTATGCATGGTGGCTGCTGAAATATGTAAAATACCTCACCTCTTTTAGGTGCTTTTAAAACTGGAGCTTTTACTAGCTCCTGTTTCACATCCTCGAAAGCTACCTTACAAGGGTCGCTCCATACAAATAGACAACTAAAGGATAATAAGTTCGTTAATGGCAACGTCCTTTCTTCCAAGGCATTTATAAACCTCCGATAGTACCCTACCGATGATAGAAAGCTATGTACCTCTTTCGAAGTGCGTGATGGACTCATAGCGACTATAACCTTGATCTTTTTAGGGTCAGTTGCGATCCCTACTGAACTGACTAGATGGCCCAACAATAGCCCATAAGGAACTCCAAAGACACACTTCCGTAGGTTAAGAGTAATACAAAATCGTTTGCAGTGCTCAAAACACTTTCTTAAGATAATCAACATCCTTTCCCTTACAGTGGCTGCCCCCAGGTCATCGATAAATACTTTCAACTCATCTCGGGAGATGTCGCTAAAGGTCTTGTCTGCTGTTCGTTGCCATGATCCAGGTGCATTGCACAATCCAAAGGCCATCACATGGTACGTAAAAGTACCAAAGACAGTAATGAAAGTCATTTTCAACTTGTCCTGTTCTGCAATTGCCATTTGGTTGTATCCTGCAAAGCAATCCACAAACGAATATATTTTCCTACCCACTAATTGATCCAAAATCTGGTCAATAAATGGCAATGTGTAGTAATCCTTAACCGTCTGCTCATTTAGCTCTCTAAAATCTACACATAGTCGGATCTAGTTGTTTTTCTTCTTCCTGATGACAACTAATGAACACCATTCTGTGTGTTGTACATGGAAGATTAAACCAGCTTTCCGTAACTTCTATAACTTCTCAAACAGCCCGTCCCTCAATTCAAAAGGCATACACCTTACTTTCTGACGCATAGGACGACTGCCTTCTTTTACAGGAATAGTATGAATAGCCAGGCTGGGAGGGATGCCTCTCAGCTCGTCATAACTCCAAGCGAAGATGTCGCGGAATTCTTGAATGAAGGACACATAGTCCTCCCTTTCTGCTGAACTGAGCATGGAACCTAATTTAATTAGTCGCGAAGGTACAACTTAATCACATCCGTGTCTCTTATCCTATCTTGCGGCTCTATCGGCTCATTTAGAGTTATCTGATAAATATCCTCTATAGTGGACCCCTCTTTAGATTCATCACTGGATGATGTCTCACTACCAGATGGATCATCTGCTATTTCTAATTCAGTAGAGGATAAAGGAGCTCTCTCACCCTGAGGTGACTTAGGGTAAGCACTCAACTCATAGCCTTGATCGTCTATCCATTGTTCCATTGAACTAACAATTTGATTGGGCATTGGTTGTTGACTCACAGGAACAACATTAGGATTCAAAGCTTGGCCTCCAACATTTGGTGGAGCCAACTAACTCGCTATAGGCATAGTCACACTGGGAGGAGCTGGCAGAAAAGGTACATTTGGAACCACGCTTTCTCTCCCATTAGGGTTATTCATAGGCATCCCTTGACTTCCATTTAACAATGGTAAATTGCCTCCAGGAACTAGACTTGCAATAAGATTTATTCGAGAGGAGTAGGCCGTTTGTAATTGTGACTCTACTCCTTATGCCCACATGATGGCAGTGTATATATCAGCCAAAGCCACACTGCTCAATTGTACCTGAATATTGAAATCCAATCCATGCAAGAAGTATTGCAATTGCGCAGCCGACGGAATGGGAATGTAAGTTTGTAACTTACGAAATACTTCCTTAAGCTTATTGGCATAGGCTTTCACATTCTCATGGGGGTCTTGGTGTGTTACATTCAAAACACACAACCAGTATTGGCCACCTCTTTCAGGGGCATATTCTCCTCGAAAAGCTGCATAAAATTGGTCGATTGTAGTTATGGTTCCAGCCTCTATGCTATGATACCATACTGCAGCCCTTCCTTTTAACGTCATGTTAAAGAACATCATAAGATGTCCCTCATCTTGGATGCGGTAATTAAACATTAATCTTTGGAATTCACAAATGTGAAACTCTACATCTTCAGTCAGCCATATCTCGCACAAAGGGCGGTGATAGGATTAGGGAAGAAGGAGAATTTGCCGGTTATTGTCTGTTGTATGGGTTATCTTGATGCTCCATGATCGATTTTGTGGGGGAGGGGCTGATTTTTTGCGCCGTTCATGGCGTGAGGATGTTGCCGCGTGTGTGAAAAAAAATGGAGCGGGGGTGCCCCCTCCCAAAGGGCACCCCCTTTTGGCCTTAATTTTTGTCCACCTTTTCAAATTTGGCCCATTTCTGGCAACTTTCACGTTCGAACTCCGATTTGACCTCTGAAAAATCCTCCGCGTCCGTCCGGGCATCCCGCACTGATTGGCAGCTCCCGGCATCCCCCACAGCAGTCGAAAAAATTATGAAAAATCTACAAGTGTCGTTGGAGCACCTTTTGAAAGCCATCTTTCACTTGGTGCTTAAAATCGTCCTAGCTGCAACCGCCGCCTTCGATGTCGAAGTTTTTTTTCCCTAAATTCTAGATTTTTTGGCAAAATTTTAGGCACATTCTGGGCTCAAAACTCTGCTGTCATCTTAATCTTAGCACCCCTTACAAATTTGCTGGAGGAGTAGGTTGCCATAGCATGCGCGCCCACTGACCAATCAAGTTTATATTAGCTCAAGCATAGCCTAGTGACAGCACCAATTCTAAAACTCCTTGACTTGAGCTCACTTGCACTAGGTTGTGTACTAATGCAAGAAGGTCATCCTATAGCATATTCTTCGAGGAAGCTAAAAACCCATGAAAGGAATTATGCTATCCGTGACCTGGAGCTACTACCAGTTATTCATGCTCTCAAGCTTTGGTGACACTATTTTCTTGGCAACAAGTTCTCTTTGGTCACACACCGTAAGAGCCTTAAATGGATCTTCACCCAGACCGCCGACCTCAATATGAGGCAACGTCGCTGGATTGAGGTTATGCAAGAATATGACTTTGAGATCAGGTACCGGCTGGCAAAGAGAATGTAGTCGCCGGTGCCTTAAGTCGCAAAGCGTTCCTCAACTCTCTTATTATGTAGGAACCCTTGATGGCAGAATCATTGGCAACCATGGTGTCAATGCCCAACAACCCTATCCTAGAATTAGCAAAGGAGGAAGCTAGCCATGACCTAGAATATCTAAAGATGATGAAAGAGATTTTGGAAAGGGACCAAGATCCCAAACTCAAAGTCAAGTATCAAGAATTTTCTATTAGTGACGGACTTTTCTACTTTAGGACAACATTGTGCATACCCTCAAGTAGGAAAGTCAAACAGAGAATACTTTTGGAAGCACATGACTCCCCCTTTTCAGGCCATCCCGAATATGTAAAGACCCTCAACACGGTCAGAAAAAGTTACCATTGGGAAAGACTTAAGGGAGACGTGCTCAAATATGTTGTGGAATGTTTGTCTTGCCAGCACATTAAGGTGGAACATGTCAAAATGCCTAGAAAAATGCAACCTCCTTACATCCCCTAAATGAAGTGGGAATTTATCAGCATGGACTTTGTTGTCAGGTTACTTTCAGTCCAAGGAGGATACAACTCAATTATGGTTATAGTAGACATTCTCACCAAGGTTGCACACCTCATTCCAGTCACAACAAACTATAAAGATTCAAACATTGCCAGATTGTTCATCAAGGAGATATTCAGACTCCATGGGTTGCCTAGAAGGATCATTAGTGACTGTGACTCCCTCTTCACATCTCATTTCCGGAGAGGGATATTCAAGGCCATTGGGACTCAAATCTATTTCAGTATAGCCTATCACTCTCAAACTGATGGCCAAACAGAGAGGGTTAACCAAGTCATTGAAGACATTCTTAGGGCATATTACTGTCATCACAAACCCAGGAAATGGATCCAATACCTACCATCGGTAGAGTTTGCCTATAATGCTTCCTACTAGCAAAGCATTCAAATAACACATTTTCAAGCATTGTATGGACATGATTTCCGTACTCCATTGAACTTCTCAGATCCTACCTTGAGGGTAAAAGCTTCCAAGAAAATGCTTGAGGAGATGGATGAGCAAGTCAAGGCCATCACACAAGACATTAGAGCTACCAAGGATAGGCAGAAAGCCTATGCAAAACTAAATAGGCAAGAGGGACTCTTCAAAGAAGGAGACATGGTTTTTATTCGTCAAGTACAACCCAAGAGGAGTTCCTTATCATTGGGAGAATTTAAGAAACTAAGTCCAAGGTATTGTGGACCCTACAAGATCCTCAAATGCCTAGGGCCCAATGCCTACAAACTCCAACTCCTTGAGAACGTAAAGGTTCACAATGTATTCCATGCTAGCCTACTAAAGAGATATGTATCCAATCCTAACCATGTACTCAATGATCAACAAGTTGTAATGCCAAGCCAAGGAGTTCTTGAGCTCTGTCCAGATAGAATCCTAGACCTTTGGGAAAAGAGATTGAGGAGTAGAACCCTCAAAGAGTACCTCATCCAGTGGAGGGATTATCCTAAAGAAGATGCCACATTGATTGATGAGAGTCCTCCCAGCCCACAGTACCCCTAATTCCTTTCGAGATGACGACATCTCAAATCCTTAAGGGGGAAAGGATGTAATAGCCCGCCATCCTGCCACCATAATAACGTCGCCCCCCTTTTTATTCCGTCGTCGTCACTTTCAAAATTTATTTATTTTCTTACAAATTAAAAACAAAATTGTATTATTCTATTATTGCATTCCCCCCTGTCAACACTGTCGGTTGGCAAAGGGAGGGGGAGTTGAACTGGGTGAAATCAGAGGTGAGAGAAATGACGACTGGGGGTGGAGGAGGATATTGCAACAGATAAACTGGAGTTAACGATGTGCAAACGTAGACAGAGATGATGATGAGAGGAGGGGAGTGGAACTCCAAGTCGACACTAAGAAAAGACAGGGAAACGACGACAAACCCCCACTATAAACCTTCTTTTATGCTCCATGGAAACGGGCACGAGGACCATGGAGTGGAGTTAAAACCTCCCTACCACGATGCTCCCCCCCCCCCCCCCCCCCCAACCATTTATTACCAACTCACCCTTAAACCCCCCCTTAAACAAAGGAAACGAACCCTCTTCTTTTTCCCCTACTATTGCCACTCCTCCCTTAAAATTTCCCCCCCTTCTTTCAACAGTATCGTTATTCTTCTTCCCCCTATGCTACCAAAATTGTGAGAAAGAGAAGGAGAAGGAGAGAGTGAAGGAGAGAATGAGAGATAGAGGAGACGGAAGGGAAATCTAGAGTAAAGAAGAGTAAGAGAGGGAGAGAAGTGGTTCAATAATAACTCCCTTATTGGGCAAAGGCTCCAGTATTGCTTCTCCAGTGCAAGTCTCGTAGTCGATTGCCTCTAATTGACAAGGAGACCGTGAAGATCGAGACAAGCACAGGGAACTCCGGCACCAAGGAGTCCTTCGAAGGAAGTGATGGTAGCTTTCCAACTCCAAAATGGCCCCAAAGCATAAGCTCTCCCAAGTAACTAGAAAAGCTGCGACTATGGGAGAAGGATCGGGCAAAGATGCCACCATCAACATGAACAGGTTATCAACCGTGAATGCTAACTTGACACTCCAAAACCAAGTATTGCTATCATGTCTAGAAAATTGAAATCAAATAATTAAGCATAGGCAACATTAGGAAAAATTCATACCTTGCATCGGGTAATTTGCATATTTTGAAAGGTAGTTAAAAATGGTCTAATAATTATGAGTTGTTAGGAACAAATTAAGTATCTACAGTTACATCACAAACAAGTCAAGTATTAGAATCAAGCTTTCACAGATTCATCATTAGATTGTTGAGACACATAAATATTTCATATAGGTCAATTGCACTCTGTAGACCATTGTAGTAAATTAACTTGCATTTACAATGAATGCATGCGCACTTGCATTTGAATAACTAGGACATGCCTTTTGAGTGCATAAATGTACTAGAAGGATTTTTATGAATAGGGATCTCGCTTCACCTCGACAACTCAGAAAGGACTTGCATTGAGAATTGCATAGCATCATGAATAGCCTCAATTGCACCACATAATAGGATATGCATCTAAAAATCTAGATGAAGATGTGCATGTGAAATGTTGAGCTTAATTGAAAGGGACTGTTTGGTAAATGAAATCCTGGTCGATAAGTGAAGTCAAGATTTAATTGGACCGACCTAGGACTTTAGTCGCAAATATATTTAGTCATCCTTACGACCATATTTAGACTTGGAGTCAACATGCTCTTTGTGTCAAGATTGTGGGAGAGAAGGAAGGAGTCTCACTTGTAGCTTTCTCACTTACACAATGGGGGAATACACACAAAGGTGGAGGTTGAAAACAGTTTTCCTCTTCTTAGTTGTGTAAGCCAAAAGAACTCTAGTACAGAGAAATAGAAGAACCCTATATATGGGTCTCAAACCAAACTCAACTAACTAAGGTGGCACACTAAATTGAGCCACGAACTAGAGTAGATAAGGATAGCTGTCATCTAACTATTATTCATGGGCGGTGTACCAACCGCATCTGCAACTCACAAGTCGGTGACATAAATGCACAATGGTTACCCTGGCATATCACGAGTGGAGCTCAATATCTCAACACTCCCCCTCAAGCTCAATCCCAATTCCTGCACATCAAGCAGGTCTCTGAACTTGCGCAGCTTCTTTGCCCCCAATGCCTTCGTGAATATGTCAGCTACATGATCCTCTATGCTGACATAAACTAGATCAAAAAGGCCTAGTAAAACCCTCTCCCTTTGTTCTAGCATGATAGACTGGGTTATTTTCCAAGTGTATACTACTCATGTTGTCACAATAAATGACAACTGGCCCATCTATAGGCTAATGCATATCATAAAGTAGCTTATACAACCAAGCTACCTCACATGCAGCCGTTGCTGCACCCCTGTACTCAGTCTCTGTGCTCGACAAGGCAACTGTAGGCTGTTTCTTGCTGCTCCAAGTGATTGCAGCACTCCCAAAAGAGAACACATATCCACTGGTAGATCTTCTATCAGAAATACTACCATCCCAATTAGCATCTGTGTATCCATGCAACTGTATCTGAACCCGAGTCTCATAAAATAGTCCATACTGCAATGTGGACTTCACATACCTAAGTATGCGTCTAGCCGCATCCAAATGTGGTTTCCTTGAAGCCTGCATAAACTCACTTACCAATCCAACAGCATAGCTTAAATCTGGCCTGGTAATAGTCATATAAATCAAACTTTCTACTATGCGTCTGTACATAGTAGGATCTTCCAAAAGCTCACCTGCATCTACGCTCAGCTTCACATTCTACTCCAAAGGAATTGAAATAGGCTTACAGCCTGTCATCCCATATTTGGACAGCATGTCCAATCCATACTGCCTCTGCAAGAGCCATATCCCACCCGGTGATCTAATCACCTCAATGCCCAAGAAATATCCCACTTGATAATCTAATCACCTCAATGCATCTCTCCCAAATTCTTCATCTCAAACTTCTGCTTCAATAGCATTTTCACATTAAGGATATATTCATCACTATCACCTGTCATAATTAAATCATCAGCATAAATGACAAGTAGCATAATACATTTCTCTATTTTTCTCACATAAAGTGAGAAATTTGCCTTGAAAATCTGAAAGCCAATAGTGACAAGATACGATCCTATCTTGTCAAACCATGCTCTAGGTGCTTGCTTCAAGCCATACAAGGCTTTCTTCAACCTGCAAACAAACTCAGGATAAATAGCATGCACATAACCTGGTGGCTGCTCCATATAGACTTCTTCTTGCAAATCACCATGCAAGAAGGCATTCTTTACATCCATCTGATGTAAAGACCATCCCTTTGATGTAGCCATAGCAATGACTGCTCTTACGGTTGCCATCCTTGCAACCGGACTGAATGTTTCTTCATAATCAATGCCATATGTTTGTGCATACCCCTTGACTACTAATCTTGCCTTGTATCTGTTCATGGAACCATCTGCTTTGTGCTTCATCTTATAAACCCACTTACAACCAATTGCATTCTTATCTTTAGGCAAAGGTACCGATTCCCATGTAGCATTTGCTTCCAAGGCATCCATTTCTTCATCCATGGCCTTCTCCCATTTTTCTTTTCCCATGGCTTGCTCAAAAGAGGTGGGTTTTGGTTCCTGTATCACTTTGACCATATAGGCATAATGAATGGCTATAAATCCATCATATTTCAGCCTATCCACAGGATACCTAGCTCTGATAGACCTGCGCAAAGTAGGTTCACTCCCAGGTGCTCTCAAAACATCCCTGGTCTTTCTTACTCCAGGTGTAACAATAGAAGGAATACCCAACTCATTATCAATGCACAATCTGAGCCACTGGATTCACCATCCACATAAGAGTGACCTGCATTCACATCAAACATGGGCTAATCTACCTTCTCTTTTCCTTTTCATGAAACTTGCATGCCACTATCTACATTGTTTTGAGGAGATTCTCCTGATCTCAATTTGCCTGTCCATGGCAAAGAATGTGAACCACTGCTAGAGGACACTCCAGGTCCACTAATATTTTGTGACTGCTGCTGTGAATTCTGTGCAGCATTACCATTTTGTGCATCTACATCATCAATCACATTTACTGGTTTATACCAGCTACTCATCTCATAAAAAACAACATCTCTTCTCACTGTAAACTTACGAGTAGAAGGGTTATAGCATCTATACCCTTTCTGTTCTACAGAGAGTAACCAATAAAGATGCACTTCTCAGCTTTTGGATCCAACTTGAATATCAATTCATCTGGCACATGAATATAGGCAATGCAACCAAAATTTTCAAATGAGAAATATTTGGTTTCCTACCAGTATACCTCTCCTCTCGAGTCATCCCATGTATTGTTGCGGTGGGAGTCTTGTTCATTATGTAGACTGCTGTAGCAACTACTTGAGCCCAGTAAAAATCTAGCAAGTCTTTTTCGTTGAGCATGGCACGAGATACCTCTCCAATATGCCTGTTTTTCCTTTCTGCAATTCCATTTTGTTGTGGGGTATGATTGCATGAATATTGTTGCTTTATGCCATGCTCCTGCAGGAACCTTGAAAACTCATTTGAGAGGTACTCTCCCCCTCCATATGACCTTAGGCATTTTATTTGCAGGCCTCTTTCTTTTTCAACCATAGCTTTAAGAGTTTTGAAATGCCCAAACACTTCACTTTTCTTTTTCATAAAATACACCCAAACTTTTTTGCTCTATAGTCATCAATAAAAGTGACAAAATAATGACAGCCTTCAATAGATGCAGCTTTAGTAGTCCACACATCAGAGTGGATTAATTCCAATGGCTTCTTACTCTCTTGAACATGTCTAGGAAATGGTTTCCTTGCCTGTTTTTCAAATTCAAAGGCTTCACATACCTTATGTATTTCTGCAACCTTGAATTTAGGCAATCTTGCAACAATATTTTGGGCTTGCATTGATTTAAGTCGTTGTACATTAACATGACCAATGCGTTTATGCCAAATATCAATATCTGCAACTACATCGGTCCCATGTGCAAACATTGCTGCACTCAATTCAGGCATGTCTGCATCCAACGTAAACATTCTGCCCCTTTTCTTTCCTTTTGCTATCAAGCGACCTTTATTTTTCATATCCTCAACAAAGCATCCATGAGGATTAAATCTGACTTGCAAGCCCTATATGTACTATGTACAACGTAGCCCTTACAGGCGGACATGGGCATTGCTCTTTATCCCAACAACCTCCCTCCTAAAGGAAATGTGCCCAAAGGTAGAGGAAAAGAATTAGCTAAGTCTACGTATGTGGTACTGAAGAGATAGAGACACACAATTTGTGGTACTGAAGAGTGTACCTTAATAATGATTTTAGATAGGTATATGTACTATGTACAACCTAGCCCTTACGGGCGGACATGGGCATTGCTCTTTATCCCAACAACCTCCCTCCTAAAGGAAATGTGCCCAAAGGTAGAGGAAAAGAATCAGCTAAGTCTACGTATGTACAAAGATGAAAAGACTATACATATCCAATACCCATCATCTACCAGCAAAGGGCAAAACTCTCTGTTGGAAGACCCTTCATGAGAAGGTCTATAGGGTTATCATCAATGTGCAACTTAACTAGTTTAATGCTCTTGCTGTTAAGTACCTCTCTAATGAAATGATACTTCACCTGTATGTGTTTTGTCTCTGCATGAAAGAAAGGGTTCCATGCTAACATGATAACACTCTAAAAATCATAGTGGAGAATAGGAACCTCAGTAATCTGAAGCTCAACAACCAAACGTGATAGCCATAAGGCCTCTTTACATGCCTTAGTGGTAGCCACATACTCTACCTCCGTCAGTAGATAGTGCAATACACTTCTACAGCCTAGATATCCAAGAAACATATCCTCCTGTGAAGGTCAACACATATCCTAAAGTGAACCTCCTGTAGTTCGCATGTCTAGCATAGTTTGCATCCGTAAAGCCAACAACAAATGTCTTCTTCTTACTAAAGCAGATGCGCAAATCCTTTGTGCCCTCGAGGTATCTCATAATACATTTCACTGCTTCTTAATGCTTCTTGTCAAGGTTTTCCATGTATTTGCTAACCACTCCCATTGCAAAGGCAATGTCAAGACTTGTAGGAGCCATAGCATACATCAAATTGCCCAACGGCAAAAGCATATGGAATCTTGGCCATTTCATCATTTTCATCATCAAATGTAGGGCTATCCTCTGCACTGAGTTTCACATATGGAGGCAATGGAACTCTGATTGCTTTCCCCCCTCCATATTGAAACGTTGCAAAATCTTGGATGCATACTTTTGTTGAGATAGATAGAGTAACCCCTTCAATCTATGTCTGAGTATCCCCATCCCAAGAATGTGATTGGCATCACCAAGATCCTTCATGTCAAAGCTACCATGAAGACTTTGCTTCAATGAATCCAAGGCATGAGTATCCTTGTTAGGAATCAAGATGTCATCAACATACAAAACCAAGGTAATCAAGCTAGGCAATCTACTACCTTCTTGGTGTACAAGCAATGATCAACTTGACTTCTCTAAAACCCCTGAGGTTGCATGAAAGTATCAAACTTATGATACCATTCCCTCGGTACCTATTTCAGCCCATACAAACTCTATTTTAGTTTACAAACCATCGTCTCTTTGCCTTTAACAACAAAACCCTTAGGCTACTACATATATATGTCCTCATGTAGATCACCACGTAAGAATGCAGTCTTTACATCCATTTGTATGAGCTGCATATCTTTAGCTGCAACCAAGCCCAAAATGGTCTTAGAGTAGTCATCTTGACAATGCGAGAGAAGATCTCATCAAAGTCAATTCCATGTTCCTACTTGTATCCCTTTGCAACCAGCTATGCTTTATACTTTGGTGAAGAACCAGAAGTGACTTGTAAACCCACTTGCATGGAAGATTTTTTTCCCTTTAGGCAACTGCACCAAGTCCCAAGTATCATTCTTATCAAGTGATTCCATTTTTCATAGCATGGCCTTGAACCACTTCTTTGCTATTTGGTCTAGTCATTGCTTCCTTGAAGCGTGATGGCTCACCACAATCCATCAGCATGACATAATCTATAGCATACTGCGTACCAGGAACAAAGTTGTCAGGTGGTCTCGATGGTCGAGTTGACCTACGGAGTGAAGGCTCATTATTCGCTAGTTGCTAGGCCTAAAAATTTGCATTTAGAGGTTGCTATCTTGAAATACAGGCCTGTAATTTTGCATGTACATGTTGTTTTCCTAAAATTCTAGCATGTGTCCTGATAGTTTAGGTTGTCCTAATTGCATGTTTTTAGGCTAAAACTGTGGCGTATCATGGGCAATACCTTGCTAGTCATTTCTAGCACCATTTCTTGCATTTTCAAGAGTATTTACAGCAAGTATACACTATTGTCCACTGGGCACAAACGACTGTCTAAAAGGTACATCTTCCCAAAAAACAACCCTCTTAACTTCCTTAGTCTTCTCGGGCTACTTATGCATGCGATCTTCACGAAAGATGATGTCATTGCTGCATACTATCTTTCTTTTCTTGGGATCCCAAAGTCTATACCCCATCTCACCCTCGTCATCGTATCCTAGAAATATGCATTTACATGACTTTGGTTCCAAGTTTTTGTGTTCTTCTTTCTGTATGTGCACAAAAGCTTCATAGCCAAACACTCACAAATGAGAATAAGAAGGTTGTTTTCCCAACCAGTGTTCCTGAAGGACTCTCCCCCCCAAAGATCTATTCGGTGACCTATTAATCAAATGAACAGTTGCTATAATAGCCTCTAACTAAAAGCCATGGGGTAATGTAGCATGAGACAGCATTGTACGGGACCTTATCTTGTATGGTCGGATTCATCCACTCTGCAACTCCATTTTTGGATGGCTTATGAGGGGCAGTGAGCTCCCTCTTTATCTTCTTGATGTCACAAAATGCCTAAAAGTCTTTGGACACATACTCCTCACTGTTATCAGAGCAAAGACACTTAAGTGTCTTATTAGTATGGTTCTCAACCAATGCCAAGAATTTTTTAATCATGTCAAGCACTTTGTCTTTGCTATGAATAGGGTAAACCCATAGCTTTCGTGTAGCATCATAAAAAAATGTAACAAAGTATTTCTTGCCTCTTAGAGATAAACCTGGCATGTGATATACATCAGAATGTACTAACTCTAAAGGTAAAGATTTCAGTGAAAGAGAATTTTTATGAGATGTCTACGCATGCTTACCATAAACACAATGATCATAGTGCTCAAAATTAGCATAACAAAGACAAGGCAAGCAACCCAAACAAGAAAGTACTTTCATTCATGTTTGACTCATGTGTCCCAACCGGCCATGCCACAAGGAAACACTTGGCTACTCAATCACGGTAGCAACATGGTCATGCACATTAGATACATGAGGTGGATACAAAGTATTCCTCTTACAATCTCTAGCAATGACCCTAGATCCCTTACATATCTTCCATTTCCCATCACCAAAGGTGGTGTGAAAACCATCATCATCTAGCTGACCAGTACTAATCAAGCTCTTCTTGAGCTACAGTACATGCCTTACATTCTAAAGAGTGAAGAAATATCCATGCTGAAACTGCAATTGCACATTGCAAATGCCTGCAATGTCACATGCATAATTGTCCCCAAGATGGACAACACCATGTCAACCTCATGTATAGTCTATAAACCACTCACGGTGAGGGGTGACATGAAAAGAGGCACATGAATCCAAAATCCAAGTGTGCATGTCATCATCCATATTGGCTATCAAAGCATGTCCATTGAAACATGAAGAGACAAAGAGTACATCATTCCCACTGCCGCTCTCATGGCTAACTACATTCACTTCTTCAATCTTTACACTGCTCTTCTTAGTAGGCTGAATCTCTCTCTTCTCTTCCTTGCTGTCAATTGTCTTCTTGCCCTTCCCTTTCTTATGTTTTGCCTACATTCATAGATAATTTTTTGCATAAGGTGTAGGCTTATCCTACTAAGTAGAAATCATATGTTTTGCCTACATTTTAGCACTTCCTCAGTATGGTTGAGAACTAGTCTAGGTATATGCTAAAATGCATATGCTATGATAATGGGGGTGAATATGTATCTAAGAGTTTTGAGTAGCTATGTGATGAGAGGGACACTAAGCGTCACTTGACTTCCCATATATCCATTTTATAATTGTATTATATAGCACATGAACATGACTATTTAGGAAAGAGTTTATATTATATTTAGTCAGGTAGGGTCACTATAGCACTTTTAGGCTAAGGCAATGAGTACTACTATGCATCTTATTAATAGATCCCCATGGATTGTTCTTGGTAGTAGAGTTGTAGAGGAGGTATGGTTTAGTGAAATTCCCTTGTATGTACACTTGCAAGTCTCTGAATGTGAGGCTATCTGTCATATTTTCAAGGACAAGTGCAATAAGCTAGATCTAAAGTCTATTGAATGCATCTTTCTTGGATATAGAGATTATCCACAGGCACTAAAGGTCATCCACAACCATACTGTCATCTTCCATGATGAGGATAAAATGTACATGACTAGAGTAGTGAAGAGTCCATGAGAAGCATCAAATATGCCAAGAGAGCAGGCCTCGTGGTGGCATCTACAATGCCTGTGCCCTCAAAAACTTGCAAGAAACACCCTTCCTCTCGTGAAGAAAGCATACTAACTCACACAAGAATTCGATACACAAGAAATATGGCCATCATCTTCATCCTCACTCTCTCCCTCTTCCATTGATGAAAAGATACAAGAAAGCACAAGAAAGGAAAGAGAGCAAGAGTTTTGCCAAAGCGAGAGAGATGGAAATGAAGCGTGAGAGTAGAAGATAAATGAAGAGAGAGGGTGCAACCACCTCAACCTCCCACCTCCTCAAATCCCACGACTGCAACCACCTCATTTTTCTTTCTTGAATTATAAAATTGAGTTTGCATACATTTTGGCTAAGGTCTAAAGGGCCTCTCATCTTAGCATGAGACAAAAGGTGTCTGACCTTCCCTTTTCCTTCAACATTTTATAGCGTGAGCTTTGGACCCACATTTTTACATTGCTTCATATTTAAGTTTTGACAAGAAGGTACAAAAGTAAATTGTCAATTTGCAAAGGAAGTTTCCATATTGAGTATATTCCGGTGCCTTTATTTGCACAAACTTCCCAGTCATCATTCCTCCCACGATTAAGTGTGAAGCGTCCCCATGAAACAAATTGGAGAAGAACCGCGTTCAACACTTGAAAAAACTGCATCTTTATCTTGAATCTTTGATCTTTGTTTTCATGATTACCTTTTGTTTTCCTTGAAGGGGAAAGAAATGGAACACACATCATATAGAAAGAAAGTGCACAACTAGGTTGTATGGCCCAGATCACAACAAGCACACCAAATAAAACCACAAGCAAAACCCAAAAGATACATCTCTTCAAGAATTTTGCATGTGCAAGCACCATCACACTTAGCATAGATAGGAAAACAACCATTCCATAAAGCTCAAGAAAAGAAACCCGAAAAAGATATAGAATTGAAGCACGCCCTTACGAGAGATAAAGCATTGGAGTTCTCCCACCCACTTGTTGCATATGAAAAAGGAAAGGAGAGGTAAATTTTATTAAGAATAATAATAAAGAAAACAAAGAAGAAATCCTTTGGTGTTTTAGAGGATAGTCTTGGTAGGGGAAGGGATAGATTCAGTATTAGGGATGGTATCCATGTGAACAATCCAGAAAGTATTTGTTAAAAAGTAATAAGGTTTCTTTTGTGAATTTTAAAGGCTTGTTTTTGGATCTGTAATGGTCACATTGGGATAAGGAAGAAGAAGAGATTGCTTACTGTGAAGGCACGTGGACTGGAAGGATGAGCTTGGTAGAGGATGAGGCAGTGTATATTCGAGAAATATGACAGGTGATAACGATGCAATGTTCATGCCACATTGAGAGTCGGCGGCTATTGTTGGAGAGTCCGCCCTGACTGGCAGATCATCCTGAATGGTGCTACATGAGGCGTAGGTAGGTATGGAAGGTTATTGTCACAATGAAGATTTTCAGCACCAATGTTGAATGTTGCGAGGGCGAATCCATGGTGGTAGTGAGCTATTGTAAGGCGGGAGGTGCTATCCGCGGCTCCACAGTAGGGGACTCTGGTAAGGTGATGTAGTGAGTTGATGGAAGGTAGGCGAGGTCAAGCTGGGAGGACGACGGGAGCAAGGTGGGAAGGTGAATTGAGAGAATAGAACTTGGCGCAGAAGGAAATTTGAAAGCAAAAGATGTCACAAAATTGAACATCTTTAATGGCCATGGGATTTTAGCTTCAAGAACTATTGCATTAGGACCTCTTCTATTTGATCCTTCTCTTTAAGAGCAATGTCTTATTCTCTATCCTCTTCACGGTTAGCACCACCTTTTTGTCACTCTTCTCTGGCCTCAGATTTGAAATGGTAGAGGCCCATTTCTTCTTGCAAGCTTCAAGAGCATCCATGAGTCCCCCTAGCAAGATCGCCAAAAATGAAGAGCCCATGGGAAGCACCAAATATACCAAGAGAGCAGGCCTCATGGTGGCATCTACAATGCTCGTGCCCTCAAAAACTTGCAAGAAACACCCTTCCTATCACCAAGAAAGCGTACTAACTCATACAAGAATTTGGCACACAAGAAATCTGACCATCATCTTTATCCTCACTCTCTCCCTCTTCCATGGATGTAAAGAGACAAGAAAGCACAAGAAAGAAAAGAGAGCAAGAGTTGTGCCAAAGTGAGAGAGGGAAATGAAGCATGAGAGGAGAAGATAAAGGAAGAGAGAGGGTGCAACCACCTAAACCTCCCACTTTCTCAAATCCCACAACTAAAACCACCTCATTTTCCTTTCTTGAATTATAAAATTGAGTTTGCATACATTTTGGCTAAGGTCTGAAGGGCCTCTCATTTTAGCATGAGACAAAAGGTGTCTGACCTTCCCTTTTCCTTCAACATTTTATAGTGTGAGCTTTGGACCCACATTTTTACATTGCTTCATATTTGAGTTTTAACAAGAAGGTACAAAAGAAAAGTGCCAATTTGCAAAGGAAGTTTCCATATTGAGTATATTTTGGTGCCTTTATTTGCACAAATCTCCTGGTCATCAAGTAGGTGATTGGGGTACATAGGGTGATCTTTCAAGAGAGCCTCCTATCACATGGTACAACAAGTCCCAGTGAGACAACTTAAGGGCTTTGTGGAAAAGGGAAAGGAATAGTTAGTATGCAAGTCG
This sequence comes from Lygodium microphyllum, assembly GCF_053477565.2. Classification (NCBI taxonomy): domain Eukaryota; kingdom Viridiplantae; phylum Streptophyta; class Polypodiopsida; order Schizaeales; family Lygodiaceae; genus Lygodium; species Lygodium microphyllum. The sequence goes on along the minus strand of NC_141158.1, from coordinate 49,666,023 downwards.
AAGAAGAGTTTATATGGGCTTAAGTAGACACCTAGGGAATGATATCATAAGTTTAATACTTTCATGTATTCATAGGGGTTTTTGGTAGTGATATGGATCTGTATTTATACACAAAAGGGATTTTGATGATAGTCTTATTATCTTAATGCTTTATATCAAGATGATATGCCTATAGCTAGGAAGTGCTTATGATGAGCTCGATGCTTTAAAGACTCAACTCAAGAAGAGCTTTGAGATGAAGGATATGGGACATGCCTCATACATGGGTGGTATGTGTATTATGCACAATCGCTCATAGGACCTTCTCTACTTGTTCCAAAAGAAGTACATACACAAAGTACTTGAGTTATTCCATTTACAAGATGTTAGCCTATAGGTTGTTCTTTACCTTCTGATGTGAAGGTTAGTCAAGTTGATTGTCTACTATCAGACGAAATGAGGGACGAGATAGCCAAGATTCCCTATAGATCCATAGTGGACAGTTTTTTTTATATGCCGTGACAACCACTCAACTTGACAAAGCATTTTTAGTAGGAGTTGTGGCATGTTATATATGGCTATACCCATGTAACAATCCTTTTCATAAAACTATTAAACACATTAATTTTATGGCCTATCCATCTAAAAAGTTATATATTTAGTATTATCTAATCCATTGTAATATAATAAATAAAGAGTGCTATCAACAAAATATATATCCATATACTTGTTAATAGGTAGTATTAATCAATCTATATAGTCTATAGAAGTTACATATAGCCATATTGACTATAAATGATCTTTTTGATATTTTTAATGGATATTATTATAATTTTTTAAAATAAAATATGCAAGAAATCCTAAAATACTATGAAAGAGTAATGAAAAATAAAAAATATTTTTTTAATTATGCTTGACCTAAAATTATTGTTTTCTCTTACAAGAACCCTACTTTTGCAATTCTACTCATATTGCATTATCGATCGGGTTAGTTCCCATCGATTTGATTATCCAAATGGCCATATTCTAAGTTTGTAGGAGAAATTTACAGTGAGAACAAGTTGTAGATGGCTTCAAGATAGACTATATAGATATAGCGAGTTCCTATTTCTTACTTCTTTTCATTTTGAGTTACATATGATCATTCCTCTTATGTTATTGAGTTTTATTACGACAATTGAGATTGAAAGTAGGATTAAGAGTCATGCACACATATCTAATTTGCTATATCATATAGATTGGAATGAGATTTTCTGGAGAAATACATAACTCAAGAAGAGCTATATGATTGATACTATGGTTCTCATGCAATTCACAGGTTCATACTGAAGACAACTAATAAAAGAACTTCTTCTTCTTCTTTTAGAAATTGAAGATTGTGATCATGATTGTGATTGCAATTGTGATTGTGAATGACAATGAGATTGGAATATTTTATTATGTAGATGACAAGATTGGGGTTGGTTAGTAGGTTGGAACTTCATAGTGGAGTGCATGTTGTGATGTTTCACTACTTCTACTTTATAAGTTTGATCATATTTTATATAGATTTTTTTTCTTCTCTATTTTCTCTCATGCAAGGATTGTTTGAGATTATGTGATCTTTGGATTTGATATTTTTCATACAATTCTTCACCATAGTTAAAACAAATAAGTATCTTTCTCTTTTTTTATTTAACTTATTTTCCAAATATGATCATGCATTATTTTATATTGGTCACATATACTGTAATTTGTAGTTATTTTTATGAAAATAGATTTTTATTAATTTTTTCTCTTATTCTAACTCTTAACAAAGAGTTTCTTTGAAAAAAAAGAAATCTCTTATGCTTTAGTATATCTGGAAACTACTATATTCATAAAGTGAAGACAAAAATATCATCGTTATTAGACATATAATTATATACTTAGTCTATAGTGACTGAGATGTAATTATGTTTTTCTATTCTTTGTCCATATGGTTATTGTAAATACTTTTGATCACTTATAGAAACATAATTTTTGAATTTTTTAAATTTTATTTAGAATATTGAAGTTTTATTCTGGTAAGAAATCTCTTTAAATATTTCTTTAAAGAGAATTCTCTTAAAGAAAAAAAGAATGATGATTTTATTAATAATTTTGAGAGTAAACAATAGCTGAATTCTTATTTTTTTAAATCTTGAGAGAAATATTTGATAATAATATTTGAATGTTTTTAATAGATATCTTAAAAATCTCTTATTGAGAGTTACAAGCTTAAGGATTACAAGCTTAAGGTAATTATTCTCTTGAATCTAGTGCAGACTTGATTTGAGACTCATGTGATCATTATATTTTAAGTTTCTTTCAAGTGAATAAACTTTTTCTATGAAGAAAGCATTATATTTTATAGAGTTAGTTTTTGCATAGAATGTATGCCTGAATCAAATTAATTATGGAAGTAGCATGAGAGAGAAATGGAGGCATCTAATCTCTTTTGTTGGTCCTCATGAGTTTATCTTTTCAATTTTGTGGATATGATAGAATTGGTATATTTAAATCTCATGTGGACCCTGGATGGCAAAACCTTTAGATTTGTAGCTTTTCTATAGATGAGAGAAGTGGCGGAGTATTAACTTATTTTGTGAGGATTATTTATGATATGGTTGTTTATGATTATATTTCATGAAGTATTGAATCTCAAAACTCATTTGGAGAGGAAGAGTGAGAATCACATATGACGCTATTATTTGAACAACTCTGAGTAGTATGTAATACAACTCTCTTAATAATCTTCAAGCTTTATAACATCAAGAGATAAGTTCTTATTTCTTTTACTTATAATGATAAATTTTAACATATGTTCTATAATCATTTATTTAGAAATGATATGAATCATATAGAAAGCACAATAAATGAATGATATCCATTAGAGTATATTAAATTTAAAAAAGTTAGCACTTTGTAGATTTTGGCTATGAGCTAGTATTTACCATCATTAGGTATTATGATAAGATACTTTAATTAATTAATTCATGCGCCTTATTATGTAACTAAATAGAATGCAATCTGTATTATAAGGTGATGTATTTATTTATGTATGTCTAATAGTTCTTTATTATCTATTATTTATTTTTGAAATATTAAAAAAATTAGAATCATCTTATTGAAAACAAATGTGGTTGTTATTGAGTGTGGACTATATTAGAGAACTCATTGCAACTATGATAGCATGAGTGGGAGGAGAAAAAACATGGTTGGATTTTGAGTTTGTAGATGATGCACTATTACAATGAATCCTGGTCTCTTATGATGGAATATCAAAGAGGTTTCATTGTATAGAGGCAAATACAATACATATTGTGATAGAGATATGTAAAACATTTGTATTTTGGATGTATTGATTGATATTCTATTATATCACCTTATATACAAATATTATGATGGATACTATGGAAACATAGGGATGGAAATCATCTTATGGCATGGGATATATTTGCAATGTTGTATTATTCATAGTGATTGAATATTTCTTTTGAGAGATCTTAAGATGATTGAGCCTCTGTGGAGGGGAGATCATCTAAGTGTCTTGCAAAAGATGCAGCTCTAAATGAGAATGAGAATATCAATATGAATGTGAATGAGAAAACATGGCCATGATTATTTCTAACAAGACATAGTTAGATGTAATCTCCAAGTGAGAGTAGGATTAATTAAAATGATTAATGTGAAGATGATTTTTTAAGGAAGAAAAAAAAAGGGTTCACATGAAGATTTGGTGATTATGTTATGAAGACAGAATGTGAAGGACCATGAAGAAGATGTTTAACTATCTTGAAGACTTTATGAAGATGATGGTGAACCATTAAGAAAACTCTTTGTGGATATTTTAAACAAAGACTTTGATTTTAAGAATCTACTCTTCTAAAGATATATATGAATTTAAATATAAAAATCCATGCAAGTGATGCTCAAGATCTAGAATTGCATTCAAGATATAATAACAAAAGAGGTACTTGAAAATATAAGTTTCTTACCTCTTTTTCTTTGATATTTTAGATTAATGAGTCAAAATTTTATTTGACAATAATAAATGAGGTTTAGAAACAAGGCTTTTGAAGAGGGGTCCAATGTAACTTTCATTTTCATAAAACTATTAAGCATATTAATGTTATGACCCATCCATGTGAAAAAGCACATGTATAGTATTATCTAATTGATTATAATATAATAGATATAGAGTGATATAATCAAAATACATATTTGTGGCATATGCTAAGAAGCTAAAAGAGGTATTTCACAAATTGCAAACCTCTATTCATGTTCCACCTACTGTCCAATTGTAGTACCTTTTATCTAGATTGGACTCAATATCCAAGTGCAATTGAGTAGTGTTGCTCTTGGTGATATAGAGACTGCTACTACATGAGAAGAGGAGGTAGAGTCACGCTTACAAGCAGCCTATGTATCTAGGGTAAACCTAAATTCGAGTTTAGTTCGAGTAACAACTCCGAAAGGATAAATAGACCATTCGCATATGAAACCCTCTTAAGGGTAGGATAATCATAGGGATAATTCCTTTTAATGAAATAATGGCAAAAAAAAAATTCTTCCTTATTCCCTCCCCATCCGATTGTCGTGCTGGAAGGGGAGGGGAATAGAATGCATGGTAAAGCTCCTCGGTGGAGCTCGCTGCTTCTAGTCGACATGGCATCGACACGTTAGGAGAGGGAGGATCCCCCTCCCCTCCCCTATTTAAACAAAGGGGGGTTGCTGTCGTGAGGGGACAGAAGGAGGCTCTGCCATGAGATGCTAGTGGAATACGTGAGGGAGAGAAGAGAGGGGAGATACTCTGAGTGCGTGAGGGAGAGAAGGGAGGAGGGATTTTGCGCTGGCCGCCCTGTGGTAGAGGGACGCGACGTTGCAAAGACGAGTCTCTGTCATCGAGCGAGAGACGGCACCGCCAACAAACGACCTCCAAATCCTTTTCGCCCCTCCCTCCCCCCCACGTAAGCTTCTGGAAGCTTATAAGCTTCCAAGGGGGTTGGGCGGGGGGCCTTCTTAGCCCCCTTTCATTTGGGCCTGAAACCCCCTTCCCCTGGGCTAAAAAATTCTTAGCCCACTTCCCATGGATGTTGGAAACCCCCCCCCCTCCCGTGTTTAAAAATTTCTTTTACCCTCCCCTTCCCTTGAGGCATCTTGAAGCCCCTTCCCGTAGCCTCTTGAAACCCCTTTTCTCCAAATTGCCCTAAGGGTCCTTAGACCCTTACTTATAACCTTTAAGGTTAGCTTTTCCCTTGGAGTTTCCCCCTTAGGGTTTTCCCCCATAAAAGGTTACTCCAAATGACCTTTCCTTTTCCCCCATTGTGTTTTCTAAAAAAAACCCTTAGGCCCATAGCCTTTAAGGCCACTTTTTCGCCTTGGAAAAATCCCTTAAGATTCTATAGGGCCCATTTTCTCCCAAGGAAATTTTACCTTAGCCTTTCCTTACCCATGCAAAAATACCCCTTGGAACTTTCCCGCACCTTGTTTCTTTTCCCACACATAAAAGAAAGAAGAATGTTGAAGGTCGTTTAACACCTTCATTTCCCACTCAAAAGCTTTGATTGACAGGATGGTATAGGGTCTTCATAAAAAACTATACTTTGATTGCAGCACCTCTGATGGACTTACTAAAGAAGCAAACAGCCATTGCATGGTCAAATCCCGAACAAAATAGCTTCGACAGATTGAAGAAAAGTTTGGTATCAGCACCTATTCTAAGACTTCCAGACCTCAATAAAGAGTTCGAGGTAATAACTGATGCTAGCATACTTGCCTTGGGTTGTGTACTCATGCAGGAAGGTCATCCAGCAGCATACTCTTCAAGGAAATTGAAGAGTTATGAAAAGAATTATGCTACGCATGATCTGGAATTGCTAGCTGTCATCCATGCTCTAAAGCTTTGGAGACACTACCTATTGGGTAACAAGTTTACTCTAGTAACTGACCATAAGAGTCTCAAATGGATCTTTACCCAGAATGGGCTCAACATGAGGCAACGTCAGTGGATTGAAGTGTTGGAGGAGTATGACTTTGAAATAAAATACCGACCAGGAAAAGTGAATGTAGTTACCGATGCACTTAGTCGCAAGGCATTCCTTAATTCCCTAATCTTGCAGTATCCATCAATAGCCAGATCTCTAGCTACAAAAGTATCTATGCCAAACAACCCTATACTTGAGTTAGCTAGAGAGGATGCATGCCATGATCCAGCCTACCAAACAATGCTAAGGGAGATCTCTATCAAAGATCAGAACCAAAAGTTGTAGGCTAAGTATCATAAATTCTCCATTAATAATGGACTTGTCTACTGTAGAACAAGGCTCTGTGTACCAGCAAGCTAGTCACTTAAGCAGAAGATATTGTGGGAAGCTCATGATTCCCCTTTCACAGGACATCCTAGCTATGCCAAGACTCTCAATGCAGTTAGGAAGAGCTACCATTGGGAAAGGCTCAAAGGTGACGTTCTCAAATATGTCACCGAGTGTTTGTATTATCAACGTATCAAAGCCAAAAATGTCAAGATGCCAGGGAAACTGCAACCTCTTGACATTCCCCAAATGAAATGGGAATTCATCAGTATGAATTTTGTTGTAGGCCTACCCCAAGTCCAGGGAGGATACAACTCCATCATGGTTATGGTTGACATGCTTACTAAGATTGAACACCTTATTCCAGTAAAGACAAACTATAAAGCCTCAAACATTGCAAGATTGTTTATCAAGGAAATATTCAAGCTGCATGGTTTACCTAGAAGAATCATTAGTGATCCTGATTCTCTCTTCACGTCACACTTCTGGAGAGCTATCTTTGAAGTTATTGGGACTCAACTCTATTTTAGCACCGCTTACCATCCCCAAACGGATGGCCAAACAGAGCGAGTAAATCAAGTCATGGAGGATATGCTTAGGGAATATTGCTGTCGTGAGCTGAAGAGGTGGATTCAATACTTGCCTTTGGTTGAATTTGCCTACAATGCTTCTTACCAACAAAGCATTCAGATGACCCCTTTCCAAGCATTGTATGGTCATGACTGTCGAAGTCCCCTAAACTTCTCAGATCAAACGTTAAGGGTTGAAGCTTCAAGGCAGATGTTGGAAGAGATGGATGACCAAATAAAGTCAATAAGACAGGACATCCAAGCGGCCAAGGATAGACAAAAGGCATACGTGGATTTGAAGCGTCAAGATAGAATCTTTGAAGAAGGAGACATGGTCTTCATTCACGTACGCCCTAAAAAGAGTTCCTTATCTTTAGGAGATTGCAAGAAGCTAAGTCCAAGATATTGTGGACCGTACAAGATCCTCAAATGCCTAGGACCTAATGCTTATAGATTGCAACTCCCTGAGAACCTAAAGGTTCACAATGTATTCCATATCAGCCTATTGAAGAAATATGTGTGAAAAATGCGGGATCTAGAGCATGGCAAAGGCGGAAGCTATGGAGGATGAAAGGAGAAGTGTGGACTCATGATGGAGAAGACAAAGACACTGTTTGTTACACAAGTGAATTAGGTTCCAAGATTGAGACTTGGACTCATAAACACAATCTTGTGTATGTGGACAATGACATTGACACTTCACTGAAAAGAAAAGAGTACTATCATTGCATTAAGAAAGGAAGCAAGTACAATGCTTTATAGGAAAGTAGGAAACTGCAGTAGGCACCATTGTGCATATGGGATAAGTTAGCCTGCATGTCCTTGACCCTGAGACTCCATACAAAGAGGCTGTTTGAGTGTGATTGCTGATTCTCAACACCCCTCCTCAATCACAACTAGGAAAGGCACAAAGTGTGTAGAGGCTGTAATGAGAACCACCTGCAAAGTGTGGGCATACCACAGACATGGCAAAACACCAGAGGCTGTCGCAGAAAAGGCTAAGTGTGGGTACCATAAACATGGTGGACATCGAGAGGCTGTAACAGGGGCCTCACAAAGTGTACAGGGACTGTAATGCCAAGTTACATAAGGAGTTTACAAAGCTTATGGCAGGAAGCATTAGGGCAAGGAAAAATACAAGGCTATTAAAACAGTCTATCAGAATTATGAGAGTACAAGGACTGATGAGTCTTGTCCTTCCGATCCTGGTGGTCTTCATCTTCTTCTTCTTCTTCCTTTGCTCCATTTTCTTTTTCTTCTTTGACTGCGACTAGATAGGCCTTTTGGGATCTCTTCCTTGCGTGGCAGAACTTCTCGGTGTGTCCGGTCCTTTTGCAGAAGTCACAAAAGAGCTGATCCTTCTTGCCTTTGTACCTGTTGCCAACATATAATGCATGCTCATCTCTAGAGGTACTTGGTTCTTCTTTAGTTTTTAGCTTCTTTTCTTCTTCTAACAGTGATGCCTGGATATCAACAAGTTCAGGATTTGGCATGTTGATTAAAGTTGTTGATACATTATTATATTCAAGAGGCAAGCTCTTAAGTAGAACACCGATGCAAACATCTTCATCCATTTTAATGTTGATTCCTGCAAGTTGGGTTAGGAGTCCTTTAATGTAATTGAGATGTTTGGCAAGTGATGTGCTGGACTTCATTTCAAGCCTGAAGAACTCAATCAGGAGACCATACTTTGATGATTTAGATTGTGCACCGAACAGGGTGTCAAGTCTTTTCCATGTATCCTGTGAGGTTTCACAGTTATCCACATGATGGATATAACTGTCGTCTACTCCAATTTGATAATGGCCTGAGCTCTGTCATCATTCTTTTGCCAAGTAGTTGCAAGGTCCGCGTCCCGAGGTTTCTTCTCTTTGCCATTTGTGATGGCCCAGAGACCCTTCTTCATCAGGATGAGCTTGATGCGGGTTTGCCAGGTGTGAAACCCGACTCCTTTGAATAGAGCATTTGGAGAGTCTTTTCCCATGTTGAGGTTGCAAGATCAGCAGCAAATCAACACCAAAATTCTGAGATTTTATCAGTAGAAGAGCAGAATGCAGTGTGTCAAGAGACACAGTTAATGATAGTGTGAAAACACACTATGTCAGTGTTGATGTTGAGCTTGATTTTTGATTTTTCTTGTTTGGGATTGTTCGGTCGTTCTTCAATCTTCTCAGGTCCTTCCCCTCCTTGATTTGATGCTGGGTTAGTGGATTAGAGTGACAGAGACTTGGGTTGAGTGTCAGGAGAAAGAAAAAGTGGGGAAAAAAGCTTGAGAAAATTTGGCTATGGTGGAATTAGGGTTTCTGAGACAGGGGCCTGGTTTTTTCAACATTGCAGGAGCTATACTTGATCATTTTAAAAAAAATTTATATGCCTAGGAAGCTAACTTCATGGGCTATCAAAGCCCCATGGAAATCGTCTGGATCGCGGACAGCATGGCGCACGCAGGAAGCTCGAATCAGACACGGCGCAGATCTGGATAGCGACAACGAATTTCAACAATGCTGGAGCTGTAGATCACCAATGTTGGTGTTTAAAGTGACAGGAGGCAGCGCCCTGAGCCAAGGAACATTTCTCTAGAAGAAATCGTGTTGAAATTCTGCCTGTGGAGGGAGATCAAGAAGCTCCAAGTGAGCTGGGTCCTGTTGGCTATGGAGGGCACCCAAAGCAGAAGTAGAGAAGATTGACAATGCTGAACTCCAAGGTGTATAATGCTTAGGTGTGAGGTGCCAAGGAGGAGGACTTTATGTTGGGGAAGATTCCCCCAGAAGGAATCGTGAAGAGATATGGTCTCTATGAGGAGATATAAGTGTTCAAAGCAAGGTATGTGCTGTGTAGCTATGGCTGCCAAGCATGGCAGTGAGAAGAAAGAGTAGGAGATGAGGTCCTAGACTTGGCCTGAGTTGGACTGAGCTCAAACTGAGCTAGATGAGAGTGAACTAGAGTTGGAGGAGCAGTGCCATGCCCGTCTATGCTCTGATACCATGTGAAAAATGCGGGATCTAGAGCATGGCAAAGGCGGAAGCTATGGAGGATGAAAGGAGAAGTGTGGACTCATGATGGAGAATACAAAGACACTGTTTGTTACACAAGTGAATTAGGTTCCAAGATTGAGACTTGGACTCATAAACACAATCTTGTGTATGTGGACAATGACATTGACACTTCACTGAAAAGAAAAGAGTACTATCATTGCATTAAGAAAGGAAGCAAGTACAATGCTTTATAGGAAAGTAGGAAACTGCAGTAGGCACCATTGTGCATATGGGATAAGTTAGTCTGCATGTCCTTGACCCTGAGACTCCATACAAAGAGGCTGTTTGAGTGTGATTGCTGATTCTCAACAATATGTACCTAATCCTAACCATGTACTTGACGACCAACAAATTGTAATGCCTAGTCAAGGAGTCCTTGAACTAAGGCCTGACAGGATCTTAGATGTTAGGGAGAGACAATTGAGATCCAGAACCTTGAAAGAATGCCTCGTCCAGTTGAAAGATTATCCGGAAGAGGATCCCACTTGGATAGATGAAGGCACTCTCAACCATCAATATCCCCAGTTTATCTCGAGATGAGGACATCTCGATTCCTCCAAGGGGGAGAGAATGTAACAACTCCGAAATGATAAATAGACCATTCGCATATAAAACCCTCTTAAGGGTAGGATAATCATAGGGATAATTTCTTTTAATGAAATAATGGGAAAAAAATAAATTATTCCTTATTCCCCTCCCAAGCTGACTGTCGTGCTGGAAGGGGAGGAGAATAGAATGCATGGTAAAGCTCTTCGATGGAGCTCACTACTTCTAGTCACCATGGCGTCGACACGTTAGGAGAGGGAGGATCCCCCTCCCCTCCCCTATTTAAACAGAGGGGGGCAGCTGCCGTGAGGGGAAAGAAGGAGGCGCTGCCATGAGATGCTAGTGGAATACGTGAGGGAGAGAAGAGAGGGGAGATACTCTGAGTGCGTTGTCATCGTGTTTAGGGCTGAAGGTCTACCATCGGGGCTTAGTGCAGAAGAGGAGTATGAGATTCAAAGTTCAGGAAAGGAAAATAGGTTGGGGTTTAACAAGATCCGGGATTTAGAAATGATTTAGATGGGGAAGAAGAATTCGAGCTTTTTCTCTATGTATTTAGCATACATGAATGGAATAAATAACTCTAACTTGGTTACATCAAATGCCTATGGATACATACACCATAACATAAAGGATATTTTCAGATTCTCAATCCAAATATGAATATCAATTATAAGTTCTAATGGCTTTTATTTCAAGTACATAGACAGATTTCAACTCTTTGGGACAAGTATTATGTTGATAGACTTCAAATACATTCAAGATTTAGGCCAATGGTACATGAAATGCATTGAAGGAGCATCATTTTAGCTTCAGCCTTGTTTTAAAACAGAAAATTCCAACTCATAATCAAGCACAAAATGAGAGAAATCGTGCATAACAGCAGGCTGAATACTTTTCTCTCAGATTTCCCCCTTTTATAGACTGTCAACATGCATTTTCATCAGACCAAATGGACAGATAAGTGGAGCTCTCACCGTGTTTACATCTTCATCTTCAGGTCCTGTTGATCTTCAGTTTGCATGCTCCAAAGCATGCACCATAGCTTCAGCTTTCTCTAGTTGCAATCAGCTGTGCAGCCCACATTTTAAGTTGAAAAATGCGGGCTGGTCCCTGGTCAGGAGCAGGTCACTTTTTGACCTGCTCAGGTCACTTGCTGGTCACTTTAGTTTATTACTCCAGGTCCCCTGTGAACCTAGTGGACTTTTGGCAACTTTTGGCATTTTTCTTGAGTTTTGACCATATTTTTGCACCTGAATTAATGTGATTTATCCTGCAGACTGTCAATTACTTCCAGCTGACCAAGTTGTAGGTTCCCATAGACTTATTTTTCATCAATATGCATGGTACAACTAAAAATTATATGCTAAAGACAAAAGAACTTATGTAACTAAGTTGGTTATTGGGTAACAATGTCTGAATTTTGTATGCAAATTCCTCATATAACTCCTAGTGAAGTTCTTCTATGTTCATAAGAATCCCATGTTTTATATTATGAACAATAAATTCTTTGACATTCACCCCCTCCTATCCTGCACATCCTCCGGCATGTGCCATTTCATAAGATTTCAGGTTAAGAAGGGTCTTCTTTTGATATATCTTCATCTTCATCCTCCAAGTCTTTTTCTTCCTGCTTGTTTTCAAGTAGAGGGCTTATATCTAAGTCATCAAGCTCATAAGTTGAGGATTCTCTTTGTTTAAAGAGCTTGATTTGTTTCCCAGCTATTGGTATTTTTTATCATAGTCCCATCCATTTCAGCCAAAGAGTAAGTAGCATTATTATGTACTACTTTTACAACATATGGTCGCTTGGCTAACTTTCTATGAGCACTATATTGATTGTCCAGGCTGCTATCATAGACAAGTACCCAATCATTCTCTTGAATAGCTCTTGGACGGAGTCGATGATGCTTGTCAAACCTCTTCTTATTCTTTAATCTTGCTGTTTTGAGCCTTTCAATGGCTGTTTTGACATCTTCTGGCCTTCTTTCAAGTTGCCTTATGTGTAGAGTTAGCAATTCTTCTCTATTCAAGCCTTCATCCCAGGGTAAGATACTCCATGTGACAATGGACTCCTCAATAGGCATAACAGGTGGGTGTCCAATATATTAGTTTAGCTGGCATATAACCTGTTACTGCACTATGGGTAGTTCTATCAGCCCATAATGCGCATGGTAGCATTCTAGGCCATTCCCTCATCTTTCCTTTGCAAGATTTTGCTAAAGCTTTAAGAATTGGTTGATGAACTCTTTCACTCTTACCATTGCCTTCAGGGTTGTAGGCTGAAGTAAGAGATAGCTTAATTCCCAATTGAGCAAAGAAATAGCAAGCCTCATCAGCATCCAATTCTCCTCTATCAGCAGTTACTTTGGCAACACATCCATACTTGCAAAATACTTCTTCAAGTAAAAATCTACAAACAGCATGAGTAGACTTTGTTGTCAAGGCTTTTCCTTCCACTTGATTTGTGATATCTTCTCTAGCAAGTACTAGATATCTCATGTTCCAAATTCTTGTAGGCATGGTTACTAAATCAATAACCCATCTATAGTGAATGGATAAAGGATAGGTAGGCTGAAGCCCATCTCTATGCTTTACCATAGAGTACATTTGACAAACATGACAAGACTCAACAAAATGCTCAATGTCTTTATACATGTTTTGCCACCAAAATTTCTCTTTTATTTTGGCAAAAGTGCCCCATATGCCTCTATGACCAGCCAATAGGCTTTCATGAAATTCTTGTGTGACCTGTCTTTGAGTCTTTTTGTCTCCTAAGACATGAACATGCGCCCTTCCTTTCTTTTTCGCATGCCTCCAAAGGTAACCATCTTTAAGAAAAAATCCATAAGCTTTTCTCTTAATTCTCTTGAACTCTTCTTTAGACCAATCTTCCTTCTTTGTCATAGTGCTCAAAAATTGGCCAATTTTTAGCCAATCATCTGCATAATATTCCTCTTTAAAGTGTGAACAAACCATAACAAAACATTGAGCATGCTGTCTATTAGTTGCCCACTGTCCTTCTTTGGTTGTTTCATTCTTCCTTACTGATGTAAAATTTGTTTTAGCAGCAGAACCTGTTGTACTTGCTGTAATTATTGTTGTACCTACATTTTTGACTGCTGAATCATCATTAGATTCAGCTGTACTTGTTGTTTTCAGATTTGTACCTGCATTTACAGCTTCTTCATTCATCATCTCTTCTTCATCCTTATATCTAGCATGCGAAAGCATGTCAGCTAGTGGATTATCTCTTCCAGCAATATGTTTTAAATCAGGATTTAAGGATTTAATATAAGTTATCCATCTTAGCATAGCTATGTCGGGAGTGGAACAGTTGGCAATCATGCCCAAGAGTGGAAGGCAATCTGTTTCAACTTTTACGTGTGTGCCCATGAAGTACTTCCTGTCACATTTCAATGCAGTTACTACTCCCCAAAATTCTCTTTTAATTTGAGCATACCTTCTTTGTCGTTCATTAAGAACCTTCGATCCAAAGCGGATTGCATATCTGTTGCCTTCAAGGTCATCTTGACCAACTGCCCATCCTATTCCAATAGGACTTGTGTCCACTGTGAGTATAATGGGCTGTCCATTAGAGTAATTAGCCCTCTTTAAGGTGGGGGCTGAAATCATCAATTTCTTCAGTTTTTGAATTGCTTGAGTATGTTCTTTTTCCCATATAAACCTTTGGCCTTTTCTTAGCAATTGATAAAGTCTTTCAGCAACATGAGCAAAATGTGGTATCCAAATAAGGTAAAAGACACATGCACCAAGAAATCTTCTCACCTCTGAAAAATTTGTACATATTTCCTGCATTTTACTGATAGCATCTATTTTGGATGGAGAAGGCTTTCGGCCATAGGGACCACACATATGTCCAACCACAAGGACTTCTTTGACTCCAAAAACAGATTTAGCACCTGAAAGAGTAAGATGGACTTCTTCTAATTTAGACAAGATTTGAGCACAATCATTAATATGATCGAAAATAAACTTGCGACACCCAAATTCATTGAGTTCTTCATTCTTCTCGTTGTCGTACTGCTGCGCATCCGAGATGTGGAATCTACCAAAAAGGATATGCAGAACTTGGACCATTTGTCAAGGCACTTGCTTCTTATTATCACATGTAGTTAGAGGGTGTTTGTTCAGATTTTGTTCAGCCATTGGACATGGGTTTCAATTATCTTATAGTCAGCAAATGAGACTTTTACATATGGAATAAGTGGATCTTTTTGGTATGTCACTAGCTCAGCTATACAAATACTTCTTTTCAGTATCATTTCAAGGGAAACTAAACGAAGAGCACCAAAGGCTCACATTGTTTTGTGGAACTTGTCGAGAAGGTCACATTTTTGCATGGAAATTCACCGTTAGACGTCTCAAGATCTGTATCAATACCACTGAAAGGGTGTAAAGTCGCTCCAACTAAAGTAAAGTTTCAGAGAAAGGTGCAAGATTTAAAAGGGCTGCTTTTTTGAGGCTATTGTGGAAAAAAAGAGAGCTTTATTGGCCGTTTTGCTTTTCTGAGGACAGGGAGGAGCTTTTGTTTTTGAATCGAATTTGGGGGGGAAAGATCGACTAAAAAAGGAAGACACGAAGTTTTTTTTGGGGAGAGCTTTTTCAATCAGGGAGGAAAATAAATGGAACTCTGCGCTGGACGAGGAGAAAAATAGCTGGAAACGGAAGAGGAATCGTTGTTGGGGAAGAAAGCTTTCTCTGGGAAAGGATTGGAATCGAAAAGGATTTTCGGGAATAAGGGGATCATACATATGGTAGATATGGAGCGGAAGGAGACAAAATTTTCTGAGTCAAATGGATAGATTACGACCTGTGTTTCTGGCTTATATGAAGAGGAACCTGCTTTGATTCCTGTGGAAAGAAGACGATTTCAGGGAGCTTTATGGAAGGAAAAAGGAAGATTTTTTTGCACTAATCGAGTGGGGAATGCAATGCTCTGGGGAGAGATGGCGGAGAAGAAGACCGACAGCAGTTGAAGAAGACGAAGTCACGGGAGGTGACAAAGCCATAAACGAGAACGAAGAAGGAAATAACGATTGAGAAAATGCTGTGACATGAAGATGATAAGCCATGAGGAAGATGATTTGACGGCACAATAATGACCAACGAAGCTCTGGATGTAGCCACGAAGAAGCTCGATTTTCAGCAACAAAGGGGACCTTATTGGCTTGTTTTCTTACCCTCTCGATCAGGTGCGATGTTTATGTTCTGCAGCTCACAAAGGTCTGGCTATGGCGACTGCTTCCTCAGGATCGTCCACTGTGAGACGCTTTTCAGCTCTTTCCCTATACTCAAAGTTGTGGTGGTAGATGGCGTGAGCTTGTAGGCAGTTACTAATAGCATTTTCAATATTGAGGGGAGGACATTGAAAATGTAGTAGAACAGAGGAACGAAGGGATTTTGGGAGACGACGACAAGGAGAAGCTGAGAGAGCGAGAGCAAGCGAGAGAGCTATGGCAACCTCCCTCCCAGCGGTGCCTCGTACCAAGCTCGGGTCACAAGGCCTGGAAGTGTCTGCCCAGGGGCTCGGTTGCATGGGCATGTCCTTCTCGTACGATCCCCCAAGCCCGAGCAGGACATGATCGACCTCATCCACTACGCAGTCACAGAGCTGGGCGTCACCTTCCTCGACACCTCGGATGTCTATGGACTGCATCTCAATGAAATCCTTCTAGGCAAAGCACTTAAGGGAATACGAGACAAAGTCCAATTGGCTACAAAATTTGGAATCACTATAGAAAATGGACAGCGAACATTCAGAGGTGATCCCACATATGTTCGTGCCTGCTGTGAGGCAAGCTTGAAGAGATTGGGTGTGGACTGTATCGATCTCTACTAAGTGCATAGAATTGACACAAGAGTACCCATTGAAGTTACGATAGGAGAGATGAAGCTGCTGGAGCAATGCCATCTTTTTCAGCAAACAGGAAAGGTGCATGGAGAGGTTACAAAGCATTCAGAGTTGAGTTGGATGATATGAACGTGACGATTGTAGTCCTACTTTGTCAGTCAATACTTTATCTATAGTATAAAAGGCTTTGTGTCTATCAACCGTATACTATTTCCAACACTCCAGGCTGTAAACTAGCTGGTCCCATGCAGTAGCTTATGTATGGTACTGTTTGCTATAACAGGCTCTGCATTTGGTGTTATCTACTACATATTCAGTCATGAACAAACTACTTGGAACATTCACTGGTTTCACCTTATTTGTTGCTACAAAGTTTTGTTTTGTGTCTCTTACAGATTGGAAAAGGGCTACTAGCTCAACTGGTCACTGTTAAAATAGTGACAACAGCTTTGTACAAAGATTTTTTTCATCTTCGCATCTTTGCTGATCTTCTATCCAGAAATTTATCAAAGTCTTCTGAAGACGTGACATTGCTTTTATAAACCCTTTGACATCTTAGGTGAACCCGACGTGAAAGCGTCGCAGAAATTTCAGGATGGGAGATACTTCAGCCTCTATTTCAGCTTCTTCTACAACTCCAGCTGCGTCTACTTCAGCTCCATCAATGACTGCTGCATCAAGCACTTCAACAGAGGATCTAAAACAGATTTTGCAGAATATGTCCATGTATATGCAGCTCCAAAATCAACAAACACAATTGTATATGCAGCAGCAGCAACAATTGCATCAACAGCAGTTGTCCCAGCAAAGGCAACTCTATTCGGAGCAGGAGAATGCAAACAACGCGACTAAGGCTATTGAAGCAGTTGAGAATGAGAATAAGCTATTTGACGGGCGTAATGTTTCATCATATTTGAAGACATATGAGATCAAGATGGGGTTTTTTGGAGTTCCTGCTGGACTTATGAGTAAGTACTTCCTTCGTCTTGTCACACCTGCTTTGAGAACAAAAGTGACTGATCTTTTTATTCAAAATACACATTTGCAAGATTTTAAGAAGGCCTTGAAAGAAGAATACTTCCTTGAGGACTTTGGTATGGCTACTCGGCGGTCCTTCCGAGAGTGGGTCTACATGCCAAACAAAGGTCTCGCTGCTTCGAAGTTGATTCGAGAATTCGAAGAGAGGTATAGTCAGCTTGATGCCATTGAACAAAGAGCATTGGATGTTGAAAAAGTTGAGCTTTTCTTGCAAGTTGCAGATCCTGCTCTTCAAGAAGAATTGGGTGAGCTTCTTGAAGATCGCACGAAGCCTATGGGTCTTAAAACGGATTGGCAGGATGCTCAGGATGCTCAGGATGCAGTCTCGACTTTGACCAAGAGGAGGATATGGAAGACTCGCCTATAGAATGGTTCCATGACACCTACACCATCATCAGCTCCTATGCCTACTTCTATCCCTGTTATTTCTTCTCCTCCTCAGCCAGTTTCTTGGCCTATGCCAGTGCCTACTATTTCCACTCCACCTATTCCTCCTGTTCCACGACCGATGCCTACACCTTCTGCTCCAAAACCATCCGCTCCATCTATGCCTACTTCTCTTGATGACATAATCAAAGGCATCACAGATTTGACACTGGAGTCAGTCAAAGCGGAGTTGGTGGGAAAGTTGAAGGAGCAGTTTGCATCGACTGCGCTTGCTACTTCTTCTAGTGCTCCTACTGCACCTAGGAGTGCTCCTAGTGCACCTAGGAGAGATCGGAGATGTATTTGGTGTGATAGTACGGACCATTAGCATTGCAGGGATTGTGATTCTTTTCAGGATGCAACGAGGAAGAATGTGGTATATTGGGGGCAAGATGGTAAGATTTGGTTGACTGAGACAGGAGCTCCACTTGCTACCAACTTTGGTAAAGGTGGAATGAAGAAGTTAGTGGAGGACATGGCTGCGCGTACTTCTTATGTGACAGCTAGAGGTGATGCTTCTGCATATGGAGTACAAATTGAGAAGGGATCAGAGACTCAGTCCGCACTATGGACTTATGCTATGGAGACTGCAAACAAGGGGAAAATTCAGCAAACTGTTTTGACTAGTGCAGGCTCTAGCATCAGATCAGAGACAGGTTGGGACTTGCTTGTTGACAGGTATTCTATTTATGCTTATTTGGCTAAGTCTCATGGTGCAGATGTACTTGTTGAGGAGAAGCGTAAGAGGGATGAAGAAAATCCAAGCGCAGCTAAGAAGACTAGAGGGGGTGTAACGTGTCCACTAGAATCATCCAGGACACGTCTTAGCAGTCCATCGGAAAGGATGTCTAGAAAACTCCGCCCGCCACTCCCATGGAATGTTACGGGTTTTGCAATCTAGGTCTTCCCGTGTCTGCCACGTAGCGGAAGTATCCTGGCCGTTCCCACTTAGGATCGACTTGAACTTGGGTTTTCTTGTTTGGTCATTAGCTAGCAGCAACTAGCGTCAGACCCGAGCGAACTACTTTACGCAAAAACACCAGGTCCGAAGCGGATTCACGCTGCACTTGGTTCAAGGAGAATGGGAACGAGAGGGATGCAAAACTCAACCTCTCTGCCATAAGGCATAGTCCCATTCCGTTCCCCTAAAACAGCGTAAATTGGGTAAAACATAATTCTAGGTCATTGCTTTCGATGAACCTCCCGTTGCTCTTCGAGATTTTTGAGAAAAGTTCCCAGCTAACCGGGACCACCCAACCGTAGGACGGACCCATGGCCCATCCTCCGCACTTTCCTCAGTTTGTTTTAGTTATGTAATTATCTAACACATTAATTTGACATATAACACCCAGCTTCTTTAATTAACCCTGTTAAGCACTGGTTCCTTCACGTAATCTTATCATGTGACATAGAAAAACAATATCAAACAACTTCTTTATTATCATTTCATCATTTTATCTTTGAAATACAAGGAGTTCCGCCCGTAGGCTAGTCCATAATCCGCCCGAAGGCTATCCAGTAATCCGCCAGGGATCACTATTCCAAGCTTCTGCCCGTAGACTAGTATGCGGGCCTCGAGATCCAATCCCGAGTCACGTTAGCCTCTTGTGCAGGACCCGGAAGGCAAGGGATTTACAGCCAGAGCCCCCCCTGACACCCAAGCGTCCTCCTGCTCCAAGTAGAGCTCAACGGAAAGACCTCTCGCGACGGGTTCGGTCCACGTTCCTGGCGCGGTCAACAACCCCCTTGGTTAGGGTCAGGCAGGCAGTCGGGGGTAACTGAAGCTGCCTCTCCCTTCAGGCCTTCAACCTGAAGCATTTAGATATCTTTTCATCCTTTAGTTCCTTGAGCAAACAATGCAAACAGTGCTTTCTAAACTATTCCAAGCACAATCAATTCCAGTGGTCATTTATTTGGCCAACTGTTAAGGAGTGAATACTTCTCTCCGAATGCATCCAGCATTCGATCTGGGATCAATTGCGACTTGGCAAGATCCCCAAGGGTTTGTTCGTTCACCCTTTTGTCCTTGAGTTAGGGCCACACCCTGTTAACCCAACGTAACCAATACCTTAGGTTTTATTTAATAGTAAATCCTGGCAACCATGTCACTCCAATTTATTGATTGATCATTTGCTTCCAAGAAAATACCTAACTTCCCTTAACTTGGCAATTTTTCCCAATAAGGGTGATGTAACAGGATGACTACTCATCCTCTTGCAAGTTAAACTTGCGCAAGAACCTACCAACCTCATTCCAAGGAATGGCAAAACTTTCTTGTGATCAAACCACAAGGCTATGCGACGTTGCAACTTGTTGCACAAGTGTCGCCTCTATTCCAAGGGATCATTTCACCCATTGAACGGTGTTTTCTGGTCAAGGAATTATGATTAGACAAGAAGTAGGGTTTAGGGTGTCTTCTTACCCAACCCAATCCTAATTGCACTAGGCCGACAACGTTCCGTCCTAGGGATTCCAACTCAATCCAAGTTCTAGCATTAGGTCGAATGATCCTTAGGGTAGAAACCCTAGATCATTATTTGCATGAGCATCCAATTGACTCAACCATTCCGGGAATGTGGGTAGGATCATTGGGTATAAGGGTTTTCGACTTAGCAACAAGTGGAAAACTTGGCCGAATCCTTAACGTGCTAAGCCCTAGTTAGTGCTTGGGGTATTTATCGTATCGACTAAACCATGCCTATACGAATCCCTTGCGGTTTAGGTGATTTAGATAATTCAATATGCTTGTCTCGCGACAAGGACGAGCCATTCCTAGAGATGATAAACTTGATCTAAAGGAGATAACTAGTTGCAACATGGCACAATACACGTAAAAATGCGATTCATTACTTCTATATGTACCACTAGGTTCGCAATAACCCTAACATTTCTTGTTAAAAACAAAGGCATGATAATTTGCAGAATAACTTTCATAGAGCCTACTAGGACTTACATTCAAGAATCATGCCTATAACCTTTTTCTAAGCTTTAGGATTTCACGCTTTAATAAACCATGCAACCTTTCCCAAATGCAACTCTTGATGAATGAATTTTATGCATGATGAAAGTGCAACATGCAACCCTTTCGTAACTACAACGTAGTTAAATGAGGTTCATGCAAAGTGAATATTGTAGGATTAGTGTTGGTATATTCTTTCTTGCAAGCACATGCCACATGCCAATCCATAGATTCATTTTTGATACTCTACAATTACTTTTCAGATAACCTCCTACGGGTGTTAACGACTTTTTCCCATGGACCATTACAATAAAGATTTTTCCTAAAAATGCGACATATGCTTATTCTTTCCATGTCTAGTCAAAAATGCACTTAATAACTTCAACCTTATAATGATAGGCAATAGGTGTTCTAGGCTCGTCACTTTGAAATGCATGACAAAGCAACATACTACTAAGGTCGTAAGATGGATAGACAATTTGCGTTCATCACATTGAAAATGTTAATAACTTAATTGCATGTCATGAAATAATTCTAGTAATCGATCAAATAGGCAAATTTTCCTCAATTGTATTTTTAATTAGGCTTGGTGAATTTGAACATGCATAGGTGCTTTCTATTCCATGAAAGTTATCATACCTACTGCATTACTTTTGCATAGAATCAAAATCATAAAACCTGGGCCTGTGGGTTCGGGGAGATGTCCACGTAAATGATAGGAGAAGAATCTCCCGCAGGCATGCCTTGCGACTTCTTCGGAGCCATCATTGAGGACTTGATCTCCGCAGATTCCCTTGCTTCTACACGTTCTCTAAATAGCCTCAAGATGTGCCTTCCCCCTCATACGTCGGAGATTCCTTCACCGAATGGGGATCTTTCAAAATACCGGGGCTTGTGGGATTTGGGCTTACGGGAGGGCTTGTGGGAATGGAGCTTTACGAGAAGGCTTGTAGGATTTGGTTTATTACGAATAGGCTTGTGAGAAGGAGCCTTTATGAGCTCGATTGTTAACCCGAGAAGGCACGCAGGAACAAGGCCTATATCCCTTATCCTAAGAAGCTTCTAAGAAGCTTCTTAAGAAGCTTCTGATTATAATCAAAGTCAATGTGGAAGAGGGAGCGGGAGTAATAATAAGGTTGAAGATCACATCGATTGGGGGAAACTGACTCTGTCAGGGAGATGGCGGCGGCTGTCAGCCCAGCCCGGCGGCCCTTCACGACTGGCGGCGGGTCCTTCTGCAGCGTGGCAGCGGCCCCTTCTGCAGCGTGGCAATGGCTTCCTACTGGACGGCAGTCTCGCACGACGTCCTCAGCTTCCCTCTCCTCCCACGCAGCACAACCCTCTCTTTCCTTTCTCCACGCAGCTTCCAGCCTTCCCACCTCCCCCTTTCCTCACGGCATCAGCGGCGCCTTTCCCCTTCGCAACACGGCGACATCACACTCTTCCCCCCTCTCTCATCACGCAGCGTGGCCCTCTGCGTCCTCCTCTTCATGACAATTTCTTTCCCCTCGGCCTTTTCCCCCTCCCTCCCTCTTCACGGCATCAGTGAGGGTTTTTTTATAGGAAGAGGGGGGGGTAAGGCCTTCCTACCACGTAATTGCCTTGTGTGGCTATCCCCTCCCTGCCACCTCTCTCCTTTCCATTTCAGTCATCCCCTTCCCTCAGCCACGCTTCGGCTGGGGAAAGGAAATAAAAAATTTTTCACTAATTATGACATTAATCTCTTGACCTCCTCCCAAGAGGGAGTTTACCTATGGTTATGCGGGTTATTTAAACCTCGGTCACGTTTTGCCAGTGGAGAGGTCATGATTCCTCGGTCCCGATTTACCAATGCGGAGTACTCCTTTTCTCGCATACGATCATAAATCAACTACCGGAAATGGAGATAATCTTTTCACGAATTTACGATGTGCGGGAGGTTGGTCTAGTAATATTTCAAACGGAAATATTACAGGGGGTGAGTTTATTACTCCACCTATTGCAGGACCGTCTTCAAGACCAGGGCCAGATCGACAGATGGAGGATGTTCAAAAGAGAGAAAAGAGGCAAGAGCCTAGAGAGAGAAAGCAGCCAGGGTTCAGATTGATGTCTGATATTGAGACATCTACAGATATGAAGAAAATCTTTAATGATAAGATACTTGGCAGTGAGGTGACTTTCACTATTTCTGAGATTTTGGGCATCTCGAAAAGAGAGTTTCAGGATCAGTTTCAGGAGGTTTTAAAGAGGAAAAGACATGCATTGTCTACCACTGATACACAGGGAGTTTTGATTGGAGAGTTGGATGAGGATGAGGATGAGGTTATGGTTGATAATGCTTCTGTTTATCCGCAGGTAGAGAAGAGGGTTCAGCCTATGCATTATGCTGAAATTGATGAGCCTGTCATGATACCGCGTAGTCAGTTTTCGCGGAGCCATTGGGCTAGGGCAACTACAGAGACGATGGTAAAGATTGGAGAGAAATAGGTGCCTTATGTTGCATTGGTTGATCATGGTTCAGAGATTAATCTCATAGTTCGTGGAGTTTATGAGAGTAACAGATGGCCTATGGATGTAGAGCATGGGTGGCGTATGAGAGCCGCCAATAACATTGCAGGTGATTTGTATGCTGCCTGTCCTAGTGTCAGGGTTTCTATTGGTGATGTAGAGGAGGATTTTCATTTCTTTGTGCAGGATTCATGCTGTTATCCCATAATTCTTGGTCAGCCATTCATTACAGAGATGCACATGGAAACAAAGGTCATGGATGATGGATCTGCTTATGCACGGATTCGCAGTAAAGATGGTATGAGAGCAGTTCAGTTTATGACTGTATGTGTGAACCATGTTAGAAACAGAGATACTCTCAGAGATGCACCTTTGCCCACTGTGAGGGATTCGGGTTTTCATTAGGTACCGCCGTTTCGTGAGACGACAGTGGTACAGAGAAGAGGAGATTGGAGTTCTCACCTCTTGGCAACAGTGTTTTCTCCTCCGGTTTTGTTGGGATTTCAGCAAACAGTTCGATGAGTTATCAGAAGACTTCTAGGTTGCCTAGAGCTGCCAGGCAGTATATATGCAGGAAGGAGAAAAATTTGAAAAATGCAGGAATTTTGGAGGATGAAGAGCACATAGATGGGATGTATGACAGTGTGATTTGTGCAGATACGATGACAGAGATGGGAGATATGCTGAAAACTGATATGCTGAATTGTCACAGTAATGTATTAGTGCAGTCCCTGGACATGTTTCATGAAATTGCAGATTTTATGTCACAGATTGAGTCAGAGGCTGAGGTAACTCAGCAAAGAGTGTTGAGTGCTAAAGAAATTCAGCAAACAGAGTTTCCAGCTGGTTATGATCAGCTTTCAGAGAGACAGAGGGCTGAAAACTTTCAGCCAACAAAGTTTACTGCTGAAATATTTCAGCATTCAGAGTTTGGGGCTGTTCCTGTGCAGTCCATAGAGCAGAGGGCTGAGAATATTCAGCCATTGGTGTGCAGAATTGCTGATTTACAACAAGAATTGTGTAATGCAGAAGAGCATAATGAAGCCAGGGTTGACACGAAATACAAAACTATGGATAAGAAGGTGAAGCCGGTTGCTGTACCGCTTCCACCTGACAGTGATCAGCAAATAGAGAAGGCTGCTAAACAGCAAATTTTGAGGAATCCAGAGCATATTGGTCATAAGTTTTCAGCAGAGACTCTTGCTGAATTGAAAATTGGAAATGGTGATTTCTTGTTACCCATAGAGAAGCAATGCTTTCAGGATATGCTTGAGCGTCATGGAAAGGGATTTGCTTTTTTTCCGCATGAAATTGGATGTGTGAATCCTGATATTATTGCTCCTATGGTCATTTTTACTATTCCTCATATCCCATGGAGTCTCTGACCTATTCCAGTGCCTAAAGCACACTTGCCAAAGCTGATTGATTTATTGAATGAGAAAATCAGGATGGGAATCCTTGAGCCTTCATCTGCACCATACTCAAACAGGTGGTTTACAGTTCCAAAGAAGAATGGTACTCTCCGATTTATTCAGGACATGCAGCCAGTGAACAGAGTTACTATAAGGAATGTTGGTATAGGTCCAGTTGTGGATGAGTTTGCAGAGGCATTTGCTAGACGTGCCATCTATTCTTTGGGTGATTTGTATTTAGGATATGATCAGTTTCAGCTGGCTTTGGAAAGCAGGGACATAACCACCATGAGAACTCCTATTGGGCTTGTCAGGATGTGTACCTTGCCTCAAGGTGTCACTAATTCTGTTGCGCATATGATGAATGCCATGCAAAAGGTCCTTCGTGATTACATACCTCAGCTTACTATGCCTTTCTTAGATGATGTGCCCATTAAGGGGTGTGCAGAAGAAGAGAAGAATGAGAGCCTAAATGAGCAGGGATGCAGATACTTTGTGGCTGATCATATTTCAGCATGTGAGAAGATTTTGGCCAGGTTAGAAGAAGTGAACTTGACACTTTCAGGGCAAAAATCAGTTTTTGGAGTGAATGAGGTTGTCATTGTTGGACATATGTGTGGATATTATGGCAAGAAACCCTCACCTGATAAGGTGAATGCTATAGGCAAGATTGCAGAGTATTGTTCTACCACTTCAGAGGTACGGAGATTTATTGGTGCTTGTGTGTTTTATATGATTTGGATACCTCATTTTGCACACATAGCAGATTGTTTGTATCAGCTGCTTCGAAAGGGGCAGAAATTCTATTGGGATGAGAGTCACACTAGAGCCATGCGGAAATTGAAAAGGTTATTACAGAATGCTCCTACTCTTAGGAAAGCGGATTATAATTGTGAAAGGCCTATTGTATTGACAATTGACACTAGTCCAATTGGCATAGGTTGGGCTGTGGGTCAAGATGATGCAGATGGAAATAGGTATGCTATTCGGCTTGGGGCGAAAGTCCTAAACGAGAGACAGAGGAGATATCCGCAAATCAAGAGGGAGTTATTGGGGATTGTCACGGCTATCAAATGTGACAAGGAGTATTTTATTGGAGCTTCACTTGTGGTAGAGACAGATTGCTTGCCATTGATTGGTATGATTACGAGTTGCTCTACTCCGGATATAGCCATGTTGAGATGGATTGCATACATCAAGTCATTAAATCCGGAATTTAAACACATAGCAGGGAAGGATAATCCAGTGGCAGATATGTTGTCTAGAGCCAGATATGATGATGAGGAGACTCTACTTGCAGAAGAGGATGATGCAAAAATTTTAGCTACTATGGTTGATCATGTTTGTCATGTCTATGATATTGTGGCTTTCATAGAAGAACTCTATGTGGGAGATTGGTTGCAGATTGGCAGGTACCGATTTCTTTGGAAGCATTCGAAGAAAAGAGGCGGATTACCTTTGCGGGTTGTCTGCGATAGAGAGACACAATTACAGGTGATGAGGGAGTTTCATGAGAGTCCTTGGGCTGGTCATAGAGGAGTGTGGGCTACTTATGAGAAAATCAAGGAGAAATATTGGTGGAAAGGCATGTATAGAGATGTTTCTCACTTTGTTGAGACTTGCAGAGACTGCCAGATGTATTCAGTAGTGCGTCATCGAGATGAGCTTCATCCGACCTATCCGCTATGCATTCATTATAAGTGGGTAGTTGATTTGGTTACCATGCCTATGGGTTTATGGCAGATGAGGTACATTGTTTTGGCTAGAGAGGATCTTACCAATCCTGTTGAGGGCAGATCTTTGAGAACGAAGACCACTAGTGCAGTGTGTAAGTTCTTATTGGAGGAAATTTTCTGCAGGTATGGTTGTGTGGGTAAGATCACTGCGGATCGTGGTGAATTGGATGCAGATGAAGCTAGGGAGTTTTTCTCTCAGCTAGAAATCAAGTTGGCTCTAACCACAGCATATAATCCAGAGGGAAATGGAAAGAGTGAAAGAGGGCATCCGCCGATAGTGAAAGCATTAGCCAAAGCATGCAGAGGACAGATTGGAGAATGGCCGAGACTTCTACCATTTGCTTTATGGGCTGATCGTACGACTCACAGTGTTACCATAGGATATATGCCTGCAGAGTTGATGTATGGTCAGAAACCTATTATGCCGACTGAGACTTGTGCTTTGACTTGGTTAGTTTTACCTTGGTAGGAGGATTTGACGAGAGAGGAGCTCTTAGCTCTTCGGATTCGACAGTTGGAGAGGAGACCAGAGGATATTCAGCTAGCTATTGACAGGTTGAAGGTTGCTAGACTAAGGAATAAGGACAGATTTGACAGCAGGCATCGCTTGCGGCCTAGAGCAATAGAAGAGGGAGATTGGGTATTGGTCTTTGATAGCAGCCTTGAAAATCAGCATACTGCACTTCGAAAGATGGTGAAAAGATGGTTTGGGCCGTACATAGTCAGATATGTCTTTGATAATGCAACATATGAGTTGATAAAATTGGATGGGACATTGCTTAAAGTGCCTATTGCTGGAAAAAGAATCAAGATTTTTAAGAAAAGAGATGATGAAGATTATGGATTAGAAGAATTTGGAAGAGAAGAGCAATGAGAAGAAACTCCAATGGAAGAGACAGATGATATGATAGATAATCTTGTTGATATACCAGAAATGCATAACAAAGAGATTGATATGTTTGTGTATCTCGATGATAATGATCATGGGTAGTTGGCCCATCCGGAGGATGCGCAGGATTAGAGGGGGTGGATGTCGTACTGCTGCGCATCCGAGATGTGGAATCCACCAAAAAGGATATGCAAAACTTGGACCATTTGTCAAGGCACTTGCTTCTTATTATCACATGTAGTTAGAGGGTGTTTGTTCAGATTTTGTCAGCCATTGGACATGGGTTTCAATTATCTTTATAGTCAGCAAATGAGACTTTTACATATGGAATAAGTGGATCTTTTTGGTATGTCACTAGCTCAGCTATACAAATACTTCTTTTCAGTATCATTGCAAGGGAAACTAAACGAAGAGCACCAAAGGCTCACATTGTTTTGTGGAACTTGTCGAGAAGGTCACATTTTTGCATGGAAATTCACCGTTAGACGTCTCAAGATCTGTATCAATACCACTGAAAGGGTGTAAAGTCGCTCCAACTAAAGTAAAGTTTCAGAGAAAGGTGCAAGATTTAAAAGGGCTGCTTTTCTGAGGCTATTGTGGGAAAAAAGAGAGCTTTATTGGCCGTTTTGCTTTTCTGAGGACAGGGAGGAGCTTTTGTTTTTGAATCGAATTTGGGGGGGAAAGATCGACTAAAAAAGGAAGACACGAAGTTTTTTTTGGGGAGATCTTTTTCAATTAGGGAGGAAAATAAATGGAACTCTGCGCCGGACGAGGAGAAAAATAGCTGGAAACGGAAGAGGAATCGTTGTTGGGGAAGAAAGCTTTCTCTGGGAAAGGATTGGAATCGAAAAGGATTTTCGGGAATAAGGGGATCATACATATGGTAGATATGGAGCGGAATGAGAAAAAAATTTCTGAGTCAAATGGATAGATTACGACCTGTGTTTCTGGCTTATATGAAGAGCAACCTGCTTTGATTCCTGTGGAAAGAAGACAATTTTAGGGAGCTTTATGGAGGGAAAAAGGAAGATTTTTTTTCACTGATCGAGTGGGGAATGCAATGCTCTGGGGAGAGATGGCGGAGAAGAAGACCGACAGCAGCAGCTGAAGAAGACGAAGTCACGGGAGGTGACAAAGCCATAAATGAGAACGAAGAAGGAAATAACGATTGAGAAAATGCTGTGACATGAAGATGATAAGCCATGAGGAAGATGATTTGACGGCACAATAATGACCAACCAAGCTCTGGATGTAGCCACGAAGAAGCTCGATTTTCAGCAACAAAGGGGACCTTATTGGCTTGTTTTCTTACCCTCTCGATCAGGTGCGATGTTTATGTTCTGCAACTCACAAAGGTCTGGCTATGGCGACTGCTTCCTCAGGATCGTCCACTGTGAGACGCTTTTCAGCTCTTTCCCTATACTCAAAGTTGTGGTGGTAGATGGCGTGAGCTTGTAAGCGGTTACTAATAGCATTTTCAATATTGAGGGGAGGACATTGAAAATGTAGTAGAACAGAGGAACGAAGGGATTTTGGGAGACGACGACAAGGAGAAGCTGAGAGAGCGAGAGCAAGCGAGAGAGCTATGGCAACCTCCCTCCCAGCGGTGCCTCGTACCAAGCTCGGGTCATATGGCCTGGAAGTGTCTGCCCAGGGGCTCGGTTGCATGGGCATGTCCTTCTCGTACGATCCCCCAAGCCCGAGCAGGACATGATCGACCTCATCCACTACGCAGTCACAGAGCTGGGCATCACCTTCCTCGACACCTCGGATGTCTATGGACTGCATCTCAATGAAATCCTTCTAGGCAAAGCACTTAAGGGAATACGAGACAAAGTCCAATTGGCTACAAAATTTGGAATCACTATAGAAAATGGACAGCGAACATTCAGAGGTGATCCCACATATGTTCGTGCCTACTGTGAGGCAAGCTTGAAGAGATTGGGTGTGGACTGTATCGATCTCTACTAAGTGCATAGAATTGACACAAGAGTACCCATTGAAGTTACGATAGGAGAGATGAAGCTGCTGGAGCAATGCCATCTTTTTCAGCAAACAGGAAAGGTGCATGGAGAGGTTACAAAGCATTCAGAGTTGAGTTGGATGATATGAACGTGACGATTGTAGTCCTACTTTGTCAGTCAATACTTTATCTATAGTATAAAAGGCTTTGTGTCTATCAACCGTATACTATTTCCAACACTCCAGGCTGTAAACTAGCTGGTCCCATGCAGTAGCTTATGTATGGTACTGTTTGCTATAACAGGCTCTGCATTTGGTGTTATCTACTACATATTCAGTCATGAACAAACTACTTGGAACATTCACTGATTTCACCTTATTTGTTGCTACAAAGTTTTGTTTTGTGTATCTTACAGACTGGAAAAGGGCTACTAGCTCAACTGGTCACTGTTAAAATAGTGACAACAGATTTGTACAAAGATTTTTTTCATCTTCGCATCTTTGCTGATCTTCTATCTAGAAATTTATCAAAGTCTTCTGAAGACGCGACATTGCTTTCATAAACCCTTCGACATCGTGTACTTCACATCCCTTGATTGGAACATCATCAAGGAAAGGAAGAGTTAATTGAGGAATATAATCCCTCAATACTTTATGCATGGCATTCATCATGTGAGCTACTGAATTCCTAGCCCCTTGAGGTAGAGTACACATGTGGACTAAGCCAAGAGGCGTCTTCATTATGGTAATGTCTTGGCTTTCCAAAGCAAGCTGAAATTGGTCATAGCCTGAATATAAATCTCCCATGGAATAGATTGCTCTACCTGCAAAAGCTTCAACAAACTCATCAACAATTGGCCCTAATCCAACATTTCTAATAGTGACTTTATTGACAGGCTGTAAATCTTGAATGAATCGCAAAGATCCATTCTTCTTAGGCAGGATAAACCATCGATTGGAATATGGAGTTGAAGATGGCTCCAATATTCGCATTTTTATCTTTTCATTTAGAAGTTCCAATAACTTAGGCAAATGAGCCCTTGGTACTGGAATTGGTTTAAGATTCCAAGGAACGTGTGGGACTGTAAAAATCAGCATTGGTGCCACAATGCTTGGATCCACACAGCCAATTTCATGTGGCTGAAATGAAAAAGCTTTGCCATGATTCTTTAACATCTGCATGAAGATTTTCTTTTCAGCCGGCAAGAGGAAAGAGTCTTCACCAATTTTCAATTTTTGTAGACTTTCTGCTGTAAATTGGTGATCAATATCTTTAGGATCATGAAGGCTTGGCTATTTGGATATCCTTTCTGCCAATCCTTCGCTTTCAGGTGGTAAAGGAGTAGCACCGGCTTGACCTTTTTATCAAGTGTTTTATACTTTGTTTCTACTCTTACTTCATCCTTGTTTGGCTATCCAAAAGCTTCATAATCTGCAAATTCTTGAATTATGTTATACATATCCAATGTACATAACTGTATGGACTGATTTTTAGCTTGATTTTCTGCATGAACGGCTGTATAAATTTTAGCCATTGTATCATTATAATTCAGCCCATAAAATAGCCCTGAAATTTCTTCATCTTTAGGTAAAACATTAATTTGCTTCAGCTCTTGTTCCATAAGACACAAATACTTTCTTTCAGCCCTATTCATGGCTGAAAACTATTTGTAATAGCCTACACTATTGGCTGTAAAAGTCTGCAAGTTAGCTTTTGGCCTTGCCTCCTTTTTATGTGGAGGCAAATTTTTATGACATGATGCACTGCCATAGCCTCCACTTATAGCAATGCTACGCGAAAACCCTTAAATTCCCGGGCATTAGGAGGAACAGGATGATCTCTCAATTGATCCCTATTTTAGTGATGATTTACACAGACATTCAGGAATTGGACAGCTTTGTCATTATCCTTACTTCTTATCCGAGCATATGATGAACCATCATCAAGAGCCTTTGTCTCTAAATGAGATTCAGAAATAAATGGTTGTCCAAGAATGATAGGATAGCTGCAGGAATCTTGAACAAAGAAATGAAATTCATCTTTTACATTACCAATAGTAACTTGTACATAAGGACATGCTGCATAAAGATCGCCAAAAGATTTATTGGCTGCCTTCATGCGCCATCCTGGGTTCACATCAATGGGCCATCTGCCATTCTCATAGAGACTTCTTGACATAACATTAATCTCTGAACCATGGTCTATAAGGCAATGTATGGAGTCTCTTTTTCTCCAATTTTAACAACGGTTTCAGTAGTCGCCCTTGCCCAATGGGTACGGGTGTAGTGACTACTAGGAATAAAGTGAGCATCACTTTCTTCTTGCATATTGTGAAGATGAGCTTCTTTCTTAAGCATGGGCTGCACTTTAGATTGAGAATGCCCCACCATAATGGCTTCTTCAGTTTCTGCTTCATAAATGTCTTAATCTTTGGCTTCTATGGCTGCAATCAATTCTTTGATTTCCTCCAATCGAATCCCTTGAGTTTTCAGCTTCTCTTCATCCTGCAAATACACATGAAGTGCTTGCAAAAAAGCATGTACAGATTCTTGAGTTTCCTCACCAACATACTATCTTTTTCGTTTAATTACATCAATTTTTACATCATGAAATCCTCGTTTTGCAATTTTGAGAATTTCACCTAATGTAAATTCAATTCTACTTCCAAGAATCCTTTCTTCTAGGATCCGTTTTAGATCCGTTGCGGTCTCTATGTCTGACTGCAACTTGTAACTGGGATGTTTGCTTTTTCTTTTTCCTTTTGTCTTCTTTGCTTGAGGGGCATCTCCCATGTCAAGCTCTGGCGGTGAAGGATTTTCAGCAGCCTTCTGTTGGTCTAGTTTACTTCTTGTTACGCGTTTAGTTGGCCCTAAAGAAGAAGGACCGACAACATCCTTATCTCTTCTTCTCTTTTCTTCTATCATGGCTTCATGATTATTAATTTCAACTAACCGGGCAACATCTGAAAATGAATCCACATGCTCGGTCCAACCGGTTCTTCCTCGGATACATTGACTGGCAGTGGGGGTTAAATCATCTTTAGTTGCCTTGCCTTGCTCCATGCGATCCAAGGCCTGCATCCACACTTTAGATTTTGCATTAGTTTTACATGCTTTAGCAATTTCATTAGTTGGCTCAATTTGTAGCCCATAGGTTGCTGCATCAATAGTTGCATAGACTGTTCTTGTTGCCAAATCCTCCAATCTTTTCTTCATGCCACCGTTACTGAAGTTTGGCTCAAGAGAAAGCCTGGTTTCGGTTGCATGAATTTTACCATCCTTCCAAAAGACTTATTTTTGTGCTTCAGCTTCACGGAATGCACTGCACTCCCTCTTGTCATGCTATAGGCTATCACACCAAATACATCGTCTTTTGAAGCCTTCCCGTACAGGCCTTTGGGCAGTTGACCGACCCCTTTCTTCCACTTTTACATCAAGCCTTTCTACTTTAGAATTAATTTCTGTTAGATTAAGATGGAGATCCCGCATGCTTTTAATTAGCTCGTCCATGACATCCTTCTTTGGAGATGGAACATCAGAATTTCGTGGTTGCTCATCCATAGAGACAGGAGGTCGAGAAACTGGAACAGGCTCCTTCATGGATTCAGTTGATGCAGGGGTTGAACCCCATCTTAGGCGCAACTGCTCTCTTCAAGCAATCATATTAACTGCTTCAGTGACATCACTCTAAGCAGTCTTCAATCCCGTCTCAGAGCCAGGGTATTCAAGTCGATTAGTTAATTTCTCTTGAAGAGAAGAATCTGCACCTTTTAGAAATAATTCAATCTTCTGACTTTCCATACCTTGTTGATCATCAGGATCTAGTTGAGAAAATTTGCTTTCAAATTCTCGATGAAGAGTAGTGGTGGTTAGACCCTTATTGGGCCTTTCGACCCATTCAGTGAAGACTTTCTTTGTCATAAGGCCAGAATCTTCAAGAAAAAATTCTTCTCGAAGAGCCTTCTTGAACATGGACCATCCTACGTCTTTTTGGAAAAGACCATGAATTCGGTCCTAGAGACCATGCACAGCCAGATGGGCAAAATAATGGCTCCAGGCATGTTGAGGAACTCCAAAGAAGACCATCTTGTCAGTATAGAGGTGGATAAAAGAAGACACATTTTGCCCATTAAATTGCTTGAGCTCTTGCCCAACTGCTTCCAAGGCTTTAATGGCAGCAGCATCGATCCGCTCTTCTTCTTGTCTCCGTTGTTGTTGCAATTGCAACTGCTGCTGAAATTGCACTTATTGTTGTTGGCTTTCTTGCATTAGAAAAACCAACTGTTGCAAGGCATCTCCTCCCAAACTTGATGACTCTCCCATTGGACTTCTTCTTTCGCAGCGGACCTTCACGTCAGGTTCACCACTGTCATCGTGTTTAGGGCTGAAGGTCTACCACCGGGGCTTAGTGCAGAAGAGGAGTATGGGATTCAAAGTTCACGAAATGAAACTAGGTTGGGGTTTAACAAGATCTGGGATTTAGAAATGATTTAGATGGGGAAGAAGAATTCAAGCTTTTTCTCTATGTATTTAGCATACATGAATGGAATAAATAACTCTAACTTGGTTACATCAAATGCCTCTGGATACATACACCATAACATAAAGGATATTTTCAGATTCTCAATCCAAATATGAATATCAATTATAAGTTCCAATGGCTTTTATTTCAAGTACATAGATGGATTTCAACTCTTTGGGACAAGTATTATGTTGATAGACTTCAAATACATTCAAGATTTGGGCCAATGGTACATGAAATGCATTGCAAGAGCATCATTTTAGCTTCAGCCCTGTTTTAAAACAGAAAATTCCAGCCCATAATCAAGCTCAAAATGAGTGCATAAACTCATGAAGAAGCTCCTCTAATCATTAATGAACAAAGTCCTGATGAAAAGAGGTCATTTCCTTCCATTACAACCACATAAATCTCTTGTTTGCTCATAAAAATGGACAAGAATAGTGGGCTTTCCTATTTATGACTGGTTATTTCATCCCATAATAGTCCATACACCTTCAAAATCCTCACCCTTTGCTTGCCCCAAAGTCACTCAAGTACTTGGGTACAAGTCGGGCTTCATTGGACCAAGAATGAGGCAGACAAAATGAGAGAAATCGTGCATAAGAGCAGGCTGAATACTTTTCTCTCAGATTTCCCTCTTTTAAAGATTGTCATAACATGCATTTTCGTTAGACCAAATGGACAGATAAGTGGAGCTCTCACCGTGTTTACATCTTCATCTTCAGGTCCTGTTGATCTTCAGTTTGCGTGCTCCAAAGCATGACCCATAGCTTCAGCTTTCTCCAGTTGCAGTCAGCTACGCAGCCTGCATTTTGTGTCGAAAAATGCGGGCTACTCCTTGCTCAGACCCAGGTCACTTTTTGACCTACTCAGGTCACTTGCTGGTCACTTTAGTTTTTTACTCCAGGTCCCCTGTGAACCTAGTGGACTTTGGGCAACTTTTGGCATTTTTCTTGAGTTCTAACCATATTTTTGTACCTGAATTAATGTGATTTATCGTGCAGACTGTCAATTACTTCCAGCTGACCAAGTTGTAGGTTCCCATAGACTTATTTTTCAGCAATATACATGGTACAACTAAAAATTATATGCTAAAGATAAAAGAACTTATGTAACTAAGTTGGTTATGGGTAACAATGTCTGAATTTTGTATGAAAATTCCTCATATAACACCTAGTGAAGTTCTTCTGAGTTCATAAGAATCCCATGATTTATATTATGAACAATAAATTCTTTGATGCCACCAACAAACAACCTCCAAATCCTTTCCCCCCCCCTCCCCCATGTAAGCTTCTCGAAGCTTAGAAGCTTCCAAGGGGGGTGGGGGGGGGGGGGGGCTTCTTAGCCCCCTTTCATTTGGGCCCGAAACCCCCTTCCCCCGGGTTTTAAAAAATTTTCTTTTAGCCCCCCTTCCCTTGAGGCATCTTGAAACCCCTTTCCTCCAAATTGCCCTTAGGGTCCTTAGACCCTTACTTATAACCTTTAAGGTTACCTTTTCCCTTAGAGTTTCCCCCTTAGGGTTTTCCCCCATAAAAGGTTACTCCAAATGACCTTTCCTTTTCCCCCCCCGTGTTTTCTAAAAAAAGCCCTTAGGCCCATAGCCTTTAAGGCCACTTTTTCCCCTTGGAAGAATCCCTTAAGATTCTATAGGTTCCATTTTCTCCCAAGGAAATTTTACCTTAGCCTTTCCTTGCCCATGCAAAAATACCCCTTGGAACTTTCCCGCACCTTGTTTCTTTTCCCACACTTAAAAGAAAGAAGAATGTTGAGGGTCATTTAACACCTTCCTTTCCCACTCAAAAGCTTCTAGGAAGCCTCCTTAAACTACTTTCGACGGACGGTGCAAGCTATTGCAAAAAAGGATCGACGGTGAAATTTCAAAAAGGAGTTGCAAAGCTGCTTCCACGATGGAAATGCCTCCTAAGAAAGTCCAAGGTTCAGCCGTGGGAGGGTCACCTCCCAGCATCCATGTGGACATCTCACCCCAAGCCCAGGTTTTCCTTCCTTATTTTTATTTGGTAATGTTGAAATTCAATCATGAAAGGTTAATTGTTGGATATAGGATATATTTTTGTCCTAGATGTTCACGACGACGGAACTTAGTCATTAATACTTTCAATAGAACATGCAAAATAAAGGAAGAATAAATGCATTTCTAGCAAATAGCTTTATGCATTGAAATGAATTAAAAATTAGATTAATGTCCCTTAAAATAGTATACTTCGTTTAAGCCTAGATGTATAAACTGCATATCGCACTATTAACCCATATCCTCTTCGCAATGAATCATCATGGAAAGTGCAAAGCATGAAATGATTCTTAGCATGCATAAATCTAGGAAATTATCATTTGTCAACTGCATAAATTATCAAGTAAAAGGTTGCTTGTTTAGCATGAATTTTGTTCGTAAAGTATAGGAAGATTAGTTGGAATTAACCTAACCTATACCTGACCTCAAATCGATAAGTTAGGGTTGGAAAAAAAAATCAATTTACGCATAGAAAACGAGTCATGTGGAAATGATCACGTAATTATTTTCTAGAGTTAAACAAATTGGCATAAACCTAAAACACCTAGACCGTGGAGTACTCGTTTAGAAAGAGTTAAACTCCAAGAAATTCACTAGGAATTTAATACGTGACCTAATCGTACGTATTGCTAAAACTGATACTTATATACCTTAAATACTTGCCCACATTCACTGAATGTAGGGACAGTGAAAATGTAATTGGAAAGTGAACTAGGGTTTGTCCCTAAGAATCTTACGAGATGGAACTTGGAACTCTAGGACTAACAACGTCAGCCTAACGTAATCAGGAAAAGATTGTTTCGTGACTCCGTTCAATGAGTAGAATAAGTCTCATAGTTCGACGCGACACTTGCGCAGCAAGTGCGGAGTCATATGATCTTGTGATTGAAACACAAGGGAATGGCCAAATTCTCGCAATGAGGTTGGCGGGTTCTTACGCAAGTTATCTTGCAAGAGGATGAATAATCATCCTAATTTAGTATCTTTCTTGAGTAAAGAAGATTGATTGAAAACTAAAGACCAGCCGATAAACTGAAATAACCAAGGAAACTTAAGGTTTGACCAAGTCGGGTTAATAGGGTATGTCGTAACCCAGGATATAGGGGATCTTGCTAAATTGCAAGTCATCCCCGATCAAGTGACGCATTCGAAAGGAAGGATTCATTCCTTAGTAGTTTGCCAACAAAAACGATCAATGGAAATATTTGTGCTTGCTACAAATCTTAGAGCACTGTTTGGCCTTGTTTGTTCAATGAATTAAAAGATAAATGTATATCCATACTTCAGGTTGAAGGCCTAAAGGAGAGGCGGTTTCAGTTACCCCCGACTGCCTGCCTAACCCTGACCAAGGGGGTTGTTGACAGCGCTAGGAAAGTGGACCGAACCCATTGCGAGAGGTCTCTCCATTGAGCGCTACTTGGAGCAGGAGAATGCTTGGGTTCCAGGGGGTTGTGGCCATAAATCCCTCGCCTTCCGGGACCTGCACAAGAGGCTAACGTGACTCGGGATTGGATCTCGAGGCCCGCATACTAGTCTACGGGCCGAAATTTGGATTAGCGATCCCTGTGGATTGCTGGATAGCCTTCGGGCGGATTGTGGATAAGCCTACGAGCTCGACTCTTTGTATGTCAAAGATAAATATGATAACCTATTAATAAGGAACTTGTCTGATATTGTTTTTCTATGTCAAGTGATAAGATTACGTGAAGGAACCAGTGCCTAACGGGTTAATTAAAGAAGCTAGTTGTTACATGTCCAACTAATGTGTTAGGTAATTAAATAACTAAAACAACGCGAGTAAAGTGGAGAGGATGGGCCATAGGTCCGTCCTACGGATGGGTGGTCCCGATTGGCCAGGAACTTTTCTCAAATCACGATGGACAGTAGGAAGATCGTCAAAGAACACAAACAACAAAAGCATTAACCTAGAGTTATGATTGAATCCAATTTACGCTGTTTTAGGGGAACGGAATAGGACTATGCCTTATGGCAGAGAGGTTGAGCGGTGCATCCCTCTTGTTTTCCATTCTCCTTGAACCAAGAGCAGCGTGAATCCGCTTCGGACCTGGCGTTTCTGCGTAAATTAGTTCGCTTGGGTTTGACGCTAGTTGCCGTTAGGAAATGACCAATAAGAAAAACTCTAATTCAAGTTGATCCTAAGTGGGAACGGCCGGAATACTTTCGCTACGTGGCAGATGCAGAAAGCCCTAGATAGCAAACCCCGTAGCATTCCATGGGAGTGCCGAGCGGAGCTTTCTAGACATCCTTTCCGATGGACTGCTAAGACGTGTCCTGAAGATACAAGTGGACATGTTACAGTTGGTATCCGAGCCGACCAACAGTGGAAATGTTTTTATGAAATCTTAATAAGATGAAGTAAAGCAAATGTGGATGTTCCAAACATTTCCTTACCTTCAATGTTGTCTTGCAGAATTACGAAGTGTGGAACAAGTTCTTAGTATTTCGAATCATGTTTATGACTGCAATGCATTCTCCGCATTACCGACTAGGGGTTAAGATGATGAACATCCTAGAGCCAATCTATAATCCATCACCTTTGTACATGGAACGAAGATGGACGGGTGCTTGAGGAATCTACTATATAGCCGCCCACCAGTTTGCTTATCTACAAACCAACCTAAAGAGGATCAAGTGGTTGGAAGACCTGAAAGTCGTGAAGCTTTTCATTTTTGTGGAAGCTCACGTAAACTCAACTTTACATATTCGAGGTTGGAGGATTGAGATGAACTCATATGTATATAAGGAAGTAACCCATGTAATCCCCGTTGACAAGATTAAAGTGTTAGGCCGCCATGAGAAGAATGGATTCCAACAGAAAGGATACTCTGAACTTCCAATGACTTACCGATTCGTGAAGATCCATGACCCGAAACCATACTATTATACAGTTCCTGTAGATAAATGTAATACAACGTTGTTCTCCCCAAACTAAATGTAACAGTTGGCTTATCATCGCAAGAAATGTTGTATTCCGTAAGGGCTATGTCCATATAAATACAAATAAGACTTCTTTTTATCAATGTCTGATTGTGCATTAGAATTGATAAAAAGTTAAGTAGCTACATTGCTTGCGTGATAGCAGAATTGAAGATGTAATATAAACCAATAACGATTATCATATAATAACGTTAAGAAACCTTTATCCATGCACAACCCCAAGTACAGGTTCCTAGTTTGCCTCCTATATCAAGTACTGTTGTAATCTAGGAGAAGAAGCTTCTTCTCAAGCAAATCAAGCCACCGGAGTTTGATGGGAGAGGTAGGTCTGTCTAAGCTAATGTTGAAATTTGGATTGAATCCATAGAGGATTACTTCGAAGCAACCGGTACTACACCTGCCAATCACGCTATGCTCGCCAAGCTAAAACTCACCGGTGGAGAAGCCAGGCTTTGGTGGAAGCAATGGTGCAGGGATCAAGGGATCGCGGAGGGATCGGTTACCTGGGAGAAGCTGAAGAAAGCCATGCAGGGAAGATACTTGCCACTTGCATATCGCATGCAGAAAATGAATGAGTTCTACGAGCTAAAACAGTTGGGCCTCACTCTTGACGCATACTACTCTAAATTCGTTTCACTTTTAAAGTATGCACCTCAGATGGACATGACATAGCAGGTGTCCAAATTTTGTGCGGGTTTAAATCCACCAGTCAATACCCATCTCGAATCTATGCATCCGTCAGATCTTCAAGACACACTCATTCAAGCGGTGTCTATAATTCAGGAGGTGCAGTCTAGACCAAGTGGTAACAAAACTTGGTCTTATAATGACCCAAACAAAGGAGCATTCAGACCTCAAATGAAGAGAGTTCAAAGTCATAATCAGGGACAAAGAAAGAAAGCAAGGACTAACAACGTCAACAACTTTGTTCCTACTCAAGGCAATGGTCGAAACCTCCGTTGTTTCCACTGCAATGAACGCGGTCACTTCAAGAGGCAATGTCCCAAGCTTGGTGGAAGACATCGCCAAGCACCTTTCCAAGGAACGAGAGCCACTACCCGAGACAGAGGAAGAACCGCCTGTGTTGCCAATAGGCAATTGTGCGAAGAAGAGGAAGAAGAAGACACGACCATGGAAGCAGAGTTCAAAAGGGCGACAGTCCATGCCGCTTTACACAAGAAAGGGCTGAATCACCAGTTCTCGGTGATCTAGACACCGTCGGACTGTCAAGGTAAAAGTTTCAAGACCTTGATTGATTATGGCAGTACACATTCCTTTATCTCACCAACTTGTGCAAAAAGATTAGGAATAGCCATAGTAGAAGCACCTACCTTACTTGTGGAATTGGCAAATGGTCGTGAGGTTACTTGTACCAGGCAAACTACTAAGGTGGAATTCTTTCTAGGAGAAAAGAAGACTTCGGTTAAATTCAGAGTCATGAATCTAGGTATCCATGAGTGTCTAGATTGGCTTAAGCCTAACGACGCCCACATTCATTGTGGAAAGGGTCAAGTTTCCTTTCGAAAATCTGAAAGGGAATTAGTCACAACTCAAGGTGAGGCTAAAATGCCAAGAATCCAATTGGCCAAAGTATATCGGATCATAAAAGGAGTCAAAAAAGGATTACCTGTCTACTTGATCAAACTCAACAAGTTAGATCAGAAGCAAGAGTCTAATGAAGGACCTTCTTGGCTAAAGGAATACGTGGACATATTCCCTGAAGAGTTGACAGAACTCTCGCCTCAAAGAGAAGTGGATCATGAGATTAAGTTAGTACCAGGAGCTGCGCCAATTGCAAAGAGACCTTATAGAATGTCCATACCTGAAGCAATTGAGCTGAAGGAACAACTCAAGAAATTGCTAGAACAGGGCTATATCTGTCCTAGCAGTTCACCGTGGGGAGCTCCAGTACTATTCTAGAAAAAGAAAGATGGGACACTTCGACTATGTATTGATTACCGAGGGTTGAATCAATCAACGGTCAAGAACAAGTACCCTATTCCTAGAATAGATGAGCTTCTTGATCATCTTCAGGGTGCAAAGATCTTCTCCAAAATTGATCTCAGGTCAGGTTACTATCAGATAAGGATCAAGGAAGAAGATATTCCCAAGACGGCCTTCAATACAAGATATGGGCACTTTGAGTTCCTAGTTATGTCATTCGGGCTTACGAATGCACCTGCCACTTTCAATAGGTTAATGCAGGATAATTTTTATGCCATATCTTGATGACTTCGTGCTCGTCTTCTTCGATGACACTTTATTCTATTCCAAACACGAAGAAGATCATCAACCCCAACTTCGGATTGTCCTTGAGACAATGAGTTCACATAAGCTCTATGCTAAGATGAAGAAGTGTGCATTCTTCAAATGTCAGATTGAATATATGGGATTCATAGTATCAGTAGAAGGAATCTCAGTGGACCCAGCCAAGGTCAGAGATGTGCTAGAATGGCCAATACCAACCTCTGTCAAAGAAATATGCAGCTTTCTTGGATTGACAGGATGGTATAGGGTCTTCATAAAAAACTATGCTTTGATTGCAACACCTCTGACGGACTTACTAAAGAAGCAAACAGCCATTGCATGGTCAACTCCCAAACAAAATAGCTTCCACAGATTGAAGCAAAGTTTGGTATCAGCACCTATTCTAAAACTTCCAGACCTCAGTATAGAGTTCAAGGTAATAACTGATGCTAGCATACTTGCCTTGGGTTGTGTACTCATGCAGGAAGGTCATCCAGCACCATACTCTTCAAGGAAAATGAAGAGTCATGAAAAGAATTATGCTACGCATGATCTGGAATTGCTAGCTGTCATCCATGCTCTAAAGCTTTGGAGACACTACCTGTTGGGTAACAAGTTTACTCTAGTAACTGACCATAAGAGTCTCAAATGGATCTTTACCGAGAATGAGCTCAACATGAGGCAACATCAGTGGATTGAAGTGTTAGAGGAGTATGACTTTGAAATAAAATACCGACCAGGAAAAGAGAATGTAGTTGCCGATGCACTTAGTCGCAAGGCATTCCTTGATTCCCTAAACTTACAGTATCCATTAATAGCCAGATCTCTAGCTACAAAAGTATCTTTGCCAAACAACCCTATACTTGAGTTAGCTAGAGAGGATGCATGCCATGATCCGGCCTACCAAACAATGCTAAGGGAGATCTCTATCAAAGATCAGAACCAAAAGTTGTAGGCTAATTATCATGAATTCTCCATTAATAATGGACTTGTCTACTATAGAGCAAGGCTGTGTTGTGTACCAGCAAGCTAGTCACTTAAGCAGAAGTTATTGTGGGAAGCTCATGATTCCCCTTTTGCAGGACATCCTAGCTATGCCAAGACTCTCAATGCAGTTAGGAAGAGCTACCATTGGGAAATGCTCAAAGGTGACGTTCTCAGTCACCGAGTGTTTGTCTTGTCAACGTATCAAAGCCAAAAATGTCAAGATGCCAGGGAAACTGCAACCGCTTGACATTCCCCAAATGAAATGGAAATTCATCAGTATGGATTTTTTTGTAGGCCTATCCCAAGTCCAGGGAGGATACCACTCCATCATGGTTATGGTTGACATGCTTACTAAGGTTGCACGCCTTATTCCAGTAAAGACAAACTATAAAGCCTTAGACATTGCAAGATCGTTTATCAAGGAAATATTCAAGCTACATGGTTTACCTAGAATAATCATTAGTGATCGTGATTCTCTCTTCACGTCACACTTCTGGAGAGCTATCTTTGAAGTTATTGGGACTCAACTCTATTTTAGCACCGCTTACCATCCCCAAACGGATGGCCAAACAGAGGAAGTAAATCAAGTCATGGAGGATATGCTTAAAGCATACTGCTGTCATGAGCCAAACAAGTGGATTCAATACTTGCCTTTGGTTGAATTTTCCTACAATGCTTCTTACCAACAAAGCATTCAGATGACCCCTTTCCAAGCATTGTATGGTCATGACTGTCGAAGTCCCCTAAACTTCTCAGATCCAACCTTAAGGGTTGAAGCTTCAAGGCAGATGTTGGAAGAGATGGATGACGAAATAAAGTCAATAAGATAGGACATCCAAGTGGCCAAGGATAGACAAAAGGCATACGTGGATTTGAAGTGTCAAGATAGAATCTTCGAAGAAGGAGACATGATCTTCATTCGTGTACGCCCTAAAAAGAGTTCCTTATCTTTAGGAGATTGCAAGAAGCTAAGTCCAAGATATTGTGGACCGTACAAGATCCTCAAATGCCTAGGACCTAATGCTTATAGATTGCAACTCCCTGAGAACCTAAAGGTTCACAATGTATTCCATATCAGCCTATTGAAGAAATATGTACCTAATCCTAACCATGTACTTGACAACCAACAAATTGTAATGCCTAGTCAAGGAGTCCTTGAACTAAGACCTGACAGGATCTTAGATGTTAGGGAGAGACAATTGAGATCCAGAACCTTGAAAGAATGCCTCGTCCACTTCAAAGATTATCCTGAAGAGGATGCCACTTGGATAGATGAAGGCACTTTCAACCATCAATATCCCTAGTTTATCTCGAGATGAGGACATCTCGATTCCTCCAAGGGGGAGAGAATGTAACAACTCCGAAAGGATAAATAGACCATTCGCATATGAAACCCTCTTAAGGGTAGGATAATCATAGGGATAATTCCTTTTAATGAAATAATGGCAAATTTTTTTTCTTCCTTATTCCCCTCCCCAGCTGACTGTCGTGCTGGAAGGGAAGGGGAATAGAATGCATGGTAAAGCTCCTCGGTGGAGCTTGCTACTTCTAGTCTCCATGGCGTCGACAAGTTAGGAGAGGGAGGATCCTCCTCCCCTCCCCTATTTAAACAGAGGGGGGCTGCTGCCGTGAGGGGACAGAAGGAGGCGCTGCCATGAGATGCTAGTGGAATACGTGAGGGAGAGAAGAGAGGGGAGATACTCTGAGTGTGTGAGGGAGAGAAGGGAGGAGGGATTCTGCACTGGCCCCCTGTGCGTAGAGGGACGCGATGCTGCGAAGACAAGTCCCTATCATCGAGCTAGAGATGGCGTCGCCAACAAACGACCTCCAAATCCTTCCCCCCCCCACGTAAGCTTCTAGAAGCTTAGAAGTTTCCAAGGGGGGGCCTTCTTTGCCCCCTTTCATTTGGGCCTGAAACCCCCTTCCCCCGGGCTTTAAAAAAATTCTTAGCCCCCTTCCCATGGATGTTGGAAACCCCCCCCCTGTTTAAAATTTTCTTTTAGCCCCCCTTCCCTTGAGGCATCTTGAAACCCCTTCCTGTAGCCTCTTAAAACCCCTTTCCTCCAAATTGCCCTAAGGTCCTTACACCCTTATGTCAAGAATCGCGTGGTGGAGGGGGTTGCTCAAGATGCTGTGCTGAACACACACAGAATGCACAAAGAGAAGCTCACTCAAGAGACAAGAAGAGAGATGGAGGCCAAAACGTTTTCTTGCTGATTTCTTCTTCTTCTTCCACACTCTTTACAATGTACACAAAGTATAGATAAGATACAACATAAAAGGAAAGTGGCCTACTAAATCAAACAATGCATAACCGACTACACTAGTCGACTGGCGTTATAACTATGCCAGCTGTAAATAGGTGTAACAACCTGAATATAATAAGTAATGAGTCAGTGGCCATGTGAGAGTCATAATGACCACCGACGTGCTAAGTGTAGACGTGTGAACCCATCTAATCAGGCGGTCCATC
Organism: Lygodium microphyllum; assembly: GCF_053477565.2. Classification (NCBI taxonomy): domain Eukaryota; kingdom Viridiplantae; phylum Streptophyta; class Polypodiopsida; order Schizaeales; family Lygodiaceae; genus Lygodium; species Lygodium microphyllum. The sequence goes on along the minus strand of NC_141158.1, from coordinate 49,621,583 downwards.
ATCAATGTCCGCATGTGTTGAGCTTGTCATCTCAACACTCCCCCTCAACCTCAACTGCATCTCTACAACTCCAAGTAAGCTTCAAAACTTTTGAAGCTTCTCTGTACCCAATGCCTTCGTGAAGATGTCAGCTATCTGATCCTGTGTGCTGACATACACCAAGTCAATCTCACCTGCTAGTACCTTCTCTCTCACAAAGTGGTAGTGTACCTCAATATGTTTTGTCCTCGCATGGAACACAGGGTTCCTAGCCAACTGTATACTGCTCATGTTGTCACAATAAATGACAACTGGACCTTCCACCTGCACATCCAAATCAGCCAATAGCTTTTGCAGCCATACTACCTCACATGCTGCAACAACAGCACCTCTATACTCAGCCTCTGTACTCGACAAAGCAACTGTAGATTGCTTTTTGCTGCTCCATGCAACTGCTGCACTACCAAGAGAGAACATGTATCCGTTGGTAGATCTTCTATCAGACATACTACCAGCCCAATCTGCATCTGTGTATCCAAACACCTGTACATCTGTACCTGCCTCATAGAAAAGTCCATAATCTAATGTGGACTTCACATATCTCAATATGCGTCTGACTCCATCCAAATGTGGCTTTCTAGGTACTTGCATAAACTGACTCACAAGACCAACAGCGTAGCTCAAGTCTGGCCTTGTAATGGTCATGTAGATCAAACTCCCCACTATCCTCCTAAACATAGTAGGGTCTTCTATCTCATCCCCAACATCAGCACTCAGCTTTACATTCTGCTCCAACGGGACTGAAAGTGCTTTGCATGCAGTCATACCATACTTGGACAACATATCCAAGCCATACTGTCTTTGGGACAGCCATATACCATCATCACATCTGATCACCTCAATGCCAAGGAAGTACCTTAGCTCACCTAAATCCTTCATCTCAAACTTCATCTTCAAACAGCCCTTGACTTCAGCAATTCCACTATCACTATCACCTGTAATAATCAAGTCATCCACATAGATGACTATGATGACCAAACCTGCATCTCCCTTTCTCACATAAAGTGAGTGATCAGCATCAGAAACATAAAAGCCAATATTGACAAGATACTCTCTAATCTTGTCAGACCATGCTCTAGGTGCTTGCTTGAGCCCATAGAGTGCCTTCTTCAACCTACACACATACGTGGGATGCTCTAAATCTTCATAACCTGCTGGCTGATTCATATACACTTCTTCTTGCAAATCACCATGCAAGAAGGCATTCTTTACATCCATTTGCTGCAACCTCCAACCTTTGGCTCTGCTGCCAAAGCAATCACACATCTGACAGTTGCCATCCTAGCAACTGGACTGAAGGTTTCATCATAATCTATGCCATATGTTTGGGCATAGCCTTTTGCAACCAGCCTAGCTTTGTACCTGCTAATAGAACCATCTGCATTGTGCTTAATCTTATAAACCCACTTACATCCAATAGCTTTCTTTCCCTTTGGCAATGATACTAGATCCCAAGTCTTATTGGCCTCTAATGCAGCCATCTCCTCATCCATTGCTGCATCCCAATGAGCATGATCAACAGCCTCCTCAAAACATGTGGGCTCAACGTCCTCAACTAGTTTCACCATATAAGCATAATGGTGAGCTGCATAACCCTCAAAACAAAATCTTTTAATAGGGTATCTCACCCTGCTAGACCTGCGTACCACTGGATCACTCAATGGAGTCTTTGCATTAACGCGTGCTCTCTGCATACCTGGAGTCCTCACTGAAGGAATGCCAAGCTCATCATCCAAGCTCTCTGAGCCACTGGAGTCTCCATCAAGAATTGCATCAATGCTTTCTGACACCTTATTATTTCCTTTGTCTTTACCTGTAGTGCTACTAGATGCACCCGAAGATGTAGAGGTACTCCTTAGTCTCCCAGACCAAGGACTACCAGATGATGTCTCTGGTCCACTAAGACTCCATGATTCTTGCTTTTCAGCCTGCACATGAGTGTCATGATCATCATCATCATCCAATGCATCACCACTAGATGCATACCAACTGCTCATTTCATCAAAGATGACATCCTTGCTCACTCTGAACTTACATGTGACAGGGTTGTAACAGCGATACCCTTTCTGCTCTAAAGAGTATCCAATAAAGACACACTTTTCAGCCTTTGGATCCAGTTTCTTCCGCAACTCATCTGGCACATGAACATACGCAATGCAGCCAAATACTTGCAAGTGTGAAACATCAAGCTTCTTACCTGTAAAACATTCTTCGGGGGTCATACCATGAACTGCAGCTGTGGGAGTTCTGTTCATAATATAAACAGCAGTGTGAACAGCCTTAGACCAAAAATGCTTAGGCATATTCTTTTCAGCCATCAAGGCACGTGCAACTTCTGCAATATGCATGTTTTTCCTTTCTGCAACCCCATTTTGCTGTGGGGTATACCTGCATGTGAACTGTCTCTTTATCCCATGAGACCTCAGAAAATCACTGAACTCATTTGAGAGGTACTCTCCCCCTCCATCTTACCTCAGGCACTTTACTTTCAAGCCTGTTTCTCTTTCAACTGCAGCCTTGAAGGTTCTAAAGTGCTCAAATGCTTCACTCTTTTCCTTCATAAAATATACCCACAGCTTTCTAGAACAATCATCAATGAATGTGACGAAGTATGAACTACCTCCAAGAGATACATTTTGTGTAGGCCCCCAAATGTCTGTATGCACAATATCAAGGATATTTCTGCTTACATCTCTGTCATGTGAAAAGGGTTGTCTTGCCTGCTTACCAAACTAACATGCTTCACATACCTTCTGAAATTCTACAACTTTAAATGTAGGCAAACCTGTAACCAACCCTTTGGACTGCATTAATTTCAACCTTTGTACATTTGCATGTCCAATGCGTTTGTGCCAAATTTCAATGTCTGCAACAACACCTTTTCCTTTGGCATACATAGCCGCATTCATAGTAGGAATTCCAGCATCTAGAGTGAACATACGTCCAACTCTACTTCCCTTTGCTACCAACCTGCACTTGTCATTGAAGTCTTCTACAAAGCAGCCCTTTGCATTAAATCTGACTTGCAGCCCTTGCTCTACCATTTGACCGACTGACACCAAGTTCTTTGTAATAGATGGCACATGTAATACATCTGAAAGACTCTTTGTCTTACCATCATGCAAGGACAAGGGAACTTTTCCAATGTGTGAAATTGGGTGGCATGAGTCATCACCCGTCTGCACATAACCTGCATTCTGCAAATCCTGCATCTCTCAAAACCATTCTGCATGGCTGGTCATATGATTGGATGCACCTGAATCAACATACCAAACATCTTCATGTGTTCCCTTTCCTGTAACAGCATTCAGCATATGTTGCATAACGAACAAACGTTCATTTTTGTCTTCATTCTGTCATGAAGACGATGCATAGTTTCCTTGTTGCAACTTACCACTGCGGATATCATCTTTCTTAGCATAACATTGGGCTGCAATATGACCTGTTTTGCCACAGTAGTGGCACACAATATCAGAGTTGTTAGAACCTCTGTTCTGCCATCCACCTCTTCCTCTAAAGCTCCCCCTGCCTCTAAAGTTACCACGACCTCCTGAAACCTGCATATCGCCAAATTGCTGATTCAATCTATTTTGCTGGTTATCACTACCACGTCCTGTACCACGGCCTCTTGAAGAGAACCTACCATGTCCCCTTCCTGAAATGGAGTAGAAAGCCTGGACCTGTTCACCACTTCTTTCAGATGTCTCAATCTGCATGTTGATTTCTTCAGTGATCATTAAAGAGACCAACTCATCAAAATCTGGAAATGGCTTTCTGACATATACGGAAGTTACAAAAGACTTCCAAGCCTTTTCATTATTAAGTCCACCCAAGGTAGACGACACCAAATCATCATCATCGGGCATTGCATCAATCGCTGCCAATGCATCTGCAATGCTTCTTACTTTCAGTGCATACTCATTGATAGACATCTTCCCTTTCTTCAATGTATTCAACTCTTGCTTGTCAAGAATCGCGTGGTGGAGGGGATTGCTCAAGATGCTGCGCCGAACACACACCGAATGCACAAGGAGAAGCTCACTCAAGAGACAAGAAGAGAGATGGAGGCCAAAACGTTTTCTTGCTGATTTCTTCTTCTTCTTCCACACTCTTTACAATGTACACAAAGTATAGATAAGATACAACATAAAAGAAAAGTGGCCTACTAAGTCAAACAATGCATAACCGACTACACTAGTCGACTAGCGCTATAACTATGCCAGCTGTAAATAGGTGTAACAACCTGAATATAATAAGTAATGAGTTAGTGGCCATGTGAGAGTCATAATGACCACCGACGTGCTAAGTGTAGACATGTGGACCCATCTAACCAGGCGGTCCATCATCAATGTCCGCATGTGTTGAGCTTGTCATCTCAACACTCCCCCTCAAGCTCAACTGCATCTTGCAACTCCAAGTAAGCTTCGAAACTTTTGAAGCTTCTCTGTACCCAATGCCTTCGTAAAGATGTCAGCTATCTGATCCTGTGTGCTGACATACACCAAGTCAATCTCACCTGCTAGTACCTTCTCTCTCACAAAGTGGTAGTGTACCTCAATATGTTTTTTCCTGGCATGGAACACAGGGTTCCTAGCCAACTGTATACTGCTCATGTTGTCACAATAAATGACAACTGGACCTTCCACCTGCACATCCAAATCAGCCAGTAACTTTTGCAGCCATACTACCTCACATGCTGCAACAGCAGCACCTCTATACTCAGCCTTTGTACTCGACAAAGCAACTGTAGATTGCTTTTTGGTGCTCCAAGCAACTGCTGCACTACCAAGAGAGAACATGTATCCGCTGGTAGACCGTCTGTTAGACATACTACCAGCCCAATCTGCATCTGTGTATCCAAACACCTGTACATCTGTACCTGCCTCATAGAAAAGCCCATAATGTAATGTGGACTTCACATATCTCAATATGCGTCTCACTGCATCCAAATGTGGCTTTCTAGGTACTTGCATAAACTGACTCACAAGACCAACAGCATAGCTCAAGTCTGGCCTTGTAATGGTCATGTAGATCAAACTCCCCACTATCCTCCTGAACATAGTAGGGTCTTCTATCTCATCCCCAACATCAGCACTCAGCTTTACATTCTGCTCCAACGGGACTGAAAGTGGTTCGCATGCGGTCATATCATACTTGGACAACATATCCAAGCCATACTGTCTTTGGGACAGCCATATACCATCATCACATCTGATCACCTCAATGCCAAGGAAGTACCTTAGCTCACCTAGATCCTTCATCTCAAACTTCATCTTCAAACAGCCCTTGACTTCAGCAATCCCACTATCACTATCACCTGTAATAATCAAGTCATCCACATAGATGACTATGATGACCAAACCTGCATCTCCCTTTCTCACATAAAGTGAGTGATCAGCATCAGAAACATAAAAGACAATATTGACAAGATACTCTCTGATCTTGTCAGACCATGCTCTTGGTGCTTGCTTGAGCCCATAGAGTGCCTTCTTCAACTTGCACACATACGTGGGATGCTCTAAATCTTCATAACCTGCTGGCTGATCCATATACACTTCTTCCTGCAAATCACCATGCAAGAAAGCATTCTTTACATCCATTTGCTGCAACCTCCAACCTTTGGCTCTGCTGCCAAAGCAATCTCACATCTGACAGTTGCCATCCTAGCAACTGGACTGAAGGTTTCATCATAATCTATGCCATATGTTTGGGCATAGCCTTTTGCAACCAGCCTAGCTTTGTACCTGCTAATAGAACCATCTGCATTGTGCTTAATCTTATAAACCCACTTACATCCAATAGCTTTCTTTCCCTTTGGCAATGATACTAGATCCCAAGTCTTATTGGCCTCTAATGCAGCCATCTCCTCATCCATTGCTGCATCCCAATGAGCATGACCAACAGCCTCCTCAAAACATGTGGGCTCAACATCCTCAACTAGTTTCACCATATAAGCATAATGGTGAGCTGCATAACCCTCAAAACCAAATCTTTTAACAGGGTATCTCCCCCTGCTAGACCTGCGTACCACTGGATCACTCAATGGAGTCTTTGCATTAACACGTGCTCTCTGCACACCTGGAGTCCTCACTGAAGGAATGCCAAGCTCATCATCCAAGCTCTCTGAGCCACTGGAGTCTCCATCAAGAACTGCATCAATGCCTTCTGACACTTTATTCTTTCCTTTGTCTTTACCTGTAGTGCTACTAGATGCACCCGAAGATGTAGAGGTACTCCTTAGTCTCCCAGACCAAGGACTACCAGATGATGTCTCTGGTCCACTAAGACTCCATGATTCTTGCTTTTCAGCCTGCACATGAGTGTCATGATCATCATCATCATCCAATGCATCACCACTAGATGCATACCAACTGCTCATTTCATCAAAGATGACATCCCAGCTCACTCTGAACTTACATGTGACAGGGTTGTAACAACGATACCCTTTCTGCTCTAAAGAGTATCCAATAAAGATACACTTTTCAGCCTTTGGATCCAGTTTCTTCCGCAACTCATCTGGCACATGAACATACGCAATGCAGCCAAATACTTTCAAGTGTGAAACATCAGGCTTCTTACCTGTAAAACATTCTTCGGGGGTCATACCATGAACTGCAGCTGTGGGAGTTTTGTTCATAATATAAACAGCAGTATGAACAGCCTCAGACCAAAAATGCTTAGGCATATTCTTTTCAGCCATCAAGGCACGTGCAACTTCTGCAATATGCCTGTTTTTCCTTTCTGCAACCCCATTTTGCTGTGGGGTATACCTGCATGTGAACTGTCTCTTTATCCCATGAGACCTCAGAAAATCACTGAACTCATTTGAGATGTACTCTCCCCCTCCATCTGACCTCAGGCACTTTACTTTCAAGCTTGTTTCTCTTTCAACTGCAGCCTTGAAAGTTCTAAAGTGCTCAAAAGCTTCACTCTTTTCCTTCATAAAATATACCCACAGCTTTCTAGAGCAATCATCAATGAATGTGACAAAGTATGAACTGCCTCCAAGAGATACATTTTGTGTAGGCCCCCAAATGTCTGTATGCACAACATCAAGGATATTTCTGCTTACATCTCTGTCATGTGAAAAGGGTTGTCTTGCCTGCTTACCAAACTAACATGCTTCACATACCTTCTGAAATTCTACAACTTTAAATGTAGGCAAACCTGTAACCAACCCTTTGGACTGCATTAATTTCAACCTTTGTACATTTGCATGTCCAATGCGTTTGTGCCAAATTTCAATGTCTGCAACAACACCTTTTCCTTTGGCATACATAGCAGCATTCATAGTAGGAATTCCAACATCTAGAGTGAACATATGTCCAACTCTACTTCCCTTTGCTACCAACCTGCACTTGTCATTGAAGTCTTCTACAAAGCAGCCCTTTGCATTAAATCTGACTTGCAGCCCTTGCTCTACCATTTGACCGACTGACACCAAATTCTTTGTAATAGATGGCACATGTAATACATCTGAAAGACTCTTTGTCTTACCATCATGCAAGGACAAGGGAACTTTTCCAATGTGTGAAATTGGGTGGCATGAGTCGTCGCCCGTCTGCACATAACCTGCATTCTGCAAATCCTTCATCTTTCCAAACCATTCTGCATGGCTGGTCATATGATTGGATGCACCTGAATCAACATACCAAACATCTTCATGTGTTCCCTTTCCTGTAACAGCATTCAGCATATGTTGCATAACGAACAAACGTTCATTTTTGTCTTCATTCTGTCGTGAAGACGATGCATAGTTTCCTTGCTGCAACTTACCACTGCGGATATCATCTCTCTTAGCATAACATTGGGCTGCAATATGACCTGTTTTGCCACAGTAGTGGCACACAATACCAGAGTTGTTAGAACCTCTGTTCTGCCATCCACCTCTTCCTCTAAAGCTCCCCCTGCCTCTAAAGTTACCATGACCTCCTGAAACCTGCATATCGCCAAATTGCTGATTCAATCTGTTTTGCTGGTTATCACTACCACGTCCTGTACCACGGCCTCTTGAAGAGAACCTGCCACTTCCCCTTCCAGAACTGGAGTAGAAAGCTTGGACCTGTTCACCACTTCTTTCAGGTGTCTCACTCTGCATGTTGATCTCTTCAGTGATCATAAGGAAGACCAACTCATCGAAATCTGGAAATGGCTTTCTGACATATACAGAAGTCACAAAAGACTTCCAAGCCTTTTCATTGTTAAGTCCACCCAAGGTAGACGACACCAAATCATCATCATCGGGCATTGCATCAATCGCTGCCAATGCATTTGCAATGCTTCTTACCTTCAGTGCATACTCATTGATAAACATCTTCCCTTTCTTCAATGTATTCAACTCTTGCTTGAGTTGAATCTTTCGTGCCTTTGTATTTACAGAAAACATACTTTCAAGTATGGTCCAAGCTGCATATGAATTCTCTGCATTTCTAATGTGTCCCAGCATATTATTGTCAATTACTGCAGACAACCAATACATGACCTTTTTATCCTTTGCATTCCATTCCTTTCGTGCCTTTGTCTCTTCTGTAGTTGGAAGATCACTCATCTCCGGTTCCTTTTCTTCACCTGAAACAAACTCGTAGAGGCCTTTTCCAATAAGGAAGTTCGTGACACGGAACTTCCATGAAGGGTAGTTGTTCTTGTCGAGCTTCTCAATGATAGGACTTCCACTGTTCTCTGCCATTATCACAAAATTAATACCAACAACAAGTAAATCTTGTGCAACCCTGGACCTGTAGTGCACAGCAATACACCAGACAGCCTTTTTAACTGTCTGCTCAATAATACATGCAATCTGCAATCTTTTTGCAGATAAACCTTGTGTTTACTCACTGGTAAACACCTTTGAACTTACAGATCTGAAATCTGTAACCTGCGCACCCACGTTCGGTCAATACAGTCGAAGTCACAGTGTACCCCGAAACTGATGTCCGCAACCTTGCGGCTCTAAAACGGGCCCTGAAACGGCCTCAAATGCCCAAAATCTCTGCGGGAAAGCCCTATAGGGCTTAATCTGTAGAATATACAGCGCTCTTCGTGCACACCAAATCTCACTGCAATCTGAGATTTTTGCTCTGCCCTGCTTTCGGTGCCTCCACAGGCACTATCCAAGAGAAGGAGTGGAAGAATGGGAGAGATTCTTACCCGTAGCTTGCTTGCTCGAACCTTGCTTCTTCTCCTTCACTTCAACCTTCGAAATCAGCCTCTCTCAATGGTGCGGCTCTGATACCATGTCAAGAATCGCGTGGTGGAGGGGATTGCTCAAGATGCTGCGCCGAACACACACCGAATGCACAAGGAGAAGCTCACTCAAGAGACAAGAAGAGAGATGGAGGCCAAAACGTTTTCTTGCTGATTTCTTCTTCTTCTTCCACACTCTTTACAATGTACACAAAGTATAGATAAGATACAACATAAAAGAAAAGTGGCCTACTAAGTCAAACAATGCATAACCGACTACACTAGTCGACTGGCGCTATAACTATGCCAGCTGTAAATAGGTGTAACAACCTGAATATAATAAGTAATGAGTCAGTGGCCATGTGAGAGTCATAATGACCACCGACGTGCTAAGTGTAGACGTGTGGACCCATCTAACCAGGCGGTCCATCATCAATGTCCGCATGTGTTGAGCTTGTCATCTCAACTTGAGTTGAATCTTTCGTGCACTTATATTTACAGAAAACATACTTTCAAGTATGGAACAAGCTGCATATGAATTCTCTGCATTTCTAATGTGTCCCAGCATATTATTGTCAATTACTGCAGACAACCAATACATGACCTTTTTATCCTTTGCATTCCATTCTTTCCGTGCCTTTGTCTCTTCTGCAGTTGGAGGATCACTCATCTCCGGCTCCTTTTCTTCACCTGAAACAAACTCATAGAGGCCTTTTCCAATAAGGAAGTTCGTGACATGGAACTTCCATGAAGGGTAGTTGTTCTTGTCGAGCTTCTCAATGATGGGGCTTTCACTGTTCTCTGCCATTATCAAAAAATTAATACCAACAGCAAGCAAATCTTCTGCAACCCTTGACCTGTAGTGCACAGTAATACACCAGACAGCCTTTTTCACAGTCTGCTCAACAATACATGCAATCTGCAACCAGTTTGCAGATAAACCTTGTGTTTACTCACTGGTAAACACCTTTGAACTTACAGATCTGAAATCTGTAACCTGCGCACTCACGTTCGGTCAATACAGTCGAAGTCACAGCGTACCCTGAAACTGCTGTCTGCAACCTTGCGACTCTAAAATGGGTCCTGAAACGGCCTCAGATGCCCAAAATAACTGCGGGAAAGCCCTAAAGGGCCAATCTGCACAATACACAGCGCTCTTTGCGCACACCAAATCTCACTGCAATCTGAGATTTTTGCTCTGCCCTGCTTGCGGTGTCTCCACAGGCACTATCCAAGAGAAAGAGTTGAAGGATGGGAGAGCTTCTTACCCGTGGCTTGCTTGCTCGAACCTTGCTTCTTCTCCTTTGTTTCAACCTTCGAAATCAGCCTCTCTCAATGGCGCGGCTCTGATACCATGTCAAGAATCGCGTGGTGGAGGGGGTTGCTCAAGATGCTGTGCCGAACATACACAGAATGCACAAAGAGAAGCTCACTCAAGAGACAAGAAGAGAGATGGAGGCCAAAACGTTTTCTTGATGATTTCTTCTTCTTCTTCCACACTCTTTACAATGTACACAAAGTATAGATAAGATACAACATAAAAGGAAAGTGGCCTGCTAAGTCAAACAATGCATAACCGACTACACTAGTCGACTGGTGCTATAACTATGCCAGCTGTAAATAGGTGTAACAACCTGAATATAATAAGTAATGAGTCAGTGGCCATGTGAGAGTCATAATGACCACCGACGTGCTAAGTGTAGATGTGTGAACCCTCTAATCAGGCGGTCCATCATCAATGTCCGCATGTGTTGAGCTTGTCATCTCAACACCTTACTTATAACCTTTAAGGTTACCTTTTCCCTTAGAGTTTTCCCCTTAGGGTTTTCCCCCATAAAAGGTTACTCCAAATGACCTTTCCTTTTCCCCCCCATGTTTTCTAAAAAAAGCCCTTAGGCCCATAGCCTTTAAGGCCACTTTTTCCCCTTGGAAGAATCCCTTAAGATTCTATAGGGCCCATTTTCTCCCAAGGAAATTTTACCTTAGCCTTTCCTTGCCCATGCAAAAATACCCCTTGGAACTTTCCCGCACCTTGTTTCTTTTCCCACACTTAAAAGAAAGAAGAATGTTGAGGGTCGTTTAACACCTTCCTTTCCCACTCAAAAGCTTCCATGAAGCCTCCTTAAACTACTTTCGATGAACGGTGCAAGCTATTGCAAAAAAGGAGCGACGGTGAAATTTCAAAAAGGAGTTGCAAAGTTGCTTCCACGATGGAAATGCCTCCTAAGAAAGTCCAAGGCGCAGCCATGGGAGGGTCATCTCCCAGCTTCCATGTGGACAACTCACCCCAAGCCCAGGTTTTCCTTCCTTATTTTTATTTGGTAATGTTGAAATTCAATCATGCAAGGTTAATTGTTGGATATAGGATATATTTTTGTCCTAGATGTTCACGACGAAGAAACTTAGTCATTAATACTTTCAATAGAACATGCAAAGTAAAGGAAGCATAAATGCATTTCTAGCAAATAGCTTTATGCATTGAAATGAATTAAAAATTAGATTAATGTCCATTAAAATAGTATACTTCGTTTAAGCCTAGATGTATAAATTGCATATCGCACTATTAACCCATATCCTCTTCGCAATGAATCATCATGGAAAGTGCAAAGCATGAAATGATTCTTACAATGCATAAATCTAGGAAATTATTATTTGTCAACTGCATAAATTATCAAGTAAAAAGTTGCTTGTTTAGCATGAATTTTGTTCGTAAAGTATAGGAAAATTAGTTGGAATTAACGTAACCTATGCCTGACCTCAAATCGATAAGTTAGGGTTGGAAAAAAAAATCAATTTACGCATAGACAACAATTCATGTTGAAATGATCACGTAATTATTTTCTAGAGTTAAAAAATTTGGCATAAACCTAAAACACCTAGACCATGGAGTACTCGTTTAGAAAGAGTTAAATTCCAAGAAATTCACTAGGAATTTAATACGTGACCTAATCGTACGTATTGCTAAAACTGATACTCACCTTAAATACTTGCCCACATTCACTGATGTTGGGACAGTGAAAATGTAATTGGAAAGTGAACTAGGGTTTGTCCCTAAGAATCTTATGAGATGGAACTTGGAACTCTAGGACTGACAACGTCAGCCTAACGTAATCAGGAAAAGATTGTTTCGTGACTCTGTTCAACGAGTAGAATAAGTCTCATAGTTCGACGCGACACTTGCGCAGCAAGTGCGGAGTCATATGATATTGTGATTGAAACACAAGGGAATGGCCAAATTCTCGCAATGAGGTTGGCGGGTTCTTACGCAAGTTATCTTGCAAGAGGATGAATAATCATCCTAATTTAGTATCTTTCTTGAGTAAAGAAGATTGATTGAAAACTAAAGACCAGCCGATAAACTGAAATAACCGAGGAAACTTAAGGTTTGACCAGGTCGGGTTAATAGGGTATGTCGTAACCCAGGATATAGGGGATCTTGCTAAATTGCAAGTAGTCCCTGATCGAGTGCTGACGCATTCGAAAGGAAGGATTCATTCCTTAGCAGTTTGCCAACAAAAACGATCAATGGAAATGTTTGTGCTTGCTACTGATTTTAGATCATTGTTTGGCCTTGTTTGATCAATGAATTAAAAGAGAAATGGATATCTATACTTCAAGTTGAAGGCCTGAAGGGAGAGGCAGCTTCAGTTACCCCCGACTGCCTGCCTAACCCTGACCAAGGGGGTTGTTGACCGCACCGGGAAAGTGGACTGAATCCGCCACGAGAGGTCTCTCCATTGAGCGCTACTTGGAGCAAGAGGATGCTTTGGTGCCAGGGGGGCTGTGGCCATAAATCCCTCGCCTTCTGGGCCCTGCACAAGAGGCTAACGTGACTCGGGATTGGATCTCGAGGCCCGCATACTAGTCTACGGGCGGAAACTTCGATTAGCGATCCATGTGGATTGCTGGATAGCCTTCGGGCAGATTGTGGATAAGCCTACGGGCTGGACTCTTTATATGTCAAAGATAAATATGATAACCTATTAATAAGAAACTTGTCTGATATTGTTTTTCTATATCAAGTGATAAGATTACGTGAAGGAACCAGTGCCTAACGGGTTAATTAAAGAAGCTGATTGTTACATGTCTAACTAATGTGTTAGGTAATTAAGTAACTAAAACAACCCGAGGAAAGTGCAGAGGATGGGCCATAGGTCCGTCCTACGGATGGGTGGTCCCAGTTGGCCAGGAACTTTTCTCAAATCACAATAGACAGCAGGAAGATCGTCAAAGAACACGAACAACAAAAGCGTTGACCTAGAGTTATGATTGAACCTGATTTACAATGTTTTAGGGGAACGGAATGGGACTATGCCTTATGGCGGAGAGGTTGAGTGTTGCATCCCTCTCGTTTCCCATTCTCCTTGAACTAAGAGCAACGTGAATTCGCTTCGGACCTGGCGTTTCTGCGTGAAGTAGTTCGCTTGGGTCCGACGCTAGTTGCCATTAGGAAATGACCAATAAGGAAAACCCTAATTCAGGTCGATCCTAAGTGGGAACGGCCGGAATACTTCCGCTACGTGGCAGATGCAAAAAGCCCTAGATCGCAAACCCCGTAACATTCCATGGGAGTGTCGAGCGGAGATTTCTAGACATCCTTTCCGATGGACTACTGAGACATGTCCTGAAGATACAAGTGGACACGTTATAGTTCCTGAAAATAATTTGGCATTGTGTTTGACAAAAAGTGAGGGGTATACCTTTTAAACTAAGGGATGGACTATTTGAGAAGCTACAAAAATTTTGCAAGGCTAGCCTAATATTTTATATAACACAAGGAGTGATGTTCACCAGTAGTTATTAGGAAAAAGAAAAATAATCAAATCGAGCTTTGCAAGAAGCTCAATAAATAAATGGTCAAACATTACTATTTGCTGCCATTCATTGATTAGATTCCAAATTAGTTAGCAAGTAGGGATATCTATTTATTTATAGATTGCTTTACCTATTATAACCAAATGGCTATGGTAGAGTAAGATAAGTTAAAAATGAAATTTATCACTATATTTGGTACCTTTCCATATCATGTTTTGGCTTTGGGCTCATGCAATGCACCAAGGTCTTGGTAATAGACAACTGATAAAACTTTTGGTGATATATCCCGAGAGAAGCTGAAAGTCATTATTGATGACTTGGGGTCAACCATCACAAGGGAAAGATAGTTTATTATTCTGAGGAAATGTTTCAAGCAATGCAGGGAGTTTTGCATTGCTCTTAATCCAAGGAAATGCATCTTTGGAATTCTCTATGGATTGTTGTTGGGACATGTGGTTAGCTTGATTGGTATTGTGACTGATCTTGAAAATATAAAGGTTATCATCGCTATGAGTATGCTATGTACTCATTTGCCAAAATTGCAAGAACTTCTAAATGAAAAGATCAGAATCAAGATTTTAGAACCTTTTTCGACACCTTACTCAAATCGATGGTTAACTGTGCCCAAGAAAAATGGATCTTTATGATTCATTCAAGATCTACAGCCTGTTAATCGAGTGACAATCTGAAATGTTGGTTCGGGTCCAATTGTTGACGAGTTTGCTAAATCTTTGCAAGTAGAGCAATTTATTCCATGAGCGACCTATATTCAAGATATGACCAATTTCACCTTTCATTAGAAAGCCGAGACATTACCGCAATGAAGACACCTCTTGGATTGGTCTGCATGTGTACTCTATTGCAAGGTGCAACAAATTCATGCACAAAGTCTTAAGGGACTTTATTCCGCAGCTTACTCTTCCTTTTCTTGATGATGTACCTATCAAGGGATGTGAAGTCTATGAAAGGAATGAGGAGGTTAACGAACATGGCTACACGACATGTGTAGTTAACCATATTCATGATTGTGATAGGATTTTGACAAGGCTAGAAAAGGTTCATCTTACCCTTTCCTGGAGCTAAATTGATTTTCAGAGTTGAAGAAGTCCTAGTGGTTGGACATTTGTGTGGCCCCTACGGACGTAAACCTTCACAGTGCATAGCTTTTTTTCATCTGTTGATTATTATTGAGATGATTTACTAATGCCCTAGCTAAGAGGACATTGTAATTGATGAATCTATTGATCTTTAATTGTTTGTTTGTTTGTTTGGAGTGATCCATGTCAAGTATCCTTCGAGGATGTGAAGCAAAAATTGGAAAAAGAATCTATCCTAAGAGCACCTAAAAGGGGTGAAATATTTTATATATTTTTAGTGACTACAATGTATAGTGTTAGCTCTGTTATTTAGCCCAAATTTGGGAGGAGAAGTGGTACCCATCCAGTTACATTTTCTAGTTTTAAATTGGGGATATCCGAGATTATTTATATCTACATGGAGAAATTGTGCCTTGGGATGGTCTTTGCAATGATGAAATTCAGGCACTACATCCTGTATGAAAAGGTAGTATTTTATAGGAAGGCAAAGGGGTTGAGGCTATTGTTGAATAAGTTGTAGTCACTTGACCACCTAGCAAAGTGGCTTATCACTTTACAGGAGGTTGATTATGAAATTAGGAATAAGTCATGGAAGTTAGAGGGCATCATTGAATGTCTTTTGGATTTCAAGGAGGTAAAGGAAGACTTGGCTTAAGGTAATGACCTCGAGTGTTTATTCAAAATTGATACGGCCTCCATTCCATCCCGGTATGCTGCCATAATGCAGTAACTATCCACAAGAGAGGCTAGAGTCACTTTGTTGATTGTTGAAAAGAGGAAAACTAAGCAACAACCCTTGAAATTTTCCTCGATTACAAGAATTTAGGGGTTGATGATATTTATCGTTGATGTGTTATGCTTGATGAGGTTTTTTTTATCTTGAAAGAGTGTCATGACTTTGCTTGTGGAGGGCACTTTGCTAGATGGTTGACTACATAGAAAGCTTTGAGAGCCAAATATTGGTGTCCATCCATTTTCCAAGATGTATTTGCATATATCAAGAGATGTAACACATGTCAGAGACATGATGGTAGGGAGAATAAGAAGCACCCACTGACTCCTATCATGGCTATACTACCATTTGAGAAGTAGGGCATTGATTTTGTTGGACCTATACATCCGTGGTCAACTACAGGGAAGCGCTATATCATTGTGGTGACATACTATTCCATGAAATGGTTTGAAGCCCATGCTATGATGAAGGATAATGCCATGGAATTGGCTAGTTTTATTTTGGGACAGATTGTCTATCATTTTGGTCCACCTAAGGAGCTTGTGTTTGACCTAGGACATATTTTTTAAATAAAGTGATTGAAGCTTTGACAGAAGCTCTAAAGATTAAAAATAATAAGACCATGCCTTATAACCCCCAAGCTAATGGGCAAGTAGAGAGTACTAATAAGAAGTTTACCTAATTTTTTCTCTTCTAATATAAACCTAGTTATTAGATCTACAAAATTAGGGATGTTGTCTCTTGTGTTGATGGAGGTTCAAAACTGCTTGTACTCCTCACCGAAGCCATCCAAATGTGGAGCCACTATACCATCATTATCTAATAGTATCCAAATACTCTTTGCCACACCCAATACCTACAACCTATTTGCAAAATGAGAAGGTTTGCATGGTTCATGAATCTTATGGGATTCACATATAAATAATCTCAAACTCTCGAGCAAAGGCCAAAATATACCCAAAATGAAAATCCAGCTACACAAGCTCGGGCATGATGTTTGAACCACTCCCTTGAGCACTTCAAGCTTCCAAAGATGGATTGTCAACTAAGGATCATATGAGAGACATCTTCATATGTATGCTTCATGTTGAGATGTCAAGCTCTACATGAGATGGCATCCATTATATGCCTTGGCGATATGGCATGATATTATTCGCTAGCATGTTAGGTGACCAACATGAGGATAAATTGATGATTCTACAAGTAGACTACACCCACATAGTCCATCCTTGGTTATGGCACATTTATTGTACCACCTCTTCTTTCCTAGTGGGTTTACACTTAGTGACTGCATGTATATATGTTGTCCTACTTTCATATTAGCCTTTTATCATGTTGTAGAACTAGTTATTTTGTATGGAAGAGTAAGAAAAAAGAAGAAAAATATTTCATTCCTATTTCTCTATGTACTCAAGTCACCATTGCTTTTGTGTATGTGTACTCTTGGGTGCTTCACATCTCTTCCCTCTTGTTTGTGTTTATGGTATATCTGAGTTATCCCATAGCTATGTAGAGCCTAATTGAAGGCTTGGGAAAAGCTGATGGAGCACAAAAGAAAGAAAGAAAGCAATGGGTAAGAAGCTATTGTAGTTTTCTTGCTTTGCCTTTGTTTATAGCCGCAGAGAGGCTCCTAAGGTGGCTGGCAATGCTACAGTTTCCAATTGCAATGAAACTTGGTGAGCTGAAAGAACAATGTATACACAATAGATTATCCTTTTAAGGCATTTCTACTCTAAGTTTTGGCTTCTGAGATCATTTCAACCTCCATTTTGGAATTGCAAGTGGTCTCAATAATAGTTCTTGGGTATACTATAGTTTCACTTGTGTCTGCCATTTACAGATGCACATGTTATAAGGTTTTAGATGTTTTTTGGGTTACAGATACAAATGACATTTACATACAAATTGTAGATTCTAGTTATTATTTTATAATTAGTGAAAAAGATTGTGTATTTAGTTGTAGTGCACTTGGTATCAACTTACTTTTTGCAAATTGCAAGTTTTGCAAGGACTTTAAGTTTGTCAAAATGCCTAACAACTTCAACTAGATTGTTAGTGAGAAGCTTAATAAGAACAATTATCATACATGGAAGTCTAGAATGATAAATTTCTTGAAGAGTAAAGGTGTTTGGAATTACATTGAAGGAGACATGGTAGTAGCATGTGAAGTTCCTATATGAAATGTTATTGGAAAATAGTTAAAGGCTAAGAAAGATTGGGACCAAATGTAGAGTAAAGTCATGTGTTAGCTATTTTTTAGTGTCATAGATAGCATGATGGAATATTTGCATTCTTTTTGGGAATACTAAAATAATGATTTGAGTACACGGCTAAAGAGCGATCCAAGATCTTCATGTGTATCTTTTCATTTAGTAAATCCATTTTCTTTGGCAAGTAAGCTTTAGGCACTGGAATAGACCTTAAGTTTCATGGTACATGTGGCACAATAAATATTATAATAGGAAATATAAGATTCATATCCACATAGCCTATTTTAGCTGGCTGAAATGCAAATGCTTTTGCATGCCTAGCCAACATCTACATAAAAGAATCTCTTTCAGTAGGCAAAAGAAACCCTTCTACACCAACTTTCACTTCCTCTAATGTTTCAACTATAAACTGATAAGCTATATCTTTAGAATCCCCTAAAATCGATTGCCTTGACACTTTCTCATACAGACCCTCACTATCTAGTGGAAGCGGAAAGGCAACTTATTTCACATTTTGGTCAACTATCTTATATTTTGTCTCCACAATTGCTTCAGCACATTGTAATCCTTCATGTTAAGCAAACAATGCTATAACATCATACATGTCCAAAGAACATATTGACAACACTCTGTTTTTAGCCTCTTTTTTTGCACGTATGGTTACTTAAATTTCAACCACATTATCAATAATATTTAGTGCGTAAAAGAGGTTGAAATGCCTTCATTTTTAGCTAACAACCCCAATGCTCTCATTTTCTTAGCCACTCCTTTCATAGATATACGTTTAGCCTTGCACATAGCTTCCATAGGCTTAAACCAACATGAACTATTTGATGTAAACTGAGAATAACCAACAGTAAATACGTGCTTCATTCCATTAGGAGGCAAGTGCATCCTCTCTGAATAGCACTACTATAGCCACACATTACAATAATGCTCAATAAAAATTTGATTCTTTGAATTTTCTTGTATTTAGAGGCGAAGAAGATCTCAAAGCATATCTTGATTCCTGGGATGATTAACACAAATGGTAAGAAATTGGACTACCATCCTTGCTTCTAACTCTTACATAAGTAGAACCATCATCAAGCACCTTTGTTTCCATATGTTGAGAAACACGGATCTTGAGCAAGGTTAGCTATGGAGGTTGAAAGTACAAAGTACAATAGCATTCTTATTCAAATAAGTGTCAATTACATTCTTTTATAGTTACATGATGGTACGAGTTTCCTCTACCATGCCTATGAGATAAAGGCAACTCTTCCTAGATTGAGCTACGTGTTCCTTGCCTACTTGCTCCATACAAAGAGGCACATATGGGTGTGATTTCATATTTCTCAACACCCCTTCAGAATCACAACTGTGAAAAGCATTGAGTATACAAAGGCTAATATGAGTAGAATCTTGTTAAGTGTGGGTATACCACAAACAAGGTGAAACATTTAGAGGTTGTTGTAGGAAAACAAAGCATCTTGCTAAGTGTGTGAGTACAACAAAGACATGCTAAACATCTAGGGACTATTACAAGGCCTCACTAAGTGTGTAGAGGCTGTGATGCATAGGTTACATGAGGAGTACAAGGCTTATGATGGGAGCATTCAAGAAAGTACATACAAGGCTGTAAAAAAGGTCTAGTCAAATTTGGAAACAAGGACCAATGGGCCCTTGTGGTCTTCATCTTCAAATATGACATTATAAGCCTTTTGTGATTTTCTTTCATAATAACATATCTCCTTTTTCTTGTCCTTCTTCACTTTGATGCTCTCCACTAGTTGGCTTGGTTCCTCTTTGTCTTTTATTTTTTAGTCCCCTTTAAGCAAAGAGGTCACAAAATTTGGGTTTTGCATGATGAATATGGTGGCTAAGACATCTTCAAAATCTTCATATCAAATCACTAATTACACTTGGATGTAGGCAGCTTCATTTCTTCCTACAAGTAGAGCAAACAAACTTTTTGTGTAGTAATGAGCAAGAGGAGTTGTTTTATTCTTCATGGAAGCCATCCGCATAAAAAACTTCAAATTGGTTATTTAGATAGTTGAGAATTAGCATCAAATATATCAGATCAGACCAACAAATGAGTTGACAATGATTGTGTCAAGGGACACAAGAGTTATTAGTGTTAAACAACACTGAGTGAGTATCAAAAGGATACTATGCTTGAAGCTTGATGTTGTTGTTGACTTCTCCCTCCTTACTGATTTGAAGTGTAAATCTTGCTAGAAAGTAAGTTCAGGTTTAGATCATAGTAGAGTGGTAGACACTTGAGTGAGCTAAGAGGAGTGAGAAAATGAAGTGAAATATGAGCTTCAATGAAAGTGACTATGGTGAATCTAGGGTTTCTGGGACAGGGGTTTGATATTTTTATTGCAACAGCTCATAGACACAACCAAACCATGAAATTTTCAATGGGGGCAAGGCTCATGTAGTGGGCTTCAAAAGCCCCATCTTCATAGGATGATGTGTGCACATCATTAATCATATGACCACAGGGAGTGTAGATATGGATAGAGAGGATAAAAAATTGCAATGCTAGAGTGGATGTAGCCTAATGTGTGATGTGACAGAGAGGTGCACCGCCAAAAGTAGTGGAAGAAGGAATCACACAAAGATATGGCCTGTACAAAGAGAGCTAGGACCTCCAAGAGAGCAGGGTGCTAGCTAGCTATGGTAGTCAAGAGAGGTAGAGTGAAAATGGAGTGAGAGATGAAGTCATCTTGTGTTACTAATCAAGCCAGCGGTTGTGAGGAGTTGGAGGAGTAGTGTACCATGCTTAGCTGAGCTCACCATGGCTCTGATACCATGTTGAAAAACATGGATCTTCAGTAAGGTTAGCTATGGAGGTTGGAAGTCAAAGACAAGAAGCATGTTAATATGGACTAGACACACTAATTATTACTCAAGTGAATTAGGCTCCAAGATAGATTAGCTTGGACTCATAAACACAATCTTAAGTAGACATGGACAAGATTGAAAGTATAAAGTACAATAGCATTCTTAATCAAATGATTGTCAAGTGCATTCTTTTATAGTTGCAGGATGGTACCACTTTCCTTCATTGTGCCTATGGGATAAAGGCAACTCTACCTAGATTAAGCCGCATGTTCCTTGCCTACCTATTTCATACAAAGAGGCATACATGGGTGTGCTTGTATATTTCTCAATACCATACACACTCTTGTAATATAAGGCTATCCCAAAATCACTACATATGAGGAACTATCTTGCACAAAGAAGTACTACTCTTCCTATACATAACCAATCCTCACTTTTACATTAGGAAAAAATTTAGATATCCCTTAAATAATTATTTGTAGCCCTCATATGCCAACCATAATCAGTTTCTATAAGCCATGCTCCATTCTCATAGAATACACACTCAATGACATTAATCTTCGACCTATGGTCAAGCAAAGCAACACAAGGAGTTTTAGCCCTTGCCTAGTGATTTCTTGTGGAATGACTCCAAGGAAGAGATCTTGGAGTCTCTTCCCCATATTGTTGCATTTGCCTTACTCCACTATGCATATTGCTACAATATAAAATGCATTTTCAGCCACTTTCTTCTCTTTTCCACATGTTGTCCTAGAGCAATATCCTCCATTGACAAACTAGTACTTACATCATGGTCATATTTAACCTGAATTCCCAACAAACCGATTTCCTCTTCAAATTGTAGCAATGCACTAGTGGTATCACCAAGAAACTGGTGCTTCCTCTTAATTATGTCAATGATTTTGCCATGGAATTCTACTTGTTGATGCCAAGCACCTCTCCCAAGGTGAATTTCACCCGAGTGTTTAAAATCTGTTCTTCAAGAACCTTGTTGAGATTTGTGTTGTCTCAATATCAAACTGCAACTTATATCTCAATTGTTTGCTCTTCTTTTTGCCTTCTTATTTGCTATCATGTTTCTGCTCCTATCTAACCTCTTCCATAACATGCTCAGGAGGTGGCTGATTTGTAGCTTTAGGCTAATCCACACTTCTTCTCATAACTCCATTAGATTTCATTGCATTATCTTCATCTCTCTTCCATTTCTCTTCCACAAGTACAGCCGTGTTTTTCACTTTTTCTAAATATGCATACAGTGAATATGTATCTACCAGTGATTCCTAGCAAGTCATGTCATGAACGTCTTGCCATGGCTTGCATGAGACATTTCACTATTAGTAGCTTTTCTCTTTTTAGTTGCATGCAAAGCATGTGTCCATATTGCACCCTCTTTTAACCAACCATCACTTGGCTAGGCAGTCTATCCAACTAGAGTCCAAAGTAGCAGCATGTATAGCTAGATAAGCATTTTGGACAACCAAGTCTTCCAACAACTTTTGCATATCTCCCTTTCCAAAATTCAAAGAAAGATGAAATCCCATTTCTTATGCATGGATCTTGCCATCTTTCCAAAAGATGAGTTCTTGTACCAAGGCTTCTTCAAATAAGTAGCATTATCCTTTGTTTCATACTGCAAATTATCACACCACATACATCTTTTCCCTGCTTTAAGGAATGCTGCCCATCCCCTTCCCTTTAATTTTCCTCTCTCATCAAATTTTATGACCTTCAATTGAAGAACTTGCATGCCTTTAACCAATTCATCTAATACATCTTCCCTAACAGTGGGAATAGCAGGTGCAGCCATAGGGTTGGCCATAGAAGTAGGTGGCTTACTACATACATCAATTGTTTTTCCCATAATAGTGGGAAAGCTAGATACATGTAATCTTTCTCTTCTTCTATGCTTTTCCACTAGTGTAGTAACAACATCCTTAACATGCCTCCACTCTATATTAAGCCTTGCCTCTGTAGTGTAATCCTCTAACAAATCATCAAGCTTCTCTTAGAGCTTAGGATCTACTGCTTGTAAAAATAATTCAATTTTTTGACTTGCAAGAGCATGCTATTTTGCAAGATATAATTGTTAAAACCAACTTTAAATTTCTCTTAATAACTTTGTAACCACAAGACCCTGAATGGGTTTTAGAACCCACTCTTGGAAAGTCTTGTAGATAATCAAACTAGTGTCTTCAATGTAAAATTCTTCTCAAAGTGTCTTCTTGAAAGCTATCCAATAGGCATCCTATATGTACAATTCAATAAGTTAGGATTTCAATTTGTGTGTAGTGACCTGTACAAAATACCGATTCCATGCAAGTCAAGCCATTTTCAAAAAATCCATCTTTTGAGCATAGGTATACAAATATATAGATAGATTCCTGCCATTAAACAACTTCATCTCATGATTTATTTCCTACAGAGCATTCATCGCAATAGTTTTTATTTGAGTAAAAGCATGTATCATCTATTGTTGTTGTTGTACTTGCATAAGCATGTTCATATTTCTACACTAACAACAACAAAACATCACTGGAAACTATGCTTGAAGGTTCTCCCATGTTGCCTTTCCTTCTCACAACCTTTCATGTCAAGTTCACCAATGTCAAAGGGATTTTAGTCGAAAGGTCATATTCACTAGGGATTAGAGAGAGAAGGGAGTAGAGAATAGGAGATAGAAGAGAAGAAAAAGAATAGGTAGGAGATTCAAATGAATCCCAAGAATGCTGGAGATCAATTTATATTAGAGACATGTCCATACATCATGAATCGATCATAAAACCTTTTGGCAAGTCTACCAAAGCCTTTACAAAAGATAAAGACAAAGCTCAATGATTCATAATTTGCATGTATTGCATGTAAACTCTGTTATACATCCAAGATAAAGATTCCAAACAATCTAAATATCAATAGGTTTAGATGATTTCTTGGTAGGAGAAGCCCAAGTACTTCTCTCAAGAGCACTATGTATTGACATAACCTGAGAAGTAAAACAAAAGCCTTATATGGGACTCCAAACACACTTCAGCCCTCTGTATTCTTGGTTATTATAGTAGTCATAAGCTGATCATTTGATGGCTAAACTCCAAGATAAATAGTTCTTGCATTATCTAGACAATGCCCTACTACTACTTGGAAGCAATCTCTAAGCATTAGATCTCCTGGAGCTCCTTGTTATATCCAAAAACATGGATCAAACACTAGCTTCTACTTTGCTACTCAAATGGTAATTCTGATGGTTCCATTAGCTTCAAAAAGGGGGGATAAAATCTCAAGACACCTAATGATAAATCTCCCATATCACTCCTCCCTCTTCTTGTTCGGAGTGTTGTTTTCTATCTAAAAACTGTGATTGTGTGCTGCATGAATTTGGGAGTTCTTCTTTTTTTATGAGATTTCCCAAAACCTACTAAAAATCCACTTGCTTTCTACATGTCACCCTATTCTAGAAGTTTTCTACATCTTTTTAGGATATTTACAAGAAGTAATATCGAAAATAGGTTAAAATTATCCAAAAATCCCATATTTTTGAACCATCTATACTATGGACACTAACACTAATGAGTAATATGACATTCACTCTCTTGATTAATAAGAAAGTTGGATGATGATGCAGTCCAGGGGTTTTTACACTGTGTTCGCATAGCGGCACAACATAGGGACTTGTATCCAAGCACTTGGATACTCTTGTCCAAGTCCCATGGACACAATCCACCAATTTTCTCTTAGCTAGCATATAATCCTTCTAGAAATAACTTCCTAAGTTGGTAGGATTTCTATTCTATATTGGATTCATCCAAGCTTCCATGGAAAGTTGCCATCCTATGATCAAAGCACTATTAGCATTCGTTAGCAGGGGCACCAAAAAGATGTCACATGAGCAGTGATAAAGGATGAAACTCTCTCGCAACCCAAAGATACAAGAGAAAAGAAGTGTCCAAAAGTTAAATGAATTTGTCAAAATGTGAAACTCAACACTATAAATTACAAAAGAGGAGAAAATCAACAATACTAATGTCTCTTGTACCCACAAAATGTATACAATGTAGAGCAAAGACAACCACCAAGCGATAAACTTGCTTACCTCAACATTCAAAGTTTGTGAAGCCACAAGCAAACTACCAAATTTTTAAATCTCTAAAAGAACCAAGGCTCTCTTCAACAATAAGATCCTTTGCTTTTTCTATCCATTTTTTGTTAAGTATGACCCTCCTCTCTTCTCACATAAGAGGAAAATTATTTTTCGCACATTGAGAAGGGCCCTTACTCCTTAGTCCTCAACACTTTTATAGCTTTCCCTAAGATACACTTTTATTGGCTTTCTTTTTTTTTCTATTTTTTATGATTTTCACATTTTATAGGTCACTAACCCATCGAAATTAACTATGACTAGCTCTGTCACAAAATATTATCTATTGCTTATGATGTTGCTTCTTCTCCTCCACAAAACATATCACTACTAAAAGGATTGAGCCAAACACTCTACATTGATTTTAGATCCTCACCCCCTCAATTTTCATCATCCTACATTCTCATCATTTCTGTGTCTCCCATCATAAAACACTATTGACTTCTCCATTAGTATATATGTAGGCCGAGCCATCATGATCACATGTATCCATCAGGATGCAAGTAGAGCATGCAACCAAACATCTTTAGAGAGTTGCCTCTAAAAATTAATGCTTTTTATGGTCTTCTCCTCTCAATAGGAGGAGTGAAATCCAAAATTTTATTGAAATGATTTCATGGTGAGGTCCACTTGATAGAATATGAGTGTGAACCATTGAAGAGATTATCATAGCAACATGTGAAGCTGATGTTGGAGGGGTTTTAGTCAAAAGGTCATATCTACTAAGGATTAGAGAGAGAGAAAGAAGTAAAGAATAAGAGATATAAGAGAAGAAAAAGAATAGGCAAGAGATCCAAATGAATCTCAAGAATTCTGGAAATCAAGCTATATTCAAGACATGTCCATACATCATGAATAAATCAAAAAACCTTTTTGCCACGTCTACTAAAGCCTTTACACAAGACAAAGACAAAGCTCAATGATTCAGACTCTACATGTATGGCATGGAAACTCTGTTGTGCATGAAAAAAGAGTTTTCAAAATCCAAATATCAATAGGTTTAGATGATTTCTTAGTAGGCAAAGCTCCAATACTTCTCCCGAGAGCACTATGCAATGATAGAACTTGAGAAGGTAAACAAAATCCTTGTATGGGACTCCAAACCCACTTTAGTCCTGTGTATTCATGGTTATTATAGCAGTCATAACTAATCATTTGATTACTAAACTCCAAGATAATTGGTCCTTGGACTAGCTAGACAATGTTTACTACTACTCAAAATCGATCTCCAAAAATTAGATCTCCTGGAGCACCCTGTAGAAGCCTTGAATCTTCACTTATGGTAGCTTGGTACCCTATTTTAGACAATCAATAACATCTTATAACAATCCTCAACAAGACCTTTCTTATATTCAAACTTCTCTTTGATGATTGGAGATGGTTCCCCCAATGTATAAGACCAAGATTCCAATGATAGAACTCTTTTGGAACTTAAAATTGAACCCTGAGATGTTACGGTTGCTTTTAGCTTTGTTTTGTTAGTTTAAAATAGTCCATTTCAACCTGCAGAAAAACTCTCTTTCCCTCTCCAAAAGCATGCTCTAGGTAGTCTCCTCCTTCCCCATTTCTCCTTGTCTCACACTTGGCCTACATGAGCTTCTTTCCTCCATCCAAGTGTCCATCAAAGTAGACCCCTCTTGGCCTGATTGTGCCAATTTTGGCTGAAAATAGCCTCAGTTTCTTCATGCCTATCTCCTTCTTATTAATTAAATAATTGTTAAGTCAATTCCATGACATCCTACACTCTATCCCATGTCATATATCATAGTGCATATCAAAATTTCCAAGACTTGCAAGACTTTAAAGACCCAAGTGTAGCATGGTCCTATCATGTTACTCAACAGAGATAAGTGTTGCCTACCTCTAAGGCACCCATATTTTTTCATTTTCACACCATAGACTAGTTTTTCAAACATCTATCATAAACTAACACCCAATCTCAATCTTGTATGGTTCTTAGCCTCAATCTATGAGTTTCCTTAAGTCTTTTCTTGTTCTGTATCTTTGCTATCCTTAACTTTGCAACTGCTGTCTCTATGTATTCTAACTTCCTTTCCAATTGTCTAATACATAAGTCCAGCAAGTCCTCTCGAGTCAACTCCTCTTCCCAAGGTAGCATACTCCATGTGGCCGTCATCTCTTCTATCGACATGATAGGTTTTTGACCATACATCAATTTAGTAGGCATATATCCTATAACAGGACTATGAGTTGTTCTATCAGTCCACATACCATAAGGTAGCAGTTCTGCCCTTTGTTTTACCTTTTGTCCACATGCTTTTGCCAATGCCCTCACAATAGGGGAGTGTCCTCTTTCCTTTTTTCCATTTCCTTCAAGGTTATAAGCTAAAGTTAAAGCAAGCTTTAACCCCAAGCGTGCAAAGAAATCATGGGCTTCATCTAAGGAAGTGGGGAGTATGGCCTACCATAGTCCCCACTCACACCACCTCTATCTCCCCACTTTATCACCCAGTCCCCAATTATTATTATTATTATAATATTAATTTTATTATTACCACTCCCCACTCCATTGCTTCGTCTCCAAAATTTTTAATATTTCTAATTATTATTATTATTATTATCAAATCATTATTATATTCTAATTAATTATTATTTATGAATACATGTAAATATAAAGTAATGTATTTGAATAGGTCAAATACATTACTGTATAGTTTAAATGTGGATGTTGATTGATCAATGTTTTATTTTTTAATAATATAAAAACTATTTTTATTAAATATAGTATGATGGTGCTAATTACAATAGATATCGATTAATGAGGATATATAGATGTTGCCAATCTTAATGTTTTTTATATTTGCATAAATGTAGGCCAACAAATGGGGATCCATTTCAACAAGTTTAGAAATGTTCACATCATGGATAGTCACAAGTACTCTTAGAGTTGTAGTAGGTACTATATATGTCAAATGATGTAGGGAAGTCTAGAGGGTTTTTTTTTTTTCAACAATAGTCATAAGACGACTACTATACCTTGTAGCCAAACCTCGACTTGAATACCATTTTCTTTCAAACTCACTTCAACCTTTAGCTTTCTTGGCTAATGTTGTAACTTTCTCCTTACTTTTTTGTTGTCAATGCCTAGGGTGAAATATAAGAATCAAGGGATGCTTCTCTTGCTCTACCTTGGTCATTTTCTTCATGACTTCTCCCACAACTACTACTAAATAAAACCAATGAATTTGTGATTGGTCTAACCATGTTAGAAGCCTTTCTAAGAGATTCTCATTCTTAGCTGTCTAAATTCCAATGTTAGTATGAATATATGCATGAGTGAAGTCAATAGCGTTTCATGTAGTTTCCTGGGATTCCTAACCTTAAATTAATCCTTTTCTTGGCCCATATTTTCTAGAGCCTTCATGAAAGATCTCTTAACTGGCTTTAAATGCACTGGAGCTTCTAGCCAAGAAGAACAAGACTTGTGAATCACTAGATTCCTTATGATCTACGGGCTAGAGTTGGTATTCGATTGTAAGACTAAAGAGCTAGAGGCTTATTCCATAGAGCTAAAGTGACAGCTTTAGTCACAACCAAATATTAGGGCAAAAAAGGCTTCAAAAAATGAACTTTTGTTAATTACAAGATTAAGAAAAGGGCCAAAGAGATTTTGCCACGTGTGCAAGGATATAGTATTCTTATCTCCTCTTTTTTGGAGATCGTAGAGTCCACTTCATGATTCTCTCCTCCTTTTTAGCCAAAATCTCCAACATTTGACATATTTTGGTAGTCTCGAAGTCCTTATTTATTTATAAATCCAAACAAAGGACATGATAGTTAATAATGACTTTTTTGAAAGTCGAGAGTTTCAATATTATTTTTAGTGACCATTATATTTTCATTAATCTTATTAATAGTACTTTTTAGTTAATTCACATTTCTCATTCAACTTCTTTCTCTGTGAATTCAATCTATCTATGGCATCCAAAAGGCACCCTTCTCGTTTAGTAAACTCTTGCACCACCTATAGCCAGGGAGTTGATGAAAATTTGGAGCCTAAAAGCTTTAGTACAAGCAATTAGGTTACCATGCTGGGCTCTTGCAAGGGCTCTCACAAGGTGAAAAGAAGAAAACGAGAGGATTTAAAACATCACTAGAAGGGATGTATCATTGCTTTCAAAATTATGCTTGAAGGGTGGTTTGTCAAAGTGCAATATGTTTACATGTCCAAGGAAATGCATTGCCTCCAAATGAATGTGTTTACTAGCAAACACATTGTAAGTCTTTAGTTGATAACATATGTAATATTTTTCTCATTTAAGCAAGTACTAATATTAAATTCTTGGTTATAAATATATTTTCGCCAACAAGTATTGAATCACAACTTGTGAAAAGCTTAAGTGGAACATTCCATGCGATTCAGAAAGGTGTTCATAGACATTCTCTATGTCGATTAGAGTGTGGGTTCTTTTAGTGAGGGTAGTGTTTTAATATATTATGCACATTATGTAGTTCCCTCTAGAGCAAGGACATATGGATATATCAAGGATTTTCCATTGCCAATTCTTTTATCTCTAAATTGGGAGATTCCTAATATAAGGCAACAATGCATAGTTTTTAATTCAAAATATGTCGAGATATTCAAAAGTCCATGACAGTTGGAAGGATCTCAAGAAGAATACCCCTATCATGGTTCATATCCTTATATATCTTTATGGAATGCTTCAAAAATAGCACATTTACAAAGGACAAATATATCTTGGCTAAGTAAAAATTTCATAGAAGAGGAATTAGACAACATTATATGAAGGCTTTGGAAATCTAGAGAGTATGACCATAAGGGCAATATCATGAGGTCTTTTTTATTCCCCCAGTCATTAGCTTTGTCTTACAACATCTCATGATAAACTCTTGCTTTTGGCTTTGATTATTGGAGATATAAACTTAAACTGGCATTTGGATTCCCTTGGATTCTGATATAGATTGCATGCTTTTAAACATAAGGTGTAAGTTATAGCATATGAAGAAGCAAAGTAGGTAAATATTACTTCCAACTGGAGTCTAAAAGATGTAAGGGATACCTTTAGAGCTGCTAGACAGTACATCACATGTGTAATGTGCCCGCCTAATACCTACATAGGCACGTTTTCAACGGTCCATCCAGAAACGAATCTGTGTCGCCACCCGGCACTCCCATGGAATGTTTCGGGGTTTGTCGTCTAGGGTTTCTTGAGTCCACCTTGCAATGGAACGTTCACAGCTGAACCCTCTAGGATCGACCTAAAATTTGGATTTCTAGTTACCGAGGTCTCCTAATAGCATTCTAGCATTGGATCCTAGACATCCTACTTTACGTAGAGATACCTCTTTGCCTATAAGGCATAGTCCCATTCCGGTGTCAAAGAGTTCATTGTTCATAATATAAATCATGGGATTCTTACGAACACAGAAGAACTTTACTAGGAATTATATGAGGAATTTTCATGCATAACTCAGTCATTATTACCCAACAACCAACTTAGATATCACTTAGTTACATAAGTTCATTTGTAATTGTCATACAATTTTCAGTTGTACCACGTATATTGATAAAAAATTAAGTCTATGGGAACCTATAACTTGATCAGCTGGAAGTAATTGACAGTCTGTAGGATAAATCACATTGATTCAAGTGGAAAATATGGTTAGAACTCAAGAAAAATGCCAAAAGTCCACTAGGTTCATGGGGGACCTGAAGTAATAAACTTAAGTGACCTATCAATGACCTAAGTAGGTCAAAAAGTGAAGTAGGAGCTGAGCAGGATGCAGCCCGCATTATTCGGTGCAAAAAGAGGGCCTGCATACCTGCAACAACTGGAGAAGAACTGTGAGCTATGGTGCGTGCTTTGGAGCATGCAAACTGAAGGCAAATTGGAGCTGAAGAAGAAGATACAAACAAGAAAGGTGAGAGCTCCTCCTACCCGTCCATTTGGTATGATGAAAATGAATGGTATGACAGTCTATAAAAGGGGGAAACTTGAGAGAAAAGTATTCAGCCTGCTCTTATGTACGTCTTCTCTCATTTTATTTACCTTGTTCATGGTCCAATGAAGCCTCGACTTGTACCCAAGTACTTGAGTGACTTTGGGGCAAGCAAAGGGGGAGGATTTTGAAGGTGTATGGGCTGAAAAAACCAGTCATAAACAGGGCAGCCCACTGTTCTTGTCCATTTTGATGAGCAATCAAGTGATCCATGTGGTTGTAATAGAAGAAATAGACCTCTTATCATCAAGACTTTACTCATTAATGATTAGAGGAGCTTATTCTTGAGTTTCTGTATACTTTTTTAGCTTGATTATGGGCTGGAAATTTATGTTTTAAAACAAGGATGAAGTTAAATTTATGCTCCATCAATGCATTTCAAGAACTATTGTTCTATCTCTTGAATGTACTTGAGTCTACCATCAAAATACTTGTTTCTTGGAGTTGTAATCCATCTATGCACATGAGATAAAATCCATTTGAGCTTGCATTTGGTATATGCATTTGGATAAAAATCTAAGAATATCCTTTATGTAATGGCTTATTTTCCCCAAATGTATTTGATGTAATCAAGTTGAAGGCATTCATTCCATTCATGTATGCTAAATACACAGAAAAAGCTTGATATCTTCTTCTTCAACTAAGTCATTTCTAAAACCCGAATCTTGTCAAACTCCATTCTTTTTCCCTTCTCCAAACCTTGATTCCCATACTCTTC
The DNA here is from genome assembly GCF_053477565.2 of Lygodium microphyllum. Lineage (NCBI taxonomy): Eukaryota > Viridiplantae > Streptophyta > Polypodiopsida > Schizaeales > Lygodiaceae > Lygodium > Lygodium microphyllum. Next base: position 49,589,842 of record NC_141158.1, on the reverse strand, counting down.
TTCTGCTTTAAGCCCCGGTGGTAGACCTTCAACCCCTAACACGACGACAGTGGTGAACCCGACGTGAAGGTCCACTGCGGAAGAGGAAGTACAATGGGAGAATCATCAAGTTTGGGAGGAGATGCCTTGCAACAGTTGGTTCCTCTGATGCAAGAAAGCCAACAACAACAATTGCAATTTTCAACAGCAGTTGCAATTGCAACAACAACGGAGACAAGAAGAAGAGTGGAATGATGCCGCTGCCATTAAAGCTTTGAAAGCAGTTGGGCAAGAGCAGCAATTTAATGGGAAAAATGTGTCCTCTTTTATCCGCCTCTTTACTGACAAGATGTTCTTCTTCGGAGTTCCTCATCATGCCTGGAGCCGATATTTTGCCCGTTTGGCCATGCATGGTCTCCAGGACCGAATTCATGGTCTTTTCCAAAAAGACGCGGGATGGTCTGCGTTCAAAAAGGCTCTTCGAGAAGAATTTTTTCTTGAAGATTCTGGCCTTATGACAAAGAAAGTTTTCACTGAATGGGTCAAAAGGCCCAATAAGGGTCTAACCGCCACTGCTCTTCATCGCGAATTTGAAAGCAAATTTGCTCAACTAGATCCTGGCGATCAACAAGGTATGGAAAGCCAAAAGATTGAATTATTTCTAAAGGCTGCAGATCCTTTCCTTCAAGAGAAGCTAACTGATCGGCTTGAAGATCCTAACTCTGAGACGTGATTAAGGACTGCTTGGAGTGATGTCACTGAAGCAGTTAATATGATTGCTCGAAGAGAGAGGTTGCGCTTAAGATGGGGATCTACCCCTGCACCAACTGAATCCATTAAGGAGCCCGTTCCTATTTCTCGACCTCCTGCCTCTATGGCCGAGCAACCAAGAAATCCTATTATTCCATCTCCAAAGAAGGATGTCATGGATGAGCTAATTAAGAGCATGCGAGATCTCTATCTTAATCTAACGGAGATTAATTCCAAAGTGGAAAGGCTTGATGTGAAAGTGGAAGAAAGGGGACCGCGGTCAACTTCCCAAAGACCTTTACGAGAAGGCTTCAAAAGACGATGTAATATTGGAAAGATTTGAAGATATGTCATCTTCTTGATCCTATGCATATATTCAAGAACATTGGTCATTTGTCATGCAACTGAAATCGGGCTTCCTCTTGAGCCAAATTTTGGTAACGGTGGCATGAAGAAAAGATTGGAGGATTTGGCAACAAGAACAACCTATGCAGCTGTTGATGCAACAACCTATGGGCTGCAAATTGAGCCAACTAATGAAATTGTTAAAGCATGTAAAACTAATGCAAAATCTAAAGTGTGGATGCAGGCCTTAGATCACATGGAGCAAGGAAAGGCAACCAAAGATGATTTAACTACTGCCAGTCAATGCATCCGGAAGAACCGGATGGACCAAGCTAGTTGATTCATTTTCAGCTTTTGCTCGGTTAGCTGAAATTAATAATCATGAAGCTATGATAGAAGAAAAGAGAAGAAGGGATGAAGATGTTGCTGGTCCTTCTTCTTCGGGGCCATAAACGCGTGACAAGAAGTAAAACAGATCAGCAGAAGGCCGCTGAAAATCCATCACCGCCAGAGCTTGATATGGGAGATACCCCTCAAGCAAAGAAGACAGAAGGAAAAAGAAAAAGCAAACATCCCAGCTACAAGTTGCAGTCTGACATAGAGACTGCAATGGATCTTAAGCGGATCCTAGAAGAAAGGATTCTTGGAAGTAGAATTGAATTTACATTAGGTGAAATTCTTGAAATTGCAAAATGAGGATTTCATGATGTAATAATTGATGTAATTAAATGAAAAAGACAATATGTTGGTGAGGAAACTGAAGAATTTGTGCGTGTTTTTTTGCAAGCACTTCATGTGTATTTGCAGGATGAAGAGAAGCTGAAAACTCAAGGGATTCGATTGGAGGCAATCAAAGAATTGATTGCAAGCATAGAAGCCAAAGATGAAGACATCTATGAAGCAGTAACTGAAGAAGCAATTGTAGAAAATGTTATGGTGGGGACTTCTCAATCCAAAGTGCAGCCCATGCATAAGAAAGAAGCTCCTCTTCACAACATGCAAGAAGAAAGTGATGCTCACTTTATTCCTAGTAGTCACTACTCTCGTACCCATTGGGAAAGGGCGACCACTGAAACCATTGCTAAGATTGGAGAAAAAGAGACTCCATGCATTGCCCTTATAGACCATGGCTCGGAGATTGATGTCATGTCAAGAAGTCTCTACGAGAATGGCGGATGGCTCATTGATGTGGACCCAGGATGGCGCATGAAAGTAGCCAATAACTCCTCTAGCGATCTTTATGCAGCATGCCCTTATGTACAAGTTACTATTGGTAATGTAAAAGATGAATTTCATTTCTTTGTTCAAGATTCCTGTAGCTATCCTATCATTCTTGGACAACCTTTTATTTCTGAGTCTCGTTTAGAGACAAAGGCCCTTGATGATGGTTCATCATATGCTCGGATAAGAAGTAAGGATAATGACAAAGCTGTCCAATTCTTGATTGTATGTGTAAATCATCATCGGAATAGAGATCGATTGAGAGATCATCCTATTCCTCCTAATGCCCGAGAATTTAAGGGTTTTCAGGTAGCACTGCTATAAGTGGAGGCTATGGCAGTGCATTATGTTATAAAAAATTGCCTCCACATATAAAGGAGGCAAGGCCAAAAGCTGACTTGCAGGTTTCTACGACCAATAGTATGGGCTATTATAAACAGTTTTCAGCCATAAATAGGGCTGACAGAAAGCATTTATGTCATGTGGAACAAGAACTGAAGAAAATTGATGTTTTGCCTAAAGATGAAAAAATCTCAGGACTATTTTATGGGCTGATTTATAATGATACAATGGATGAAATATATGCAACTGTTCATGCAGAAAATCAAGCTGAAAATTAGTCCATACAAGTATGCACATTGGATATGTATGACATAATTCAAGAGTTTGCAGATTATGAAGCTTTTGGACAGCCAAACAAGGATGAGGTAAGAGTAGAAACAAAATATAAGATAGTTGATAAAAAGGTCAAGCCAGTGGCTACTCCTCTACCACCCGAAAGCGAAGGACTGGCAGAAAGGGTATCCAAACAGCCAAGCTTTCGTGATCCCAAAGATATTGGTCCCCAGTTTATAGCAGAAAGTCTACAAGAGCTGAAAATTGGTGAAGACTCTTTTCTCTTGCCAGCTGAAAAGCAAATCTTCATGCAGATGTTAAAAAATCATGGCAAAGATTTTTCATTTCAACCACATGAAATTGGCTGTGTGGATCCAAATGTTGTGGCACCAATGGTGATTTTTATGGTCCCACACGTTTCTTGGAATCTTAAACCAATTTTGATACCAAGGGCTCATTTGCCTAAGTTATTGGAGCTTTTAAATGAAAAGATAAAAATGCGAATTTTGAAGCCATCTTCAGCTCCATATTCCAACCGATGGTTTACCGTGCCTAAGAAGAATGGATCTTTGCGATTCATTCAAGATTTACAGCCTGTCAATAAAGTCACTATTAGAAATGTTGGTTCGGGGCCGATTGTTGATGAATTTGCTGAAGCTTTTGTAGGTAGAGCAATTTATTCCATGGGAGATTTATATTCAGGCTATGACCAATTTCAGCTTGCTTTGGAGAGCCGAGACATTACCACAATGAAGACACCTCTTGGTTTAGTCCGCATGTGTACTCTACCTCAAGGAGCTACAAATTCAGTAGCTCACATGATGAATGCCATGAATAAAGTGTTGAGAGATTATATTCCCCAATTAACTCTTCCTTTCCTTGATGATGTACCAATCAAAGGATGTGAAGTTCATGAGAAGAATGAAGAACTCAATGAACTTGGATGTCGCAAGTTTGTTTCCGATCATATTAATGATTGTGCTCAAATCTTGTCTAAATTAGAAGAATTCCATCTTACTCTTTCAGGTGCTAAATCTATTTTTGGAGTTGAAGAAGTTCTTGTGGTAGGGCATATGTGTGGTCCATATGGCCGCAAGCCTTCTCCAACCAAGATTGATGCTATCAACAAAATGCGGGAAATATGCACAAATGTTTCAGAGGTGAGAAGATTTCTTAGTGAATGTGTCTTCTACCTTATTTGGATCCCACATTTTGCTCATGTTGCTGAAAATCTTTATCAATTGTTGAGAAAAGGCCAAAGGTTTATATGGGAAAAAGAACATACTCAAGCTATTCGGAGATTGAAGAAATTGCTGATTTCAACCCCCACCTTAAAGAGGGCTAATTACTCTAATGGACAGCCTATTATACTCACAGTGGACACAAGTCCTATTGGAATAGGATGGGCAGTTGGTCAAGACGACCTTGAAGGCAACAGATATGCAATTCGCTTTGGAGCGAAGGTTCTTAATGAACGACAAAGAAGGTATGCTCAAATTAAAAGAGAACTTTGGGGAGTAGTAACTGCATTGAAATGTGACCAGGAGTACTTCATGGGCGCACATGTAATAGTTGAAACAGATTGCCTTCCACTCTTGGGCATGATTGCCAACTGTTCCACTCCCGACATAGCTATGCTAAGATGGATAGCCTATATTAAATCCTTAAATCTTGATTTGAAACATATTGCAATAAGAGATCATCCAATTTTTGACATGCTTTCTCATGCCAGATATAAGGATGAAGAAGAGATGATGGATGAGGAAGAGTCAGAGTCTATATTTTCTAAAAATGATGCTGTAAATGCAGGTTCAGATCTGAAAATAGCAAGTACAGCTGTACCTAATGATGGCTCAGCTGCTGTCAAAAATGCAGGTACAACATTAATTACAGCAAGTACAACAGGTTCAGCTACTAAAACAAATTTTACATTAGCAAAGAAGGAAGAAACAACCAAAGAAGGATAGTGGGCAGCTGATAGACTGCATGCTCAATGTTTTGTTATGATTTGTTCATACTTTAAAGAAGAATATTATGCAGATGATTGGCTAAAAATTGGCCAATTTTTGAGCACTATGACAAAGAAGGAAGATTGGACTAATGAAGAGTTCAAGAGAATCAAGAGAAAAGCTTATGGCTTTTTTCTTAAAGATGGCTATCTTTGGAGGCATGCAAAAAAGAAAGGAAGGGTGTCTGTTCGTGTCTTAGGAGATAAAAAGACTCAAAGACAGGTCATCCAAGAATTTCATGAAAGACTATTGGCTGGCCATAGAGGAATATGGAGCACTTTTGCCAAAATAAAAGAGAAATTTTGGTGGCAAAACATGTATAAAGACATTGAGCATTTTGTTGAGTCTTGTCATGTTTGTCAAATGTACTCTATGGTTAAGCATAGAGATGGGCTTCAGCCTACCTTTCCTTTATCCATTCACTATAGATGGGTTATTGATTTAGTAACCATGGCTACAGGAATTTGGAACATGAGATATCTTGTACTTGTTAGAGAAGATCTCACAAATCAAGTGGAAAGAAAAGCCTTGACAACAAAGTCTACTCAAGCTGTTTGTAGATTTTTACTTGAAGAAGTATTTTGCAGATATGGCTCTGTTGCCAAAGTAACTGCTGATAGAGGAGAATTGGATGCTGATTAAGCTTGCCATTTCTTTGCTCAATTCGGAATCAAGCTATCTCTTATATCAGCCTACAACCTTGAAGGCAATGGTAAGAGCGAAAGAGGTCATCAACCAATTCTTAAAGCTTTGGAAAAATCTTGCAAAGGAAAGATGAGGGAATGGCCTAGAATGCTACCATTTGCATTATGGGCTGATAGAACTACCCATATTGCAGTAAGAGGTTATATGCCAGCTAAACTAATATATGGACAGCCACCTATTATGCCTATTGAGGAGTCCATTGTCACATGGAGTATCTTGCCTTGGGATGAAGGCATGAATAGAGAAGAGTTGCTGACTTTGCGCATAAGGCAACTTGAAAGAAGGCCAGAAGATGTCAAGATAGCCATTGAAAGGCTGAAAACAGCAAGATTAAAGAATAAGAAGAGGTTTGACAAGCATCATCGACTCCGTTCAAGAGCGATTCAAGAGAATGATTGGGTACTTGTCTATGATAGCAGCCTGGACAATCAATATAGTGCTCATAGAAAGCTAGCCAAGAGATGGTTTGGACCATATGTAGTAAAATTTGTACATGATAATGCTACTTATTCTTTGGCAGAAATGGATGGAACCATGGTAAAAGTACCAATAGCCGGTAAACGTATCAAGCTCTTCAAATGAAAAGAATCTTCAACTTATGAGCTTGATGACTTGGATATGAGCCATCTACTTGAAGACAAGCAGGAAGAAGAAGACTTAGAGGATGAAGATGAAGATATGTCAGAAGAAGACCCTCCTTAAACCTGTAATCTTGTGAAATGGCACATGCCGAAGGATATGCAGGTTAGGAGGGGGTGAATGTCAAAGAGTTTATTGTTCATAATATAAATTGTGGGATTCTTATGAACACAGAAGAACTTTACTAGGATTTATATGAGGAATTTTCATACATAACTCAGTCATTATTACCCAACAACCAGCTTAGATATCACTTAGTTACATAATTTCATTTGTAATTGTCATACAATTTTCAGTTGTACCATGTATATTGATAAAAAATTAAGTCTATGGGAACCTATAACTTGATCAGCTGGAAGTAATTGACAGTCTGCAGGATAAATCACATTGATTCAAGTGGAAAATATAGTTATAACTCAAGAAAAATACCAAAAGTCCACTAGGTTCATGGGGGACCTGAAGTAATAAACTTAAGTGACCTGTCAATGACCTAAGTAGGTCAAAAAGTGAAGTGGGAGCTGAGCAGGATGCAGCTTGCATTTTTTGGCGCAAAAAGAGGGCCTGCATACCTGCAACAACTGGAGAAGAACTGTGAGCTATGGTGCATGAAAACTGAAGGCAAATTGGAGCTGAAGAAGAAGATACAAACAAGAAAGTTTGAGAGCTCCTCCTACCCGTCCATTTGGTATGACGAAAATGAATGGTATGATAGTCTATAAAAGGGGGAAACCTGAGAGAAAAGTATTCAACCTACTCTTATATACGTCTTCTCTCATTTTATTTACCTTATTCATGGTCCAATGAAGCTTGGCTTGTACCCAACTACTTGAGTGACTTTGGGGCAAGCAAAGGGGGAGGATTTTGAAGGTGTATGGGCTGTTATGGGCTAAAAAAACTAGTCATAAATAGGGCAGCCCACTGTTCTTGTCCATTTTGATGAGCAATCAAGTGATCCATGTGGTTGTAATAGAAGAAATTGACCTCTTATCATCAAGGCTTTACTCATTAATGATTAGAGAAGCTTATTCTTGAGTTTATGTACACTTTTTGAGCTTGATTATGGGCTGGAAATTTCTGTTTTAAAATAGGGCTGAAGTTAAATTTATGCTCCATCAATGCATTTCAAGAACTATTGTTCTATGTCTTGAATGTACTTGAGTCTACCATCAAAATACTTGTTTCTTGGAGTTGTAATCCATCTATGCACATGAGATAAAAGCCATTTGAGCTTGCATTTGGATAAAAATCTGAGAATATCCTTTATGTAATGGCTTAATTTTCCCCAAATGTATTTGATGTAATCAAGTTGAAGGCATTCATTCCATTCATGTATACTAAATACACAGAAAAAGCTTGATATCTTCTTCTTCAACTAAGTCATTTCTAAAACCCGAATCTTGTCAAACTCCATTCTTTTTCCCTTTTCCAAACCTTGATTCCCACACTCTTCTTCTGCTTTAAGCCCCGGTGGTAGACCTTCAACCCCTAACATGAGGACACCAGTCCCCTAAAATGGCATGAATCAGGTTCTAATCCAATATTACCTAAAGGTCGTACATCTATAGAACCTTGTGAGAAGCCTCCCAATTCTCTCGGACCACCCTACCGTAGGATGGATCAGGCCCACCCGCTTCCCTCAATGGTATTCTTTAGTTATCTAATTAGGTCCTATCACATTTATGTATGACATTTTAAAAAACAACTTCCTTAATTAAGCCTTTTAGGAAACAGGGTTTGTTTGTGTAACTTATAACACTGACACAAAAAGATTTAAACAAATTCTTTGGAAGTGAACTTTATATTATCCTTTTAACTGCAATACAAGTCTTGTCCAAAAAGGACGGATTCTGCAATCCATGAGGATGTGTCTTATTCCATCCAAGTTTCCACCCTTGCACTAGTATTAAGGGCCTTGAGAATCCATCCTGAGTCATGCAGATTGTTTGAGTAGGAATGAGAGGCAAGGAATTTACAACCAGAGCCCCCCTGGCATTCAAGCATCCTCCTACATTCAAACTAGCCCACATAGAGACCTCTCGTGGTGGGTTCGGTCCATGTTCCCCTCACAGTTATTTGGAACCCCCTTGGCCAGGGTTAGCGGCCAACTGAGGATAGCTTGGCAAGCCCTCCTTGAGTTCATCAACCTGATTCATTGTTCAAATTTTTGTTGTGAGCTTGGGCCATACATTCCTTTCACAAACATTGAATCTATATTTACAAGCACAAACAAGCAATGAAGATGAGTGCTCAAGGCATCTGCTAAGGTGGAGTCCTCATCTTTGACATTAGCGTCGCCCTTCTTGGTCTTTCTTGCATAGGCGTCATTTTCCATTATTTTCTGAGGGGTAGAGAATAACCCCTTTCCGACCTCTATCCTATGTAATAGGGTTAAGAAATTATGCTATAGTTTCAAATGACGGCTTCCCTAGGTTGTTATCCTTTGGTTCCTATCTTAAGATCTTGGTCTAGGGTTTTGTTTGGTGTAATCATCCTTCCATCTTAGAACTCTATCGGGATTCTAAGTTCACCCTAGGGTCTCCTCCCTTCAAGATAGCATGAACTTGTGTTTACTCCTCTTGCAGGTGAAGCATAAACCATGTCTATTTACCATTCCGAACTAGTTGCAAGCATCGAATGTGGCTTGGAAAAAAGTCATTCTCCTTGTGGGTACTACATTCCAGCTTCCTTGTGTTAGCTTCAGGATGTATCATATTTTGAAAATGGTATACCTAGGAGTGTTTTGGATCCATCGCAGTTGGCTATTGGGGTAGAGACCAAAGTGTTGAGATATCGAGCTCCACTCGTCATATGCCAGGGTGACCGTTGTGCATTTATGTCACCGACTTGTTAGCTGCAGATGCGGTTGGTACACCACCCATGAATAATAGCTAGATGATAGCTATCCTTATCTACTCTAGTTCGTGGCTCAGTTAGTATGCAACCTTAGTTAGTTGAGTTTGGTTTGAGACCCATATATAGGGTTCTTCTATTTCTCTGTACTAGAGTTCTTTTGGCTTACACAACTAAGAAGAGGAAAACTGTTTTCAGCCTCCACCTTTGTGTGTATTCCCCCATTGTGTAAGTGAGAAAGCTACAAGTGAGACTCCTTCCTTCTCTCCCACAATCTTGTCACGATTGTGGGAGAGAAGGAAGGAGTCTCGCTTGAAGCTTTCTTGCTTGCACAAATGGGGGAAGACACACAAGGGTGGAGGCTGAAAACAGTTTTCCTCTTCTTAGTTGTGTAAGCCAAAAAAGAACTCTAGTACAAAGAAATAGAAGAACCCTATATATGGGTCTCAAACCAAACTCAACTAACTAAGGTGGCATACTAACTGAGCCACGAACTAGAGTAGATAAGGATAGCTATCATGTAGCTATTATTCATGGGCGGTGTACCAACCGCGTCTGCAACTGACAAGTCGGTGACATAAATATACAACGGTCACCCTGGCGTATCACGAGTGGAGCTCGATATCTCAACACTCCCCCTCGAGCTCAATCCCAATTCCTGCACACCAAGCAGGTCTCTGAACTTGCGCAGCTTCTCTGCGCCCAATGCCTTCGTGAATATGTCAGCTACCTGATCCTCTGTGCTGACATAAACTAGATCAATAAGACCTAGTAAAACCCTCTCTCGCACATAGTGATAATGCACCTCAATGTGCTTTGTTCTAGCATGATAGACTGGGTTATTTGCCAAGTGTATACTACTCATGTTGTCACAATAAATGACAACTGGCCCATCTGTAGACTGATGCATATCATAAAGTAGCTTATGCAACCAAGCTACCTCACATGCAGCCATTGCTGCACCCCTGTACTCAGCCTCTGTGCTCGACAAGGCAACTGTAGGCTGTTTCTTGCTGCTCCAAGTGACTGCAGCACTCCCAAAAGAGAATACATATCCACTGGTAGATCGTCTATCAGAAATACTACCAGCCCAATCAGCATCAGTGTATCCATGCAACTGTATCTGAACCCCAGTCTCATAAAATAGTCCATACTGCAATGTGGACTTCACATACCTAAGTATGCGTCTAGCCGCATCCAAATGTGGTTTCCTTGGAGCCTGCATAAACTGACTTACCAATCCAACAGCATAGCTCAAATCTGGCCTGGTAATAGTCATATAAATCAAACTTCCTACTATGCGTCTGTACATAGTAGGGTCTTCTAGAAGCTCACCTGCATCTGTGCTCAGCTTCACATTTTGCTCCAAAGGAACTGAAATAGGCTTACAGCCTGTCATCCCATATTTGGACAGCATGTCCAATCCATACTGCCTCTGCAAGAGCTGTATCCCACTTGGTGATCTAATCACCTCAATGCCCAAGAAATAACGCAGCTCTCCCAAATCCTTCATCTCAAACTTCTGCTTCAATAGCATTTTCACATGAAGGATATCTTCATCACTGTCACCTGTCATAATCAAATCATCAACATAAATGACAAGCAGCATAATACCTTTCTCTGTTTTTCTCACATAAAGTGAGAAATCTGCCTTGGAAATCTGAAAGCCAATAGTGACAAGATACTGTCCTATCTTGTCAGACCATGCTCTAGGTGCTTGCTTCAAGCCATACAAGGCTTTCTTCAACCTGCAAACAAACTCAGGATGAACAGCATGCACATAACCTGGTGGCTGCTCCATATAGACCTCTTCTTGCAAATCACCATGCAAGAAGGCATTCTTTACATCCATCTGATGTAAAGACCATCCCTTTGATGCAGCCATAGCAATGACTGCTCTTACGGTTGCCATCCTTGCAACCGGACTAAATGTTTCTTCATAGTCAATGCCATATGTTTGTGCATACCCCTTGACTACTAATCTTGCCTTGTATCTGTTCACAGAACCATCAGCATTGTGCTTCACCTTATAAACCCACTTACAGCCAATTGCATTCTTACCTTTAGGCAAAGGTACTAACTCCCATGTAGCATTTGCTTCCAAGGCATCCATTTCTTCATCCATGGCTTTCTCCCATTTTTCTTTTCCCATGGCTTGCTCAAAAGATGTGGGTTCTGGTTCCTGTATCACTTTGACCATATATGCATAGTGAATGGCTGTAAATCCATCATATTTCAGCCTGTCCACAGGATACCTAGCTCTTGTAGACCTGCGCAAAGTAGGTTCACTCCCAGGTGCTCTCAAAACATCCCTGGTCTTCCTTACTCCAGGTGTAACAATAGAAGGAATACCCAACTCATCATTAATGCTCTGTTCTGAGCCACTGGATTCACCATCCACATAAGAGTGACCTGCATTCACATCAAACATGGGCTGATCAACCTTCTCTTTTCCTTTTCGTGATACCTGCATACCACTATCTGCATTGCTTTGAGAAGATTCTCCTGATCTCAATCTGCCTGTCCATGGCGAAGAATGTGAACCACTGCTAGAGGACGCTCCAGGTCCACTAATATTTTGTGACTGCTGCTGTGAATTCTGTGTAGCATTACCATTTTGTGCATCTTCATCATCAATCACATTTACTGGTTTATACCAGCTACTCATCTCATCAAAAACAACATCTCTGCTCACTGTAAACTTATGAGTAGAAGGGTTATAGCATCTATACCCTTTTTGCTGCAGAGAGTAACCAATAAAGATGCACTTCTCAGCTTTTGGATCCAACTTGGATCTCAGCTCATCTGGCACATGTACATAGGCAATGCAACCAAAAATTTTCAAATGAGAAATATCTGGTTTCCTACCAGTATACCTCTCCTCTGGAGTCAATCCATGTATTGCTGCAGTGGGAGTCCTGTTCATTATGTAGACTGCTGTAGCAACTGCTTCAGCCCAATAAAAATCTGGCAAGTCTTTTTCATTGAGCATGGCACGAGATACCTCTCCAATATGCCTGTTTTTCCTTTCTGCAATTCCATTTTGTTGTGGGGTATAACTGCATGAATATTGTTGCTTTATGCCATGCTCCTGCAAGAACTTTGCAAACTCATTTGAGAGGTACTCTCCCCCTCCATCTGACCTTAGGCATTTTATCTGCAAGCCTGTTTCTTTTTCAACCATAGCTTTAAGAGTTTTGAAATGCCCAAAAACTTCACTTTTCTTTTTCATAAAATACACCCAAACTTTTCTGCTATAGTCATCAATAAAACTGACAAAATAATGACAGCCTCCAAGAGATGCTGCTTTAGTTGTCCACACATCAGAGTGAATTAATTCCAATGGCTTCTCACTCTCTTGAACATGTCTAGGAAATGGTTTCCTTGCCTGTTTTCCAAACTGACAGGCTTCACATACCTTATGCATTTCTGCAACCTTGAATTTTGGCAATCCTGCAACAATATTTTGGGCCTGCATTGATTTAAGTCGCTGTACATTAACATGACCAATGCGTTTATGCCAGATATCAATATCTGCAACTACACCGGTCCCATGTGCAAACATTGCTGCACTCAATTCAGACATGTCTGCATCCAATGTAAACATTCTGCCCTTCTTCTTTCCTTTTGCTATCAAGCGACCTTTATTTTTCATATCCTCAACAAAGCATCCATGAGGATTAAATCTGACCTGCAAGCCCTGTTCAACCATTTGACCAACAGAAACCAGATTCTTGGTGATATTCGGGACATGAAATACATCAGACAGGTATTTCTTTTTCCCATCCTGCATAGACAAGGGAATTTTTCCAATCTGCACAATAGGATGTGCAGTATCATCACCAGTCTCCACAAATCCTGGTTTTTCCATTTTCCTTGCATCCTCCATCCATTCTGCATGACCTGTCATGTGGTTTGATGCACCTGAGTCAACATACCATACATCATTGCTTTCTTCTGCACTTGTCACAGAATTGTTCATGTGCTGCACCATGAACAAATGCTCATTTCTGTCATCACCCTGTCTGCTAGAAGATGCATAATTCCCTTGTTGCAGTTTTCCATTCATGATATCATTCTGCTTTTTATAGCAGTCTTTAGCCATATGACCCATTTTACCACAGTAGTAGCATTCAACATTACTGTTTGCATTTTGACCTCTTTGCCATCCACCACGACCTCTTTGGCTCCCCCTGCCTCTAGAGTTACCACGTCCTCCTCCATAGGACTGGTTTTCTTGAGTTTGCTGCATATTCTGATTTCTGCCACGGCCTCCAAATCGGCCTCCTCTACCTCTGCCTCTACCTCTTCCAGCATTTGAGTAGAAGACAGCTTCTTTTGAAGTTCCTCCTGAAGAAGATGCACCACCATTTCTCTGTTCCTCAGAAATTAGAAGAGCAATCAACTCCTCAAAATCAGGAAATCTTTCACGAACTGAAATGGATGTCCGAAACTGTGCATAATCCTTTCCTAGACCATTCAAGGTCACGGAAACTAAATCATCATCTTCCACTGGCGACCCAATGGAAGCAAGTGCATCAGCAATCTTCTTCACCTTCATGTGGTAGTCGTTGATGCTCATACTTTCTCTTTGCACATTATGCAACTCTTGCTTGAGCTACATTTTCCTGGCTTGCGTATTTGTGCTATACATTTTTGACAAAGTATCCCATGCCTCCTTTGGCGTACTTGCATCCTGAATATGCACAATCATAGAGTCTGAAATACTGATAGACAGCCAATACATAACTTTCCTGGCTCTCTCATGCCATGTTTTAAATGCCTGCATTTGTTGTTGATTGGGAACATCAGGAAGAACTGGTTCTTCTTCATTTCCTGCAACAAATTCCCAATATCCTTTTCCCATAAGGAAATTCGTCATTCTAAACTTCCATGCCTGGAAGTTGTTCTTGTCAAGCTTTTCAGTGACAATCTGTGAAAGAGAATCAGACGCCATTACAGAATACTGCAAGAAATTCTGTCACTGCAAAAAACACAGCTTCACCCTCACAAGGGCAAATCTGCAAAACTGGCGAAAGTGGTATTTGACCACACAGTCACTTCCTAGTGACGATTTTGCATAAACAGGAACCAAGGATGATTCTGAAACTCCCAATGTCTCTGCGCACAAGCATACGATGCAATTTCTACAGTAACTTTTCACCGACCTGTAGAACAGTGGTCGCACAGCATAAAACTGAGCCTTTTCTTGAGTGCGTGCAGAAAACTTCCGTCTGCAAAACAGGCCCCGAAATGGCCTCAAATCAAAAAAACAAGGTCGCCAAGGGCTAAAGCCCTCTCCCGCAGCATATACTGCCCTCTTGCTTCACCGCGAAGGGCGTCTCAACCTGAGACAATGCACTCCTGCAATTTCCGGCTGTGCTACCTGCAGAGATCTGCTCCCAAAACAGGAAATGAAAGCAACACTGCTCCTCTTACCAGACCACCGCGAGCTTGGCTTGCTTTCTTGAGCTCCTTACCACGAACAAGGCTCTGATACCATGTCACGATTGTGGGAGAGAAGGAAGGAGTCTCGCTTGAAGCTTTCTTGCTTGCACAAATGGGGGAAGACACACAAGGGTGGAGGCTGAAAACAGTTTTCCTCTTCTTAGTTGTGTAAGCCAAAAAAGAACTCTAGTACAAAGAAATAGAAGAACCCTATATATGGGTCTCAAACCAAACTCAACTAACTAAGGTGGCATACTAACTAAGCCACGAACTAGAGTAGATAAGGATAGCTATCATGTAGCTATTATTCATGGGCGGTGTACCAACCGCGTCTGCAACTGACAAGTCGGTGACATAAATATACAACGGTCACCCTGGCGTATCACGAGTGGAGCTCGATATCTCAACAAATCTTGACATGGTATCAGAGCCTGGTTCGTGGTAAGGAGCTCAAGAAAGCAAACCAAGTTTGCGGTGTTCTGGTAAGAGGACCAGTGTTGCTTTCATTTTTCGAGTTTGGGAGCAAGTCTCTACAGGTAGCACAGCCAAAAAGTGCAAGAGTGCATTGTCTCAGATTGAGACGCCTTTCACGGTGTAGCAAGAGGGCGATATATGCTGTGGCTGAGGGCTTTAGCCCTCGCTTGCCCTGTTTTTTTTTATTCAAGGCCATTTCGGGGCCCATTTTGGAGGTGGAAGTTTTCCGCACGCACTCAGGAAAAGGCCCTGTTTTTTGCTGTGCGACCACTGTTCTACAGTGACAGAATTTTTTGCAGTGTTCTGTAATGGCGTCTGATTCTCTTTCACAGATTGTCATTGAAAAGATTGACAAGAACAACTTTCAAGCATGGAAGTTTAAAATGAAAAATTTCCTTATGGGAAAAGGATATTGGGAATTCGTTGCAGGAAATGAAGAAGAACCAGTTCTTCTTGATGTTCCCAGTCAACAGCAAATGGAGGCATTTAAAGGATAGCATGAGAGAGCCACAAAAGTTATGTACTGGCTGTCTATCAGTACTTCAGACTCTATGATTGTGTATATTCAGGATGCAAGTATGCCAAAGGAGGCATGGGATACTTTGTCAAAAATGTATAGTACAAATGCGCAAGCTAGGAAAATGCAGCTCAAGCAGAGTTGCACAATGTGCAAAGAGAAAGTATGAGCATCAATGACTACCACATGAAGGTGATAAATATTGCAGATGCACTTGCTTCCATTGGGTCGCCAGTGCAAGATGATGATTTAGTTTTTGTGACCTTGAACGGTCTAGGAAATGATTATGCACAGTTCCGAACATCCATTTTCGTCCGTGAAAGATTTCCTAATTTTGAGGAGTTGATTGCTCTTCTAATTTCAGAGGAGCAGAGAAATGGTGGTGCATCTTCTTCAGGAGGAACTTCAAAAGAAGTTGTCTTCTACTCAAATGTTGGAAGAGGTAGAGGCAGAGGTAGAGGAGGCCGATCTGGAGGCCCTGGTAGAAATCAAAATATGCAGCAAACTCAAGAAAACTAGTCCTATGGAGGAGGACGTTGTCATAGAGTTCACGCAAGGGCTGCAGAACACGGGGTTCAAGATACAGCAATGGAAGAGACTAACAAGAAGAAAATTGAATTGTTGATGCCAAAGTACACTATATTTCTTGTCAAGTGAGTTACATGAAGCTCATGTTCAGAAAAATCTGAACATATTCAGTTTTACATATAGATGCTTGAATTCAGTTTTTCCATTGGCACTTGATAAATTCTGCTGGGTAATAATGTCTGTGAACAAATTTTCAGGAATCCTTACAAAGTAGGAGTTTAGTAGGCCACAAAGCCTATCATTGTTGCTTCATGTTTAGAGTACGAAACCCCTTCGCACAGATTTCAGATACATAAACTCTAGTGAGTTGGAACTAACATAGATATTCATTATTTAACTTGCTCCAGCTTACTCTACCTTCAATTGCATGACATGCACTGCAAAGATATGGAGTCCCCTTCTGCGTACAATATCAGACCTACTACCTGTCTCTGCTAGCCTTAATTAACTTACAGTCACTTCTGGATATAAATTACATCTGCCTCAGCCTGGGGTCAAGTCCCAAACTACCACTTTGTATATAGCAAGAGCTTCCAGTCCCTCTTGACATGAACATGTTCCCGAATACACAGCAACAAAAAAAAGAGAAGACTCCCAGAAGGTGCTTCTGTAAAGGGCTTAAGACTCCAAACATCTTGATTCACAGGGTAGATTGGAAGCAGGCTCTACACAAGCAGATAACTTAATAGTTTGAAAGACTCCTCAACCGCTGCTGTAATGTGTGTAGAACTCCGTTCATGCACTTCATGATTACAAGAGAGAATTTTATAGATTGATCCAGAGAATGCTGATGGTTTTCTTCAAAGGTTATCTTGACAATGCTGTCAGCTAGTTCTTTCAAAAGAGACTGACTCATAGGGAAAGACATGAGGCTACTCTAACTTCCATCTTCATGCAATCCTTGGAGACTTCTTGGGATTTATAGTCTGATAAAAACATCTCTGACCAGTCAAAATCCTCCTCCACGACCTTGTACCAATCTTCTGGCTTGGCCCAATCTACCAATTCCTCACAGAGAGAGAATGCCACTGTTTTTTTTTTGTAGAAGGTTTCAACAAGTGAGGTACACATCCAACAGTGAGAGCAAGAATAACGGCACATCTCAAAAGCAAATGGTCCAGAATTTCAGGGGATGGCAAAGCCCATTTCAATAAATTTCTCCGCAACTCAAAATTCTCACAAGCAACAACCTGTTCCAATGAAGTTGAGAAGAATGCAGCAACAAAAAATTCCCTGATTTCAGAGGCTAAAGATAGTTCTGATTACAGGTGCTTCTCTCTGGCTCTTGTCTCCAACTTCCCGTTTGTTACATAGAAGCACATCTGGAAATCTCCATAGTCTCTATTTCTTGCACAGGTCTGATTCCCCCTCTTATGAATGAGTAAAACACAAATAGTGAAGTGTATCCATTTGTCGAATGTGTGACTGGATATACACATGAGACCCAAACCATGAAATCTGAAACAGAGACCAATAATTACAACACTTTAAGCTCTCCCACAGTAGCCATAACCAGTCCTGTGCCTATGAAGCCGGTACTCGCTCCGATTGCTTCACCATAACCATCCCTTCTACAAACGAATACTGGACACCTATCACGACAAAATGTTCGGCACCTCTTGCTTTTGCTGCTGCTGGCATTATTGCCTAGGAGGTTACTGGTGATGAACGTCTGACTGATAGATGCCAGGATGAAGCTGAATGTGGCATTACCATTAAATCAACTGGAATTTCTGGCCCTCATCTTCAACCCCGCGTGTATCTCGAGCCTGTCGCGCCTGTCTCGATTACTTCTGAAGGATTTTAGCAATTGCATCACTCATTCATTCCAATAAGCTTTTTGCAAATTCTAATGTGCTTATTGATACATTGGTCAGAAAATAGAATGGGATAGGAAAGAGATGCGAAGACCAGTACTGCTCCAAATGTACTATAAGTTCAAGCACTCGACCTGCTGTGTCGACAGGAAGCAGCGCAGCAGCGAAAACAGAGAGTTGTCATCTTCATGTTCTGGCATTTATTACACCTGAAAGACATGGATTCAAGCTCTTATTTTGACCTGGTTCTTGTAAACTTCACGATCTGCCTTGTTATTCAAATTCCATCAACTGGCCTCAGGACCAAGAAGTGTCTTCTTTGACAGAGATTCTCTCATTTCGATCAGCTCTCCAAACTTGTCATTGCAACCCAAAATCCCATTGATAGATCAATAAGCTTCCTCTGTCTCCATGACGAAATTATCTCCACTCTCCTCTTCGTTTTTTTTCCCGTGGATGAATTCATTCATCGCCCCCAAAACGACCTGCTTTCCTCTTGCGTTTTTCCTCCAAAAGCGGTTCAAAACCAAAATTAGTTTCCCCCTTACTAGCTTTTTCCTGTTGATTCCATGGGAGAGAGACCGCTTCTTCTAAAAAAAACCAATAAACTAAATATTTCTATGTCTGACCTGCTTTGGTCGATGACATCAACAATGACAACCAGTGCTTATCCCTCTCGCTTTTCCCTCGAAATTCCAGCAACCAACTCCTGTTTTTCCCTCTTCCAGTTATTTAAAAGAGCAACTAAGTTTATTAGATTTGTCACTTGGGTCTTCGTGTACTCTAGATAAGCACGAATTCAATGAATGTATTCTGTCTCAGGAAGATAAAATGCCTTAATAAAGCCTCAACGACATGCAGATTTACGACAAGCCTATGTGGAGCTAGATGCCTCAATCCATTTATCAAAACCTGAAGGTCTAATGACATTAGAGCACGACCGTCATTAGTACATTTCTTGACGCGTGAGAAACCTTCAAGTAGAACCTCAGCCAATGTATCCACTCCATACTCCAAAACCATTTCTCGAGCACTCCTGTGTGAGAGAGTTTCAAAATTCTCCTGCCTCAACCTTCTCCACATTCAGCATGAGCTCCAAATGATGAACAGCTAACCACTTCATCGCAGCATCCACAGCGAATTCCCGAGCCTTCCTTCAGTTCCACGATATCCTACACTTTTCTTGGAATTCATGATTGTAATTGACAACATAATATTACTCTTTGACATCAGTTTTTTTTATATTTTTCTGACACACACACATCATGCATCCAAAAAAAATCATACACACACACTAACGGAATATTTACATTGGATGCGGATTATGATAATGCATCTCACACACAATGAATCACACGCAGAAAATAACACAAATGCACAACAAAAGAAATGGAGGTGTATACGACTCGGATGCGCAGCAGCACGACATCCATCCCCTCTAAACCTGCGCATCCTCCGGATGTGCCAACTATCCAGGATCATTCAAATCCACAAACAGGTCGAGTCCATCTTCTGTTTCTAGTAGACCTGTTTCTCCATGAGCTTCATCATTCATATACTCTGCTTCTTCTGCTTGTCTTTCTTCTACCTGCTCTTCTTCTGTCAACGCTTCAAGTGCATATTCTTCATCTTCTCTTCTCTTGAAAATCTTGACTCATTTTCCAGCAATGGGCACCCTCAATACTATTCCATCTAATTCAGCCAACTCATAGGTACCATTGTCAAAAACCTGTTTCACCTCATATGGTCCAAACCATCTTTGAACCATTTTTCTCATGCTACTATGCTGATTCTCTAGACTACTGTCATAGACTAGAACCCAATCTCCTTCTTTTATGGCTCTAGGCCTCAAGCGATGCCTTAAATCAAACCTGTCCTTGTTTCTGAGTCGGGCTGCCTTCAAACGATCAACTGCTAGCTGTACATCTTCTGTCCTTCTCTCTAGTTGACTTTTCCGAAGAGCTAGAAGCTCTTCCCTTGATAAATTCTCATGCCACGGAAGAACACTCCAAGTGAGAGTACAAATTTCTGTAGGCATGACAGGTTTTTGCCCATACATCAACTCTGCAGGCATGTATCCAGTAGTCACACTATGTGTAGAGCGATCATCCCACAACGCAAAAGGTAGTAATCTCGGCCACTCCCCAATCCGACCTCTACAAGCTTTTGCCAATGCTTTAACTATCAGTGGATGTCCTCTTTCACTCTTGCCATTTCCCTCTGGATTATAGGCAGTAGTAAGAGCCAATTTAATCCCAAGCCGTGAGAAAAATTCTCTAGCTTCATCTGCATCTAGCTCTCCACGATCAGCTGTAATCTTGCCTATACATCCATACCTGCAAAATATTTCTTCCAACAAGAATTTACATACTGTAGTGGTGGTCTTTGTTCGCAAAGATCTGCCTTCAACATAGTTTGTAAGATCCTCCCTAGCCAAGACAAGATATCTCATCTGCCAAAGTCCCATTGGCAAAGTAACCAAGTCTACCACCCACTTATAATGCATACATAGTGGATAAGTCAGATGCAACTCATCACGATGTCGCACTAAAGAGTAAAGCTGGCAGTCCC
The DNA here is from genome assembly GCF_053477565.2 of Lygodium microphyllum. Taxonomy (NCBI): domain Eukaryota; kingdom Viridiplantae; phylum Streptophyta; class Polypodiopsida; order Schizaeales; family Lygodiaceae; genus Lygodium; species Lygodium microphyllum. The sequence continues at coordinate 49,569,314 of NC_141158.1, read as the reverse complement.
TGCAAGTCTCCACAAAGTGAGAAATACCTTTATACATCCCTTTCCACCAGTATCTTTCTTTGATTTTCTCATAGGTAGCCCACACACCTCTATGTCCAGCCCATGAGCTCTCATGAAACTCTCGCATAATCTATATCTGCATCGCTACATCACAAACTACTCTCAAGGGCAAGCCTCCTCTCTTCTTTGGATGCTTCCAAAGAAGACCATCTTTCAAGAAATACCCATAAGCCTTCCTTCTGATTTTCTTGAATTCATCATCTGTCCAATTAGCTCTTTGAGTCAATGAACTTAGATACTGTCCAATTTGCAGCCACTCATCAACATAAAGTTCTTCAATAAAGGCTTCAACAGTAGATACATGACAATCATGAACAAGGATAGAAGCTGCAAACTCTGTCTCATCATCTTCTACAAGCATTGACTCCTCATCCTCATATCTCGCTCTAGATAGCATGTCAGCAACTGGATTATCTTTCCGTGCTATGTGTCGAAATTCTGGATTCAATGATTTGATATAGGCAATCCACCGAAGCATCGCTATATCTGGAGTTGAGCAACTAGTAATCATGCCAATCAAAGGCAAACAATCTGTTTCCACAACAACTGAAGCTCCAATGAAATACCCTTTGTCACACTTCAGTGCAGTGACTACTCCCCACAACTCTCTTTTGATCTGCGGATATCTCCTTTGTCGCTCATTAAGAACTTTAGCTCCAAAGCGGATCGCATATCTATTTCCATCAGCATCATCCTGTCCCACTGCCCAACCTATGCCAATAGGGCTAGTATCAACTGTCAACATGATCGGCCGTCCACACTGATAATCCGCCTTGCGAAGAGTAAGAGCTGACTGCAACAGCTTCTTGAGTTTACGCATGGCTTTCGAATGCTTCTCATCCCAATGAAATTTCTGCCCCTTTCAAAGCAGCTGATAGAGAACATCTGCTATATGAGAAAAATGAGGAATCCAAATCATGTAAAATACACAAGCTCCCACAAATCTCCGCACCTCTGAAGTAGTTGAGCAATACTCTGCAATCCTGCTTATGGCATCCACCTTTGCAGGTGAAGGCTTCCTGCCATAATATCCAACCATATGCCCAACTATGATGACTTCATTAACACCAAAGACAGATTTCAGCCCTGAAAGAGTCAAATTTACCTCCTCTAATCGTGTCAATATTTGCTCACAAGCAACCAAGTGGTCAGCCACAAACTGTCTACATCCACGCAAATCAATACTTTCATTCTTTTCTTCTTCTGCACAACCTTTAATAGGCACATCATCTAGAAAAGGCATGGTATACTGCGGAATATAGTCTCGTAGAATTCTATGCATAGCGTTCATCATATGAGCAACTGAGTTTGTGGCACCTTGAGGCAAGGTACACATCCTCACAAGACCAATAGGTGTCCGCATAGTAGTAATATCCCTGCTTTCCAAGGCAAGCTGAAAGTGATCATAACCTGAATACAAGTCACCTAGAGAATAGATGGCTCGTCCTGCAAAAGCCTCAGCAAATTCATCCACAACTGGACCTGTTCCCACATTCCTGATTGTCACTTTGTTCATGGGCTGCATATCCTGAATAAATCTCAAAGTACCATTCTTCTTTGGTACAGTAAACCACCTGTTAGAATAGGGTGCAGAAGAGGGTTCCAAAATTCCCATCTTAATCTTCTCATTCAGCAACTCTATCAGCTTTGGAAAGTGTGCTTTAGGCACAGGTATAGGACGTATATTCCATGGTACATGAGGAACAGTGAAGATGACCATAGGTGCAACCAATTCGGGACTAATGCAGCCAATTTCATGTGGAAAGAAAGCAAATGCCTTACCATGACGTCCAAGCATCTCTCTAAAACATTCTTTTTCCACTGGAAGCAAGAAATCATCATTTCCAATCTTCAATTCTGCAAGAGTTTCAGCTGTAAATTTATGTCCAATATTTGCAGGATCTCTCAACATAGGCTGCTTCATAGCTTTTTCAATCTGCTCATCACTATCAGGAGGAAGCTGCCCTGCAACCGGCTTAACCTTCTTATCAACTGTTTTATATTTTGTGTCAACCTTGGCATCATTCAAGCACTCTTTTCTTTGCTGCAATTTCTGCAAATTTTCAGCAACTCTCAACTCTGTTGGCTGAAAAATTTCAGCCCTTTGCTCCATGGACTGCATGGGTACAGCCTGAAACTTTGTATGCTGAAATTTTTCAGCATTCAACTCTGTTGGCTGAATGGATTCAGCCCTCGGCTCTATGGACTGCATAGGTGCAGCCTCATACTCCATATGCTAAAATTTTCCAGCATTTAACTCTGTTGGCTGAATGATTTCAGCCCTCTGCAGCTCTGTTAGCTGATCAAGATCAGCCATAAATTCAGTTTGCTGAGTTTTCTCAGCCTCTAACTCTGTTTTCAGCATAAAACCAGAAATTTCCTGAAACATATCCAAGGTTTGCACAGGTATGATCTTTGAACCCTTACATACATAAGTTTTCAGCATTGCTCCCATCTCAAACAATGTATCTGCATAAGACATCCCTTCATACAATCCATCTACATGCTCTTCTGCTTGCAAAATACCTGCATTCTTCAATTCTTTCTCCTTACGACCAATGTACTGCCTGGCAGCTCTAGGCAAATCTGAAATTTTTTGATAACTCACTGAACTATCTGAAGAAAAACCAACAAAATTATTGGAGAAAGACTGGCTGCCAGGAGGCAAGATCTCCTCTTTTCTCCACTCCGTACCACTGGCGTCTCACAAGATAGCGGTACCTAATGAAAATCCAACTCCTTCGCAGGTAGTGGTGCCTCACGCAAGGAGTCTCTGTTTCTCGGATGATTTACCCCAATAGTCATAAACTAAACAGCTCGCATACCATCTTTACTGCGTATCCGCGCATAAGCTGACCCGTTATCCATCACTTTCGTTTTCATTCTTGCTTCTGTAATGAAAGGCTGTCATGTTGAGATATCGAGCTCCACTCGTGATACGCCAGGGTGACCGTTGTGTATTTATGTCACCAACTTGTCAGTTGCAGAGGCGGTTGGTACACCGCCCATGAATAATAGCTACATGATAGCTATCCTTATCTACTCTAGTTCGTGGCTCAGTTAGTATGCCACCTTAGTTAGTTGAGTTTGGTTTGAGACCCATATATAGGGTTCTTCTATTTCTTTGTATGAGAGTTCTTTTGGCTTACACAACTAAGAAGAGGAAAACTGTTTTCAGCATCCACCCTTGTGTGTATTCCCCCATTGTGCAAGCAAGAAAGCTACAAGTGAGACTCCTTTCTTCTCTCCCACAATCTTGACATGCTATCAGAGCCTTGTTCGTGGTAAGGAGCTCAAGAAAGCAAGCCAAGCTCGCGGTGGTCTGGTAAGAGGAGCAGTGTTGCTTTCATTTTCTGTTTTGGGAGCAGATCTCTGCAGGTAGCACAGCCGAAAATTGCAGGAGTGCATTGTCTCAGGTTGAGACGCCCTTCGCGGTGAAGCAAGAGGTTGAGACCCTGTTTTTTTGATTTGAGGCCATTTCGGGGCCTGTTTTGGAGGCGGAAGTTTTCTGCACGCACTCAGGAAAAGGCCCTGTTTTATGCTGTGCGACCACTGTTCTACAGATCGGTGAAAAGTTATTGTAGAAATTGCATCGTATGCTTGTGCGTAGAGACATTGGGAGTTTCAGAATCATCCTTGGTTCCTATTTATGTAAAATCGTCACTAGGAAGTGACTGTGTGGTCAAATACCACTTTCGCCAGTTTTGCAGATTTGCCCTTGTGAGGGTGAAGTTGAGTTTTTGCAATGACAGAATTTTTCGCAGTGTTCTGTAATGGCGTCTGATTCTCTTTCACAGATTGTAACTGAAAAGCTTGACAAGAATAACTTCCAGGCATGGAAGTTTAGAATGACGAATTTCCTTATGGGAAAAGGATATTGGGAATTTGTTGCAGGAAATGAAGAAGAACCAGTTCTTCCTGATGTTCCCAATCAACAGCAAATGCAGGCATTCAAAGCATGGCATGAGAGAGCCAGGAAAGTTATGTACTGGCTGTCTATCAGCAATTCAGACTCTATGATTGTGCATATTCAGGATGCAAGTACGCCAAAGGAGGCATGGGATACTCTGTCAAAGATGTATAGCACAAATACGCAAGCCAGGAAAATGCAGCTCAAGCAAGAGTTGCACAATGTGCAAAGAGAAAATATGAGCATCAATGACTACCACATGAAGGTGAAGAAGATTGCAGATGCACTTGCTTCCATTGGGTCGCCAGTGGAAGATGATGATTTAGTTTCTGTGACCTTGAATGGTCTAGGAAAGGATTATGCACAGTTTCGGACATCCATTTCAGTTCGTGAAAGATTTCCTGATTTTGAGGAGTTGATTGCTCTTCTAATTTCTGAGGAGCAGAGAAATGGTGGTGCATCTTCTTCAGGAGGAACTTCAAAAGAAAATGTCTTCTACTCAAATGTTGGAAGAGGTAGAGGCAGAGGTAGAGGAGGCCGATTTGGAGGCCGTGGTAGAAATCAGAATATGCAGCAAACTCAAGAAAACCAGTCCTATGGAGGAGGACGTGGTAACTCTAGAGGCAGGGGGAGCCAAAGAGGTCGTGGTGGATGGCCAAGAGGCCAAAATGCAAACAGTAATGTTGAATGCTACTATTGTGGTAAAATGGGTCATATGGCTAAAGACTGCTATAAAAAGCAGAATGACATCATGAATGGAAAACTCCAACAAGGAAATTATGCATCTTCTAGTAGAGAGGGTGATGACAGAAATGAGCATTTGTTTATGGTGCAACACATGAACAATTCTGTGACAAGTGCAGAAGAAAGCAACGATGTGTGGTATGTTGACTCAGGTGCATGAAACCACATGACAGGTCATGCAGAATGGATGGAGGATGCAAGGAAAATGGAAAAACCAGGATTTGTGGAGACTGGTAATGATACTGCACATCCGATTGTGCAGATTGGAAAAATTCCTTTGTCTATGCAGGATGGGAAAAAGAAATACCTGTCCGATGTATTTCATGTCCCGACTATCACCAAGAATCTGGTTTCTGTTGGTCAAATGGTTGAACAGGGCTTGCAGGTCAGATTTAATCCTCATGGATGCTTTGTTGAGGATATATAAAATAAAGGTCGCTTGATAGCAAAAGGAAAGAAGAAGGGCAGAATGTTTACATTGGATGCAGACATGTCTGAATTGAGTGCAGCAATGTTTGCACATGGGACCGGTGTAGTTGCAGATATTGATATCTGGCATAAACGCATTGGTCATGTTAATGTACAGCGACTTAAATCAATGCAGGCCCAAAATATTGTTGCAGGATTGCCTAGATTCAAGGTTGCAGAAATGCATAAGGTATGTGAAGCCTGTCAGTTTGGAAAACAGGCAAGGAAACCATTTCCTAGACATGTTTAAGAGAGTAAGAAGCCATTGGAATTAATCCACTCTGATGTGTGGACTACTAAAGCTGCATCTCTTGGAGGCTGTCATTATTTTGTTACTTTTATTGATGACTATAGCAAAAAAGTTTGGGTGTATTTTATGAAAAAGAAAAGTGAAGTTTTTGGGCATTTCAAAACTCTTAAAGCTATGGTTGAAAAAGAAACAGGCCTGCAAATAAAATGCATGTGGTCAGATGGAGGGGGAGAGTACCTCTCAAATGAGTTTGCAAGGTTCTTGTAGGAGCATGGCATAAAGCAGCAATATTCATGCAGTCATACCCCACAGCAAAATGGAATTGCAGAAAGAAAAAATAGACATATTGGAGAGGTGTCTCGTGCCATGCTCAATGAAAAAGACCTGCCAGATTTTTATTAGGCTGAAGCAGTTGCTACAACAGTCTACATAATGAACAGGACTCCCACTACAGCAATACATGAAATGACTCCAGAGGAGAGGTATACTGGTAGGAAACCAGATATTTCTCATTTGAAAATTTTTGATTGCATTGCCTATGTACATGTGCCAGATGAGTTGAGATCCAAGTTGGATCCAAAAGCTGAGAAGTGCATCTTTATTGGTTACTCTCTGCAGCAAAAAGGGTATAGATACTATAACCCTTCTACTCGTAAGTTTATAGTGAGCAGAGATGTTGTTTTTGATGAGATGAGTAGCTGGTATAAACCAGTAAATGTGATTGATGATGTAGATGCACAAAATGGTAATGCTGCACAGAATTCACAGCAGCAGTCACAAAATATTAGTGGACCTGGAGCGTCCTCTAGCAGTGGTTCACATTCTTCGCCATGGACAGGCAGATTGACATCAGGAGAATCTTCTCAAAGTAATGCAGATAGTGGTATGCAGGTATCACGAAAAGGAAAAGAGAAGGTTGATCAGCCCATGTTTGATGTGAACGTAGGTCACTCTTATGTGGATGGTGAATCCAGTGGCTCAGAACAGAGCATTGATGATGAGTTGGGTATTCCTTCTATTGTTACACCTGGAGTAAGGAAGACCAGGGATGTTTTGAGAGCACCTGGGAGTGAACCCACTTTACGCAGGTCTACCAGAGTTAGGTATCCTGTGGATAGACTGAAATATGATGGATTTACAGCCATTCACTATGCATATATGGTCAAAGTGATACATGAACCAGAACCCACTTCTTTTGAGCAAGCCATGGGAAAAGAAAAATGGGAGAAAGCCATGGATGAAGAAATGGATGCCTTGGAAGCAAATGCTACATGGGAATTGGTACCTTTGCCTAAAGGTAAGAATGCAATTGGCTATAAGTGGGTTTATAAGGTGAAGCACAATGCAGATGGTTCTATGAACAGATACAAGGCAAGATTAGTAGTCAAGGGGTATGCACAAACATATGGCATTGACTATGAAGAAACATTCAGTCCGGTTGCAAGGATGGCAACCGTAAGAGCAGTCATTGCTATGGCTGCATCAAAGGGATGGTCTTTACATCAGATGGATGTAAAGAATGCCTTCTTGCATGGTGATTTGCAAGAAGAGGTCTACATGGAGCAGCCACCAGGTTATGTGCATGCTGTTCATCCTGAGTTTGTTTGCAGGTTGAAGAAAGCTTTGTATGGCTTGAAGCAAGCACCTAGAGCATGGTCTGACAAGATAGGACAGTATCTTGTCACTATTGTCTTTCAGATTTCCAAGGTAGATTTCTCACTTTATGTGAGAAAAACAGAGAAAGGTATTATGCTACTTGTCATTTATGTTGATGATTTGATTATGACAGGTGACAGTGATGAAGATATCCTTCATGTGAAAATGCTATTGAAGCAGAAGTTTGAGATGAAGGATTTGGGAGAGCTGCGTTATTTCTTGGGCATTGAGGTGATTAGATCACCAAGTGGGATACAACTCTTGCAGAGGCAGTATGGATTGGACATGCTGTCCAAATATGGGATGACAGGCTGTAAGCCTATTTCAGTTCCTTTGGAGAAGAATGTGAAGCTGAGCGCAGATGCAGGTGAGCTTCTGGAAGACCCTACTATGTACAGACACATAGTAGGAAGCTTGATTTATATGACTATTACCAGGCCAGATTTGAGCTATGTTGTTGGATTGGTAAGTCAGTTTATGCAGGCTCCAAGGAAATCGCATTTGGATGCGGCTAGACGCATACTCAGGTATGTGAAGTCCACATTGCAATATGGACTATTTTATGAGACTGGGGTTCAAATACAGCTGCATGGATACACTGATGCTGATTGGGCTGGTAGTATTTCTGATAGACGATCTACCAATGGATATGTGTTCTCTTTTGGGAGTGCTGCAGTCACTTGGAGCAGCAAGAAACAGCCTACAGTTGCCTTGTCTAGCACAGAGGCTGAGTACAGGGGTGCAGCAATGGCTGCATGTGAGGTAGCTTGGTTGCATAAGCTACTTTATGATATGCATCAGTCTACAGATGGGCCAGTTGTTATTTATTGTGACAACATGAGTAGTATACACTTGGCAAATAACCCAGTCTATCATGCTAGAACAAAGCACATTGAGGTGCATTATCACTATGTGCGGGAGAGGGTTTTACTAGGTCTTATTGATCTAGTTTATGTCAGCACAGAGGATCAGGTAGCTGACATATTTACGAAGGCATTGGGGGCAGAGAAGCTGCGCAAGTTCAGAGACCTGCTTTGTGTGCAGGAATTGGGATTGAGCTCAAGGGGGAGTGTTGAGATATCGAGCTCCACTCGTGATATGCCAGGGTGACCGTTGTGTATTTATGTCACCAACTTGTCAGTTGCAGACGCGGTTGGTACACCGCCCATGAATAATAGCTACATGATAGCTATCCTTATCTACTCTAGTTCATGGCTCAGTTAGTATGCCACCTTAGTTAGTTGAGTTTGGTTTGAGACCCATATATAGGGTTCTTCTATTTCTTTGTATGAGAGTTCTTTTGGCTTACACAACTAAGAAGAGGAAAATTGTTTTCAGCCTCCACCCTTGTGTGTATTCCCCCATTGTGCAAGCAAGAAAGCTACAAGTGAGACTCTGTTCTTCTCTCCCACAATCTTGACATGTCCAAGAATAATCCGATAAGAGCACGAATCCTGAACAAAGCAATGATAATCCTCTTCAACATTACCAATAGAAATTCTGATACTCGGACAAGCAGCATACATATCACCAGAAGTATTATTGGCGGCTCTCATGCGCCAGCCATGCATAGGCCACTTGCCACTCTCATAAACACCTCGAGCAATAAGATTAATCTCAGAACCATGATTGACTAAAGCGACCAAAGGAATTTGTTTCTCTCCAATCCTTACCACCGTCTCAGTGGTTGCTCTAGCCCAACGACTTTGTGAAAAATGACTACGAGGAATGAGAATAGGGGTATCATCATCTTCATACTGCATAGGCTGAACTATTTTCTCCAATTGCGGATTAACAAAAGCATTCTCAACCATCACTGCATCATCATGCTCTTCCCCAAGAGCTCCATGCCACAATCCCTATAAAGCAGGTCCCTCCATCGCATGTCGTTTTCTTCGCAAAAGATCCTGCATCTGATCCTGTATTTCTCTTCTAGCAATCCCAAGAGCTTCTCCAACAGTAAAAGTGACTTCACTATTCAAAATTCTTTCATGAAAAATCTTACTCATATCCGTCTGCATATCAAGGTCTGACAAGAGCTTGAATCCTGGCTCCTTTCTTGGTTGCCTCTTTTCTTTCATCTGCTTGTCTCCCATAGGTTGTTCAGGACCTGATTGAGCTGGAGAACTTGACATAGGTGGAGCTGTAACAGGTGGTGAAACAAAGTCACCCCCTCTAGTCTTTTTGGAGGCGCTGGGACCCTCCTCATCTCTTCTTCTCTTTTCCTCAACCATGGCATCTAAACCCTGTGTTTTAGCCATATAAGCAAAAATAGAATACCTGTCAACAGGAGAATCCCATCCCGTTTCTCCTCGGATGCTGGAGCCCACACAAGTCATAGTAGATGCCTGAACTTTCCCTCTTCTCGCTATCTCCAAGGCAGAGGACCATAAAGCAGAGTCTCCATCTCATTTCTACTCAAGCTGGACTCCATAAGCTGAAGCATCTCCTCTAACACTCACATAAGCTGATCGTGCAGCCATATCATCAACAAGCTTCTTCATGCCTCCCTTACTGAAGTTCATGTCAAGAGGAGCGCCAGTCTCTGTCAGCCATATCTTCCCATCTTGTCCCCAAAACACTACATTCTTCTTACGCGCTTCCTGAAAAGCATCACAATCTCTGCAGTGTTGGTGCTCTGTACTATCGCACCAAATACATCGTCTCCCTTTTCTTTGACCAGCTGGAAAAGCAGTCGCTGGAGTAGGTGCTACAAAAGGTACTGACATAAGTTGTTCCTTTAACTTACCAACTTCAGCTTTGACTGCTTCAATCGTCAAATCTGCCAAGCCTTTAATAACATCATCTACAGATAAGGGCACTGGAGCAGCAGGAACTGGTGGATTCACAGCAGGAGGAGTAGGCTTAGGCAAAGAAGTTGCAGCAGGGGTAGAAGAAGAAGTCTCCAAGGATTTTTCAAAAACTGATCCTGTATGACGATACAATCGTACTCTCCTGCGCTGCTTCTTAACAAGAGCATTCACAGCATCAATGACATGTCTCCACTCGGTCTTTAAACCTGAATCAGTAGCTTGATCTTCCAAAAGATCATCCAACTTTTCCTGTAAATCAGCATCAGCAGCTTGTAAAAATAACTCCACTTACTGCATCTCCAAAGCTTGCTGCTCAGTCCCATCCAACTAATCATAGCGGCTCTCAAACTCTCGTAGAAGAGCGGTAACTGAAAGTCCCTTATTAGGGATAGAAACCCATGCTAAGAAATTCCTGCGATTCATAAGACCTGTATCCTCCAGGAAATATTCATCTTTTAATACCCCAACCTGCATGTGTTTCTTGAATTTCTGAAATTCGGACTTCAAGAGCACGCACCACGATCCGCAAGAAGTAGCGGCTCCAAACATCTTGAGAAACCCCAAAAAACTTCATCTTTTCTTCATACAAATGCAGGTAAGTTGACACTTGCTGGCCATTAAACTGCTTCATCTCCTGTTGGACAGCTTTCAAGGCATCCATAGCATCACTATCACGTTTCGCGTGAGCTTGCTACTGCATATAAATGGTAAATGACTGAAACAGGTTCTTCATGACATTATCATCTGTCATCTCTTCTTGCGAGTCTCCTATCTTGCTGAAAAGTGACGGAGCACTTTCACGTCGGGTTCACCAAAAATGTCGTAGAGTTCACGCAAGGGCTGCAGAACACGGGGTTCAAGATACAGCAATGGAAGAGACTAACAAGAAGAAAATTGAATTGTTGATGCCAAAGTACACTATATTTCTTGTCAAGTGAGTTACATGAAGCTCATGTTCAGAAAAATCTGAACATATTCAGTTTTACATATAGATGCTTGATTTCAGTTTTTCCATTGGCACTTGATAAATTCTGCTGGATAATAATGTCTGTGAACAAATTTTCAGAAATCCTTACAAAGTAGGAGTTTAGTAGGCCACAAAGCCTATCATTTTTGCTTCATGTTTAGAGTACGAAACCCCTTCGCACAGATTTCAGATACATAAACTCTAGTGAGTTGGAACTAACATAGATATTCATTATTTAACTTGCTCCAGCTTACTCTACCTTCAATTGCATGACATGCACTACAAAGATATGGAGTCCTCTTCTGCGTACAATATCAGACCTACTACCTGTCTCTGCTATCCTTAATTAACTTACAGTCACTTCTGGATATAAATTACATCTGCCTCAGCCTGGGGTCAAGTCCCAAACTACCACTTTGTATATAGCAAGAGCTTCCAGTCCCTCTTGACATGAACATGTTCCCGAATACACAGCAACAAAAAAAAGAGAAGACTCCCAGAAGGTGCTTCTGTAAAGGGCTTAAGACTCCAAACATCTTGATTCACAGGGTAGATTGGAAGCAGGCTCTACACAAGCAGATAACTTAATAGTTTGAAAGACTCCTCAACCGCTGCTGTAATGTGTGTAGAACTCCGTTCATGCACTTCATGATTACAAGAGAGAATTTTATAGATTGATCCAGAGAATGCTGATGGTTTTCTTCAAAGGTTATCTTGACAATGCTGTCAGCTAGTTCTTTCAAAAGAGACTGACTCATAGGGAAAGACATGAGGCTACTCTAACTTCCATCTTCATGCAATCCTTGGAGACTTCTTGGGATTTATAGTCTGATAAAAACATCTCTGACCAGTCAAAATCCTCCTCCACGACCTTGTACCAATCTTCTGGCTTGGCCCAATCTACCAATTCCTCACAGAGAGAGAATGCCACTGTTTTTTTTTTGTAGAAGGTTTCAACAAGTGAGGTACACATCCAACAGTGAGAGCAAGAATAGCGGCACATCTCAAAAGCAAATGGTCCTGAATTTCAGGGGATGGCAAAGCCCATTTCAATAAATTTCTCCGCAACTCAAAATTCTCACAAGCAGCAACCTGTTCCAATGAAGTTGAGAAGAATGCAGCAACAAAAAATTCCCTGATTTCAGAGGCAAAAGATAGTTCTGATTACAGGTGCTTCTCTTTGCCTCTGGTCTCCAACTTCCCGTTTGTTACATAGAAGCACATCTGGAAATCTCCATAGTCTCTATTTCTTGCACAGGTCTGATTCCCCCTCTTATGAATGAGTAAAACACAAATAGTGAAGTGCATCCATCTCTCGAATGTGTGACTGGATATACACATGAGACCCAAACCATGAAATCCGAAACAGAGACCAATAATTACAACACTTTAAGCTGTCCCACAGTAGCCATAACCAGTCTTGTGCCTATGAAGCCGTTACTCACTCCGATTGCTTCACCATAACCATCCCTTCTACAAATGAATACTGGACACCTATCACGACAAAATGTTCGGCACCTCTTGCTTTTGCTGCTACTGGCATTATTGCCAAGGAGGTTACTGGTGATGAACGTCTGACTGATAGATGCCAGGATGAAGCTAAACGCGGCATTACCATTAAATCAACTGGAATTTCTGGCCCTCATCTTCAACCCCGCGTGTATCTCGAGCCTGTCGCGCCTGTCTCGATTACTTCCGAAGGATTTTAGCAATTGCATCACTCATTCATTCCAATAAGCTTTTTGCAAATTCTAATGTGCTTATTGATACATTGGTCAGAAAATAGAATGGGATAGGAAAGCGATGCGAAGACCAGTACTGCTCCAAATGTACTATAAGTTCAAGCACTCGACCTGCTATGTCGACAGGAAGCAGCGCAGCAGCGAAAACAGAGAGTTGTCATCTTCATGTTCTGGCATTTATTACACCTGAAAGACATGGATTCAAGCTCTTATTTTGACCTGGTTCCTGTAAACTTCACGATCTGCCTTGTTATTCAAATTCCATCAACTGGCCTCAGGACCAAGAAGTGTCTTCTTTGACAGAGATTCTGTCATTTCGATCAGCTCTCCAAACTTGTCATTGCACCCCAAAATCCCATTGATAGATCAATAAGCTTCCTCTGTCTCCATGACGAAATTATCTCCCCTCTCCTCTTCGTTTTTTTTCCCGTGGATGAATTCATTCATCGCCCCCAAAACGACCTGCTTTCCTCTTGCTTTTTCCCTCCAAAAGCGGTTCAAAACCAAATTTAGTTTCCCCCTTACTAGCTTTTTCCTATTGATTCCATGGGAGAGAGTCCGCTTCTTCTAAAAAAAACCAATAAACTAAATATTTCTAGTGTCTGACATGCTTTGGTCGATGACATCAACAATGACAACCAGTGCTTATCCCTCTCGCTTTTCCCTCCGAAATTCCAGCAACCAGCTCCCATTTTTCCCTCTTCCAGTTATTTAAAAGAGCAACTAAGTTTATTAGATTTGTCACTTGGGTCTTCGTGTACTCTAGATAAGCATGAATCCAATGAATGTATTCTGTCTCAGGAAGATAAAATGCCTTAATAAAGCCTCAACGACATGCAGATTTACGACAAGCCTGTGTGGAGCTAGATGCCTCAATCCATTTATCAAAACCTAAAGGTCTAATGACATTAGAGCACGACCGTCATTAGTGCATTTCTTGACGCGCGAGAAACCTTCAAGTAGAACCTCAGCCAATGTATCCACTCCATACTCCAAAACCATTTCTCGAGCACTCCTGAGGTGAGAGAGTTTCAAAATTCTCCTGCCTCAACCTTCTCCACATTCAGCATGAGCTCCAAATGATGAACAGCTAACCACTTCATCGCAGCATCCACAGCAAATTCCCGAGCCTTCCTTCAGTTCCACGATATCCTCCACTTTTCTTGGAATTCATGATTGTAATTGACAACATAATATTACTCTTTGGCATCAGTTTTTTTTATATTTTTCTGACACACACACATCATGCATCCAAACAAAATCATACACACACACTTACGGAATATATACATTGGATGCGGATTATCATAATGCATCTCACACACAATGAATCACACGCAGAAAATAACACAAATGCACAACAAAAGAAATGGAGGTATATACGACTCGGATGCGCAGTAGCACCACAACGTGGTAACTCTAGAGGCAGGGGGAGCCAAAGAGGTCGTGATGGATGGCAAAGAGGCCAAAATGCAAACAGCAATGTTGAATGCTACTACTGTGGTAAAATGGGTCATATGGCTAAAGATTGCTATAAAAAGCAGAATGACATCATGAATGGAAACTTGCAACAAGGGAATTATGCATCTTCTAGTAGACAGGGTGATGACAGAAATGAGCATTTGTTTATGGTGCAGCACATGACCAATTCTGTGACAAGTGCAGAAAAAAGCAACGATGTGTGGTATGTTGACTCAAGTGCATCAAACCACATGATAGGACATGTAGAATTGATGGAGGATGCAAGGAAAATGGAAAAACCAGGATTTGTGGAGACTGGTGATGATACTACACATCCTATTGTGCAGATTGGAAAATTTTCTTTGTCTATGCAGGATGGAAAAAAGAAATACTTGTCGGATGTATTTCATGTCCCGAATATCACCAAGAACCTGGTTTCTGTTGGTCAAATGGTCTACCTAAAATCATTATTAAGGTACACTCTTCAGTACCACAAATTGTGTGCCTCTATCTCTTCTGTCTCTCTCAACCTACATCTCTACACAAAAGCTCCATTGTAGCTAATTCAACAAAAAGGAAGCCCCAAAATCAAGAAGCCAACACTATGAGTAAGTGAATGGTGCATCGATCAATCGAGTAGCATCAAGAGATGAAGCTATAAGAATGTAGTCATCTCAAAATTATACTTTAATGCATTTATCTCCTCTATCTTCACACTAGACTTAGGCACAATCTTAGTGGGCTTTGCATTTTCATGTACTTTTTCCTTACCTTTCTCATTATGCCTATCATTAGGCATTTTATGACATTGCAGCCAAATGTGACCTTGCTACCCACAATAATGACATATCAGAGAGGACTTATAACCAAGGGACTTATTATAAGATTGCTCACGAGATTGAGACTTACCCTTGTTTGGTTGTGAGTCTCTACTATGATTATGATTACCATTTTCACAATTTCTCCTTTTAATAGTCAATGCATGAGAAGTACATGTTGTGTTAATATTCTTTCTATTTACTTATTTTTCAATAGAGCATTCTCTACATCACTACATTAAAGACCACCATTAGGGGGATTAGCACTCATAGCAATACAAAATATATCCCATGACTTATGCAGTGTGATAAACAAGAACAAAGACTTTATGTTATCCTCAAACTTCATGTCTTGTGAGATAAGCTTGCTGAAAAGAGAGTGGAACTCATTCAAATGATAGACATAGGGATACACTCCTTCATTTAAAGGTCCACAAGATTTTCCAACCAATACAATTGAGATCCAAAACTTTGCTTTTCATAAAGATTAAGGATCTTCTTCCATAAATCATATACACCACCCTCAATAGAGATAATATTGAAATACACCTTTAGATAAAGGTAGTACGATAGTGGACTTGTATAATTCATCAAGCTCATCCCAATCATCTTGATCCCAACTCTCTTGCTTTATGCACTTTATTTTCAATGGCCTAATCTACTTCTTGTACACCACTACTCATATTTGTGTTTTTCAATATTGGAAGTTGTTACTATCAAACTTTTTGATGTTGTAAATAGCACTATCGGTCGATGCATGAGAAGTATGTGCTATATGATTTCAGGGACTGAAAAGTATAAGAGTATGAGTTTCTATAACTATAGAAAAACAATTACAAAAGTGAGCCAAATGGGCAAATAAAAGGGCATGAACAAAAAGAAGGTATGGCTATCCACAATCTGCAATCAAGAGAGTGTCAAATCAAAGTGTCTCTTCTCTAAAAGAATATTGAAAATTGTAATTATAACACTATTGTTATAAATGTATAATCGAGTTCAAGTACTACCACCACAGAATGGGGTGCAATCATCCTTAGAGCCAACATAAGTGGACACCAACATCCTACTCTATAGTTAGCATCCAGTGTACAAAGCTCCATAGTCAAAACATCCTACTCTACAGTTAGCATCAAATGTACAAAGCTCCATAGTCCCAACAATGAAATCAGATATTGAAGTGTACTTAATAGAATAAATCCAAATGTATATTGCTATATGATAAAAATAATACAACTATCTCGATAGATATGGAAAGCGATAACAACATAGTACTCAAGGAACAACTAGTGATGAGGAATCAAAGAACCTTTATGAACTCAAGACAACCAATGAATACAAGACAATGGTAGTACTACTGCCAAATGTTGTGACTAAGGAAAATACAAGAGTTAGCTCTACTACTAGATAGTACTTAGGATGCCAATCAAAAGGTTGACCAAAGGGACACACAAAAGGTCTAATAGTTGAGCATGGGAGCCCTTTTCCCTCAAATCTTAATCTCCCTTGGATACTTGATCCCTTGATCTCTTGGACTGTTCCAACCTTGATCTCCTTGCTCCCTTTCTTATAGTCTACTTCCTACTATGACATTCTCTCTACCCATGTGCCATGCCAGATGATCTTCACTACTAGTGCAATCTTGGCACTCATTAATACACTTCTGGTAGCTCTTGACTTTAAAGGCCGCTAACTACTACCACCTTTAACCAAATGCAACAATGTATGTTAATCCAATTATAGGTGAATAGACAGAATAATAAGCTCCCACTACCAAGAATATCCTAATAGCAATGGAGATATAAAGAATGCAACTATTAGTGAATAGGCATAGACCATACACCCAAATGTTGTCACAATTTCAAACTATCAGTAACCCATACATCACATAAGCATATGCATCATGCATGTAAAAGATCTCACGAGCAATTACAAATATTTTTCAATTGCACAAGTGACTGAGCAAAGCAAAGAGCAATGATGCTTAGTACATAACTAATATGCCAATATACATGATTGACAAACTACTAATAGAGGTAAGTGTGGTGTCCAAAGCATAAATAATCAACTTAGCCCATGAGTGGAAGAAACTGCATCAAGTACCATACATGAGAGCATATACATTATAAGTTTGATGAGTCCCATTTTCTCAAAGAATCAAACTTTGCCAAGTAAATACAAGTGTTTCCCATTGGGAGTGAATTTGAAATGCAAAGTGATCCGAGAAGCCCAAGTAAATCATAAATAGATTTGGGAGTGTAAATATTCAATATGCCCTCAACTAATAAGTGAATAATCATTGAAGAAACTATCAAAATCTCAAGTACATAAAGTGGAGCTTAAATCCAAGCCTTACAATATGTCATAAGCATATTTGGGCATGTATATTAACGTTAAGAATCAATGTAGCCAAGTAGCATACCTAAAGCATATGTAGATATAATAGGCATAAACATTTTGAGTTAAAATGCTTGCTATCCATACCATATACAATAGTAAAATCATATGAAAGCTAAGCTATGCAACCTTAATACATTAAATAGCATCTCAATACATCCATTGATAATCCTACCACCAATACATGAGTGTATGAGCATTAGTGAAGCTCAAAGCAAAAAGATGGCTCTCCTAGAACTATATATTGCAAATCTACTGTGTATTATAGCAATGATAGAGATTGTAACACTCCAAATGACAATTGAATATAAAACAATGATTCTACAACAAGTTCCAAAATGCTAACATAGTCGAGGACTAGGAGCTATAGGTGAGCTTATTATTTCCAAGGATAGGGGTTGGACAAATAGAGGTAATTTACACTTCTATGTTGATACTAATGGCTAAGATAATGGAGCTCAAAGAACTATTTCCAATGCTCAATGTGTCCCCCAAAATGTCTTGAAGTATCTTTGAGCAAACTAAAGCAACATGAGGGAAGAAAAGATTCAAAGCATACCTCGAGAAGAAGAAGAGACAATTGCTAGCAAGAAACCTTGAGTTGAAGCTTCCTCACAAAATGAAGCAAATGATTGATGAAGATCCTTGAATGAACACTTTGATACCACTTGAAAGGTGAGAAAAATGTGGAAGCATGAGTAGAAGCAAGAAGGAGCAAGAGCTATGGAGATTCAAGTAAGAAGAGAGAGTCTAGTATATAGAAACTCCAACTATTACAATGTGTGACCTACCTTCCCTTATTCTATCTATCACTAAAAGAATAAAGAATAAAGTGGAAATGATGGGTGTTCGCCACCTATAATGTATAGGTGTGCAGGTTTATATACATGTAAATATAGGCGACTAGGCACAGGTGGCCTTTAAACCCCAACACATCTCAAGTATAAAGTGGCAATGATGGGTGTTCGCCACCTATAATGTATAGGTGTGCAGGTTTATATACATGTAAATGTAGGCGACTAGGAACAGGTGGCCTTTAAACCCCAACACATCTCAAGTAGCCAATCAATTTTTGTTGCATGGATTACCACACATCATTGTTCATGACAGGAACACAAAATTTATGAGAAAATTTTGGCTAGCAATTTTTAGCTTAATGGAAACAAAGTTAGCTTCATCTATAGAGAATTCCATTATCAAATTGACAGCTAGATTAAAAGAGTTAATAAGTAGCTTGAGATCTATCTTGGAAATAATTTTCATGATATGCAACATGCATGGGACTCATGGCTCCATTTGGCTAAGTTGCCTATAACCATTCTACTCATTCAAGCATAGGAGTTTCTTCCTTCAAGACTTTGTATGGATATAAGGTATCACTTCCTATAGTCATATTCTATGAGAATATAAATTGTCAACGAAAATAAGAGTTGGATTGCATGTGGAATATACTTTAGATGTGTAAGGTGAGTCTTAAGAAAGGTGAGATCAAAAGAAGCTGTACACTAGCAAGAAAAGGAAACCCATGGAATTTCAAGAAGGAGAGTTATTATTTTGAAGGCACTCAAGTCGAAGTATTCTACCATCGTATGTGATTTTTTCATTTCCTTATGGCTTATGCAAATTAAGAAATCATGCAATAGTCTATTACTTTTAGTCCATGTCAATTTCTTCGTAAAACTTATAACACAATATTAGTGAGTTTGGAAATCCCCCAAATCCCATTTTTTGAATACTAAAAAGGTGGCACATGGATAACATGCCCATAAGTTTCTCAAAACTATATGATGTGACTATCATTGGAAAGTGCTTGAAAAATGGAATCTATTGAGCTATAGAGAACTCAATTTGGAGTTATACTGTTCAAGTTATGACAAATCCAAAGATTTGACCACGTGTCCCAAACTTATGGCAAATTCCCATATTCCCCAATATGGTGTTTTATTGGATCAATAGATATTATGAATTGTTTTTTCTTCTTGCAAAATTAAAGAGGATGATTAAGCATGTGGGTGACTTGGCTTATCACATAGAAATCCCTTCCTCCACAAAGATTCATAAATGGTTTTCCATGTATTTTTCCTTAATCCTTTTTTTGGGAATCAACTTGATTATGTGAAACAGCTACCACCCATGGACAAAGAGGACATTATTTAGTACATTTCAAAGGAAGTCATAGGGTTGGCATAAAAAGAAACTTTCATCCCACTCAATCATTGAGCATGATCAAATAGAGGCATTTACTACTTGAGTAATCTTCTTTGAGGCCAACAATCATTTTGGAAGAGTTTTCCTATCTTCAAGTTATTGTTTTGGCTATAAGTTAGTTAAATTTTATCCTATTCTACTCTACACCACAATAGCCCCTAGATAACACTCTATTTTAGAACATATTTTACTCTACATTAATGATAATAAAGTACAACTTATAAAGATTGAAAGTACTTGGAAAGAGCTTCATTTTTATGTATAGCACACCTCATTTCAAGCAAGCTATAAGAAGTTATTCCAGATTTTTCTCAGTAGGATTTGAGCTAGACAATAAATTGTCTACTACTTGTAGATACCTTTTTAAGGAGATTTGGTGACCAATAATTCAATTTAAAGACTTTCAAATGTTTTAAATTTGAGAGTTTTAATCTTTATCCTTCATTCCAATCTAGTTATTTATTTGACATTTCCCAAGATTCTTTGTATCTTTGTAATGCTAAAACAACGTAATACTCTGTCATTCCCACCATTTGAGCCATTTTAATAAGTTTCTTCTTTGTTTTTTAGGGGAAAGCCCTTTGGGTGGGGATGGAATGTAATGAGTGGAAAGATAAATTAGAAATTAGTACTTAGACTTCAAAAAAGTTGAAAAATACTAGCTACGTTGACTTTGTATATAAGGTGTAAGAGACTATTCTTTCATCATTTAGAATAATGCAAGTCTCTTCTGTCTTCATTCTCTTATACTTAGCTTTCTTAGCTTCCATGGCTACTTTCTCACACCTCTATCTACCTTTCTCTCCCATTCTCTAGTCTTCCTCTCTCTTCATTGTGCAGCCTTTTGTCATATCTCACTTCTGTCTACTTTCTTTCTCCTCTCAACTCACTCTCTGACATTAATTAGGTGATTAGCCTCTTCTTTAAAAAATATTAGTATACTAGTATACACGCATGTGTATATATATGTAGGTATGTATATATATATGTATATGTTGATTAAAATGGGTGTTTCAAATTGATGGATTTTTGGAGATCACTCACATATTTGGAACTCCATTCTCCTAGATTTTTGTGGGGTATACGAGTGATAGCACTAGAAACTTTTATAGCAGTTTTAGGGAAACTTGGGAATTATATAATTTCTTTACCTTAAAAAAATCAATATGTCCTCATCTCAATAGAAACTTCGGCATGTTACATTCTCTTTACCTTAGCGAAATCAAGATTTTCTCATCTCAAGAGAGACTATGGGTGACCTTTATGGAGGATGGACTTCTCAATCCATGTTGCATCTTCTTCCATAAAATTTATCTATTGTACTAGGAATTTACATGGAGTGCAATTCCTAAGGGATATCTTCTAACTTTTAGTGTTCTCTCAAGTTGCAAATGACTTCTTGGTTGACATTACAAAGTCTATTCATCATCAAGGATGTGATCAAGGTTAGGGATATAGAATTTTAGGAGATGTACATGAAATACATTGCATACTTTAAGATGAGGTGGAAGCTCTCATTTATCCATGAGAATTTTTCCCAAGGCATTTGATAAACTTGTATGGTCCGTAGTATCTTGGACTAATTTTTTGAATTTACCAATAGATAGTAAAGGCTTGTTTTGGTGGACTCTTAAGAATACCATGTATGCCTCCTTGAGGTTCAACTACTTCTCTTTGGGTCCATTTAGACCTTCTATTGTAGTCTTGGGCTACCTTGATAAAACTTGATATGGGGTATGATGGGGTTTTCAAGAATTTTACTTACTACACTGAGTTACCTATGGATGATAACTTTTGAGCTTCTCATAAAGAGAAAATGTGGTAAGATCAGGGTGTTCACTATATATATATATATATATCCTCTACATCATGTGTTCAAGGCCTATTTTTATATATCATTATCTATTAACTTTCCTTAAATAAAACACAATCCTTTTTTATTCAATCTATAAATAACCACTCTATATGACACCCTTGTATATATAAAACATGTATGAAAATAGTATTTTTAAAACCCCTTATTTTAAATCCACATGATACACACATATATTTTTGAGTAACCTCAACAAGGTGGTAAGTCATTCTAGAACTTGGAGAAAGTAAAGCCTACTTGTGACCCAGAGTTGGAGAGTTGGTAGGTAACTTATCATAGGATTGAAAGAGCCTTATGAGTGAAATTTTTTTACGAGGGAACATAAGAGGATGCCACCGTGAGGAGAAAAGGTGAAGAGGGATAGGAAAGGATAGCGCAAAGCAAGAAGGGGAAGTGAAAATCTTATGCATTCAAGCCATAGGCTTGGAAAAGGGAAGGAGATGAGCTAATTATAAGGGAGATGGGGAGCATGCAAAGAGGAAACCACTAGTATCAAGTGGGTGCAAGGTTGAGGTAGTAAAGAATACTAACGAGAATACCTCAAGAAAAGAGTGTATAGCATGATCATTGCAAGCAAGGATAGGGTAAGTATATTGTCCATAGCAGTAAATAATTACTATAATAAATTTCAACTTGCTTCTAGGTCACATATGTGAAGCCTCTTCTCCAGTATACTCGAGGAATAATAGAATGAATTTGGCCCTAATCTAAGATAGGGTTTTATGGTATTGTAAATAGTGTGTTACCACTATAATAATTTTCTGACATATGATTTTTGATGCATAGAAGTGCTTAAAAATAGCCAAAAATTACGAATATCCAGGGAAAAATAGACTTCGTCGAAGGCGACGGTGGCAATTAGTATGATTTTAAGCGGCAATGCCCGAAAAGTACTTAAAAGAGCCAATGGACGGCGGTCAGAGAATTTTCATAATTTTTTGGCATGTAAAAAGAGACCCTGGGAGATACCCAGTGGTGGAAGACTTCAAGATGGACGCCCACGATTTTCAGGCCAAGAATCGGATACTGGACGTGGAAAAGGGAGTGCCCGGAAGGCCAAAGGCCAAAATGGCAAGTGTGAAAATGGACTTTAGGAGAGCCCAAAGGGTGTGACCCTTTGGGGCTCCCTTTGAGGAGCCCAAAAATCAAAAAGTGGGGGGGGGGGAGGGTTGCATTTTTTTGTCACTTGAAGAAGGAGAAGGCGCCATGGCTAGAAATGGAGGAGATATGGATCATGGCACCTACAAACAACCCCCCCAACTGATCTCATGGTTGTTCTCCTTCCTATCTTCGCTCTCCATCGCCGGTCTCTACTTCTTAATTGGCTGCGTGGTTGTGGAGATAAAAAACTAGTCTTTCTCTCTCCTCCCTCTCTCTCCTGTATAGAGGCAATTCATGTGCAAGAAATCAAGAAGAGGAGGGGCTGAAGGATGCTTGTCCGGCTGTGATCGGATTGCTTCAAGATGAAGAGGAGGCTGAGGAAAGAGGTTCAACACTGAAGAATGGTTGCTGGTCCATCCGTGGGCTGCCCAGAATAATTATTAAAAAACCCGCAATACGCAAGACACACGGTATGCTCCAATTTTATGAATAAATTTGCTTGTTTTTGTTGTTTAATGGTCCAAATGTTGTTCGTATGCAATGAATTTTTTTTTAACCTAGTTGGTATCATTTTTGAGGGCTGTAACTACAAAAATGCAGAACCCGTAATGATTTAGAGCCATTATTAATTCTTTAAAACCTGCAAAATGTCATTTTTAATGGAAATTAGTGGGTTTTTTCGATTTTGAGTTGGGAAAAAGGAGTGGAAATGGGATAAAATTAGAGAGAATGTTAAGTTTTAGTCAAAATAATAAGACACTATAAATTAATTAGAAAATACCTATTTTTCATGAATAATAAATAGAGAAAAATATTAAAAAATAAAGAAAATTGGGGTTTTCGCGCTCAAAAAATATGAAAAAATAAGATTTATGTATGTGAATGTTTGGAGAGGTTAAATTATGAGATCAAGCCTTAGTTTGGCCTCGTCCTTTGTGTTATAGTGCATGTTTATTATTTTTTACATACAAAAGTTGGTACAAAACAACCATTTACACCTATGTAGCACCGCAGCAATACCTAAACGATAAGGGGGGGATAAAGTTTATGGGATGATCTAATTGCTGAAAAGATACAAATTTTGATTTTCCTCTTTGTGCATAATATTTAGGGATCGTTCCATAATTAAATATAGATGACTAGTAGCACGAAAGTTTCAGTGCTAGTCCCTAAAGTAGCGCAGCACGTAACGCTTAGTTAAAATTCATGAAAGGGCTATATTCTGCACCTCATGTGACTGGTTTCTTAATCATAAAATGGTTGTGCACAATTTTCATACACCTTTCATCAAGCATGCCATGTGGTATCTCCTGGAATGCATTGCACTTGTTTAATAAACTTTGACTAACGCTGAGAAGACAGGAAACCTAAGCTATAGGTTTAAACGGGTGCTTCCATTGGGAAAAGTCTTGTGAGGCAAATAAAAATCTCTTGGAATGCTGAATTATGAAAGAGTGGAGTTTGTGCATTATGTTTTATATGTTGGAGTGATGTATCTTGGGGCTAATCCCCGAGGTGTAGGAGACTCGCAGTGGAGCCGTGGCAATTAGCCAAGAGGTGCTTCCCTATGTGTGTATTACGAGGCCTTATGCCTATATGTTATGGGATCTCCCTTTGAGGAGAAGAGAAGGTGAACGTTGGACTACATATTGGATACAAAAACAAAATTGTCATAAGCATTTAGTTCAAAGTGAGTTTTAGATGCTCGTGGCCTGCGAGGTCATGTGGTGGGGTTGTCTGTCGTATGCATGAGGCCCGGCTAGTGCCATAGCCAGTGTCGGCCCATTTCAGGTCCCATTAGTGGTGCATCTATGGGGAGCCGCTATTAAGTGGTGGTTCTTGAATCTAGGGTTTTTAGGGAGCGAATAGTTGGTTTATGTCCTCTGACAAGGACCGTCAAGCCAAAATACAAAAAGCAGAACATGTTGAGAGGGCTAGATGGCAGTTGGAGATTGTAAGATGTTATTCTCCTCAAAGGAGCAGCCCGTTACGATAAGTGGCAGTGGTTCTAGTAACCTAGGTGTTACGAATATCTCTTTAAGTGCAAGTGGAAGTCTTGGTACTTCCCTATTTCTAGTTAACCAACCCACAACAAATGGGGGTGTAGTGTTGCCTACGCAAACTCTTGTTGTCAATCCGGTTGTAGCCATTGCACAACCTATCGCAATTCTAGCAAGTACACCAGATTTATCGGCATTAGGAGCACCGTTGCCCATTTTTCATGGGTTAGCAGAAGAAGATGGAGAACTTCACGTTAAGAAGTTTCAAATGCTCATGTTCAACTATCAAATCCAAGATGAAAGACACCTAATGATGTTCTTTAACATGATATTAAAAGGAAGAGCGGTAGTGTGGTATCACGGTCTAGAAGCGAGAACCATAACTAGCAGTGCCCAATTCTTTACGGCTTTTCGTAGGGAGTTTGCCCCTGAGAAGGGTGGGAAATATTGGTTGCGTGTTCTGAATGTAATACGCCAAGAGCCAAATGAGAATGTCCAGGCATATGCCAAGAAACTAAAGCAAGTTCTTTGTAAACTTAACGCTTATATTCCCATTCCTGCGGGTGCACAGTTGCAATATTTCCTATATGGATTGGATTTTAATATCCAGGTGCAGCTGAGTAGTGTTGCTTTGGTCGATATTGACACTGCCATTACCCAAGCAGAAGGAGTGGAGTTGCGCTTGCAAGTGGCTTATGCAGCAAGGATAAATTGGAATGGTAATAATTTGGCCTTAACCAATGGGAGTCAAGGGGACCCCATGTTAAATACGGGTGATAGAGGGAGTATTATGTCAAATTTTCCTATGTTACCAGCTCCTCCTAGCATGACTATGCCCATGGCTAATCAGGTGACCTCGCTAAATAGTGGTGGAAACCAAACAATGAATCCTAATATTGTCCTATTTGGTTAGAGGCCGATTCCTAATCAAGTGGTTGGGCCCATGGGACGACAGACTGACGATCGTGTCTATGAGTCGAGTGCTTCTAATGTCCTTCGTGAAGTTAAGGACATGATGAAGCACTACACCGATATGATCTCTGAACAGTATCGACAAACAGGTGTGGATGTCAACTTCCTTAAGAAGCAATAGAATTTGATAGGGAGCCAATGCCCTGAAGAGGGTGACCCTTCAAGATTCAGTTGTAAGTGGTGTGGGGGCCAACATTTCCCTAGGAATTTCATGAATGTCAAATGTGATATTTGTGGAAAGTCTGGCCACTTAGCTACCACCTGTTGGAGTAAAATCAGTTCTCTCTAACAAGGGAGTAAACAACCAGGTCCAGTTAACCATCGCGCACAAGGGAGTAATCTCTAGCAAGATGATGGACCAAGGCAGATACTGCAAAGAGGAAAGGCTGTCGTAGAGGAGTTACCTCATGGTAGTGGAGTCAACCTTATTGAGGCTATACGTGTCAATGACACTAGAACATCTAATCTACAAGCCATAACAAGACGTCAAAAGATTAAAGAGGGTGACAAAGGAATTTTAAAACCTATCGAGGGAAGCCCTAAACAAGATGCTAGGAAAAAGGGAGTCCTGAATCCTGATATGGAAGGTGGACCATTAAGACCTATTGGTAGTAAAGTCGATCTCGATGAGGATAAATGATTTCCACGAAAGAAGGTCAAGGCTAAAAAAGAGGCACCAAAGCCGATTGAAAGACCAAAGGAGAGAATGGTTTGGCGCGAGAAGAGAACTTTGGCTAATTATCACGACTTTGAAGTAGCAAGTTCCCTTTGCGAAGTCAAACCAGACGTGAATCTCCTGCAATTAATTAAACTTTCTCCAGGATTACATAAGGAATTCAAGAAAATCCTACGTATAGGGTATATAGTAGAGCCTTTGGGCATAGCTAGAGTGGGGGAAGATTGGTTCGATCATGCTAAAAAGCATTGCCCTAGGGTTCTAGCATATGTGGATGGAATATTAGTGGAGCATGCTATCGTGAACATTGGATCCTCCGTCAATATCATAAGTTCACACTTGATGGAGAGGTTAGGTCTAGAGATCCAAAAAGATGGCTCCACATTTCTTAGGATGGCTGATGATAGTCTAAGACAACCAAAAGGTTGCATTTCTAAGGTCCAGATTACAATTTCGAGCGTGGAATGCTATCTAGACTTTAGGGTGATAAGGTTTGGAGGATGTCCTAGCTATCAATTTTTGCTAGGCAGGCCATGGATTCTACAAATAGACTGTCAAGTCGATATACCTGCTGGTCGAGTGATTCTAGGTCGAGGTGCCCATTGTGTAATAGTGGATGCTTACCCTGTGACTCATTAGAGTGAGAGAGCTCGACTATCCTCCACTGAACTAGAAATAGTAGATGATCCATCTAGTAGTGGGACGTCATCAAGCGATGGATCTAAGGAAGGGTCCACTACAGAGGATATTTATCGGATAACCTTGAATGAACTGATAGAGCCTCATGATTGAATAAGAGACGCAGACATTATTGAGCTGGACCTTTGTACGCTAAATGATTCATGACCAATTAGATTAGGGTCCATGCTCAGTTCGGAAGAAAGAGAGGATTATGTGTCCTTAATTTGAGAGTTTCGCGATATCTTTGCTTGGAGCTATGATGAACTTCGGGGTATTCCTCCCAGTCTTGCTGTGCATACTATTCCTGTAAAGGAAGGTACCCACCCTGTACGTTAGAAAGTAAGGCATATGCCTTTCGAATTAAGGGATGGGTTGTACAAGGAACTATAGAAGTTGCGAAAAGCAGGTTTGATCTTCCCTGTTCAGCATACTGAATGGTACTCACCAGTTGTGATCAGGAAGAAGAAGAATAATCAAATCTGTCTTTGTGTAGACTTTAGAGAGTTGAATAAGCAGACTATTAAAGATTACTACCCATTGCCATTTATTGACCAAAATTTGGATCAACTAGCGGGTAGGGAAATCTATTCGTTTATGGACTGCTTTTCAGGGTATAACCAAATGGTGATCGCTGAGCAAGACAAGCTAAAAACAATGTTTATTACAATCTTCGGTACTTTTGCGTACCATGTGATGGCATTTGGGTTTTGTAATGCACCTCATTTGTGGCAAACAACAGCTGACAAGACCTTTGGAGACATCTCCCTAGAGAAGCTGAAAGTATTCATTGATGATCTAGGGGCAGCCACCGTAAGGGATAGACAATTGATCATTTTGCACAAGTATTTTGAGCCTTGCAAATAATTTTGCATAGCTCTTAACCCATGAAAGTGCGTCTTCGGAGTCCCTTTTGGGCTCTTTTTAGGCCATGTGGTTAGTTCTTTAGGGATTGTGACTGATCCTAAAAAGATCAAGGTCATAGTCCCGCCATGTACTCCAAAAGAAGTGCATAGCTTTCTGTCATTAGTACGGTATTATCGGAGGTTTATCAATGCCTTGAAGGAACGTTGCCGCCGCTGACAATCCTATTGTCCTTTAACTGTCAATTTACATGGAATGATGCTTGCAAAGTATCTTTTAATTATGTGAAGTAGCAGCTTGCCAAAGCACGTGTTTTAAAAGCACCAAAAAGGGGCAAAATATTCTATATATTTTGAGTAGCAACCATGTATAGTATCAACTGTTGTTTTGCCCAAATTTGGGAGGAAAAATGGTACCATCCAATAGCTTTTGCTAGTCAGAAGTTGGGAATATCGAACATTAACTACACCTATATGGAGAAGTTGAGCCTTGCGATGGTATTTGCAACCAAAAAATTCAGGCACTACATTCTTTATGAGAGGGTGGTTTTTTATGTGAAGGCGGAAGGGCTTCGATTGTTGTTGAATTAGTTACAGCCATGTGACCATTTAGCAAAGTGATTAATCTTTTTGTAGGAATTTGATCATGAGATTAAGAGCAAGCCGCTGAAGCTTCAGGGCATTGTAGAGTGTCTTGTGGATCTCGGAGAGCCAAAAGTCGTGGTTGAAGGAAGTGACATGGAAACTTTGTTCAAGATTGATACGTCATCTATTCTCTCCTGGTATGCTGGTATAACACACTATCTTTCTACGGGAGAGACTGGGGCTACTTTATCAAAATCAGAGAAGAGAAAAATTAAATAGCAAGCATTAAAATTTTCCTTGATCGTAGTAAAATTATATCGGCATTTTGTTGATGATATTTATCACCGATGTGTGATGCCTGATGAGGTTCCCTTTATTTTGGAAGAGTGCCATGACTCCGTTTGTGAATGGCACTTCACTGGGCAGTTAACGGCATAGAAAGCTTTAAGATCTTGATGTTGGTGGCTGTCCATTTTCCAATATTCCTTTGATTACGTCAAGAGATGCGATACCTGTCAAAGGCATGATAGTAGAGAGAATAGGAAGTGTCCACTTACGCCTATCATGGCTATCCTTCCATTTGAGAAGTGGGGCATCAATTTTGTGGGTCCTATCACCCCATCGTCTACTACTCAAAAGAGGTATATTATAGTAGCAACTGATTACTTTATAAAGTGATCAAAAGCACATGCAACGAGGCAGGACAATGCAAAAGAGACAGCCAGTTTCTTACTTGAGAAAATCATATGTTGATTTGGTCCATCAAAGAAAATAGTATCGTACTGTGGTGGAACTCATTTTTTAAATAAAGTGATTAAAAGTCTGACTCAAGCTTGGAAAATCAAGCATAACAAGACGACCCCCTATAATTCGCAAGCAAATGGACAAGTTGAAGTACCAATAAGCAGCTTCTAGGTATCCTATCCAAGATAGTCTCCAAAAAGAAGCGGAACTGGGATTCAAAATTACATGTGGCGGTTTGGGCATATAATATGACGTTTAAACAAGCCACTTGCCACACCCCATTCAAATTAGTTTATGGGGAGGAGTGTGTCTTGCCCTTAGAAATTGAGTTGCCGACCATTAGATTCGCAATCAATCATTCTCTGGGAGATGAAGATGCCCTATTTGAGTGGTTTACGACTATAGCCCACTTGGACAAGCTCAAATTGCAGAGTTTGTTGCACCAGGAGGTAGCTAAACGTGGGATGAAACGGTTGCATGATATGAAAGTGAAGAAATATACTTTTAAAAAGGGGCAGTTAATTTCATATTACGATGCGCGTAGGGGGATATTTCCAGGAAAGTTGGAACCTCGATGGGATGGCCCTTTCAAGATAGTTCGAATAGGTAAAAATAAGTCCACAGTTCTATTAGCTGATCTACAAGGGGTGGAATTTAAGAATAAGGTTAATATTAATAATATTAAACCTTATTATTTCTAATACGCTAACAGCTCCATGCTGGGGCTGATTTGAGCCCTACATGAGAGTTTAAATTGGTTGATGGGGCAGTTAATTCCTTATTTGGAGCACCCATATCTCGAGCAAAGACATCATCAGGGGAGGCTTATATGGTGGAGCAAGGGAAATAAAGTGATTGAGCAAGATGATAGTACCTTTGTATCGAAAATTAAAGTTTTCTGCCATCACTGCTTACAAACCTTGACAAGCATCCCTATTGAGTTTAATGAAGAAGGTGCGATGAAGCTGTCAGTTCATCCTCTAAATATGTTGAACTTTGACTATCATAATTACGAATAGGGGAGTTCTTGATGGCTGGCTGTGTAAACCCATTATGGATGTATACATTATATTTTGATGGAGCGTCTAGGGGCCCTAATAGAAAAGGAAGTGTTGGAGTAGTTATTCGAGATACCTGACGTAGAGTTACAATGAAATTAACTACTTATCTGAGGGTAGGATTTACTAACAACATGGCCGAGTATAAAGCCATGATTATGGGATTGAATATTGCCAAGAAAGGTGGCATTAGGTAGTTGTTAATAAAAGGGGATTCCCAGCTGATCTTAAATAAACTCAATGGGACATATACTGTCCAGAATCCTCTCCTTCGTATGTATCATCGAGCTGCTATAATCCTACTTGATGAATTTGAGAGCATATCTCTTCAGCTGATTCCATTTTATTGAAATCAGTTTGTGGATTCCTTAGCTAATGTTGCTTATGAAGAGGATCCCTTTTTCAACTGTGGTCCTAGTCCAGTTGTTGCTATTGATACTGAGACAGGACCTAGTTGCTTGTGGGGGATGTTATCAGACTACACGTTATATGGCAGGTGATTGTTGATATGGGTAATGCAAAGAGTAGCGGAGACCCATCTACCACTATTGTCTTGGACCCATAGGTTGATCATAAGACATGTTATGCATACGCCTTGTTTTATATATGCAGGAGGTATGGGCCATAATTTGATGCATTTAGTTTAGGGCTAAGAGCCCTATTTTTCCCCCTTGGAATGGAGTGTATATGCATATATATGGCTCCTTGCAAGGAGGGATCTCTATGAGCTCATTTGTTTGTTTCTTTAGGCCAAGAGGGCCAGTAGCTTTAAGTAGTTAATGTATGATTTCATTAGGCCAAGAGGGCCAGTTTTTTTTGGGTTTTAATAATCTATTTCTTTAGGCCAAGAGGGCCAGTTAGTTTGTAGTGAAATGCTTTATTTCATTAGGCCAAGAGGGCCATGTGTCTGTTTAGTACGGGTGCAATTAATGGTTTCTTGTTTTAGTCCTGTGCTAGCCAGGTTCAAAGAAGCACTCGAAAGGAGCCTTTGTCTCATGGAAGCTTCTCGTGGCCCTATCCAGGTGATATCTCTCCTTTATGAGTGCCTATTCTTTCACGTTATATGTATCTATGTACTTGAAGGGGGTTTCCTTTCTTGTTGGGGACCGGCAATCAAGGCATGAAGTCCCAGGTTTAGGTTAGGTATGTCTAGGGAGGTCTGAGTAGTCATTGCCTCCTACATGGCATTGTCAGGCATTGAAAGACCTGCTTTAGATGGGAGTTCTAGTGACCCTGTTCTGCTGACCTGCTAGGCGGCCATTCTAGGAGTTCTTGTTAGTTGTGAGGCAGTTTGAGAAGCCTACTAAAATGATGATGATAAAAAGAAGAAAAACCCTGAATGTCTTAAAGAAAGTATATATATATATGAAGGTGTAAAAATTACACGGCATAGCGAACAGAATCTGAGAAAGGGATAGAGAGTACACAACAGATAAGAGGAGAATCAGTAAATTCTTTAACTCCAAACAACTGATACAAAGATGGCTTTTTCCACCCGTGCGCTTCCACTGTGTGAAGCTTAGATGGCGATCTAGACAGAAGATAGGTGAAGAGCTTAAGGCTAGCTGGAACAACAACTCTGATTGGGTGAAAGATGAGTGATCGATGACTGTGAAGGGGTTTAGCTTTTATAGCCTGCGAAGGCCGTTAGGTTGGCCTGATCGACCTACCATATATGCCTTCACTAGTCGGCCAGGGAATATTCCCTTTACCATCGGGCCGGGGGCGCTGCCCCCGGACCCCTGTCAAGGGGGCCGTTGGCCCTCCTAGGACCCCCCAGCCAAGGGCCACTTCCGCAGCCCCCAAACCCCAAAATAGGGGCCTCTTTTAACTCCCTCACCCTGCAACTCAATGCAATGCGCCTCGAGTTGCTACCAACTTAACCACTCCATCTAACCCAAAGATTAGACCCACAACGGTCACCTTCTTGCCATCCGGTCACATAGACCTCATCTGATATACAAGTTAGGACTCAACCAATATCCGGGCTCCCATTTGGCTTCTCCTCATAATGGGGGCCTTAAAACTTTGAGCACCATGGATCATTGGTAGCACCTAATGAGGGTGGGGCATTGATCATATCTAACAGAAGGTGTGTAAAAAGGGGTTTTAACCCCTATAAAAATAGAAAATTAAAGAAAGAAAAATCCTTGAGCTATTGTTTATCGCCTTGTGAAGGCTTGCTAGATTCCTAGGGATGAGTAAGACCCGGGGCCGATGCCTTGTCTTCCTTGGGGTGACATCTTGCCATAAAATAGAGAAAATAAAAGAAGGTTAGAGCGAACACTACAAGGATTTAAACCTATAGCAATGGTGGGTAGCGACGCAAGTATCGGCGTCGCTATTTG
This sequence comes from Lygodium microphyllum, assembly GCF_053477565.2. Classification (NCBI taxonomy): domain Eukaryota; kingdom Viridiplantae; phylum Streptophyta; class Polypodiopsida; order Schizaeales; family Lygodiaceae; genus Lygodium; species Lygodium microphyllum. The sequence continues at coordinate 49,536,925 of NC_141158.1, read as the reverse complement.
CGTCACAAATAGCAATGCCCCACAGGAAAAATAAACAAGCTGAAACCGAGCGCGGGTTCATTTCACACATTTTCCTCGATCGTTTTGAGAGGGATAGCAAGAGAGAGAGAGCAACCGTCGTGACAGAGGGAGAGGAAGAAGGCTTGCCGCCGCCGCCGCTATTGCCGTTGTTGTTTGCAAAGGAGAGGAGGAGCCTTCATCGCGAAGAGAAGCCGCCAAACCCTTGCCATATCTCATCGATGAGTCCATTCTCTCCTTCTTTTGCTTGTTTAGGGTTTAATTATCTTTCTCTTTTTCTTGTTTAGGAGAGGAAATGAGAGAGAAAGAGAGGGAGGGAGAGAAAGAAAAAGAGAGGGAGAGAAAGAGAAAGAGAGGGAGAGGGAGGGGAGGAAATGAGAGAGGGAGAGAAAGAGAAAGAGAGGGAGAGGGAGAGGGAGGGAGAGTGCATTCTCTCTCTCCCTCTCCCTTTTGCTTTTATAATTTGTGTATATATATTAAGAGAGGAAGAGGAAATGAGAGAGAAAGAGAGGGAGTGGGAGTGGGAGTGGGAGGGAGGGAGAGGGAGATGGAGGGAGATGGAGGGAGAGGGAGGAAAGGGAAGAGGGAGGGGGATGAAATGAGAGAACGAGAGAGGGAGAGAGAGGGAGAGAAAGAGAAAGAGAAAGAGAAAGAGAGGGAGAGGGAGAGGGAGAGGGCTGGGGAGGAAATGAGAGAGGGAGAGGGAGGGAGAGTGCATTATCTCTCTCCCTCTCCCTTTTGCTTTTATAATTTGTGTATATATATTGAGAGAGGGAGAGGAAATGAGAGAGAAAGAGAGGGAGAGGGAGGAAATGGGGGAGGGAGGAAGAGGGGGAGGAAGGGAGAGTGAGAGGGAGGAAATGGAAGAGGGAGGGGGATGAAATGAGAGAACAAGAGAGAGGGAGAGTGTATTCTCTCATTTATTTAATTTTTGTATAATTTGTATATAATGTGAGAGGGAGAAGAGATTGTCAAGATTGTGGGAGAGAAGGAAGGTGTTTCACTTGTAGCTTTCTTGCTTGCACAATGGGGGAATACACACAAAGGTGGAGGCTGAAAACAGTTTTCCTCTTCTTAGTTGTGTAAGCCAAAAGAACTCAAGTACATAGAAATAGAAGAACCCTATATATGGGTCTCAAACCAAACTCAACTAACTAAGGTGGCATACTAATTGAGCCACGAACTAGAGTAGATAAGGATAGTTGTCATCTAGCTATTATTCATGGGCGGTGTACCAACCGCATTTGCAACTGACAAGTCGGTGACATAAATGCACAATGGTCACCCTGGCATATCACAAGTGGAGCTCGATATCTCAACACTCCCCCTCGAGCTCAATCCCAATTTGTGCACACCAAGCAGGTCTCTGAACTTGCGCAGCTTCTCTGTGCCCAATGCCTTCGTAAATATGTCAGCTACCTAATCCTCTGTGCTGACATAAACTAGATCAATAAGACCTAGTAAAACCCTCTCCCGCACATAGTGATAATGCACCTCAATGTGCTTTATTCTAGCATGATAGACTGGGTTATTTGCCAAGTGTATACTACTCATGTTGTCACAATAAATGACAATTGGCCCATCTGTAGGCTGATGCATATCATAAAGTAGCTTATGCAACCGAGCTACCTCACATGCAGCCATTGTTGTGCCCTTGTACTCAGCCTCTGTGCTCGACAGGGCAACTGTAGGCTGTTTCTTGCTGCGCCAAGTGACTGCAACACTCCCAAAAGAGAACACATATCCACTGGTAGATTGTCTATCAGAAATACTACTAGCCCAATCAGCATCAGTGTATCCATGCAACTATATCTGAACCCCAGTCTCATAAAGTAGTCCATACTGCAATGTGGACTTCACATACCTGAGTATGCATCTAGCCGCATCCAAATGCGGTTTCCTTGGAGCCTGCATAAACTCACTTACCAATCCAACATCATAACTCAAACCTGGCCTGGTAATAGTCATATAAATCAAACTTCCTACTATGCGTATGTACATAGTAGGGTCTTCCAGAAGCTCACATGCATCTGCGCTCAGCTTCACATTCTGCTCCAAAGGAACTGAAATAGGCTTACAGCTTGTCATCCCATATTTTGACAGCATGTCCAATCCATACTGCCTCTGCAAGAGCCGTATCCCACTTGGTGATCTAATCACCTCAATGCCCAAGAAATAACGCAGCTCTCCCAAATCCTTCATCTCAAAATTCTGCTTCAATAGCATTTTCACGTGAAGGATATCTTTATCACTGTCACCTGTCATAATCAAATCATCAACATAAATGACAAGTAGCAGAATATCTTTCTCTGTTTTTCTCACATAAAGTGAGAAATCTGCCTTGGAAATCTGAAAGCCAATAGTAACAAGATACTATCCTATCTTGTCAGACCATGCTCTAGGTGCTTGCTTCAAGCCATACAAGGCTTTCTTCAACCTGCAAACAAACTCAGGATGAACAGCATGCATATAACCTGGTGGCTACTCTATATATACCTCTTCTTGCAAATCACCATGCAAGAAGGCACTCTTTACATCCATCTGATGTAAAGACCATTCCTTTGATGCGGCCATAGCAATGATTGCTCTTACGGTTGCCATCCTTGCAACCAGACTGAATGTTTCTTCATAATCAATGCCATATGTTTGTGCATACGCCTTGACTACTAATATTGCCTTGTATTTGTTCACAGAACCATCTGCATTGTGCTTCACCTTATAAACCCACTCCTTCCACTTTGAAAATGCACAACAAGGCAATTTGCGACTAAGTTCATAGGGCGAGTAAGATTTACATTCATAACTTTGGAGATGCAAACGATCCAATTGCATGATATGCACCAATCCTTATCTATCTTCAAAGAGATAATTTATCAAATGTAATGATAAGCATAAATTGCATTCTCCCTATGGAATTAAGCATGTTCAAAGCATTTCTTATATGTGGGATTAAATTCGAAAAACCTGGGCTTGTGGATCTGCAGTGATGTCCACGTGTAAGTTCGGGGAGGAGCCTCCCACGGGTGCACCTTGCGTCTTCTTGGGAGCTATCGTTGATGACTTGAACTCTGCGATCTCTTACTCGATCTCCGAGTTTCCTCCGCTTTGGCACGACGGCCTCCAAGACCGCCTGCTTTCTCCCTTGCGCACGAATTGGGGCTTCATGAACCCGGTTTTAAAACCGGGGAGGCCATGTAGGAACAAGGCTTAAGGCCCTTATCCTTTAGAAGCTTCCAAGAAGCTTCTAAAGAGCTAGTGACTGTCCAGGACTACGTGGGAGAATGGTCAATGATTGGGGAAAGGAGAACTCGACGATGAAGGGGAAGATTGACTCGATGGTGGCAACTGTGAGCTAAGGCGGCAGCAGAGCTGCAACGGCGGCAACGGGCGGCAGGTCTGGGCGTGGCGGGGCAGTCCTCACGGGGGCTTCTTCCCAACACGACAGCCTCTCCTCTTTCCTCCCTTCCCCCAAGGCTAAGGGGGGGGTTCTTATAGCTTTAGGGGGGGAAATGGTGGCCACCACATGGTTGGTGCATGCCTCCCCCCCCACATACACCTCACTCCACCTCTCTTACTTCATGCAGTTTGAATGGCTTCGAAGATAGCTCTCCAGAAGTGTGATGTGAAGAGAGAATCACGATCACTAATAATTATTTTGGGCAACCCATGCAGTTTGAATATCTCCTTGATGAACAACCTTGCAATGTCTGAGGCTTTATAGTTTGTCTTAATAGGAATAAGGTGTGCAATCTTAGTGAGCATATCAACCACAACCATAATGGAGTTGTATCCTCCCTGGACCTGGGGTAGGCCAACAACAAATTCCATACCGATGAATTCCCATTTCATTTGGGAAATGTCAAGTGGTTGCAGCTTTCCTGGCATTTTGACATGTTCGGCCTTAATATGTTGACAAGACAAACACTCAGTGATATATTTGAGAACGAAACCTTTAATCCTCTCCCAATAGGAGCTTTTTCTGACTGCATTGAGGGTCTTGGCATAGCCAGGATGTCCTGAAAAAGGGGAATCATGAGCTTCCCAAAGTATCTTTTTCTTGAGTGACTGGCTTGCCGGTATACATAATCTCGTCCTATAGTAGATAAGTTCACTATTGATAGAGAATTCTTGATACTTAGCATGTAACTTTTGGTCCTGATCCTTGATAGGGACCTCCCTTAGCATCTTCTCATAGGTTGGATCATGGCAAGCTTCTTCTCTAGCTAGCTCAAGTATTGGGTTGGTTGGCATGGATACCTTGGTGGCTAGAGATCTAGCTGTTGATGGATCTTGCAAGATTAGAGAATTAAGAAATGCCTTGTGACTAAGTGCATCGGCAACTACATTCTCCTTTCCAGGCCAGTATTTGATTTCAAAATCATACTCCTCCAGCACCTCAATCCACCGACGTTGCCTCATGTTGAGCTCATTATGGGTAAAGATCCACTTGAGACTTTTATGATCTGTCAACTTGTTACCTAGCAAGTAGTGTCTCCAAAGCTTGAGAGCATGGATGACAGCTAACAGCTCTCGATCATGGGTAGCGTAATTCTTCTCATGGCTCTTCAGTTTCCTTGAAGAGTATGCTACAGGATGACCTTCTTGCATAAGCACACATCCTAAGGCAAGTGTGCTAGCATCAATTACTACTTCGAACTCCTAACTAAGATTCGGAAGTTTTAGGATAGGTGTTGATACCAAACTTTGCTTTAATCTATCAAAGCTAGATTGTTTGGCAGGTGACCATGCAATCGATGTTTGCTTCTTCAGTAGATCAGTGAGAGGCATTGCAATCAAAGCATAGTTTTTTATAAAGACCCTATACCATCCTGTCAATCCAAGAAACTTGCATATTTCTTTGACAGTTGTTGGTATTGGCCATTCTAGAACATCTCTGACTTTCGCGAGATCCACTAAGATTCCTTTCACTGATACAATGAATCCTAGATATTCAATCTGACATTTGAAGAATGCACACTTCTTCATCTTGGCATAAAGCTTGGGTGCCCTCATTGTCTCAAGGACAATCCAAAGCTGGGGTTCATGATCTTCTTCCTGTTTGGAGTAGACTAAGGCATCATCGAAGAAGACAAGTACGAAGTCATCAAGATATGGCCTAAAGATATCCTGCATTAACCTATTGAAGGTGGCAGGTGCATTCGTCAACCGGAATGACATGACCAGGAACTCAAAGTGTCCATACCTTGTGTTGAATGCAGTCTTTGGGATATCTTCTTCCTTGATCCTTATCTGATATTATCCAGACCTGAGATCAATCTTGAAGACGGTCAAGGAGTTCATCTATTCTTGGAATAGGATACTTGTTCTTAATGGTTGACTAATTCAACCCTCTGTAATCAATACACAGCCGAAGCGTTCCATCCTTCTTCTTCTGGAACAGCACTGGAGCTCCCTATGGTGAACTCCTAGGATGGATGTAGCCCTGATCTAACCATTGCTTGAGTTGTTCCTTCAGCTCAATTGCTTCCGGGACGGACATTCTATAATGCCTCTTTGCAATTGGCGCAGCTCCCGGCACTAGCTTGATCTCATGATCAACTTCCCTTTGAGGCAGAAGTTCTGTCAGCTCTTCAGGAAATACATCTGTGTACTCCTTTAGCCAGGAAGGTTCTTCACTAGATTCCTGATTCTGATCTAGCTTGTTAAGCTTAATCAAGTAGACAGGTAGCCCCTTTCTAACTCCCTTTATAATCCGAGATGCTTTTGCCAATTGAATTTTTGGCTTTCCAGCCTCTCCTTGAGTTGTGACCAATTCCCCTTCAGATTTTCGAAAGGAAACTTGACCCTTTCCACAATGAACGTGGACGTCATTAGGTTTAAGCCAATCCATTCTGAGCAAACACTCATGGATACCTAGGTTCATGACCCTGAATCTGACCGAAGTCGACTTTCCTCCCAGAAATAATTCCACCTTAGCAATTTGCTTGGTACAAGTGACCTCACGACCATTTTCTAATTCCACAAGCAAGGTAGGTGCTTCTATTGTGGCTATTCCTAATCTTCTTGCATAAGCTGGTGAGATAAAGGAATGCGTACTGCCACAATCAATCAAGGTTTTGAAGCCTTTACCTTGATAATCCGATGGTGTCTCAATCACCAAAAACTGGTGATTTGGGTCTTTCTTGTGAAGGGCGGCATGGACCGTTGCCCTCTCAAAGTTTGCTTCCATGGTCAGGTTTTCTTCATCGCACAACTCCCTATTGGCAACACAGGTAGTTTTTCCTCTGCCCCGGCGGCTCCTTGGACATGGGCGGTTACTTGGAATGGTCGTTGACGTTGTCCTCCGCCAAGTTTGGGACATTGCCTTTTGAAATGATTGGGCTCATTGCAATGGAAGCAACGGAGATTGCGGCCATTACCTTGGGTAGGAACAAAGTTATTGACATTGTTGGTCCTTGATTTCTTCCTTTGTCCCCGGTTTTGACCTTGAACTCTCTTTGCTTAGGACCTATATACTCCTCTGATCATTATAAGACCAAGCCTTGATATTTCTTGGCCTGGTCTGCACCTCCTAAATTATGGGCGCAGCTCCAATGAGTGCGTCCTGAACGTCTGTTGGGTGCATTGATTGGAGGCAGGTATTTACAGGTGGGTTTAATGTGGCACAAAATTTCGACACCTGTTCTGTCATATCCATTTGTGGCACATATTTCAGAAGAGAGACGAACTTTGAGTAGTATGCGTTAAGAGTCAGACCCAGTTGTTTCAGCTTATAGAACTCATTCATCTTCTGCATGCGATACGCAGGTGGCAAGTATCTTCCTTGCACAACTTTTTTTAGCTTTTTCTAGGTAATGGATCCTTCCAAGATCCCTTGGTCTCTGCACCATTGCTTCCACCAAAGTCTGGCTTCACTGGTGAGCTTCAGCTTGGATAGTCCTTCCTTTGCTGTCAAATTCTGGCGGCTTGATCTACTTGAGAAGAAACTTCTTCTCCTGAATCACGACCGTACTTGGTGTAGGGGTCGGGACTAGGAATCTGTATCTCGGGTTGTGCCTGAGCATTGAGATTCTTAACGTTAACAACTGGCTAAACGTTTCTTACATTACATTTCATGCCTAGCTCAGCTTTCAGCCAAGAAACCTAATCACTTAAATTTTTATCAATACTCATAGACAAGACAATCATTGATTAAAAAAAGTCTTATTTTATTAATATGGGTGTAGCCCTTTCGGAGTACAATATTTCTTGGGATGGTAGAGCAAGCTGATACATTAATTTGGGGAGAATAAGGTTGTGTTATATTTAGCTACAGGAACTTGGTAATAGTATGGATTTGGGTCATGGATCTTCAGGAATCGATAAGTCATTAGAAGATTAGGGTATCCTTTTCTTTGGTACCCATTCTTCTCGTAGCATCCCAACACCTTGATCCTGTCGGCGGGGATTATGCTAGTCACTTCCTCGTACACATATGTGTTCAGCTTGACCTTCCGACCTTCGACATGTAAAGTTGCATTTACGTGAGCCTCAACAAAGATGAATAGCTTCACGATCTTTAGGTCCTCCAACCACTTGATTATTTTTAGGTTGGTTCGAAGGTACGCAAATCGGTGGGCACCTATGTAATAGATTGTTGAATCACCCGTCCATCTCTGTTCCACGTACAGAGGCGATGGATTGTAAATGTGGTCTAGAATGTTCATCATATCCATCCTTCGTCGATAATCTGAAGCCCGCATCACAGTCAGAAACATGACCTAGAATATCATGAATATGTTTCATGCTTCATAAATCTGCAAGACAGCATCGATAAGTAAGGAAATGTTCATAACAACAACATTTGCTTTACTTCATCTTATTAAGTTTTCTTACAAAGACAGATCCTTCGTTGGTTCGCTCTGATACCAACTGTAATGTGTCCACCTCTTCGCTTGCAAGACATGTCTTAGTAGCCCATCGGGAAGAGAGTATAGAAAGCTCGGCCCGGCACTCCCATGGAATGTTACGGGGATTGCAATCTAGGACTTCCCAAGTCTGCCACGTAGCGGAAGTATTCTGGTCATTCCCACTTAGGACCGATCTGAATCAGGGTTTCCCTAATGGTCAAGTTTCTAGAAAGTATCTAGCGTCGAACCTACTTTATGCAAAAACGTCAGGGTCGAAGCGGATTCATGCTGCACTTGGCTCAAGGAGAATGGGAAACGAGAGGGATGCAAAGCTCGACCTCTCTGCCCATAGGGCATAGTCCCATTCGGTTCCCCTAAAACAACATAAATCAGGATTCTAGTAACCTAAATTCTACATCAATGCTCCTTGCTATTCATTTCCTTCGAGAGAAGTTCCCTACTGTCCATTTCGTTTGAGAAAAGTTCCCGGCCAACCAGGACCACCCATTCCTAGGACAGACCCATGACCACATCCACCGCACTTTCCTCAGGGTTGTTTTAGTTGTCTAATTACCTACCACATTTAGTTGGACACACATAAAATAGCTTCCTTAATTAGCCAATTAGACATTGGTTCCTTCACGTAATCTTAGCACTAACATAGAAAAGCAGTGTCAAACAAGTTCCTTTACAATAATTGATCTTATTTATCTTTGGAAAATATCATATAATCCAGCTCATAGGCTAATCCATAATCCGCCTAAAGGCTATCCATAATCTTCTCGAAGGCTATCCATAATCTGCCTGAAGGCTATCCAACAATCCATAGGGATTACTAATCCAAGATTCCGCCCGTAGACTAGTATGCGGGCTTCGAGATCCAATCCCGAGTCACGTTGGCCTCTTGTGCAGGGCCCGAAAGACAAGGGATTTATGACCAAAGCCCCCCCTGGCACCCAAGCGTCCTCCTGCTCCAAGTAGTGCCTAACGGAGAGACCTCTCGCAAAGGGTTCAGTCCATATTCCCGGCACGGCTAACAACCCACTTGGTTAGGGTGAGGCAGACAGTCGGGGGTAACTGATGCTGCCTCTCCCTTTAGGCCTTCAACCTGAAGCATTAGTTATCTTTCCATCTTTAGTTCCTTGAGCAAACAATGCAAATAGTGCTCCTAAACTGTTATAAGCACAATCAATCTAGTGGTCGATTATTTGGCCAACTGCTAAGGAGTGAATCCTTCTACCCGAAAGCATCTAGCATTAGATCCGGGATCAATTGCAACTTGGCAAGATCCCCAAGGGATTGTTTGTTCACCTTTTTGTCCTTGGATTAGGGCCATACCCTGTTAACCCAACTTAACCAACACCTTAGGTTTCATAAATTAATAGTAAATCCTCGTGACCATGTCGCTCTAACTTGATTAATCCTTTGCTTACCAAGCAAATACATAACTTCCCTTAACTTGGAAAATTACCCCAAGAAACGTGATGTAACAGGATGACTACTCATCCTCTTGCAAGTTATACTGGTGCTAGAACCTGCCAACCTCGTTACAAGGGGTGGCAAATCTCTCTTGTGATTAAACCACAAAGCCCTAGAGATGCTAACCTTATTCTAAAGGTGTAAATAGATGCTAGATACCACATTTCGTGCAAGTATACGATTTGTTACATCTATGTACTATAAGGTATGCAATAACCCTTTACTTTTCTTACTAAAGTCACGACAAATGATAACTTGCATGAAACCTACTAGGGTTTACATCAAAGAATCATACCTACAACCCTTTTGTCTAAGCTTTAGAATTTCATGCTTTGATAAGCCATGCAATCTTTTCCAAATGCAACTCGATGAAATGAAATTTACGAATATGTAACATGCGACCCTTAGATACAACATTGTAAATGAATTTCATGCAAAACTAACGCTAGTGTTGACTTAATACATTTCCAAGCATCTTTTGCATGCAACTTGCAATGTCCATTGTTTCATTTTCATGCCGTGCAACAGACGTTAATAATTCTTTCCATGCGAGGCATAACAAGAAAATTATTGACTAAATGCAAGATACTCTTTTCCTTCATGGCAAATGCACTTAACAATTTCCTCTTTAACCCTAGGCAATATGCGTTTTAGAATTCCACTTTGAGAATGCACGACAAGGCAATTTGCGACTAAGTTCATAGGGTAACTAAGATTTACATTCATAACTTTGGAGATGCAAATAATTCAATTGCATGATATGTGCCAATCCTTATCTATCATTCAAAGAGATAATTTATCAAATGTAATGATAAGCGTAAATTGCATTCTCCCTATGGAATTAAGCATGTTCAAAGAATTTCTTATACGTGGGATTAAATTCAAAAACCTGAGCTTGTGGATCCGCGGTGATGTCCACGTGTAAGTTCGGGGAGGAACCTCCCGCGGGTGCACCTTGCGCCTTCTTGGGAACCATCGTTGATGACTTGAACTCCGTGATCTCTAACTCAATCTCCGAGTTTCCTCTGCTTTGGCAGGACGGCCCCCAAGGCCGCCTGCTTTCTCCCTTGCGCAAGAATTGGGGCTTTATGAACCCGGTTTTAAAATCGGGGAGGCCACGTAGGAATAAGGCTTAAGGCCCTTAACCTTTAGAAGCTTCCAAGAAGCTTCTAAAGAGCTTTTGACTATCTAGGACCACGTGGGAGAATGGTCAATGATTGGGGAAATGAGAATTCGATGACGAAGGGGAAGATTCACTCGATGGTGGCAACCGTGAGCTAAGGAGGCAATGGGCTGCAGGTCTGAGCGTGGCGGGGCGGTCCTCACGGCGGCTTCTTCCCAGCACGGTAGCCTCTCCTCTTTCCTCCCTTCCCCCAAGGCTAAGGGGGGGTTCTTTTAGCTTTAGGGGAGGAGATGGTGGCCACCATGTGGCTGGTGCATGCCTCCCCCCTCATACACCTCACTCCACCTCTCTTACTTCATCTCACACTCCCTCTCCTCCAACCATGCATCGGCTGGGGGAAAGGGATAATAATAAGAAAATTTTCCTAATTTTTAACCACTATCCATTTTTCCCCTTCCAAAAGGGTATTTCCCCGCGACTTTGCGGTCCTAAACCCTGGCCTCAATTTCACAATGCAGATTGGGATTTTTATCGTGCGCATGGGTTAACCGCTTAGCCACTGTCATTAGTCGACACGGGGAATGACTTTGCATAGCTTATAAGTGGGTGTGCGGTGATCAAGTCCTATAATATTTTTGGGCGAAAATATTACAATTATGGTTAGTCCCTCGACCACGAAAGGACCCTCTGCCATAGCTACCATGGCCTCTTTCATTGTGTAGAACACTGCATCTCTACCATTTGAGTTGCTCAATCCAATAGCTAATCCAAGATTGACCTCTTCATGAACAAGTAATGACACAAACTCATTGAAATTAGGCATCCCCTATCACTTTGATATAGATGTATCAAATGACTTATACTAAGGTCCAAGACCATTCAAAGTAACTAGAACCAAGACCATTCAAAGTAACTAGAACCAAGACCTCATCCTCTACTTCAGCTCCAATAGAAGCTAATTGATCAACAATGGTCTTGATCTCTATGACATAGTCATGTATTGACCATCCTTTTCTACTCATAGTGTTAAACTTTAGTTTCAGCTAATTTTTTTGTACACTAGTAGTAATGCCATAGTAATGCATCAAGATGTCTCATGCATCCTTTGGTGACTTGGAATTCATGATATGCATGAGCATTGCATTTGAAATACACAGTGAGAGCTAGTGCAAGACTTTGCGAGCATGTTTGAGCCAAGCACGATGTCCTTTCTATTGTTCAATAGTGGGATTTGTTTATGGAAGCTTTGGTTTGGCCTCATCAGTTGTGATAAGATCCTAGTAGCCTTTCCCAATCAAGAAGTATTCATGTGAAATTTCTATATTGCATGGTTATTATTATCCAACTTATCACCAAAAATTTGAGTGATATTGTCTGACCCCCTTGCATTTGCAATATCTATAACCGATAGTATTCACTATGATATCCAAGTTGATTGTGCTATCAATGCCTGACTCCCTACACACACCAATATTTCTTTTCACTAATGAAATGCTTACATAGCATTCAAAGAATACATGTGCATTTATTCACTCTACATCTAGGTCATTTAAACTCAATTTAGTCATGCAACATACATCAGTAGCTTAGTTAGGGTCATAAAAATCCCAACTAATTTACATAGGCATACATTTGCCAAACAAGAGATTTTTAGTCCTAGAGTAAACTGCAATAATGACTCTGCAAAAGCAAGGTATTTTAGCTCAATGGCATGTCAAAACATTTGATAACCTTGCCCACAACATTTGGGAGCAATAACATTTTCATATAAGCATCAGTGACTACATATACTTTAGGCAAACATGAAGACAAACCTTGCAACAAACACTAACTATTCAAGGCCATTTTATACTAGCAATAGGTTACGTCAAAACTAAGCAAGCAATACTCATGTCATCCCATAGACTATCTCACACTGATGTAGCATCATTGGAGCATGAATAAGTATCATTAAAGGATTTAGTAATCTCTAGACATGGGAGTACAAGCTATTTCAAATTGACCACATCATACAATTTGTTGTTCATAGTTCTTGTCGACTTCCAAACTTAACCTAGAGTGAATATATTGCCAAAGTCAATGCCAAATAACTCCTCAATATTATAGTGAGCTACTCATTTCAAGTGGGCTATTGTACTTGTCTTCATTGCCCAAGAAAATAGGTGCACTTTCCGTGCAGTCATGCAAACCTTGATGCAAGTTTATTGCTAGTAACTATTGATACGCTACTAATTATTATTGCTATATTCAAGACTTAATAGTGCTAGAGATACTCTAGAAGATGAGCAATATAATTTCCACTCAATAGCCGAAAATTAAGGTATCAATAATTGCTCCATTTCTATCCACACAGACAATTTGGAACCAGGTGTAGCCTTGTAGCTTCATGTTGTTAGAGGGGTGTTAGTCAAAAGGGCATATCCAACAAGAATCAAAGAGAGAAGAAGTAGAGAATAGGATATAGAAGAGAAGAAAAAGAATAGATAAGGGATTCAAATCTGCCAAATCCTTTACACAATATAAAGACAAAGCTCAATGATTCAAAGCACTATGTATTGATAGAACTTGAGAAGATAAAAAAATCCTTGTTTGGGACTACTCGGAAGTAATGTCCAAGCATTAGATCTCCTAGAGCTCCTTGGTAGACTAAAAATACGCAGAAAAAACTAGCTTCTTCTCTGCTACTCAAACAACAAATCTGATGGTTCTGTTGGCTCAGAAAAGGGGGGGTAAAATTGCACGACACTTGATCAGAATTCTCCTAGATTGCTCTTTCTTCTTCTTCCCATGAGAGTGATGTTTGATGCCTAAAAATTATGATTATGCACCACTACGCAAATTTGGAAGCCCCCCTTTTTATAGGATCTCCCAAACTATTTGAAAATCAATGTGCTTTTTACATGTCACCCTATTCTAGAAGTTTTCTACACCTTTTTAGGGTATTTACAATAAATAATATCCAAAATATCAAAAATATGCTAAAATTATTCCAAATTCCCATATTTTTGAACCATCCATACTATTGACACTGACACTAATGACTAATATGATATTGACTCTCTAGATCAATAAGAAACCTAGATGATGATACACTATAGGGTTTTTCACACTATGTTCATGTAGTAGTGGCATGACATCCCCCCCTTTTGAACCTACACATCCTCTAGTATGTGATATCAATGCACCACCCAAATCAAACACCCATAGCACCAACTTGTCACTCATCATGCACATAAGTAGGCATCCCTTAAATTGGATAATTGATCAAAATACTGAGCATCTAAACAACTCTTGAGCCACAGCTAGTACTCCCTCTAGGGTCATAAGGCCTTGGGTGCGCATCATATATTAGAGGTTGTGTAATGTCCATATACATGCTCAAAATAGACCCATCAACAAATACATCGCAACATGCCTACTCTTTCAAAATCGAGTGCATGGAAATATGCTTATATTGACAATTGTGTACTACATCAAATATAAAATGAGCTTCACTTGCATTCGACACATGCTAGCCATCACTCAAAATAGTGAAGCAGTTCATATCTTGAAGCATATTTAAATTGCCTATCAAGGCCTCTAACAAAGCACCTGAAACATTTTCCAACCTGTGGAGCATCAAATATAAGATCCTCTATCTACATAGCCTCTAGCTCATGAACTATCTCAAAAATGATAACTATATCCTGTAAATCATGCACATCTAGCAAGTCATCAATCTCCCTTTGATTCCTTGCATCAAGTACAACATGAGATTCATAAACCTCTTCAAACACATTAAGAAAATCTACATATGCAATGCCTGACTCTTCCACTACAAGATCTTCCAAGGCATCCGTGGTTGTCTCAATATCAGACTATAGCTTTTATCCTAACTATTTTTTCTTCTTTTTTTCCTCTTGCTTGCTATTTTGTCTCTACTCCTATCCAATCACTTCCATAACTTGCTTGTGAGGTGGCTAATTTATAGATGTAGGCTGAGCCACACTTCTTCTTGTCACTCTCTTAGATATTCCTACATTATATTCATCTCTCTTCTATTTCTCTTCCACAAGTACATCTGTGTTTTGCACTTTTTCTAAATATGGATACATTGAATATGCATCTACTATTGATTCCCAACTAATTATGTCACAAATGTCTGCCTTGTATGAGACATTTCACTATTAGTAACTTTCCTCTTTTTAGCTACATAAAGCGCATGTGTCCATATTGCAGCCTTTGGACCTGGCCAAGCATTCTATCCAATTGTAGACCAAAAGTAGAAGCATATACATCCACATAAGCATTTTGAGCAACCAAGTCTTCCAACAACTTTCATAGCTCCCTTTCCAAAATTCAAAGCAAGAAGCGATCCCTTTCTTGTGCATGGATCTTTCTCATCAAATTTGTGATCTTTCATAGCTCCCTTTCCAAAATTCAAAGCAAGAAGCGATCCCTTTCTTGTGCATGGATCTTTCTTGTGCTAACCCTACTTCAGTTGAAGATCACAAATTTGATGAGAAAGGAAAATAAAAAAGGGGATGGGTAGTAGCCTCCCCTAAACCAGGGAAAAGATGTATGTGGTATGATAGTTTGCAACATGAAAGGAAGGATTGTGCTACTTATCAAGAGACATTGGTACGACAACTCATCTTTTGGAAAGATGGCAAGATCCATGCACAAGAAAGGGATCGCTTCTTGCTTTGAATTTTGGAAAGGGAGCTATGAAAGTTGTTGGAAGACTTGGTTGCTCAAAATGCTTATGTGGATGTATATGCTTCTACTTTTGGTCTACAATTGGATAGAATGCTTGGCCAGGTCCAAAGGCTGCAATATGGACACATGCGCTTTATGTAGCTAAAAAGAGGAAAGTTACTAATAGTGAAATGTCTCATACAAGGCAGACATTTGTGACATAATTCAAAGTGTAGCCATAGGGTTAGCCATAGAAGTAGGTGGCTAACTAGATACATCAACTATTTTGCTAGTAACATTGGGCAAGCTAGATACATGCAATCTTTCTCTTCTTCTATGCTTTTTCACAAGTGCAGTAACAACATCCTTAGCATGCCTCCACTTTGTTTTAAGCCCTATCTCTGTAGTCTGAACCTCTAATAAATCATCAAGTTTCTCTTGAAGCTTAGGATTTTTTGCTTGTAGAAACAATTAAATTTTTGGACTTGCAAGAGCCTATTGTTTAGCAAGATCTAACTGCTCAAACTGACTTTCAAATTCTCTTAATAACTCTGTAGAGCCACAAGAACCTTATTGGGTTTTAAAACCCACACCTAGAAAGTCTTGTGGGTAATGAAACTAGTGTCTTCAATGTAAAATTCTTCTCGGAGTGTCTTTTTGAAAGCTACCCGGTTAGCATCCTGCATGTACAATTTAGTAACTCAGACTTTCAATTCATGTATAGTGACCCGTACAAAATACTAGCTCCAAATAAGTTGAGCCACCCCAAAGATCTCCATCTTTTGAGCATAGGTATGCAAATATAAAAATACATTTCTACCATTAAACAACTTTATCTCACACTCTAGTGCCTGTAGAGCATTGATCACAATAGTTTCTATTTGAGTAGAAGCATGTATCACCTGTTGTTTTTGTTGTTTTTGTACCTACATAAGCATATTCATATTCTGCACTAACTGTTGCAAAACATCGCTAGAAATTGTGCTTGAAGCTACTCCCATCCTGTATTTCCTTTCGACGAACTTTCACATTAGGTTCACTAATGTTGGAGGGGTTTTAGTCGAAAAGTTGTATCCACCAGGGATCATAGAGAGAAGGAAGCAGAGAATAGGAGATAGAAGAGAAGAAAAAGAATAGGCAAGGGATTCAAAACTGCCAAAGCCTTTACACAATATAAAGACAAAGCTCAATGATTGAAAGCATTATGTATTGATAGAACCTGAGAAGAAAAACAAAATCCTTGTCTGGGACTACTCGGAAGCAATCTCGAAGCATTAGATCTCCTAGAGCTCCCTAGTAGACCACAAATGCAAACCAAACACTAGTTTCTTCTCTACTTTTGAGATGGCAAATCTAATGGTTTTGTTGGCTCCAAAAGGGGGGTAAAACCCCAAGACACTTGATTTGAATTCTCCCAGATGTCTCTTTCTTCTTCTTTCAATTTGTAGTGCTATTTGCTACCTAAAAATTGTAATCATGCGCTGGGCAAATTCAAAATACCCTCTTTTCAAACTGCCTAAAAAGCAACGTGTTTTTTGCATGTCACCCTATTTTAGAAGTTCTCTACACCTTTTTAGGATATTTACAAGAAATAATATCTAAAATATAAAAAATAGGCTAAAATTATCCAAAAATCCCGTATTTTTGAACCGTCCATACCATGGACATTAACACTATTGTGGCTAATATGGCATTGACTCTCTAGATAAATCAGAAACCCAGATGATGATGCACTCTAGGGTTTTTCACATTATGTCCGCAGCGTAGTGGCACAAGAATGTTGAGTAGCAGACTTGATTCTTGGTCACAAAACCCACCTCCCAAAGCTTCACTACAAGCCAATGAATCCCCCTTGAATTCCTCAATAGGCCATGAGTAGGAACAACATCAAGTTCATAGCGTCCATTCTTCTATAGGGATCTTTCTCACAATTTATCAAATAAAAAACTAGACTTTACACTTAAGCTCCTCTAGATAGCTACTCTAATACTATGTTAAGAGTTAAGGGAGACAAAGAGGCAAATGGATGGAGCAAGAGGTGAGAGCAATGTGATCTATATATCCCTTCATTCTCACATTATTGTTCATCTACAACTACTCACACACAAGTCTACAATACTCAAAGAAGAGATAGGCCTAACTGACCATCCTAGCTAACCATGGTTGAGTAATTGACTCACCTTATAGCTAGACTACAATTGTAGTGAGGAGTTGATGGAGCTTGATTCTTAATAAAGTTAGTTTTAAAGAAATTGGGACATAATTAATCTGTTTCTTTCTTCTTTATCTAGAAAGAGTACAAGTGTAAGGTTCTTTGTTCTCTTCATTGTTTTCTAAGAACTCTTCAAGCATATCACTGGCGTATGTATTCATCGTCTCAACCTTGGAAACACATGCATACTTTGTGTGTTGAAGCTCACAAGGTAGGGTATCTCTCTCTGTAATTTCTTCCTACCAATTATTTCTCTCCCTCTTTCTTTGTCTCTTAATATAATGCATTAATCTTTCTCTCTCTATCTCCTTGTTTCTCTCCTCCTTCCACATGCATATTTCCTCTCTATCTTCCAATCACTCCCTTTCTTACCTCTACACACAATATGGGGACCTTTATCATTTTTTTGCTCACCTCTCTCTCTCTCTCTCTCTCTCTCTCTCATATCCCATGGTCACACACCCAATATCTCTCATATCAATAATAGTTAATATTTATTAACAATAATTATCTCTTTGTGTGATTTTACACAGGTTTACAAGCAACCAAACAATAAAGGCTTCAAAGTTCAAGCACAACTATACTACTATTTTTTTAAGATACATAAATCAAATCAATAGGTTTCCTTTTTATCTATAGTGGAAACATTGATGATAAAGTTTAGAATATTCAATGTATAGCATGCACCTAATTTAGTTTGCATGATTTCTTGGTCTTTGGGTTAAAATTCCAACCATAGCAGGAACTTGTGGGACAAGGGAAAATAAAAAATCTAGAAACTTGAACCTTTGTGAGAACTTGTGGAAGAGGAAAAACCAAAAGGCTAATGTTAGTAAAATGAGAAAATGATATCCTAGAGTTATACATCATGCTAAGGAGGGAAATTTGAATTTCAAAATCTCAAAATTTTAGGATAATAAAAATTCTAGGCTTGGAAATGAAAATCTTAAAATTTTAATGGTGAGAGATTAGGGTCATGTAGCCAACTTGATCCTAATCTTTCTTTGTCTGTGTGGCAAGCTCAATCCAAAGAAAAACTTGGAATTATCTTGCTCAAAGACAAAGTTGGGACTATCTTGCTCTCAATGCCATGCTTGAGTGTATGGCCAAGCTGTATTGTAATGAGAGAGTAGAATTATATTGGTATTCTCTAAGTGATCATTCACCTTGTTGGTAGGCTTGAGTGCAAGGCTAAGCTCTCTCTCCAACTTAGTTGTTACTACACCTTGCAATAGAGTGTGAACTATCTTAAAGCTAGTGCTAGCATGAGCACAAGGCCAAGCTCTAGGCCACAAAGGTCTCCAAGTTAAATTAGGAACTATCTTTCCCTTAGGACCTTAATGGGAGAGTGAAACTATTTTCGTGTTCTCAGTGCCAAGCATGGTCTCAAGGCCTTGACAAGAGAGTAAAACTATATTGGTATTCTCTAAACTATCTTGCCCTCTCACTACAAGGCTTGAACACAAGGCCAAGTTGTTCACTCAAAGAGGTCTCCAAGATAGAGTTGGAACCTCCCAAGGAGATAACATTTAGAGTTGGAACTATCTTGCTTCCAAGGAGATATCCAACATAGAGTACATTTTGAGTTGGAACTATCTTCCCCTTAGGCCTTAATGAGAGAGTAGAACTATATTGGTATTCTGTAAACTATCTTGCCCTCAATGCAATGCTTGAGCATAGAGCCAAGCTATTCATCCAACCAGGTCTACATGCATCTAGTTTAGTTTTCAAGATTTCTCAATCACTGTGTTAAAAATTTGAACCATAACGGGAACTTGTGGAAGAGGGAAAACAAAAAATATTGAAATTCAAATCATGGTGAGAACCTATGGAGAAAAGGAAAACCAAAAGGCTAATCTTAACAAAAAAAGAAAATTCCATCCTAGAGTTATACCTCATGCTAAGGAGAAAATTTTGAATTTGAAAATCTCAAATTTTAAGGATAATATAATTTCTAAGCTAGGAAATCAAAATCTTAAAATTTAATGGTCAAAGATCAAGGTCATGTAGCCCAACTTGATCCCAAACTTTCTTTGAGTCTTAGCTTGGCCATGTGGTCAAGCTCACTCCAAAGACAAACTTGATCCCAAACTTTATTTGAGTCTCAAGATAGAGTTGTAACAAATTTCTTGCACTTAGGGCCAAGCATGAATGCACGGTGAACATCTACAACCAAAGAGATCTCCAAGAAAGTGTTTTGGAGATCTCTTTGATTGTAGATCTTTTCCTCTAAGCCTTGATGAGAGAGTATAACTATGGGAGAGTAGAAATATATTGGTATTCTCTAAGAAATAATTGACCTTGGTGGTAGGCTTGAGAGTAGGTCCAAGCTCTCTTTCCAACATAATGCATACTAACACCTTGAGATGGGTGTGAACTATCTTGCACCTAGTGCTAGGCTTGAGTGTAGACCATAGAGGTCTCCAAGATAAACTAGGAACTATCTTTCCCTTAGGGCCCTAATGAGATAGTGAACTATTTTGGTGTTCTCACTACCAAGCTTGTTGTCAAGGCCTTGACGAGAGAGCAGAACTATGTTGGTATTCCCTAAACTATCTTGCCCTCTGTTGTTGCAAGGCTTGAGTATAAGGCCATGTTGTGCATTCATCAAAACTCTTCCAGATAGAGTTGGAAGTATCTTGCTCTAGAGGAGATATCCAGGACAGAGTATTTTTAGAGTTGGAACTATCTTTCCCTTAGGCCCTGACAAGAGAGTAGAACTGTATTGGTATTCATTAAACTGCCGTTGCCTTAGTGCAAGGCTTAAGTCCGAGCCAAGCTATGCATACAACCATGTTTTTATGCACCTATCTTAGTTTGCATGATTTTCTCCAAAATTTTGCATGATTCTAAATTTTTAGGGCTAAGCTATGCATTCAACAAGGTTTGCATGCACCTACTATATTGGTATTCTCTAAATTTTCTTGCCTTCAATGCCAATCTTGCACTCAAGGCCCTGATGAGAGAGTTTATATTATCTAAACTATCTTGCCCTTGGTGCAAGCCTTGAGTGTAAGGTCAAACTCTGCATTCAAAGAGATCTCCAAGAGAGAGTTGGAGATTCCATTCTTTGAGTCTTGGCTTGACCATGTGGTCAAGCTCGCTCCAAAGATAGACTTAAATCTATCTTGCTCAAAGACAAACTTGGAACTATCTTTCTCTCAAAGAAAAAGTTTGAACTATCTTGCTCAAAGACAAAGCTATGCCACGCTAACGAGAGAGTAGAAATATATTGGTATTCTCTAAACTATCTTTCCTTCAATGCAAGGTTGTGCATCCAAAAGAGGTCTCAAGGCTAGGCTGTAAAGAGATTTGAAGATAGAGTTGGAAAAATTGTCTTGCACTTTGGGCTAGGCTTGATGCATAGGCAAGATCCACAACCAAAGAGATCTCCAAGAAAGTGTTTTGGAGATCTCTTTGCTTGTAGAATCTTGCCCTCTGGGCCTTGATGAGAGAGTATAATTATGAGAGAGAAGAACTATATTGGTGTTCTCTAAGAAATCACTGACCTTGGTAGTAGGTTTGAGCACAGGGCCAAGCTCTCTCTCCAACATAGTGCATACTAATAGCTTGAGATGGGTGTGAACTATCTTGCACCTAGTGCTAGACTTGAGCATAGGGCCAAGATCTAGGCCATAGAGGTCTCACATTGTTAGGATAACTAAATCTCTACGCTATCAAAATATTAAAGTTTGATGGTTAGATATTAGGGTCATGTAGCCAAACTTGATCCCTATATTTCTTCAAGTCTGGGCTTGGTTGCATGGTCAAGCTCACTCAAAAGAAAAATTTGGAGCTATCTTGCTAAAAGACAAGGTTGAAAGTATATTTCCCCTAGGACCATAGAGGTCTCCAAGATAAACTAGGAACTATTAGTCTAGTAGGGCCTTAATGAGACAATTAACTATTTTGGTATTCTTAGTGCGAAGCTTGCTCCTTAGGCCTTGAAGAGAGGGTAGAACTATATTGGTATTCTCTAAACTATTTTGCCCTTGGTGCAATGCTTGAGTGCAAGGCCAAGCTCTTCATTTAAAGAGCTCTTCTAGATAGGCTTGGAAGTATCTTACTCCCAAGGATATATCCAACAAAGAGAACATTTAGAGTTGAAACTATCTTGCCCTTAGGCCTTAATAAGAGAGTGGAATTGTATTGGTATTCTCTAAACTATCTTGCTCTCAATGTAAGGCTTGATCATAGGGCCAATCTATGCATCCAACCAAGTATGCATGCACATGGCTTCGTTTGCATGGTTTTCTCCAAAATTATTGCCTTCCAAATTTTGCATGATTTTAAATTTGTAGGGCTAAGCTATGAACCCAACCAAGTTTGCATGCACCTACTATATTGGTATTCCCTAAAATATCTTGCCTTCAATGCTAGGCATGCCACTGAAGGCCCTAAGATGAGAGGTTTGGTATTCTAACGTAGAGCCAAGCTATGCATTTAAAGAGATCTCCAAGATAGAGTTGGAACTATCTTGCTCCTAAGGAGATATCCAATTCTCTAAACTATCTTGCCCTTAGTGCAAGGCTTGAGTAGAGAGCCAAGCTATGCATCTAACCAAGTTTTCATACACTTGGCTTAGTTTGCATGATTTCCTCCAAAAAATTTCATCATTTCAAATTAACACAATATTAGTCAGTTTGGGAATCTCTCCCAAGTCCCATTTTTTGAATACTAAAACGGTGGCACCTGGATAACATGCCCATAAGTTTCTCAAAACCATACGATCTGACCTATCATTGGAAAGTGCTTGAAAAATGGAATCTATTGAGCTATAGAGCACTCGATTTGGAGCTATAGTGTTCAAGTTATGACAAATCCAAATATTTGACCACATGTCCCAAACTTATGGGAAATTCCCATATTCCCCAATATGGTGTTAATTTTTAGGGTATTTAAATTTTTGTGCTAAAAATAAAAATCTTAAAATTTAATGATCAAAGTATTGGAAAATAGGGAGAGACAGAGAGTGGAGCAGAACCATGAGCCTCCAGTTCATCTTCATTATCTTCTCATTATTCATTCACTTAGTCACACAGTGAAAGAGAGAGTTACACTAGGTTTGACTAACCATCATCTAACTATGGTTAGGTCAAGTCTACCAACTTATTCAATGACACACACATGTACAACTGTATCCAACTAATGTTGGTAAGTCACACAAGCATAAAGAGAGACGAGGTGGAGCTTGATTTCTAGCTTGATTTCCAACACTCCTTCTCAAGCTCAAACCATCTACAATAATCCAAGTAGCCACCTAAAATATATAAATTTTCTTTACCAACTGATTTGGTGAAGATATCTTGTATGTGGTCTTCAATCTTCACATGCATCAAAGTCAATCTGCTTTACTAGTACCATTTCTCTAATGAAAGGGTAGTGAACTTCAATGTGTTTAGATCTTGTATGGTAGCTGAGATTGCTTGCAAGTATCACACTACCAAGATTATTACAATGCAGCTTCACTTTGATGTCCAAGTGTATCCCCAAGTCATTCAGTAACTTCAACAATCAAACAGCTTCAAATGCCCCTAAGTCCCCACCTCGGTACTCAGCTTTTATACTAGACAATGCAACTGTAGGCTTTCTTTTACTTTGCCAACTGATCATATTGCTACCCAATCCAAATGCATAGCCACTGCTTGACCTTCTTTCATAGGCACAACCAACCCAATCAACGTTTATATACCGTGTCAAGTCAAGGGGTTTTCCATATGCATAAAATAGCCCATAATCTGTAGCACCCTTTACATATCTCATGATCCTCGTGATTGCATCCAAATGTGGCTTGCAAGGCTTCTACATGAACTGACTGATTAGTCCCATAGAATAACTCAAGTCAAGTCGAGTAATAGTTACTAGATCAAGCTACCGACCATCTGTCTATACATAGTTACATTCTCAATTTTTGTCCTAACATCAATCTACAGCTTGAAATTTTGGTCTAGGGGTGTATCCATAGCCTTGCATTCAACCGTACCATACTTTTGTAACATGTCATAAGCATATTGCTTCTGTACCAGCCATATTCCTTGAGGCATAGACACTACCTCAATTCTTAGAAAATATTTTAGCTCACCAAGATATTTGACTTTGAATTTAGCCTACAACAATAATTTAGTTTCAGCAATCTGGTTCTCATCATCTCCAATGATGATTAATTCATCTATATAAATAACCAGAAAAACATAGCCATGATCTGTCTTCTTAACAAATAAACTGTAATCTATATCATCCAACTTAAATCCATGGTGATATAAATAGTTGCTAATTTGAGCATTCCATGCTCTAGGGCCCTGTTTTAGCCCATATAATGCCTTTTTTCAGTTTGCATACATGTGTAGGACAATTCAGATGCACATATCCTTTAGGCTGCTCCATATAAACTTCTTCCTACAAATCACCATTTAGAAGGGCATTTTTCACATCCATTTGCCATAACTTCCTACCTTTAGATGCTGCCAATGCAATGATTGTTCTAACAGTTGCCATTTTATTCATAAGGCTGAAAGTCTCCTCATAGTCAAGGCCATACTGCAATGCATATCCCTTTTCAACCAGCCTAGCCTTGTAGTGCTCCAATGACCTATCTGACTTGCATTTAAACTTGTACACCCATTTGCAGCCAATGGGGACTTTTCCTTCAGGCAGGTGAACCAATTGTCATGTTTCATTTTCAGCCAAAGCCGAATACTCTTCATCCATAGCAGCACACCAGTTCTCATCTACAACTGCCTCATCAAACTTAGTGGGTTCTTTGAAACCTATCACCTTAGTTATAAAATTATAATGATGGGCTGAATATCCAATGTATGTGTACCTATCAACTGGTCTTCTAACCCTCTCAGATCTCCTCAACTGTGGCTCACTCTGAGCTTGCCTCTCATGAGGCAGTACATACCAATTCTACCTTGCACCAGGCATCATAATAGAAGGAATCCCCAACTCACTATCCAAGCTATCACTATTGGACAACTCATAACCTACAATAAGTGGATCTATTACATCCTCGAACGTCTTTTATTTTCCCTTATCAAATCTCCCCCTCACTGACATGTCCGTGTCAGTGGACGTAGGAGTGCGATTCCACAATCGTCCTGACAAGGGCTTACTATAGATGACACATAACTTGTTGGACCACTCATATATGTACTTATTACAGTGATATTTCTAGCATTACTAGTGTTGGTTGATCCATCTGTAGCAACTACAATAGGATTCCCATACCGTGAAGCAAGCTTGTAAAAAAAAACATCTCTACTTATCAATGTCTCATGAGTAGATGACACATAGCATTTATAAGCTTTCATGTCCTGTGCATAACCCAAAAACACACTCTTGATAGCTTTGGGATCTAATTTCTTCCTCTTTTCATCAGGAATATGCATGTACACAATGCAACCAAATACCTTTAAGTGCCTAATGTTGGGCTTATGACCATACAACTTCTCATAAGGTGTTACATCATGAATCCCTATTATAGAGGTTCTATTCAGCACATATATAGCAGTCACCATTGCTTTTAGACCAGTAAGCATTAGGCAAACACTTTTCATTCATTATAGCTCTAGATGACTCCATCAATACCCTATTTTTTCTCTTTACTACAGTGTTTTGTTGCGGTGTATAACTACAAGTAAGCTGTCTTCTGATCCCATACTTTGCAAGATATCTATCAAACTCCCATGAGACATGTTCTCCACCTCCATCTAACCTAAGACAAGAAATATAACAACCCAACTCATTTTTAGCATGCTTCTTGAAATCTCTCAATGCATCAAACACTTGATCTTTATGTTTCAATATGTATAGCCAAGTGTACCTACTAAAATTATCAATGAAAGATACATAGGAACGAGCACCACCAAATGAAGCATTATGCGACGGAA
Organism: Lygodium microphyllum; assembly: GCF_053477565.2. Classification (NCBI taxonomy): domain Eukaryota; kingdom Viridiplantae; phylum Streptophyta; class Polypodiopsida; order Schizaeales; family Lygodiaceae; genus Lygodium; species Lygodium microphyllum. The sequence continues at coordinate 49,511,674 of NC_141158.1, read as the reverse complement.
CCCAAACATGAGAGTGCACTAATTGCAAAGGTCTTAAACTATTCTTGACATTCTTCATAAAGGAAAAGCTTGCCTACTTTCCAAATTGACATGCATGACATACATGGTCAAAGTCATTATACTTCAATTTGGGCAATCCAAGTACCACTTCCTTCTACTACATAGATTTCATCTTTTGAAAATTAATATGGCCAATCCTCTTATGCCAAATCTCAACATCCCATATAGCACCCTCATCATGTGCAAACATGGCTGCCTTAAGTTCTGGAATCGATGCATCCAATGTAAACATCCTACCATCCCATCTGCCTCTAGCAATTAATTTACAGCCATTACTGTTGAGATATTTGCAATCACACCTACTTCAGTCCCTTTGTGAGGAGCAGTGAGGGCTCATGATTAGAATCCCATATGCACAGTAGGAGAAAGTACCATCACTCATGATTAGAATCCCATATGCACAGTAGGAGAAAGTACCACCACTCAAATCCTATAAAGCATTGTACTTGCACTCTTTTTCTAATGCAATGATAGTACTATTTTCTTTCCAGTAAAGTGTCATGTCACTGTCAATACACATGATTGTGTTTATGAGTCAAAGCCTCAATCTTGGAACCTAATTCACTTGTGTAACAATTTGTCCTAGTCAAGGTCAATGTCTTCATGAGTTTCTTTTTCCTCTTTCAACCTCCATAGCTTCTGCATCTGCCATGCTCTAGATCTCGCATATTTCACATGGTATCTGAGCCCAACTAAGCATGTCTTAGCTCGTTCTAGTAGCTCTTCACCTCTGGTCCATCTCTACTCAGCTCAGTCTCAACCTATGAACTCACTTTCCATCTCCACCTTCAAGCTTGCCTTCATGGCTGCCATAGCCAGTATCACCCTGTCAGTTTGAAGCTTTCATATCTCTCTCCACAAGCCAAATCTCTCTAAACTTCCTTCTAGAGAAGTGTTTTTCTACTTCCAGAGCTCCTCCTTGGTACCTCAATCATTGAGATTGGGAAACTATAACTTCAGCATTTCCTCTTTTCAGAGTCATTGCCATAACTGTGTTTGTGGACAGCACTACCTACCTCTATTGGAGCAGCCATATCTCATCAATCAGGCCATATCTCTTCGAGATTTCTTCTCGACAGTTGTTCTTCAGGTCAAGGCACAACTTTTTGGCTCAAAAATCAAGGAGATTGATGCACACCATGCCTGTCATTTGCATTTTCCCAAATCTGGGTGCAGTTTTGACAGCGACCACTTTGAAGGCTAAGATCTCTCAACTCAGGAAAAACGAGTACAAATCCTCCTAGGAGAAATAGACCCATTAGTGAGGGTCCTCCATCTCAAAGGTTTTGAGCATATTCGACATGTGGATCTCATTTACCAGTCACTAGTCCCTATTTTGACAGGACAGTCATAGCCAAACTTCACCAAGCTCAAAAATCTCATCGTTTTCTCTCTTCTGCTGCTGGAACAACCCACTGCCACTCAAACCTGAAGGTCCTAGCATCAAATCAAGAAGGGGAAGATCTAGATCTGAAAGAACTTGAAGGATTTTTGCAGGTTTGAAAGACTTAGGGAAGAAACATAATGTTTATTGACACTCATGTTTAGTGATCTAAACACTTGTGTCTCTTAACACATCTCAACCAACTCTTCTGCTGCTTAAATTTAATAAGTCTGAAGTTGATTTGATGTTGGTCCTCTGGTCCATTACCACTGGAAAAGAAAAGAAGCCTCATGATGCGGATCTTGCTATCACTTGGCAAAAGAATGATGATAAGACTCATGACATTATCAAACCGGAGCTAGACAAAAACTATATCCACCATGTGGATAAATGTGAGACTTCAGAGGATACATGAAAGAGACTTGACACTTTGTTCAGTGCATAGTCTAAATCATCAAAGTATGGTCTCCTGATTGAGTTTTTCAAGCTTGAAATGAAGTCCAGCACATCACTTGCCACAGATCTAAACTACATGGAAGAACTTCTAACCCAACTTGCAGGAATTAACATTAAAATGGAAGAAGATGTTTGCATCGGTGTTCTACTTAAGAGTTTTCCTCTTGAATATAATAATGTATCAACAACTCTAATTAATATGCCAAACCTTGAACTTGTTGATATCCAAGCATCACTGTTAGAGGAGGAAAAGAAGCTAAAAACTAAGGAAGAACCAAGCACCTCTAGAGATGAACATGCATTATATGTTGGCAAGAAGTACAAAGGCAAGAAGGATCAACTCTTATGTGGCTTCTGCAAAAGGACCGCACACACCGAGAAGTTTTGCCACGCCAAAAAGAGGTCCCAAAAGGCCTATCTAGTTGCAGTCAAAGAAGAAGAAGAAAATGAAGTAAAGGAAGAAGAAGAAGAAGAAGACCACCAGGAGAAGGACAAAACTCATAAGTCATTCTATTCAGATAAACTTTTTTAGTTTTTTATTTCCTAGCCCTAATGCCTCAAACATAAACTTGTAAACTCCTCAGTTAGCCTTGTACTACAACCTCTGTACACTTTATGAGACCCCTCCTACAGCCTCTGGATGTCCATCATGTTTGTGGTACCAACACTTAGCGTTTTCTGCGATAGCCTCTAGTGTTTTGCGATGTTTATGGTGTGCCCACACTTTGCAAGTGTTGCTTTCACTAAAGCCTCTACACACTTTGTACTTTTGGTTGTCATTGAGGAGGGAGGGGTGTTGAGATATTTGCAAACCTACTTCAGTCCCTTTGTGAGGAGCAGTGATGAGGGCTCAGGACCAGAATCCCATATGCATAGTAGGAGAAAGTACCACCACTCAAATCCTATAAAGCATTGTACTTGCACTCTTTTTCTAATGCAATCATAGTACTCTTTTTGTTCTAGTAAAGTGTCATGTCACTGTCAATACACAAGATTGTGTTTATGAGTCCAAGTCTCAATCTTGGAACCTAATTCACTTATGTAACAATTTTTTCTGGTCAGGGTCAATGTCTTCATGAGTTTCTTTTTCCTCTTTCAACCTCCATAGCTTTTGCATCTGCCATGCTCTAGATCCCGCGTATTTCACAATTACTGTATTCTTCAATAAAGCATCCATCTTTGTTAAACCTCACCTGTAGGTTCTGTTTTGCCATCTATCCAGCTAACAAAAGATTCTTTGTGATTGATGGTACATACACTACATTGTGTAGGCTCTTGTTCTTACCATCAGGCATCATCAATGGAACAACTCCTGTGTGCTAAATATCATGTTGGGTGTCATCCCCAGTACACACATAACCATTGAACCTGCAACCAACTCATCGAACCACTCTCTATGGGGTGTCATATGGTTATAAGCCCCAGAGTCAATGTACCATCTCTCATCTCTCCTTTGCCTAGGTGCATTCTTGGACACATGCTACATGGCAAACAATCTATAACCCAAATTATCATGAGCACTACTAGATGATGCATAATTCCCATGTTGTCTTCATTTAGTTTTTGAGAGCGGAGTTTTGAGCTCGGGATGTGCCTAAAATTTGCCAAAAAATCCGAAAGTTAGGGGAAAAATATTTAACATCGAAGGTGGCGGCTCCAGCTAGGACGATTTTAAGCACCAAGTGAAATACGACTTTTAAAAGGCGCCCGAGCGACACTTGTTGATTTTTGATAATTTTTTAGACTGTTGTGTAGGTTGTCTGGAGTTGCTAGCCAATGCAGGATGTCAAGCCGGATGCCCAAAAATTTACATCACTCAAATCGGAGCCCGGACGGGGAAATGGAAACAAGATGGGCAAGATTTGAAAAGGTGGACTTATTTTGGGCCAAATGGGATGTGCTTTTTGGAGTCTTTGACCCCCCCCCCCCCCCCTCAAAATTTTAAGCATACAAGATGAAAAAATGTGGAGAGAGAAGATAAAGAAGGTGGAGATGGAGGCGCCAACATCACGCCGAAATTTGCGCCCTCTCTCATCATGGGGTGATGGCAGGTTACAAACACCCTATCCAACCGATGATACCCCTGATCTTCTCCCTCTTTGTTGGTGTTATCACCTATCTTCGCCTGTGAAATGGCTGTGGGAATGAGAAGAACCAAATCTAGTCTTTCTCTCTCCTCCCTCTCTCTCCCTTAAGGGGTTGTTCTTGTGTGCAAGAGGAAAATGAAGAATGGTGAAGGAAAGCTTGTCCGGATGAGACCAAATTGTTTCCGGATCAATGTAGACATGAAGATTGCTGACTTTAAAGATGATGGACATTGAATGTGGGCTGACCCGCAGTCCCGCACCAAAATCGAGATCCCGAGACACAAAGCCCAAGCGGTAATTCAAATTTTATGAAGAAAAAATGAGTTTTTATGCTATTTGGTTGATGAAACTTTGTTCCCATGGGCTGATTATGCATCATGATGTTGTTTTCTATGAGTTTTATCAGTTTATGCTCTGAAAATCAGAAAATCATAAGTGATATGGCTGAAATTAATGGTATAAAACCCGTAAAACACGCGTTTAAGGGGTAAAATGGGATTTTTTGCAAAATAAATGGAAAATATGAGATATAATGCCAACAAAACCTGAAATTTTGCTATCAAGTAACCTAAGGGCCATAGCCCACAATCAATCTTAGTTTTTAGTCATTTTTATTGAAGAAAATAGAGAAAAAATTCAAAAAAATGGCAAAAAATGAGTTTTAAATGGGAGAAAATTAGGAAACGATAAAAGGAAAATTCCAAAAAATTACATGTGTGTTTGCGCAATGTATAATGGAGGTAAAGCATGAGGTTGGCCTCGGTTTACCCTCGTTTCTATGTTTTCGTTCATGTTTATCATTGTCTTTGTAAGGAAATACACATAAAATGACTCTTTTACCTATCAACGAATGCAAAACATTAAACGGTAGGGTGGGAGGGGAGGTTGAGCGTCAAAGTATAATCTTAAATATGATTTATGTGTTGCATCATGCCTATAGGACATTGTTTTAAAATAAAGAGGAAGGCAGCATGATCACTACAACAAAAAGGCCTCATAGGCGCACATTTAGACGCGATTTTTGAATATAGAGAAATTCTTACGGGCGCGTCTATCCGCCCATCTATTTGCGCGTCTACCATTTCGCATCTATAATCGCATGTATCAACAAATTTACACGCACAAATAGACGCGCAATAGACACACATATACACGCGCATATAGACACGCTGGTAGACGCGCTTTTACAAGCACTGGTAGATGCGAACGGAAAACAAAAAATGTCATTTAAAAAAAAAGATATTGAATTTCTTTTTTAAATTTGAATTATGAAGCGCGTGTAGTGTGAATTATAGACGCGCGTATAAATGTGAATTATCTGTAATTTAGACGCGCGGATAGACGCGCAAAACAGAACTGGGAAAAAAAAACCAGAGAGCATAGCAACCACATGCTCTCTGGTTTTTTTTTCCCCCTCCCATACATCAGATTGTGCATTTGGGAAAAAGACAATGTATCTTACGGGCACGAGAACTGAAAATAAAAGTCCATGTATTCACAATATATCAAAAGCATTTACAAGGGAAGTTTAAGTGCTTGCGACCTAAAGCGTGGCCGCAAGCAGTAGGCTCAAAGAGATATCATACATATACAAGAAAAGAAGGCCTCATGAGGAGGTATGGTGCTCCTCTACGAATCTGAAGAGGAAATATCTTCGCTAGTACCACCATGGCTACTAGCGTCGCTATCCCCCTCCTCGCTATGCTCCACATCCGGGTTCGCCTACACACACAAAAGATCAGGGTTGCTTACATAGACAAGGTGGAGAAAAAGTTATAATTAGCTATTCTTTTAATAGGAAAGTAAGAAAAACATACCTCCTCTGGCTGTCGAATCCTCATGGCCCGGTTGTATTGGTCCTTAGTGATGAGACCCTCCTCATAGAAGTGAAGCCATGTCGCTGCGCGGTTATGGCCTCGATGGTAACCTACCTCTCTAGGAGTAGGTGTCCTACCAACGATGGTAGTCTGCAAAACATTTAGATATATATAAACAATTATGAGTCACAATATATTAGAATAAAATATATAAAAAATTGAAAGAAATATAAATTTTAAAAAAATAGAAATCAAAATATACTTACAAACTCTACCTCCCACGACTCTCTGCCGCTCGATCCGTAATGTGATGATCCCATGGTTTCCATTTGGATTCGTCGCGTCTCTGCGTGCTGGCGACTCTTCACTTTCTCTGCTACTTTCTTCTTGGCTTTCTTCCACTCTATATAGTGGCACATAGGTGGTTGGCTATAGGCTCCACGCCCCTCCTCCAACCTCCGTAGTGAGTCCCTGGCCCGTGTCATGAGGTGGGATCTTTTGTTGTGAAGCATATCCCTCACTTTTGTGCATCCCCAATTATCCGAGAATCGCTGACCCTCAGGATTTGGGTACCTCCTATGGACTACCCTCAACACCTCCTGCCACAAGCCACTTTTTTGATTTTTGAAGGCAATGAAACAATCTTTATACGTCGCATGCACGACGCTCCTCATGTATGCCATTACATCCCTTCCCTCATCATTATGAAAGATGACACCAGCATCTGTAACTCTATAGTACTGGCGTACAACCTCCTCTACGTGATCTACTGGTGAGGGTTATTGCTCTCCACCTCCTAGGCAACCCCCACACAAGCCTCATCCTCCCCCTCGACTCTCCCTCCTCCCTCTCTGTCGACTACCCTCTGCCTCTTTGGACGCACGAGCTTCTGGAGATGCATGTGCTTTTGCAGATGCTTGTGCTTTAGCCGATGCATGTGGAGCACGTGGAGTACCTGCATATGGAGTACCTACATATGGAGTACCTACATATGGAGTACCTGCATGTGGAGTTTGGGAAGTAGTGCCAGGCAAAGACGTCGGAGGTGTCCCAGACATGACACTAAACACCTCGTCCGCTGTGGGAGAGCGGCCAAGGTGTCTGGTCATCTCTCCCATGAAGTCTTCCCTTCTAGGAAAACCTCCAAAAAATGCATTGACCCCCCTGCCAAAGGAGGCCAATGTATCATTCATGCGATCCACATCCGGGTCATTGCTAGATGAACTAGGATACGACATCTGCAAAAATAACACATGAAAAAGACAAATTTATTTGCATACAAAAAATCATATATCACCTACATTTTCAAAGAGCTTTCTTTAGACATTGAGCATAACACTTAAGTGCTAATGCTTCTCTTAAACAAGAAAACTGATAAACATAAACATGGGATTGGTCACATTCATCATTGCAAAAATATATTGTTTACTATCAGAACTGGGAGACCTGGTGCGTGTATCCCCGCGTCTAAATTGCAAGTTAGATGCGCCCTCAGACGCACTCCAGAGTGAACCTTCTGTCCAGCGCGTCTATTTGCGCATCTAAGATGCAGCACAGACGCGCTGTCAGACGCACATTCCAGGTCAATGCGCGTGTATAATCGCGTGTAGACTACAGTTCAACCTTCTGTGCCGTGCGTGTATCATCGCGTGTACACTACAGAGCACATGTACCAGCACACGCATACTAAGACGCGCCTTCAGATGCTATGAGAGGAAACATTTTTTGCATCTATATCTGCATCTACACTGAAATGTAGACGCGCTATCAGACGCGCTCGGTCGGATGATTTTAGGCCGACGACCGCCATTGATGATTTACAAAATGCAATACATAATGGAATCACAAATCCTAAATACATAGACAAAGCAGAGGGAGGAAGAGAGAAACAAAGAGAGAGAGAGAGAGAGAGAGAGAGAGAGAGAGAGAGAGAGAGAGAGAGACTCACCTTGGGTGTTTGGTGTGGCGAGTGGTGGCGCTTCTTCCTTCTCCTTCTTCCTCTCCTTGGTAAGTTACCCTCCCTTGATGCTTGCTTTCTTGCTTGCTGCTTCTTCTTGTTCTCCTCTCTCTTGTTCTCTCTTTCTTCCTCTCCTTGGCTTTCCTTTTTCCCTTCTTGTGTGTTTGAAATGAAAGAAGAGGTGAGTCATGAGGAGGTGAGGCATGAAGAGACTAGGTGAGGCATGAAGAGACTGCGGCTAAACTCAAGCTTCAGAACCGCAAGAAACGCAGGAAAGGAAAGCGCAGTTTGAAAAGAAATGATTTAAGTATGGTTTGAATTTTGACGTGTGTGTTTATTTTTGCGTGTATATGCATGTCTATTGTTCAGGTAGACGCAAGTATAGATGCAAACATAGACGCAGAAATAGACGTGGAATGAGAGGGGGAGAGGGAGAGGAAGAGGGGGAGAGAAGAAAACATAATAGGGAAATGAGAGAGAGGGAGGGAGGGAGAAGAGATGAGAGAAGGAGAGGAAGAGAGCCAAAGGAAATGAGAGAGGAAGAGGAGAGAGAAAAAAAGAGAATGAGAGGAGAGAGAAAAAGAGATAAGATGTTAAACATAATAGGCAAATAGAGCAAGAGAGGGTATGGCCCCTGCACGATATCCACATCTATGCACGACATCAACCGCTACTAGCCCTTGCAGCATGAGGCCTCCTCTGTGCCCTACTGCAAAACACAAACCAGCTTGCTATACCGTCGCATCTCCTCGCCTTCGACGTCCACATCGATATCATCTGCAACCTCCAACAAAGAGAGCCCGGCATGGATCAAAAGCTGGTGATGATTCAAACAGTCCTGACAGTAGCTGTCTTACTGATGAGATTGCCATCAAGACGATTGTTGCATGCACGCAATCGCTTCCTTGCGGAAGTACTTTCATGAGTGGTTTCAAGTTATATCTAGCAGAACAAGCTCCTTACAAAGGTCAATCCAAATCGAAGGCTCTTCCTCAAGGCCTTTCAATTGAGTCTCTCATTGTCGACTACCTCAAGAAAGTATCACAATTTATCTTGCATTACCTGAGGGACAAGTATGGTGGGCAATTGATGATGAAGGATATTCAATGGTGTCTTTCCGCGCCAGCAATATGGGCAGAAGTTGCCAAGCAAAAGATGAGGAAATGTGCTCAAGAAGCTGGTATGGTCAAGGGAGTGTCAAGCAGAATATGCTCAGAGGATGCTAGCCCTCATCTATTAAGAGTAGTTCTGGAGCCAGAGGCTGCATCTTTGCATTGTCTCCCAAATGCTAGATTCCTATCCATCAGAGAAGGAGAAAAGTTTGTTGTGGTTGATGTGGGCGGAGCCACTATTGATTTGCTGGTGGGTGAGGATTTGCAAAAATCTGAGGCTGATGCTGCATCGTTAGATGCGACCTTATTGTGGCTTCAAAACTAATGAATGATCTGCATTTCAATAATTATCCTTGGACCTAATGCCAGTCCGGTTGTCCAGATTTCTTTAGCATATTTAGGGTAAAGGAGCCAATAAAGTGATACTTAACATTAATAAGGCAATAGCTCACTTGTGAAATGGTCTTGGTCCAAGTTACTTATATTGTTAGCCCATGCCAGTACCCAAAAAGTGTCACTTGATTGATTGCTGTCTTTTTACAGACTCCTCTACCCTGTAGTGTTCTAACTTTGCATTGTAAGCCTTGTGTATTACAACCTCCCTCCTTGTGTATTCCAACCTCCCATGCCAATGAGAGAGGGAGAGGAGAGAGAAAAAGGAATGAGAGAGAGGAGAGAGAAAAAGGAATGAGAGAGGGCAAGGAAGGGAGAGGAATGAGAGAGAGAGGAGAGAGAAAAAATAGAGAGGGAAGGAGAGGAATGAGAGGGAGAGGAGAGAGAAAAGGAAATGAGAGAGGGAGAGGAGAGAGAAAAAGGAATGAGAGAGAGAGGAGAGAGAAAAAGGAATGAGAGAGAGGAGAGAGAAAAAGAGAGAGGGAGGGAGAGAAATGAGAGGGAGAGAGGAGAGAAAAGGAAATGAGAGAGAGAGGAGAGAGAAAAAGAGAGAGCGAGGGAGAGGAATGAGAGGGAGAGTAGAGAGAGAAAAGGAAATGAGAGAGAGAGGAGAGAAAAAGAGAAATGAGAGAGAGAAGAAAACGAAATATTATGTGCTAGGTACTGAGTACTAGGTACTAAATACTAGTGTTCTATGATACTATATGCTAGGTCATAGAAAAAGAGAGAGATGGAAGGAGAGGATAACAATCTAATAAAAGAAAAGAATGATAACAAAAACAAATTGTTTGTTGTAACGTAGACAAGATGGAAAACGAAGAAGGTCCTATTGTTCAAGATCGCGAGGCGTATCTTAATCAGCATGTCCCATGTCCTTGCTCTCAATGCAAGTTGGCAATTAGACGAAAACACCAATTGTCTATAGAACATGTATGATGATTTGGTGAGTTTCAATCTGAGATCATTGATCAGGAGATTGTGGATTTTCAACAAACGGTAATTTGAAGTTAATATCAATCATGCATTGTACTCACAAGCTAATTGAATACCATATACAATAAGATTGGGTCTTGCTGGCAAATTTTCTATCTAGGGAGGTGATGTCTCGTCCCAAGGGGGAGTGCACCCTTTGTGGCCAATTAGAAGAGTACGTGGGCATGCAATGGATGGAGTGCAGGAGCCAATCCACCACTTGCAAGGCCAATCTATACAGTCAATGCCAGAGGAGACAGGAAACCTTCCAGACCTACCTACAATTTTGGAGCCTGAGATGGAGGCAATGATCGATGCATTGATTCCCATGGATGTCAAGACTTCTGATCCTCTTAGAGAGGAAGCATCCATACCATTATATGATGGGTGCCAAGTATCTCGGCTGAAGACACTGCTTGCACTCTTAAGTGTGCAAGCAAAATACGGCCTGAGGGAAGCATGGCTGAGGGTTGGTTAGTGCAATCATCCCTTATTTATATATCTGAATATCTTGCTGAAGTGGATCCCTCTCAACCACGACTATGGAAAGATGATGAAGACTTGAGGATGACCTCTATAGTACCTCAAGGAAAAGGAATGAGTAAAGTGCTAACAAAAGAAGAACTTCGTAAGTTAAATAGTTTTTGTGTGCTCAATAGTGATGTAATGAGAAAATGGGTGACACTATATAATGAAGCAAGGGCAAGAAGAAAAATCGAAAGACAAGAATTTCGCACTAGATATGGACGTAATGTCTCATTTCCAGATCATCTAAATGCGCTCCCACGTCATATTGACATAGATTGGTTACATGAGGAAATGGAGAGAATGGAAAAAGAGGAGGAAATTAATATATCTCAAGAAGAGTGGGAATACGCACGAGGTTGCTTATGAAAGGTGAGACATACTATCAATTAATTTGTTTCTATAAGTTTTATTTTATATAAATAATTGACATGTTTGATCTTTTATCTTTTACTACTAGTGCACATTATTCAATGCACTTTGGTGTGAGGGTAAACATCTTCGAACTCAACGTATAGATGAAAAGAGAAATACCCAAGATTGTGGTGTCCTTGCTCACTTCGAGGATGCCAATGGTACCATGGAAGGTTATTGTGGCTTGATCCAAGATATTCTGAAGCTTGACTTCAGACGATTCTTTATATATGTACTAGATGTGAAATGGTTTAAAGAAGTGGTAACAAATGGTGAGCATTGCACAATTAGACGTCATCCAAGTGGTTTTGTAATCGTTAACTCTACAAAATTTCACCAAAACAAGAATGACACATTAGTACTACCTCAACAATGTGAGCAGGTATATATACAAAGGCTAATTTTTTTATATGTATACATGTGATACATATACACAATATAATAAGTACTTAAGTTTTTTTCTTTTTTTTTTCAAATATAGGTTGTGTATCATCCAACGGTAAACAATAACCGATGGTGGTATGTCATCCCTATATCTAATCGTTCAAAACCAATATATGGTAATATTACCGACATGGAGATAGCAGATGACAATCCAACAATTAATGATGATGTGCATGATGACACCATAATGGATGATATGCGTGATATAGTACAAGATGAACCTCGCGAGGATGTTCAAGGAAACACAGAAGAAGACAATAATGTGATTGTCGATGATATTGATGAAGTTATTGAGCAATATAGCAACACATCTGATAGTGGGATAGACTTATTTGTTTCGTTACCTCTTGGTAACATAGACCTAGAAATAGATAGTTTAGCAAGGGCTGATCTCATTGAAGATGAGATGGATCATTCACTGTAACATACTTAATTTGCTTATTGATTCAATGTGTATTCCTAATTCTATGGTTTTTATCATGTGCACACGTGCATACTCAAGAATCAATAGTCAATTTTAAAGCTAAATTGAATTTTTCATAATAAAAAGGAAGTATCTTTTATCATCTTCAAGTACGTAGAGAAATTACGAGATACATATTGCAATGCTTGCTACTAATTGTAAGGTTTCTATCGCTTGCCGCTAATTACTTATATCAGGCTTGTCTACTGCAGGAACTGCCATTCATTAGAGAGCAATGAAAAAGTAATTATTAACTCTATTTTTTTAATTCAATGATTCAATGTGTATTCTTAATTCTATGGTTTTTATCATGCGCACATGTGCATGCTCAAGAATCAATTTCAGGTGGTTAAATAATTATTAACTTTGGTTTTTTAATTATGTGAATTGCTAATTTTAGGTGGTTAAATAATTGTGCATCTGCTGGCGTGTCTATATTAGCATCTATTTGCGTGGCTATATAGACATAAAATTTGCGTCTATTTACATGCATGTTTACATGCACTTATAGACGCTATGATAGACGCGCCCGACTTTGCGCATCTAACATGCGCGTCTATGCCTCTTTTCTGTTGTAGTGTGAGCGTAAGGCTCGGTGTCTGTTCTCTTTGCAATACATAAACGTTAGCATGGAGATCATGAAAAGATTGGTTTTGCATAATGCACAATGCTGATTTTCTTCTATTTGTGCACTAAACCATTCACATTATGCACGATGCATGGTTCATGGTATCAAAGGAAAAGCTCTTGGACTGCATAGCAATTGTTTTCTTAGGAATTCGACCCACGATTAAGAGTGAGAGTTTATCTCTTGCCATAGGATAGAAGGTCGATTTTCTAAGGGACTGTTAAGTGAGGAAACATGGTATATCTCCTGGAAATACGAGAAATATAAAAGAGAGGAGTTTGTGTTTGATTGTTTTATATGTTGAGCAGCGCATCAAAGGGCCAATCCCTGTGATGTAGGAGAGCTGCAGTGGGGCCGCGGTGTTTCTACCGAGAGGTTGCCTCCATATGTGTGTGATCGTGGCATTGCCAATGTGTATGGGTTCTCCCTCTAAGGAGCTTATGGAAAAGGAAACGTTGGACTATAAACTATAAACACATAGATTAAGCTTTAGGGCAGTTTGTCCTTTAGCATTAGATTGATGCTCCTAGTCCGCGAGGCCGTGAGTGTATTTGTGTGTAATGAGCATGAGGTCTGGCTAGTGCCATAGCCAGTGCCAGTCCATTTTAGGTGCCATCAGTGGTGCGTGTACAGGAGCTACCAACAAGTGGTGGTTCTTGAATCTAGGGTTGCTAGGGACCAAAAGAAAGTTGATTTATGTCCTCTGACAAGGACCGCCAAGAAGAAATACAAAAAGTAGAACGTGCTGAGAGGGCTAGACGGTGGTTAGAAATCGTAAGTCGTTATTCTCCTCAAAGGAGTAGCCCGACAGGCATAAGAGGCAGTGGTCTTAGTATCCCAATTGCTCCACATAGTCCTTTAGGTGCAAGAGGAAGCGTAAGTTCTTCCTTTCTTCCACCAAGTCAACCCACTTTAAGTGGGGGTGTGAGTTCATCAGTTCAAGCTCCTATTGTGAATCTGATTGTCGTCATGGCACAACCCATTGCAATTCCTACAAGGACGCCGGATTTGCCAGCTTTAGGAGTTCCTTTGCCCATTTTTAATGGGTTAGCTGAAGAGGATGCAGAGTTTCACATTTGTGAATTCCAAAGATTAATGTTCAATTATCGAATCCAAGATGAGGGACATCTTATGATGTTCTTTAACATGACGTTAAAAGAAAGGGCTGCGGTATGGTATCATAGCATAGAGTCTACAACCATAACCTCAATCAACCAATTTTATGCAGCTTTTCGAGGAGAATATGTCCCTGAAAGAGGTGGCCAATACTGGTTGCATGTCTTGAATGTAACACGCCAAGACCCCCATGAGAATGTGAAAGCCTATGCCAAGAAGCTTAAGGAAGTGTTTTGTAAGTTACAAAATTACATTCCTATTCCGTCGGCTGCTCAATTGCAATACTTCTTGCATGGATTGGATTTCAATATTTAGGTGCAATTGAGCAGTGTGGCTTTGGCTGATATAGACACCGCTATAACGCAGGAAAAGGGAGTAGAAGCACGATTACAAACGGCCTACTCCTCTCGAATAAATGTTAATGCGGGTTTAGTACCTGGAGGCAATCTACCATTGACAAATGGAAGTCAAGGGATGCCTATGACTAACCCTAATGGGAGAGGAAGCATGGTTCAAAATGTACCTTTGTTACCAGCCCCTCCTAGTGTGACTATGCCTATGGCAAGTCAGTTGGCTCCACCAAATGTTGGAGGCCAAGTTTCGAACCCTAATGTTGTTCTTGTGAGTCAACAACCAATGCCAAATCAAATTGTTAGGCCAATGGAACGACGGGTAGATGATCGAGGCTATGAGTCGAGTGCATCTAATGTCCTTGGTGAAGTTAAGGATATGATGAAGCATTATACCGACATGATTTCCGAACAATATCGGCAAATAGCTGTTGACGTCAATTTCTTGAAGAAGCAGTAGAATCTGATAGGGAGTTGATGCCCTGAAGAGGGTGGACCCTCAAGATTCAGCTGTAAGTGGTCTGGTGGACAACATTTCCCTAGAAACTGTCCAAATGTTAAATGTGATATTTGTGGAAAGTTGGGCCACTTAGCCACTACCTGTTGGCGTAAGATTAGTTCCCTCCAACAAGGGAGTAAATAGCCAGGTCTAGTTAATCATAGAGCGCAAGGTAATAACTTGCAACAAAATGATGTACCAAGACAAATACTACAAAGGGGAAAGATCACTATAGAAGAGTTGCCACAAGGCAATGGAGTCAGCCTTATCGAGGCTATAAGTGTCAATAATGCTGAGACCTATAACCTACAAGCCATGATAAGAGGCCAAAAGGCTAAAGAGGGGGATAAAGATAAGGAAAAATCGGTTGAGGGAAACCCTAAGAAAGGGGATAAGGGAACGCAAGTTATGAATCCTGGCGTGGAAGGGGGACCTCTATGGCCAGTTGACAAAAAAGTTGAAGAAGGATGAGGAAGTGCCAAGAAAGAAGGCAAGAGCTAAAAAAGAATCACCAAAACCGGTCCAGAGACCAAAAGAGAGATTGGTTTGGCGAGAAAAGAGAGCTTTGGCTACCTATCATGATTTTGATTTAGCAAGTTCTCTTTGCGAAGTCAAACCATATGTGAACCTTTTACAGTTGATCAAATTATCTCCAGGAGTATGCAAGGAATTCAAGAAGATCCTGCGTATTGGGTATATCGTAGAACCTTTGGGCATAGCATGAGTAGGGGAAGATTGGTTTGATCATGCTGAAAAGAATTGCCCTAGGTTTCCAGCATACGTGGATGGAATATTAGTGGAACATGCTATCATAGACATTGGGTTCTTCGTCAATATCATGAGTTCAGAGTTGATGGAGAGGCTGGGTCTAGGCATCCAAAAAGGCAGCTCCACCCTCCCTAGAATGGCTGATGATAGTTTGAGACAACCAGAAGGTTGCGTTACTAAGGTCCATGTTACAAGTGCAGAATGCTTCTTGGACTTTAGGGTAGTAAGATTTGCAGGACGTCCTAGCTATCGAGTCTTGCTAGGTAGGCCTTGGATCTTACGAACATACTGTCAAGTCGATATACCCCCCGGTTTAGTGATTCTAGGTAGAGGTGCTAACCGAGTAATAGTCGATGCTTACCTTGAGTCTCCTCAAAGTAAGAGAGCTCCTTAATCCTCTACGGAATTAGAGACAGCAAATGATCCATCTGGTAGTGAGACATCATCCAGTGACGAGTCTAAGTGATCATGGAAAAAGAGACTCCTGAAGTGTTGATCACTTTCTTGACATCTAGAATTTCCTTGGTCTGCTTCTGTAACAGCTTCAAAATCTCATCGTTAGAGAATAGTTGTCTAGCTGTAACAAAGGGCTCTCCTTTGTAGGGAAGAGACAAAGCTGCAAGATAGGATAAGAGACATGGATGTGATTGAGTTGGACCTTGGCACACCGAATGATTCGCGGCCAATTAAATTAGGTTCCATGCTCAGTTTAGTAGAAAGGGAGGGTTATGTGTCCTTGATTCAAGAATTCCCCGATATCTTTGCTTGGAGTTATGTTGAGCTGAGAGGCATTCCTCCCAGCCTGGCTGTTCATACTATTCTTGTAAAAGAAGGCAGTCATCCTGTGCATCAGAAAGTAAGTCGTATGCCTTTCGAATTGAGGGACTGACTGTTTGAGGAGTTACAAAAGCTAAGAAAAGCTGGTTTAATCTTCCCTATACAGCACATAGAATGGTGTTCACCAATTGTTATCAGGAAGAAGAATAACAACCAGATCCGACTCTGTGTAGATTTTAGAGAGCTGAATAAGCAGATGGTTAAGGATTACTACCCGTTGGCATTTATTGACCAGATTTTGGATCAATTAGCACGTAGGGAAATATATTCGTTTATGGATTGCTTTGCAGGATACAACCAGATGGCAATTGCAGAAGAGGACAAGTTGAAAATAACTTTTATTATTGTCTTTGGTACTTTTGCGTACCATGTGATGGCCTTTGGTTTGTGCAATGTACCTGGATCATGGCAACGGATAGCAGACAAAACCTTTGCTGACATTTCCCAAGATGAGTTGAAAGTATTTATCGATGACCTGGGGGCAGCCACTGTAAGGGAAAGGATGTTGATTATTTTAAGAAAGTGCTTTGAGCGCTGTAGACAATTTTGTATCGCTCTTAATCCACGGAAGTGTGTCTTTGGAGTGCCTTATGGGCTATTGCTAGGCCATGTAGTCAGATCAGTAGGAATCGCAACTGACCCTGAAAAGATCAAGGTCATAGTCGTTATGAGTCCACCACGCACTTCAAAAGAGGAACATAGCTTTCTGTCAATGATAGGGTACTATCGGAGGTTTATAAATGCCTTGGCAGAAAGAACGTTGCCATTAACGAATTTATTATCTTTTAGGTGTCTATTTGAATGGAGTGACCCTTGTAAGGTAGCTTTCGAGGATGTGAAACAGGAGCTAGTAAAAGCGCCAGTTTTAAAAGCACCTTAAAGAGGTGAGGTGTTCTATATATTTTCAGCAGCCACCATGCATAGTATAAGATGCTATTTAGCCCAAATCTGGGAGGAAAAGTGGTATCATCCGATAGCTTTTGCTAGTTGAAAATTGGGCATTTCAGAAATTAACTACACCTACATGGAGAAGTTGTGTCTTGCGATGGTCTTTGGGACTAAGAAATTCAGGCACTACATCCTCTATGAGAAGGTAGTTTTCTATACGAAGGCGGAAGGGCTCAAATTGCTTATGAACAAGTTGCAACCACCTGATCGTCTGGCAAAGTGGTTAATCACTTTGCAGGAGTTCGATTATGAGATTAAGAGTAAGCCACTGAGGTTGCAGGGTATTGTGGAATGCCTTGTGGATTTTGGGGAGCCAAAAGAGACTTTGGTTGAAGGAAGTGATATTGAAGAAATTTTTAAAATTAATACAGCTTCTATCCCATCTTGGTATGCTGCTATTATGCATTATCTATCAATAGGAGAGACGAGAGCTAGTCTATCAAAGTCAGAAAAGAGAAAAATCAAACAACCAGCTTTGAAGTTTTCCTTGATCGCAGGAACACTATATCGGTAGGGTGTTGATGATATCTAATGCCAATGTGTGATGCCTAATGTGATGCCTAATGAGATTCCTTTCATCTTGGAAGAGTGCCATGATTCTGCATGTGGAGGGCACTTCGCGGAACGGTTGATGATACAAAAAGCTTTAAGAGCTGGATATTGGTGGCCGTCCATCTTCCAAGATTCCTTTGAATATGTTAAGAGATGTGATACCTGTTAGAGACATGATAGCAGAGAGAATAGGAAATGTCCACTTACGCCTATCATGGCTATCCTTCCATTTGAGAAGTGGGGACTTTGTGGGTCCTATCACCCCGTCATCTATACCTAGAAGAGGTACATTATAGTAGCAACTGATTATTTTACAAAATGGTCAAAAGCGCGGATGATGAGGCAGGACAATGCAAAAGAGAGTGCAAGTTTCTTTTTAGAGAAAATTATCTGTTGTTTCAGTCTACCGAAGGAACTAGTGTCGGACCGTGGAAACCATTTTTTGAATAAGGTGATCAAAAGCTTGACTGAAGCTTGGCAAATCAAGCACAATAAAATGACCCCTTATAATCCGCAAGCAAACGGACAAGTCGAAAGTACTAATAAGCAGCTTGTGGGTATCTTGTCTAAGATAGTCTCTGAGAAGAAACGAGACTGGGACAAGAAGTTGTATGTGGCAGTATGGGCATATAATACAACGTTCAAGCGAGCTACCGGCCATACTCCGTTTAAATTAGTTTATGGGGAAGAGTGTGTGTTACCCCTCGAAATCAAGTTGCCAACCATATAGTTTGCAATTAATCACTCTTTGGGAGATGAGGATTCACTCTTTGAACGTTTCACGACCACAGCCCACTTGGATAAACTGAAATTGCAGAGCTTATTACACCAGGAGGTAGCTAAATGTCGGATGAAGCAGTTGCACGACCTTAGAGCAAAGAAGTATACCTTTAAAAAATGGCAATTAGTTCTATATTACGATGTGCGTAGGGAGTTGTTTCCAGGGAAGCTGGAACCTAGATGGGATGGCCCTACAAGATTGTCAGGATAGGGAAAAATAGGTCTACAGCTCTACTAGCTGATCTACAGGGAGTAGAGTTTTAAAATAAGGTTAATCTTAATAAGATCAAACCTTATTATTTTTAAGTATGCTAATATGGAGAAATGCATTGCAGGTCCATGTTGGGGATGATTTGAGATCTGCACGAGAGCTTAAAGCTGGTTGATGGGTCAGTTAATTCCTTATTTGAAGCACCCATATCTGGAGCAGAGATACCATCAGGGGAAACTTATCTGGTGGAGCAAAGGATACAAAGTGATTGAGCAAGAAGACGGAACCCTTGTGTGGGAGATCAAAGTCTTCTGCCATCACTGCTTACGACTATTGACAAGTATCCCTGTTGAGTTCAATGAAGAAGGTGGGATGGAGCCATCAGTTCACCCTCTAAATATTCTAAACTTTGATTATCATAATTACGAATAGAGGAGTTTGTGATGGCAGGCTGTGTAAACCCATTGTGGACGTACACATTATATTTTGACGGAGCGTCCAGGAGCCCTAATAAAAAAAGGAGTGTTGGAGTAGTAATGCGAGATCCCCGACGTAGAGTTACGATGAAGTTAGCTGCTTATCTCGGGGTAGGATTCACTAACAATATGGCAGAGTATAAAGCCTTGATTATGGGACTGCATATTGACAAGCAAGGTGGTATTCAGCGGTTGTTAGTAAAAGGGGATTCCCAGTTGATCCTGAATCAGCTAGATGGGACATACACAGTGTGGAATCCCATTCTTTGTATGTATCATCGAATTGCTATGACCCTACTTGAGGAGTTTGAGAGAGTGTCTCTTCAGCTGATTCCACATTACTGGAATCAGTTTTCGGATTCACTGGCAAATCTCGCTTATGAAAAAGACATTTTCTTCAACTATGGTCCTAGTTTGGATATCGTTATCAATGATGAAACAAGACCCGGTCGCTTATGAATCAGTTTGCGGATTCACTGGCAAATCTCGCTTATGAAGAAGACATTGTCTTTAACTATGGTCCTAGTTTGGATATCGTTATCAATGATGAAACAAGACCCGATCGCTTGTGGGGAATGTTATCAGAGCATGCTATATATGGCAGATGATGGTTGATCTGGGTGATGCAAAGAGTAGCCAAGACCAATCTACCATTATTATCCTAGACCCATAGGCTAATTAAACAACATGTTATGCGTACGCCTCTTGCTATATATGCAGGAGGGATGGGTCATAACCTTATGCATTTAATTTAGGGCTGTGAGCCCCATTTTTCCTCCTTGGAAAGGGGCATATTAGTGTATATCTATACTCTTTCGGGGAGCTAATTCTGTTTTATCTCGTTAGGCCAAGAGGGCCGATCAAGTTTTGTAGTGATGTGCTTTATTTCATTACGCCAAGAGGGCCAGTCGTCTGTTTAGTGCAGGTGCGGTTAATGGTTTCTTGTTTTAGTTCTGTACTAGACAGGTTCGGAAGAAGAGCTTGGAAAAAGCCTTTTTTTGAGTGGGAGCTTCTCGTGGCCCTATCCAGGTGATATTTCTCCTTTATGAGTACCGTGTTTTATGCTATATGTGTATGTGTGCTTGTAGGGGATTTTCTTTTCTTATTGGGGACCGGCGTCCAAGGCATGAAGTCCCAAGTTTAGGCTAGGTATGTCTGAGGGAGGTCTGAGTAGTCGTTGCCTCCTGTAAAGACATTGCCAGGCATCGAAAGACCTAGTTTTAGAAGGGAGTCCTAGTGTGACCCTGTTCTGCTAGCCTACTAGGCAGCCGTTCTGGGAGTTCTTGTTAGTTGTGAGGCAGTTAGAGAAGCTTGCTGGAAGAAAAAAATAATGATGATGATAAGAAACCCTGAATGTCTTAAAAGACAATAAATATATACAAAGGTGTGTAAAAAGGGGTTCTCACCCCCTATAAAAATAGAAAGAAAAAAAAAAGGAAAATTTATAAGCAGTTGATCATCGCCTTGCAAAGGCATGGTAGGTTCCTAGGGACGAGTCAGACCCGGGGCCGATGCCTTGTCTTCCTAGGGATGGCTTCTTGCTGGAAAAGAAGAAAGTCAGGAAGGTTGGAGCAAAAATAAAAGTGAGCGTCAGAAAAGGATTAAGTGTTGCCTTGCGAGGGCTTGGTAGGTTCTTGGGTACCGAGACAGGACCTGAGACCGATGCCCTGTTCTCCCTGGGTCGCTACGCTCAGCTCCCTCCTTTTTACATGCCCGAGTATGGAATAATAAAAACCTAAAAGAAGAAATGTGCTAAAAGAAAATACTTCTTGATCAGGCTATAGGAGTCCTCGCCTAGTAGGAGCTCCTGGTTGTGTTGTCCTTAGTTAGGTAGGCAGTTCAAACCACTACTTAGGGCGACCTCTTTGATAGTTCTTTTTAGTTTGGTTGTGTTGGAGCAGTTGGTTAGTGACTAGCTTCGGATCTTCTATCAGATTATGCTAGGTCTACTCCTTGTGGATGTCATGCCTTGGTTTTGTCAGGGGATAGGGTGAGCATTGTGCCACATTTTAGTATGTATCTATTTTGTATCAGCTTGATACTTCCTTTGGTTGTTTTGTGCAGATCTGTTGTGGGATTCGACGGGCTGAGTCACCCTATCCCGTGGTCGCCAATGAGAGCAAAGTTTTGAGCTTGGGATGTGCCTAAAATTTGCCAAAAAATGCGAAATTTAGGGAAAAAATATTTAAAATCGAAGGCGACTGCTCCAGCTAGGACGATTTTAAGCACCAAGTGAAATACGACTTTTAAAAGGCACCCGAGCGACACTTGTTGATTTTTGATAATTTTTCAAACTGCCGTGCGGGTTTTCAAGAATTGCAAGCCAATGCGTGATGTCAAGATGGATGCCCAGAAATTTACAGCACTCAAATCGGAGCCCAGACGGGGAAATGGCCAGAAGATGGGCAAGATTTGAAAAGGTGGACTTATTTTCGTCCAAATGGGATGTGCCTTTTGGAGTCTTTGACCCCCCTTCAAAATTTTAAGCATAAAGATGAAAAAAGTGGAGAGAGAAGATGAAGAAGGTGGAGATGGAGGCACCGACATCACGCCGAAATTTGCGCCCTCTCTCATCATGGGGGTGATGGGAGGTTACAAACACCCTATCCAACCGATAATACCCCTGATCTTCTCCCTCTTTGCTGGTCTTATCACCTATCTTCACCCGTGAAATGGTTGTGGGAATGAGAAGAACCAAATCTAGTCTTTCTCTCTCCTCCCTCTCTCTCCCTTAAGGGGCTGTTCTTGTGTGCGAGAGGAAAATGAAGAATGGTGAAGGAAAGCTTGTCTGAATGAGACTGGATTGCTTCCGGATCAATGTAGACATGAAGATTGCTGATTTTCAAGATACTAGACATTGAATGTGGGCTGACCCGCAGTCCCGCACCAAAACCGAGATCCCGAGACACAAAGCCCAAGCGGTAATTCAATTTTTATGAAGAAAAAATGAGTTTTTATGCTATTTGGTTGATGAAACTTTGTTCCCATGGGCTGATTATGCATCATGATGTTGTTTTCTATGAGTTTTATCAGTTTATGCTCTGAAAATCCGAAAATCATAAGTGATATGACTGAAATTAATGGTATAAAACCCGTAAACCACGCATTTAAGGGGTAAAATGGGATTTTTTGCAAAATAAATGGGAAATATGAGACATAATGCCAACAAAAGCTGAAATTTTGCTATCAAGGAACCTAAGGGCCACAGCCCACAATCAATCTTAATTTTTAGTCATTTTTTATTGAAGAAAATAGAGGAAAAATACCAAAAAATGGCGAAAAATGGGTTTTAAATGGGACAAAATTAGAAAACGATAAAAGGAAAATTCCAAAAAATTACATGTGTGTTTGTGCAATGTATAATGGAGGTAAAGCACGAGGTTGGCCTTGGTTTACCCTTGTTTCTATATTTTTGTTCATGTTTATCACTATCTTTGTAAGGAAATACACATAAAATGACTCTTTCACCTATCAACGAATGCAAAACATTAAACGGTAGAGTGAGAGGGGAGGTTGAGCGTCAAAGTATAATCTTAAATCTGATTTATGTGTTGCATCATGCCTATAGGACGTTTTTTTAAAATAAAGAGGAAGGCAGCATGAGCGTAAGGTTCGGTGTCTGTTCTCTTTGCAATACATAAACGTTAGCATGGAGATCATGAAAAGATTGGTTTCACAGCATACTCTTCAAGGAACTGAAGAGCCATGAGAAGAATTATGCTACCCATGATCTAGAACTGTTAGCTGTCATCCATGCTCTAAAGCTTTGGAGACACTACCTATTGGGTAACAAGTTTACTCTAGTGCTGGATCATAAAAGTCTCAAGTGGATCTTTACCCAGAACGAGCTCAACATGAGGCAACGTCAGTGGATTGAAGTGCTGTAGGAGTATGATTTTGAAATCAAATACGGACTTGGAAAGGAGAATGTAGTTGCCAATGCACTCAATTGCAAGGCATTCCTTAATTCTTTAATCTTACAAAATCCATCAACAGCTAGATCACTACCCACAAAGATATCCATACCAAACAACCCAATACTTGAGCTACCTAGAGAAGAAGCATGCCATGATCCAGCCTATCAAAAGATGCTAAGGGAGATCCCTATCAAGGATCAGGACCAAAACCTATAGGCTAAGTATCATGAATTCTCTATCAATAGTGGATTGTCTATTATAGAACGAGATTATGTATATCGGCAAGCCAGTGACTCAAGCAGAAGACACTATGGGAAGCTCATGATTCCCCTTTCTCAGGACATCCCGACTATGCCAAGACTCTCAATGCACTCAAGAAGAGCTACTTTTGGGATAGGCTTAAAGGTGACGTTCTCAAATATGTCACCGAGTGTTTGTCTTGTCAACATATATAAGGCCGAACATGTCAAAATTCTAGGAAATTTGCAACCACTTGACATTCCCCAAATGAAATGGGAATTCATCAATATGGACTTTGTTGTTGGCCTACCCCAAGTTCAGGGAGGATACAACTCCATCATGGTTGTGGTTGATATGCTTACTAAGGTTGCACAACTTATTCCAGTTAAGACAAATTATAAAGCCTCAGACATTGCAAGGTTTTTTATCAATGAGATATTCAAGCTACATGGGTCGCCCAGAAGAATCATTAGTGATCGTGATTCCCTCTTCACATCACACTTCTAGAGAGCTATCTTTGAAGCCATTGGGACTCAACTCTGTTTTAGGATAGCCTACCATCCCCAAACTGATGGCCAAACGGAGCGAGTCAATCAAGTCATCGAGGATATGCTAAGGGCACACTGCTGCCGTGAACCAAAAAGGTGGATTCAATACTTGCCACTGGTTGAGTTTGCCTACAATGCTTCTTACCAACAAAGCATTTAGATGACCCCTTTCCAAGCATTGTATGGGCATGACTGTCAAAGTCCCCTAAACTTCTCAGATCCAATCTTGAGGGTTGAAGCTTCAAGGCAGATGCTGGAAGAGATGGATGACCAAATGAAGTCAATTAGACAAGACATCCAAGCAGCCAAGGATAGACAGAAGGCATATGCGGATTTGAAGTGTCAAGATAGAACCTTCGAGGAAGGAGACATGGTCTTCATTCACGTACGGCCAAAGAAGAGTTCCCTATCCTTAGGAGATTGCAAGAAGCTAAGTCCAAGGTATTGTGGACCATACAAGATCCTCAAGTGCCTAAGACCCAATGCTTATAGACTGCAACTCCCTGAGAACCTAAAGGTTCATAATGTATTCCATATCAGCCTATTGAGGAAGTATGTATCTAATCCTAGTCATGTACTTGATGACCAACAAGTTGTAATGCCTAGCCAAGGAGTCCTTGAGCTACGGCCTGACAAGATCTTAGATGTTAGGGAGAGACAACTCAGATCCAGAATCTTGAGAGAATGCCTCATCTAGTGGAAAGATTATCCTGAGGAGGATGCCACTTGGATGGATGAAAGCACTCTCAACCAACAATACCCCTAGTTCTTCTCGAGATGAGGACATCTGGATTCCTCCAAGGGGGAGAGAATGTAGTATTTCCACTTAAAAATATTATTAAACCGACCTCCTGCACACCATGTAAAACTCATGCAAATGTTATCTTCAGTGCCGATAGTTAATCTATAACTTGCACACGAGAAATCAAGGCCTGCACATTGGCAAACTGAGTCGAGGGTTTAAAACCACTTAAACTGCAGGGAAACACCCTCTTGGGAGGAGGTTAAGTGGATAAGGTGCAATTTATTGCAAATTTTTCTTACTATTTATCCCTTTTCCCCCAAAATTGATGCACGGCTGGAGGAGAGGGAGTGTGGGGGGATGGGCTAGTAGTGGGCTGCATGAGGGGGGGGGAGAGAGCCATGCAAAGGGCCACGTGGGGGAGGTCCCCTCTCTCCCTTGGACTATATAAACCCCCTAGTGGGGAGGAAAGGGGGAGATTGAGAGGTTGGATGCTGCGCCATTGAAGAGGAGAGGGAGCCGACAACGACTGAGTATGTCGCCCCTTTGCAAATGCCGTTGCTGCTATTGCTAAGTTCGCCGCCTGTGGCTTGACAGTCGCCGCCATCCTCACGCCGTCATTCCTCTTCCACGATTGCCCTCCCTCTTTCCACGTGCTATTCTATACACCCTAAAAGCTTCTTAGAAGCTTCTTTAAGAAGCTTCTAAGGGGGCTTCCCTAAGCCCTCCTTCCCACTAGATTCCCCATAAGTCCATTCCTTACCCCCCCCCCCTCCCCCCCTTCCCCCCGTGTCTTTGAAGAGAAAAAGAGGAAGCTTATAAAGCTCCTTCCCACTAATCCCCCATAAGGCCGGCCCTATCTCGGGATTGAAAGTCTCCATTCCCGCAAGGCCGTTCACAAGAGCCCTTTCGCGAACCCCCACTTTTCTTGAAAAAGGCCCAAAGCTCCAAAGGCCTTTCATAAGCCAAATCCGGCAAGCCGGTACTTCTTTCAAGGGTCCGTACTTCAAAGGGAATCTCCGCATACGAGGGAGACGGGCAAAGATCTTAAGGGTGCATACCAAGGCAAGTAATTCGTAGACTGCGAAGGCATACCAAAAGCTGAAATCGCATCTACGATGGTCCCTAAAAGGTCACAAGGCACGCCTGTAGGAGGATCATCTCCTAGTATTCATGTGGATATTTCACCGAGCCCACAAGTCCAGGTTTTTTTCCTATTTTTGATTTCACGTAGAAGTATTGCAATTATGCATGGTCCATAGGATGCACTTATGCTTGTCAAATCCACCTAGCTAAATGAAATTGGAAATAAATTGGTTATTTAGAATTTACTAGAATTAACTCATGATACAAAATTGGTCATTGGTACTTCAATGGAATGAACGAAAAAAAAAAACATAAGGTGTCTATCCATCTTAGGACCTTATTAGCAAGTTGCCTTTTGTGCATTGCAAAGTGACAAGTCTAGAACAACTAATGACTATCATTACAAGGTCGAAATTATTATAGTACACCTTTGATTAGGCATGGAAAGATTAAATCGCATGTCGCATTTTTAGACAAATCTTCTTCGTAATGATTCATTAAGGAAGTCATTATCAACCGTAGGAAATAGCAAAGCATGTAAAAGATTTTAAGGGTTGCATGAAATAGGTTAACTCTAGCTTCAATTGGCATGAATCTCATTTAACTACGTAGTACTTAGGAAAGGTTGCATAATGCACATTCATCGTACGAAGAATTTCATTCATCAAGAGATGTAGTTAGGGAAAGGCTGCATGGTTCATTTAAGCATACAATCTTAAAAGCTTAGTGGCATGAATCGTGAATGCATGTCCTAGGAGGATCAATGGAGGTTATGCTGAAATTTAACATGCATTTTGGTATTAAAAAGAAAAGTTATAGGGATTGTGAATCTAATCGTACGTAGAGGCAATGAATCATGTGCTTATGTGAATTGTGCTGTAATGCAACTAGTTTTCCCCTTTTAGATCAAATTAACATCCCTAGGATTGATTCATCGTTGTCACAAGACAAGTAAATTGGATCTACTAAACCGCAAGGAATTCGCATAGGATGGTTCAATCGATACGATAAATACCCCAAGTGCTGACTAGGATTTAGCATGATAAAAACTCGGCTTAGTTTCACACTTGTTGCCAAGTCGAAACCCTCATACCCAAAGGTCCTACCCACATTCACGGAATGTAGGGACAATTGGACCCACTTGCAAGAAATGATCTAGGGTTTCTACCCTAAGGATCACTCATTCAAATGATGAAACTCGGATTGAGTTGGAATCCCTAGGACCGAACCTTGTCGGCCTAGTGCAATTAGGAATGGGTTGGGTAAGATGACACCCTAAACCCTGCTTCTTATCTAATCATGATTTCGTGATCAGAAAATGCCGTTCGATGGGAGAAATGATCCCATGGAATAGATGTGACACTTGTGCAACAAGTTGCAATGTTGCATGGTCTTGTGATTTGGTCACAAGGGAGAGTTGCCATTCCTTGGAATGAGGTTGGCAGGTTCTTGTGCAAGTTTAACTTGCAAGAGGATGAATAGTCATCTTGTTATAACACCTTTCTTGGGAGAAATTTGCCAAGTTAAGGGAAATTAGGTATGTGCTTGGAAGCAAAGGATCAGCTGACGATTTAGAGTGACATGGTCGCCAGGATTTATTGTTAATGAAACCTAAGGTATTGGTTAAGTTGGGTTAACAGGATATGGCTCAACCCAAGGACAAAAGCGTGAACAAACAAACCCTTGGGGATTTTGCCAAGTCACAATTGATCCCAGATTGAATGCTGGATGCATTCGGGAGAAAGGATTCACTCCTTAGTAGTTGGCCAAATAAACGACCACTGGAATTAATTGTGCTTGTAACAGTTTAGAAAGCACTGGTTGCATTGTTTGCTCAAGGAACTAAATGATGGAAAGATATTTAATGCTTGAGGTTGAAGGCCTGAAGGGAGAGGCAGCTTCAGTTACCCCCGACTGTCTGCCTGACCCTAACCAAGGGGGTTGATAGCCGTGCCGGGAACATGGACCGAACTCGTCACGTGAGGTCTCTCCGTTGAGTGCTACTTGGAGCAGGAGGATGCTTGGGTGCTAGGGGGGGCTCTGGCCATAAATCCCTCGCCTTCCGGGCCCTGCACAAGAGGCCAACGTGACTTGGGATTGGATCTCAAGGCCCGCATACTAGTCTACGCGCGGAATCTTGGATTAGTAATCCCTGTGGATTGCTGGATAGCCTTCGAGCAGATTATGGATAGCCTTCAAGCAGATTATGGATTAGCCTGTTGGCTGGACTTTATGGATGTAATCCAAAAATAAATAAGATAACATGTTGTAAAGGAACTTGTTTGACACTATTTTTCTATGTCAAGTGCTAAGATTACATGAAGGAACCAGTGTCTAATGGTCTAATTAAGGAAGCTGGTTGATGCATGTCCAACTAAATGTGGTAGGTAATTAGACAACTAAAGCAACCTGGAGGAAAGTGTGGTGGATGTGGCCATGGGTCCGTCCTACGGATGGGTGGTCCTCGTTGGCCGGGAACTTTTCTCAATCATAATGTACAGCAAGGAGCTCTTCTCAAAGGAAATGAACAGCAAGGGCACTAACCTATAGTTTAGGTCACTAGAATTCTAATTTATGCTGTTTTAGGGGAACAGAATGGGACTATGCCTTATGGGCAGAGAGGTTGGGCCTTGTATCCCTCTCGTTTTTCATTCTCCTTGAACCAAGTGCAGCATGAATCCGCTTTGTCCCTGGCGTTTCTACGTAAAGTAGTTCGCTTAGGATTCGATGCTAGTTGCCGTTTAGGAAAATGATCATTAGGGGAGACCCTGATTCATGTCGGTCCTAAGTGGGAACGGCTGGAATACTTCCGCTACGTGGCAGACACGGGAAGTCCTAGATCGCAAACCTCATAACATTCCATAGGAGTGCTGGGTGGAGCTTTCTAGACTTTCTTTCCAATGGACTGCTAAGACGTGTCCTAGAAGGGAAAAGGTGGACATGTTACACCTAATTGGCATTGGTTGGGCAATGGGTCATGCAATGCTAATGGGAATAGGTATGGCATTTGATTTGGAGCAAAGGTTCTCAATGAATGGAAATGATGGTATTCTCACGTCAAAAGAGAGCTTTGGGATGTAGTGACAACCCTTAAGTGTGATAGGGAGTATTTTATGGGAGCTCATGTAGTGGTACAGACTAATTGTCTACCTCTATTGGGCATGATAGGAAATTACTCAACTCCTGATATTGCCATGTTATAGTGGATTGCATACATAGATTCACATAACCTTGATTTTCAACATATTGCAGGTAGAGGAAAACCTATGGCTGACATGCATTCACAAGCAAGGTTTGAAGATGAAGAGGATCTGATGGAGAGGACGATCTGATAGGTGCTGAAAATGACTTTATGACAGTAAGGAATGATATGAAACTACTGTTAATACAAGTACAATTGTTGTAATAGGGATTTCAATAGTAAGAAAAGAACTTACAGTCATGGAGAAGAGATGGGCAGTAGAGAGAAAGCATCATTAGTGTTATGCTTCTGTGATTTGGAAGAGTTGTATGAGGATGATTGGTTGAAAATAGGCCAATGTCTCAGCCTCCTAACAAAGAAGACTGAATGGTCTGAAGCTAAGTTCAAAAGTATTAAAAGAAAAGCTTACGGGTTTTTCTTGAAAGATGGATATTTATGGAAACATGCAAAGAAAAAAAAGGAGCTCCAATACATGTATTGTGAGGTAGGGCTTCTCAACAACAAGTGATGCAGGAGTTTCATGAAAGCTTATGGGTTGGACATAGAGGAGTTTGGGGCACATTTGCCAAGGTCAAAGAGAAGTATTGATAGAAAAACATGTATAAAGATGTGGAGCATTATGTGGAATCATGCAGTGTCTATCAAATGTATTCCATGGTAAAGCATAGAGATGGATCGCAACCAACCTATCCATTGTCTATGCATTACAAGTGGGTAGTTGATTTGGTTACTATGCCTAGAGGTTTATGGAATATGAGATATCTTGTGCTTGCATGAGAAGACTTGACAAATCAAGTGGAAGGACGAGCTCTTAGTACAAAGACTACTCAAGAAATTTGCAGGTCCTTATTGGAAGAAGTCTTTTGCAGGTATGGTTGTGTTGGTAAAGTGGTTGCAAATAGAGGGGGATTTGATGCAGATGAGGCTCGTGACTTCTTTTCATGATTGCGTATCAAGCTAGCTTCAACTTCAGTCTATAATCCTGAAGCAAATGGAAAAAGTGAAAGAGGTCATTAGCCTATCACTAAGGCATTAGCAAAGTCATGCAAGGGCAAGATGAAAGAGGAGTCAAGAATGTTACCCTTTGCTTTGTGGGTTGATAGGACCACTCATATTGCAGTTACAAGGTATATGCTTGTTGAATTAATGTATAGACAATAGCTAACCATGCGTATTGAGGAGACTATTGCTACTTGGAGTGTTCTACCATGGAAAGAGGGTTTAAATAGAGAAGAGTTGGTGGTCCTACACATTAGATAGTTAGAAATAAGACCTAAAGACATTGAGATAGCCATGAAAAAGCTAAATACTGCAAGAATCAAGAAAAAGAAGAGGTTTGACAAGCGACACAGACTTTGACCCTGAGCTATACAAGAAGGGGACTAGGTCCTAGTTTGTGATAACAGCTTAGAAAATCAACATATAGTGCTAGTCGAAAGATGGAAAAGCGGTGGTTTGGTCCATATGTGGTAAGGTATGTTTTCGATAATGCCACATATGCATTAAATGAGATGGATGGGATATCTCTAAGGATTCTAGTGGTGGTTGGAAAATGTATCAAGCTCTTTAAATGTAGAGAGACTTCAGCATATGAGTTCAAGGAGTTGGTGGATACTGAGCATAAACATGAGAATATGGAAGAAGAAGACATTGACATGGCAAAGGATACTTCCTCAGACACTGGAGATCCATAAGATGTTGGCACATGCCAAAGAATGTGTAGGTTAGGAGGGGGTGGATGTCGTGTCACTACATGGTCACAATGTGAAAAACTCTATAATGCATTGTCATTCAGCTTTCTTATTGATCTAAAGAGCCAATGCCATTTTAGTCATTAGTGTTAGTGTTCATAGTGTGGATGGTTCAAAAATACTAGATTTTTGGACAAGATTAGCTAATTTTTGATATTTTAGATGTTATCTCTTGTAAAAATACAAGAATTGTAGGTAACTTCTAGAATATGATAACATGTAAAAGAAAGCAAGTAGCTTTCAGCCATTTTGGGAGGATTTTATGTGAAAAGAAGGATTTGGCAAAAATCTGGAGTGATGTGCGACCGGTGTTTTCAGACAGTGAACAACACTTCAAACTAGGAGATGAAGAAGGAGTGATTTGGCAGAATTCTAGCTAGGTGTCTTGGTATTTTATCCCCCTTTTGGAGCCAATGGAAGCATAATATTAGTAGTCTGAGTAGCATAGAAGAAGTTATTGTTTTATGCACATTTTTGTCTATAAGAGATTTATCTTCTCATAATGTAGAAATGAATTGACAAACTTTTTCTCTGTAAGTATTCTTCTACATCTTCTATTTCTTTGATCCCCTTCTACTACTTTCCTTAAATCTCCCTTCACCTTGTTGTCTCTTACTCCCGTGGTAGACTTTCAACCCCAAACACTCCAACACTACGATGGGTTCCCAAAACCTTGTTGCAAGCACATAACTATTACGAAGGTAATGCCTAGATATGGGTGCCTAAATCCAAAATTGTCAAGGGAACTACTCAAGTGCCACCCTCAAACCCATCTATACAAGATCGAACAATAATTAAGGAAGCAAGGCCCCAAGGGACCCTCATAACCAAGCTTACAGAGCCCATAGCTCTAAACCCATATAAGAGCCTAATATCACTAAGTCGTCGACACTACATCAAGTCCATCAACCAAAATTGTAATCGACTCCCATTGATTCGACCACCCCCAATGAACCTAGTGACCCAACTCACTACAAGATATAGACCTTATAGCGACGTTTAAAGCGACGAAAATACAAACAACAAAATTTTCCCCCGTCGTCGCAAAAAGCATCGTTATTGACGACGCCATAGAATCGTCGCTATATGCGTCGCATTTGCGACGCATATAGCGACGGTTGCAGAGTATTTGCGACGCTCATAGCGACGCCAATAGCGATGCGTGCAGTAAATTTGCGACGCAAATAGCGACGGTAACAGAGAAAAAAAAAATTTGTGGCAGGGCAGCAAGCTGCCCTGCCACATATAGCACTGTGTGGTGTATGAGAGCCATACAAAATTGTTTCTGCACTGCTGCATACAAAGCGTTTGCAAACAAAAAGAATGTATACTGAAATCATAAAACTGATACATGAAATAAATACATGATATCGCATAAAATGCGATTGGTACAATCATGAAACAATATCACTAATACATAGAAAATGTCTACATAGATCGGGCGACTAAAAGCTAAAGGTGTGTGAGCTGTAAGGATCCAAGGGCGAGCTACAAATCCTCGTCCCCCGAAAGCTCTTCCCGCTGCAAAGGAGCATCAAATGGATTCTGCAGAAAAAGAAACAACATATCAATCCACCATACAATAATGCATTCAAATATCTCATGGTAACTACGGACAAGAAAGATGAGTGACTTACAGGGCCGCCGCGTCTATACAATCAGTCGATCAATGCCCTGAGACCGTGCCTCTTTGCATATCGAGTCTCAAGGCCTTGCGGATCGCGATTTGTAATGGAGTGCTGCAAAGAAAACAAAATGCTAACTGTTAGAAACATGATTGTCAGTACAGAGAATATCTCAAAAAAACAAATAAGCAAAACAAAAGAGAAACTTACAAAGTCCTCCAAATATGTCCTGTGGCCGCCACTCCCAAGATGATGTACCGATCCGGCCTCGATTCGTGCCCTCGCCGCCTCCCGCTGCTGACTCCAACGTCCTGGCGAATTTGTAGCCTCCTCCCTCAGTCGGCGCCAGTCGTCTGCATCTAACCACTCGGGCTTTGGAGCCCCACTCTTGATTGCCTTGCGTGCGTCGGATCGTCTATGTGACATGTATGCATGCATGCAATCCATCATCCAGCCCATAGAGAATCTATCCACTATGGCTGGCACTGGGAACTCCTCGTGCAAGGATGCTACTATGTAGTCCTTGCTCCCCTCCGGTATGTTCCTCCAATGATCCAGGACGTTGTGCCGAAAAACTTGTTGTCACAACTCCCTCATGCGAGCCATCACCCTCCTCCCCTCATCATTCATGATGATGGCTCCTGACCTGCCATCCACTAGGTATCCATAACCCCTAGGAGTATACCTAAGATGGGCCCTCTCCCATCTCCGTCCACGCTCTTGGGCATATCCATGAGACCCCTGTACATCCGGTGTACCGACGGGGGTACCCTCTCCCGGAGTGCCACTCAAAGGGGTGCCACCAAAATGAGTGCCACCAAAAGGCGTGCCATCTGCCGACGGCTGCGTAAAAGCGGAGTAACTGGAGTGGACGTCCCCACAGGTGTGACAAATCCTGGAGGTGACGTAGCTCCAGCTGAACGACGAGACGGAGACACCGCGTCCGTGTCTCCACAGTAGCACCCCCCTGATCCTCCTGCAGTCGCAGTCCCTCCCTCTGGCCCAAGTCGCGAGCGTTGAGATCGTCTGCTCGAAGCTGAAGCATCTGATCGCGCTGAAGCTAATCTAGCTGAAGCTGATCTAGCAGAGCGCCCTGACGAAGAACAAGACAGTTCCTGATCTACCATCTCTCTGAATCTCGCGAGCTAATCTGGAGACATGCGTGCCATCATGTCCTGAAACTCCTCATCGCTCATCCCTCGACTCATCCTGAAAATGTCGATACCTGCACATATAAAAAATGATGTTAGAATAATCAATTTAAACTATACAAAGCACATTAATATAAATCATTTTTGAAAAATCCCTCTTAAAATGCATATCTTATCTACCTTTATGGAAGATCTAAACAACGAATTGAGTAATACAATTCTCCAAGAATGAAGTATTCTATGGTCCCATG
Source organism: Lygodium microphyllum (assembly GCF_053477565.2). Lineage (NCBI taxonomy): Eukaryota > Viridiplantae > Streptophyta > Polypodiopsida > Schizaeales > Lygodiaceae > Lygodium > Lygodium microphyllum. Next base: position 49,477,912 of record NC_141158.1, on the reverse strand, counting down.
TTAATCTCCTGACACAACTCTGCATACACTGGAAAGTCGATAGACATGTCACCACAAAAGAACGAGTCTGCCTCGTTCTCAAAAAATTCTATGACTTCTGTATTTCCATCATTGTTAGCCGATGCGGGCTCCAAGCTTGCGGTGGCCTCCACCCCTTGTAATTTCGATCCCTCTATTTGCATATTTTCTTCATCTATGCCTGGAACATCGCTTTGATCATATACTCTCGCACCTCGAGGAGTTGAAGGTATAACATACCACCATCGAGGTTGTCAAGGGTTTGGATAGAAGATTACCTGTTCACAAACACTTACAAAGCAACTTCAAACCATTGTGACATAAACCATGTCGTATTACAATTAGCAAGCAAATGACTATTTGTACCTGTTCACAATGGGCCCGCAACACAAAGGTGTCGCGCAAATCCATCCATTTTTTTTCGGAATCTATTTCAAGAAATCTAGATGGACCTCATCGAACTGTTGCTCCAGCTCCTCCAAGTACCACTTTGAACCACTGCACATCGAATAGTATCATGGAGAAGCTATGGTAATCCACCGTAATAATACTTTGCAAGTTCCCAAAATACTCCATCTCATCCACAACCGTGTTCGGATCCGTTGCTCGTCGCCCGCTCTCTTGCTCAAACCTTGCCATGACACCATAGTCCATTGTGGAGCGCATTTGGTCAATACGCTCCACCCGAAAATGCCGTCCGCGCGACTACGCTGCACTATATATTTTGTACTGCACATTGAAACACTCAAATTAGATGTAGCAAGCAAATTTAGATACGACACATTCTAAACCTCCTCCATTGAGACCTCTGTCCATTCGCTGGATGCTGCGGTCAAGGCTCCATGCAACCATCGTGTGGTCATAAACCGCGGCATCTCCTCCATGCCTTCGGGATATCGAATCGGTCGGTGACGCGTACTGTGTCGAAATTCAGCTCACGCTTCCTCTCAATCTTGCCTTGCAATCTGGTACTTGGCGAGCCACGTCTCATGGAGGCATGGTGCAACATACAAAAGCGATTTACCTTTTCTTCCATTGAGGCATCCATTCTTTTTTCTACCCCATTTCCAACCACCACATCTCTAGTCAGCCTATCATCATCCTTCAGCGTCCATAGCATTTCATTGTATGGTTCCACCGTTGGTAGCCATTGTGAGATACGCACTAACGCCTCTGACACCAACCAACCTTCCGCCATGCTACCTTCCGGACGAGCTCGTTGTCGCACAAAGCCTTTCAAGGTTCTCATGAAGTGCTCCAAGAAGAACATCCATTGCGTATGGACAGGTCCAGCAATCTCCACTTCGTCCATAAGATGCATAAGAAGGTGAACTTGTATCGTGAGCATGCTAGTGGGTAGGTATTTCTCAAAGAGACAAACCGTCTCAACTGCTCCCCGCCTTGCGGATTCAATAGAGGACGTCTTAATCTCTTTCTGTGAGATCCATTGCACCAAAGTCGACAACTTGTAAATGGCCCCGCGAATATCTGGAGTTAGGCATCCCGCGATTGCGATCGGTAGGACAAACTACCACAGATGAGAAAGCATTAAGAATAATTGTCACTTTTCAAATTTCAAAATGTCCACGCTAATTAAAATCCATTCTGTTCACAAACCTGACATATCTTATGCCAATCATGGGATTTTAGCCCAGACATTTGGTCATCTTTAGAAAATGCGGACCTGAGAGAACGCATCATACCCGTCGGAGTGTGGATAGACTTGATTACTTGCTTCACAATGCGCTCTTCTTTGGTAGACAAAACCCAGGGAGCGTGAGGAAGCTGCACTCCCCCTTCAGCACTCGACTGCAGCCAAAGCGCCTCCATCTTACCTACCTCCTTTAAATCCATTCGTGACCCTATAGTGTCTCTCTTTCCTGTGATGTGGTCCCATAGCAAGCTGCCCACATTTTTGAAAATATGCATGGGATCCAACAAGTGGTTGACCTGTAAGTGGGTCCAATATGGCAACTCGTAGAAAACTGAGAATCGTCACATTCCATTTGGATGTGATTCCGGGTTTACCATTTTCAGCTCGTACCAGCTTGCAGCGTTCATACGTGCTGGAGGTCGTCCAAGAAAACCTTCCCTGAGTTCATGATCCTCCGGCAAGAAAGCGGCGTGTCCTTGATATACCATCTTCTTCATGGTTCGTGACCTTTGGGAGTCTAACTGTGGCCCACACAATGGACATGCATGATAACGTGAGGTAATGAGACCTGCAAGGCGATCCACGACCTAGTGAATACTTGATTGAATGAAATAAAATATAGATATTACTAGCGAGAACAAAGGTCTGCTTACCTGAGCACTCTCCCAATCCCGGAAAGTCATGCATCGTCCACATGAGAATGGCTCGAATGTTGGCTGACCGCCGACCATCGCGCCTGCTCATATCTTGCACCGTGACCCCTTCCTTCCACAAAATCTTAAGCTCATCAACTAATGGACGAAGATACACGTCCATATTTTTTACTTTGTAGCGGCCCGGGACGAGCAAGCTAAGGATGAGATGTCCTTTCTTCGTAGAAAGCCATGGAGGAATGTTTTAGTTGACAAGCACTATAGGCCACACACTGTAAGAAGTCGAGCGCATACCGAATGGGTTCACACCATCCATGGCGAGACCGAGCCGAAGATTCCTTGGCTCTCGCGCAAAGCCTGGGAAGGTAGAGTCAATGTGGCTCCATGCACGCGAATCTATTGATATTCATTGCACTCCATCCGTGGACCTATTCTGCACATGCCACGTTGTCAAGCTTGCCATGGCAGACGTGCGAAACATGTGGTTTATGCGGGGGATGAGCGGAAAGTGTCTGAGAACTTTTTGAGGGATGGTCTGCCCTTGCAAGTCCTGTCGATACCTGTGAGCACCACACTTTGGACATGTCTCCATAGTCTCGTATTCATCTCGAAACAATATGCAGTCGTTGATACATGCATGGATGTTATTGTAGTCCATGCCAAGCTTTCGTAAAACATGTCGTGCATCATCACGAGACTCAGGCATGGTGTTTGCAGGTGGCAATATATGATATTTCAATAACCTAACAAAAATCATAAAATACCTTGAAAAAACACAAATGTTTGCAATAATACTGTTAAAAAAAAAACAATGAAGTCTGTGTGCAGGGTACCTGAATAACTCAGTCACACTTGTATCGCTCCAACCGTATTTTGCTTGCACACTTAAGAGTGCAAGAAATGTCTTCAACCGAGATACTCGGCACCCATCATATAATGGTATGGATGCTTCCTCTCTAAGCGGGTCAGATGTCTCAACATCCATGGGAATCAATGCATCGATCATTGCCTCCATCTCAGGCTCCAAGATTGTAGGCAAGTCGGGAAGGTTGTCTGTCTCCTCTGGCATTGATGGTATAGATGGGCCTTGCGAGTGGTCGATTAGCTCCTGCAATCCATCCATCGCATGTCTACGAACTCTTCTAATTGGCCGCAAAGGGTGCACTCCCCCTTGGGTCGAGACATCACCCCCCTAGATACAAAATTTGCCAACAAGACCCAATCTTATTGTGTATGGTTTTCAATTAGCTTGAGAGTACAATGCATGAAAAATGCTAACTTCAAATTACCGTTTGCTGAAAATCCGCAATCACCTAATCAATGATCTCAGATTGAAACTCGCCAAATCGTCATACGTGTTCTATAGACAATCGGCATTTTCGTCTAATTGCCAACTTGCATTGAGAGCAAGGACATGGGACACGCTGATTAAGATACGTGTCGCGGTCTTGAACAATAAGACCTTCTTCGTTTGCCATCTTATCTACATTACAGCAAACGAGGCTTAAATGGATAGCTTTATGGAGATGTACGTCAAGTTGCAACTTGACCATAAACCTTGCATTGTATATAGTAGTCGAGAGATTTTCCGATGTTATATCTCGGCCTTGTATCATGCTCAACGATTTGTTTGTCCCGGTAGATAATTATTTGTTATATCTCGGCTTTGAGTATAAGTAATCCATTTTAAAATTAATGCTTGCCATCTATGAAATTTTATAACTATAGTAATAAAATTTATTTCAATCAATTCTACTCATAGTCATAAGACCTGAGAGAAATTATCCTATACTCAATTTAAGGGTTTCTTCTTCTATAACAATAATTTTGGGTTCATTTTGATGAAGTACGTGGCCCATGGCAAAGCACATTGCATACCATTATCAATAAGTCTATTATCTTAAATTTCCTTCCCCTCCCTCTCCCTCTCTTTCTCTCCCTCTCCCTCTCTTTCTCTCTTTCTCTCACCCTCTCCCTCTCCCTCTCATTCTCTTTCTCTCCCTCTCTCATTTCCTTCCCCTCCCTCTTCCTCTCTTTCTCTTTTTCTCCCTCTCCCTCTCTATCTCTCTTTCTCTCTCATTTCCTAAACAAGCAAAAAATAAAGTGATTTAAACATCCTCCAAGCAAAAGGGAGAGGGAGAGATACAATGCACTCTCCCTCTTGCTCTCTTTCTCTCTCATTTCCTCTCCTAAACAAGCAAAAAATAAAGTGATTCAAACATAAAACAAGCAAAAGGGAGAGGGAGAGAGAGAATGCACTCTCCCTCCTTCTCCCTCTCTTTCTCTTTCTCTCCCTCTCTTATTTCCTCCCCCTCCCTCTCCCTCTCCCTCTATTTCTCTTTCTCTTTCTCTTTCTCTTTCTTTCCCTCTCCCTCTCCCTCTCTTTCTCTCTTACTCTCTCATTTCCTCTCCTAAACAAGTAAAAAAGAAAGTAATTTAAACATTAAACAAGCAAAAGGGAGAGAGAGAGAGAGAATGCACTCTCCCTCTCTTTCTCTCCCTCTCCCTCTCCCTCTCTTTCTCTCCCTCTCTCTCCCTCTCCCTCTCCATCTCTTTCATTTCCTCTCCCAAACAAACAAAAGAGAACGATTTAAACCTTCAACAAGCAAAAGAAAGAGAGAGGGAGACTCACCAATGAGATATGGCGAGCGTGGGCGGCTTCTCTTTGCAACGAGGGCTCCTCCTCTCCTTCGCGAACAACGGCGGTGGCGGCAGCGGCAGCGGCAGCAAGTCTCTTCCTCTTCTTCTCTCACAAAGCCTTCGCTCTCTCCCTCGCTCTCGCTCTCAAAAGGCGAAGAAAAGAAAATGAAAACGGCGCTCTGGTTTCGGCCGCGCTTTTTTTCCCTGAGGCGTCGCAAATAGCGACGCCAGTTGCGACGCCAATAGCGACGCCGATAGCGACGCCGATATCTGCCGTCGCTAATCGGCGTCGCTAATTGCCCAATTCCTTGTAGTGACTACTTCTCAAGCTGAGTGTGGCATATCCTTTGAGCTGCAAGCCCAATCCATGGTCCCTAAGGATGCCGTTACTCCTAAGGATCAACCACTAGAAGCTCCCTTGTCTAGCTCATTTTGACCCTAACCGTCAGAAGGTCTTAAACCATCCTATGAAAGACGATCGATCCTCACATTGGCTAAATACCTAGCTAAAAACATAGGAGATGACCTGGTCACCTGTATCAAGTACTTAGATGCCGCTTTCACCCTACTTGCTAAGAGCTATGAGTGCTTAGATCTAGGTCTACTTAATGTATCCTTAGAGTCAGATGTCCACTCCTTGCCATACACTGGGAGAAATACAATTTCTTGACGATAAAAACCCCCATGGTCATGAAGGAATTGATCTCCAATGCTGAGATATCTCAAGACCAAGCCCTTAAACAATGGTTGATCACCTCCTATAGCAAGAGCAGAGTCACTCCCACCATGAGCCAAGTGTTGGATGAACTTTCCAAGCTAGCCAATAATGACTCATCCTTCTTACACAAATGGTACGCTCTTCGACTCCAATGGGAATAAGAAGGCTACCAAATCATGACCAGTGCTGAGCAGCAATATGCCATTAAGACCTCTGAGTATGATCCAACTCCTACCTCTTTTAGGGTATTGGCTATCACTCATAGTCGATCATTGAAAGATCATGTCATGAGCCACCCCTACCTAGATCAAGTCCTTACTGAAGAAGAGCTACACATTGCTAGTAGGATCAACTTTGGTGATCTTATCATTGATGTCCTCACATATATCACACGTGTAGACATCAGAAGTACTCATGATATGGACTCCCGTGCTCAATTGGAATATAACCCACAATTCTATGCCTAGCCTATGCAAGGTAATATCCCGCCCATGCATGCTTAAACACCCTTAACCCTTCACTCTCCAATCCTGGGAAGGATTCAAATCATTCCCAGGGGAGGGAGGGGGTAAGGTGGAAAGGAGACAAGCATAAAAGAAAACTGGAAAAGAAGAAAATAAACATGCCTTAAACATTAATCAATGTTTAAATGACAAGACTCAAAATCTAGGAAAATTTATCATGGATATTTTTGAATCATGTGGATTGCTTGAAGCGAGAATTTTACTCTATACTTAAGCATTTCACATTTTTGAGAGCTTTCATGTATGTTTATCTACCTCCTCGTGGAAGTTGACTCAAGAAAACTAATGGTGAGCTATGATATATGACAGGAACTCAAAATGGCAGCATAGTAGGATTAGGCCCATCGGCTTCGATTCACAAAAGAAGAAAGGGAAAAGTACCACATCTCCCTTGAGAACTGTGCCTACAACTAGCTAAAGTTCAGAATTATCTACAACATTAAAGAAGTCATGGCCAAGGAGGAGGCTACCAAATTTTTTTGATGAGGTTGATTGGAATGGGTATGTGAGAAAGACGATTGACCAATAAGCCAAGGCACTAGCCCTTGGAAGCAGGTTAATGGGTGGAGAGTCCCCAACCTCTAAAGCTAGGAGGTCATTGTCATCAAAAGCCTCTATCATTGGCTTTGGAGGATCTTGATAGCCATTATTAGAGAGGCCTTAGGGAAGCGTAAGAAGATGAGTAAGTTGGTGAGATGCCAAACAGGTCCCCTCCATGCCAAGAATAGGAGCACTCTAGTGACAGGAGGGTGAGTGAGGAAGAAGAAGAGCGGCAAGAACAATCTAGCCAAGGAGGGGCCAAGAAATTGAAGAAAAAGGCTCCACAGAAGAAGTCTGAAGAAGAGAGTGGTGCACAGATCAGATGCTGTACGCTCGTGTAGTGAATGCCGAAAGATCCCCAAGAACAGTAGAACTCTACTTTTTGCACAAAATTCAATGTAAAAAGCATGAACGACATGAACAAGAGACCAATTGGGTGCAATCTCCCCCCATGCCTTGTGTGAGCGCTCCACAAAGCATATATTTTATGTATTATTCATCTTCAAGCTCAAATAATAGCCCAAATTACAAAATAGCAAGCTTTTAGCTTTTGAGTTTGCTTTGGCACAAAATAGGAATAAAGCTAATGGATGGTGCCCAAAGAGTCTGGGATGCCCAATACAATGTCCAAGTAGAAATAACATAATCGTCTGCCCATGCGCATACAAAATAATAATAAATATCCAATGCCTCAATAAATAGGTGTGACAAAATATAGGCACCATGCCTAAGGTATGCGCCCATCAAAATATAATCAATAAATTGAATACTCGCTATCCTCCAATGCTTTCCTCCGCCACTGCTACTATCTCTACACATCAACTGAAGCATTCACAATCGTTAGTAAAATAATACAATTAAACCGACAAAAGTGAATACCTAGCAGTCTTCACAGCTACATAAATAAATCAACTGGTTAGAAATCAATCCTAACCTTAATTTATTACGAGTGCGCACTCTAAAATCATAAATGTTTATTAATTTAATATGCATTTTGCGGAATCACCCGCTATGGAATCACCCATGTACACACTAAATTAATGAAACGCCCGAAAAGGACAAGCATCCCCATCAACTTCTTGCACAAAGAATCCACTTTGTGTATGAGCCCCGGTCATCAAAGTTTACGGAATCCACCCTAAAACCTCACGGAATCCACCGTGGCACGGAATCCACCGTGAAATATGCCTCCTGGCATCATACCCCCAGGGTGGGATAGCAATTGACCTCAATTGCTATTAGCTCAATGTGGAGCTAACAGAGTGGGGAAAGCATTTAAGTCTCTAGTGTGCATCCATTGTGCTTCCTCTACAGGATGGTTCTTAAATTTAACTAGATATCTAGAATATCTTCGGCCAGTTCTAGTGGTCATAAAATCAGTATCCATGATAGCTTCAGGTTCAAGTATTTCAGTCTCTTCCTCTAACAAAGGTGGGTTTTCATAAACAGGGTGTACAGGTAATTGTCCTCTAAATGGTCTTAATAAACTAATGTGAAATGTGTTGTGAATTTTCCAGTGAGGTGGTAATTCTAACTTGAATGCATTGTCGTTAATTTTATGAATGATCCTAAATGGTCCATAGAATCTAAGGGCTAATTTCACAACTGGGTGTCTATCTACACTTTGTAATCTACGTTTTTCTATTCTCAACCAAACATAGTCATCAACTTTGAAATTCATTGCTTGTCTTTTCTTATTAGCTTGTTTGGTATATGATTGTTGGGCTTTGGCAATCATGGCTTTAACCTCATCAAAAATAGTATTATGCATACTGGCAATATCATCAGCACTCTGAATTCTATTTGACAAAGATGCAACAGGTGTAGATAATCTATAACCATAAATCACTTCAAACGGTGCTTTCTTTGTAGATGTGTGTGGTGTATTGTTATATGCAAAATGTAATAAATGCAAATGTGTATCCCATGTTTGAGGTTTAGAAATAGTATAAGCATGTAAAAGATCTAGAATAGTGCTATTAGTGGCTTCTGTTTGTCCATTAGTTTCAGGATGAAATGCAAATGAGAAATCAATCTTTGTGCCAAGGTTAGCAAACAGAGTAATCCAAAAGTTGTTACAAAATCTAGAATCATGATCAGAAATAATAACTTTTGGCAATCCATGGTTAGTAAAAACAGTTTTCAAAAACAATTGTGTTGCTTGTGATGCTGTTAAAGTTTTCTTACATGGAATGAAATATGCTTGTTTACTAAACCTATCTACTAATGTCCAGATCATATCATGGTTAGATTTAGTATTAGGTAAACGAGTAATAAAATCCATAGAAATTTGCTCCCATGGTCTAGATGGAATAGACAAAGGCATAAGTAATCCATACTATTTACCATGATGCTTCTTAACTCTTTGACAAATCAAACATTCAGAAACAAAGTTAGATACATCAGTGTCCATATACGGCCAATAAAAATCTTCATTTAATGTACGTAAAGTAGATATGATACCTTTATGACCTTGATATGGAGGACAATGAATCTCATTCAAAACAAAAGATCGGAATGGAACTGTAACACACAATCTCTTTTCATAAAACATAAATCCATCATTATATGACAGTGAATCAATAGGAATCAAGTTATTTTGAACTAATTTATTCCAATCAGCATGAAAAGTAATATCCTGATGATAAGTATCTTTCATAGCAATCAAAGAATCAAAAGATATAACAGAAATATTATGAATGGTAGGTCTTCTACTTAATGCATCGGCCACTACATTTTCTTTACCGGGTTGATATTGAATGATAGGATGAAAACTTTGACTAAATGATGCCCATTTGATATGTCGGTCAGATATTTGGGGTTGGCTAAGTAGATGTCTAATACTTTACTGATCGGTCTTAATCATAAATTCTGAACCCATTAAGTAGTGTTTCCATTGTCTTAATGCTTGTACAATAGCTAATAATTCTTTGTCATATGTGGAATATTTCAGTTCAGAGGGTTTCAGCTTACAACTAGAATAGGCTATAGGATGATTGTCTTGCATAAGTACGGCTCCTATTCCTGATCCACTAGCATCAGTCACTACTAAAAAGAATGGTCTATTAAAATCAGGCAACTGTAAAATAGGGGCATGGATTAATGCATGTTTCAATAAGTCCAAGGATTTCTGTTGATTATCAGACCAATGATAAACAATACCTTTCTTCAGAAGTTTGGTTAATGGTAAAGCAAGTAATGAAAAATTACGCACAAACTTCCTATAGAAACTAGCAAGACCAAGGAATGATCGTAACTCATGCACATTTTTAGGTATTGGCCAGTTCAATATTGCATCTATTTTCTTAGGGGTCAACTTTAATTCCATCAGATGATACTATATGACCTAAATACTCAATTTCTATTTTAAATAATTCACTCTTTTTAGGATTTGCATACAGTTGATTATCTTTTAATAATTGGAAAACCAATGACAAATGCTCATAATGTTCTTTCTCATTTTGACTAAACACCAAAATATCATCAAAGAAGACAATAACACAATACTGATATTTCAAAAATATACGGTTCATCATTCTACTAAATGTAGCAGGTGCATTAGTCAATCCAAATGGCATCACTAAAAATTCATAATGACCAAACTATGTCCTAAATGCAGTCTTGAATATGTCAAAGTTATCTAGTCTCACCTGATGATAACCTAATTTAAGGTCTATTTTACTAAATATAGCAAATCTTTGCAGTTTATCCATAAGGTCATCGACTCTAGGAATTGGATACCTATTCTTTACAGTGATCTTATTTAAAGCTCGATAGTCAATGCACATACGATATGTATTATTCTTTTTCTTGACTAACAGAACAGGTGCACCAAATGGAGAACTACTAGGTCTAATCAATCCTCTATTTAGTAATTCCTCAACTTGACTTTGAATTTCTTTTTGCTCTATCTGGTTATGCCTATATGGTTCTTTACAAGGTGGTTGTGTACCAGGAATCAAATCTATTTTATGGTCTTTTGGACGTGAAGGAGGTAAACTAGGTGGTAGATCTTTGGCAAAACAGTCTTTAAAATGTGCAAGAAATTCTTTATGCCTAGGGTGCATATGATTGTCTTTTACTTGCAGTTCATTCACCCAAATGAGATAAGATTTACTACTCTTGCGTAATGCACGTTTAGCTTGAGTATGCGAAAGCAGTGGAAAAGTATTAGATGCATGCATACCATACAATGTAATATGTTTTCCTTGAAATTGAATATTAATTGAATGTGTGGAGTAATCTATATCTGGGTTATACTGATGATGCCAAGGCATACCTAAAATAATGTCACTCGACTGTAATGGAACAACTAGAAAATTTCTTCTTTCAGTGTATTGACCAATTTTAATTTCTAAGTCATGCACTTCCTGTGTACCATTATACCTAGTGCCTAAGAATGCTGCTTTGATGCGATAATGCGTAGGTACAGTCTGTAACTTCAATTCTTTTACTAGCTTTGCAGAAATAAAATCATGAGTACTACCGTCATCATGCAAAATAATATTTTCCTTTCCATGCACTAAACATTTCATAGTCAATAAAGAATGTGGAGTTGGCATACCTGGTAAAGTATCTGAAGGAGTAGTAGTCTCGTCCTCATCTTCCGTGAAATCAGGCATATCTTCATGTTCGTCTTCTTCCATTGCTCCAAGGTAGTTGATATGGGCAGGTGGCTTCTTCGAATGGCAATTTGCTGCTAGATGTCTAGGCTGGTGGCATTTATAACATACTATAGGCTTGGCTTTGGTTACATTGTTTGCAATGGCAGGAAGTCTAGGGACATTAGGATTTGGCTATGGAATAGACTTGGAATTTTGATTGACATTGGATGGTAAAGCAAGTGGTTTTTCCCAATTCTTACGAAAAGATGATGAAGTGAAATGACCTTGATTAAATCTTCTAAAATTTGAGTTGAATTGCTTAGATCCATAGTTACCGTTGGCTTGAAATTGTTGTGGACATCTGTCTCTACCTCGCAACTTGTCTTCAGTGTCGTAAGCTAGGGAAATGGCGTCTTCAAGAGTAGCAGGCTTGAACATGTTAACTTCAGCGTAGTAATGCCCAAGGAGTCCACACATATACTTGCGCTTGTGTGTCGCTTCAGGTACGTCTTCAAGCATGCATAACTGGAGTAGTGCATTCCAAAAACGCTATGTGTACTGAGGAATAGGCTCACGATCCCGTTGCTGAAGAAGATCGCATTACTTTATAGCTTTCTCATGAAATTGTGGAGGAAGAAAATTCTGCATAAACTTCTTCTTGAAATTCTCCTAGATAGTGGGACAATCTATACTCTTGCGTACCACTGTCCACCATAGAGATGCTCTATCCACTAAATGATTAGTGACACACTTGATTTTATCTTTTTCTTCATAGGTTTCCTCATGAAAGTAGTCATCAAACTGACTAACGAATGCAAGAACAGTTTTTCCCTCTCGAGTGCCATTGAAAGTACGGAATTTGAAATTTCTTTTACTTATCTTTGATTCCTTGTGGATGGTTTGAGCTTCGAGAGTCGCGTCGATGGTACGTCGGATAAGATCTTCAGATTGAGGTTCTTCTTTATCGGTAGTCGATCTTTGTAGAATTTCCAATTGAACTTGCAATGCTTGCCTAGCTCGTCGTTCTTCGTCCAATTGCATCATAATTAAGTCCAGCTTTTGTTCCATCGTAGGTTCAGGTAGGTCGCCTTCAGCCATTAAATCATCCATATGTGATTCCATTATCCTGCAAAGCTCAAAAGACCTCTCACTCTCAAAATCAAGTTAGCAGGATGAGCGTAGCTTAAGTTTGGGAATACAAGGCTTATGTATTTTTGGGTGTGGCTTTCACAATCTTTGAGAAATATGCATTTTATCCTTCTTGGTGTGCTGAAAATGCTTCAGCAAACCTGCATATGCGTAGAGTACCTTCCAATGAACAACTTTGCAGGTCGGAGTTTCTGTGCAGGAACAACCCTTCTATGAGTTTTAAACAAAAGTCAGTTTTGACTCCAGTTGACTTGTCTGTCTTGCAGAGTACCAGACTAATGTGACTTGCAGAGTTTGTAGACTTGCAGAACTTAGTTGCTTTGTTTGACTTGCAGAACTTGACTTGAAAGAACTTGCAGAACTTGACTTGAAAGAACTTAGTTGCTTTGTCTGACTTGCAGAACTTGACTTGAAAGAACCAGACTAATTGCCCTGGTGTGACCTGTGGCCTAGTTGACTTAACTTAGTAGTGTAGCTTAAGGCTTAAGAAGCCCAATTTGATTTTGAGGTATCGCAGCATGCTGTCGTCGTGTTTGAGGTCGACGAGTACATAATGATGCCGCCCGAGATGAGATTTTAGTTATTAAGCTTATTAAAGCTTAATACTAAGCTTTATAGTTTTTGAGTTTTAAGCTTTTAAGCTTATAAACATTGAAACTTATCTCTAGTTCTTGACGACTTGTATGTGAGGATGTAGGAGTGGTCCTCCGTCTCTGAAGACCGGTCCTTTGCAGTTTGATGATGGAAACAGGGGTTCTTGATCGCCAAGAATCTTCCTGTATCGACCGTTCGCGACGAGATTAACCGTAGAGCTCGATCGTTCCAAGAGCTTCGCCTTCGCACAAGATGGGTAGCGATTGGAGGCTCTTGATCTCAGCTTCGCTCTGATACCACTGATGCGCAGATCGGATGCTGTACGCTCGCGTAGTGAATGCCGGAAGGTCCCCAAGAACAATAGAACTCTACTTTTTGCACAAAACTCAATGTAAAAAGCATGAAAGACATGAACAAGAGACCAATTGGGTGCAATCTCCCCCCATGCCTTGTGTGAGCGCTCCACAAAGCATATATTTTATGTATTATTCATCTTCAAGCTCAAATAATAGCCCAAATTACAAAATAGCAAGCTTTTAGCTTTTGAGTTTGCTTTGGCACAAAATAGGAATAAAGCTAATGGATGGTGCCCAAAGAGTCTGGCATGCCCAATACAATGTCCCAGTAGAAATAACATAATCGTCTGCCCATGCGCATACAAAATAATAATAAATATCCAATGCCTCAATAAATAGGCGTGACAAAATATAGGCGCCATGCCTAAGGTATGCGCCCATCAAAATATAATCAATAAATTGAATACTCGCTATCCTCCAATGCTTTCCTCTGCCACTGCTACTATCTCTACACATCAACTGAAGCATTCACAATCGTTAGTAAAATAATACAATTAAATCGACAAAAGTGAATACCTAGCAGTCTTCACAGCTACATAAATAAATCAACTGGTTAGAAATCAATCCTAACCTTAATTTATTACGAGTGCGCACTCTAAAATCATAAACGTTTATTAATTTAATATGCATTTTGCGGAATCACCCGCGATGGAATCACCCATGTACACACTAAATTAATGAAACGCCTGAAAAGGACAGGCATCCCCATCAACTTCTTGCACAAAGAATCCACTTTGTGTATGAGCCCCGGTCATCAAAGTTTACGGAATCCACCCTAAAACCTCACGGAATCCACCGTGAAATATGCCTCCTGGCATCAGAGAGTAGCAAGAAAGAAAAAGAAGATCTAACAAAAGCCCAAAGGGAATCCAAATATAATAAAGAAATAAGAAAATGAAGAGAGAAGTAGGAGACAAAAAGAGTATAAGGGGAATCTAAGAAGGTTGAAGAGGAAAGGAGGAGGAAAGTAGAGTAGGAGGCCAAGGAGTTAAGGAGGAAGGAAGAAAAAGACATAGCCCTCGTCATGAGCCTCTCAGTGGAGTAGCCTTCAAGAGAAGAAGAGCTGGCTACCATGAGTCAACCCACATGCAAAGGCCCAAGCACCCAAAAACATGTGACCCCAGGAACCGAGGAAGGCAAGGGCAAGGGTCTAATCAACCCCATCCCACCCGTCCTAGTGCTCACCACTCCAATCACTCCACCTACCCAAGGCTCTTCTACCACAGTGGATGCTAGCAATCTTGTGGCCTAGGTGTGATTTTTGGTTAATAAAGAGACAACTCTAATTGCAAGTGGAGGAACCCCCATGACAGGAGCAAAAAGACAAGCAGCTACGGATGCTAAATCTAGACTGGACCCCAAAAGGTAGAATATAGAAGCATCTACAACCACTGGTCACACTACACTACCGTTGTCTACAAACTACAATGACTATGTGTAGGAACTCTTGTCACAGCTAGAGCAGGCAAAAGAAGATAAGAAAATAGACATCGCTAAGGTTGAGGCTAAATGGGAGATTATGGCGCCCTCTCAATCATAAAGAACCCGTCAAGAGGCCATGTATCAACGAGAGATCAAGGAGCTAAAGGAGAAGCTTGAGGCCAAGGGAGGAGAAGAAGAGAGGTGGCAAGCAAAGCTTGCAACGGAAATACAAAGCCTCATGAGCCTACAATGCAATTATGATGAGTTGATAGTGTTGTATAAAGACCTGCAAAAGGAAAATGAAAAGATACAAAATGCCGTGGAATAACTAGTAGTAGTAGAAGAAGAGAGAAGCCAACAACACCAAAAGCACATAGAAGATCTGGAAAAGAGGATGGCCTCGTAGCTTGAAGTGCAACAACACTTGGAAAGAGAAATTGAGGAAGAGGAGAGGAGGCTAAGGGCATTAGCCTATAGGCACAATGAAATCTTGAAAGAAATGGAAAAGAAAGTAGATGAATGGGTGGACAGGAGTGAAGGAAGGGTGAGAGACTTAGTGTGCTAGCTAGCTCTTGTAGAAGGCGACAATGTGTTAGCAGAGAGCAGGGAAGAGGCCACACAATTAACTTTGGAAGCCCAACAATGCGCCTTCCTCCACACTCTCTTGGACACCACACAATCTAAGGAAAAGGGGGCCGTTGAGTCATTAAAACACCATATTGGAGAATATGGGAATTTTCCATAAGTTTGGGACATGTGGTTAATCTTTGGATTTGTCATAACTTGAACACTAACTCCAAATCAAGTGCTCTATAGCTCAATAGATTCCATTTTTCAAGTGCTTTCCAATGACATGTCACATCATATGGTTTTGAGAAACTTCTAGGCATGTTTTCTCGGTGCCACCTTTAGAGTATTCAAAAAATAGGAATTGGGAGACTCCCAAACTCACTAATATTGTGTTTCAAGGAGAAAGATGGAAATCACCTAAAAGGCTCAAAAACATGGGTTTCATGTCCAACCACAAATTGCAAGTCACCCAAAGAAGCACAACCACCACTAGAGCACAGGGGAGAAGAGAGGCAAAGACCGACTAAAGCCATAGGGCCAAGTTTTGAAAGGGGGTAGGAAGACATGGCTCCTTAGTAAAAGGTTTTTAAGATAAGACCATACTTTGTAAGAATGTCGCCTCCTACCACTCTTTTTTGACTTCAACACCAGCAAAGATATATGTGCAATAGATAGGTCAATGATGCATGAAAAAAAAAAAGAGATCACAAGAAGAAAATCATAGGGAAAATGCACCGCATGTAGGTCACACTCACTGCACCTAGGGGTCCTCAAGTTAGAAACATCTGGTGGCTTCAGTCGGTCAGCTCCATCCCTGACCCCCTAGCCCATTTTGATTTCCCACATCACGCTTAGGGCACGTCAAGGGCAGGACATACCTAGGGAGGTCACATTCACCTATGGTTATATGTGTCTCCCTACGCAGCACCCATCGTATCTCCCTAACACACGAACTGGGCCCTTAAGTGTGGGACAACACCCAAGCTTACTTGTGGCTAGAGACCCAGCTCCCAGTTCCACTAGCATGAGACAATGCACCACACGGTAAGGTAGATATTCCCCCTAGATAGTGCACTTCTTTTCTTTTTAGGTACAAACAAAGGTAGTAAACCACCAACTTCGGAGGCCCATCATCCACTCCAACCATTCTCGGCCTCTATCACCTCAACAATTTGATCAGCTTCTCTCCAATGACTATTCCCTATGAGGCCCCATCATCGTTAACTCACCAATGTTGGGGTAAAAGGCCCTTGGGACTACCTGTATACAGTGATCACCCATTTTCTTTATTCATATATATATATGTGCAATAACGCTGTCATAGAGTTTGGACAGCACCTACATTGTGTGTGCTCTTCTCTCCCGCATCTTCCACTTCTCCTTCTCCACTACCATTGCATCCCCTTCAACTAGTATCAAAGCTTGATTGTTGGAGTGCTTTCCGTTCTCTTCCCAACCTTTCCCATGAGGTATGAGTTTTTTCTCAGTCATTCTTTGACATGAACAACAGGGTTTCATGAAGAGACAGCCATAGCTTCCATCATTGAAGCTTGTTCTCTTCACCTCTTGCTTGGACTTGTCCTCGGCTTGTGTAGGCCTATTGTAGGCCTATTTTAGGCCTTCATTGGGCTCTTGCTTAGCCCCTACCCACCCTGATTTGGCCCCTCAAGTACAACAGCATGCTCACGTTTTATTTAAGCGTGTTTGCAAAAATGGCTCAAAAATCACTCTTTTTGTCATATCTCGAGCATTCGAAACCTGATTCAGGCAAGGTAAGAGTCTAATTTGGGGTTTTGGCACACTTCGGACGCAATGGGGATATTGGATTCATTGAATTTTGATGATAAAATATTCTGCAACAGATTTCAGGTTTGAGACAGTATGTATTTATATGCGTATGGCTTATGTGATGCCTCTACTGATGTCTATTGGTACCGGATCACTTGTGGATGTTATGCCTCTTATGTGAGATGAATTTGGAGATGATTTAGCTCAGTCATTGAATATTTTGAATAGTCCCAGATCTATCCAAAATAGGGCAGCCGCTTACAGGTTTTGGCATTTGATGCCTGATCATGCTCAGATGGTGCCTATATGTCAGGGAATGTATGCCTATGCTTTGGCCATTGATTTGAGATTTATTTGAGTACTGTTTTGCTCAGTTTATAGAGGTTATATGCTGCTCAAAACTTCAGGGTTGAAGCTATTTAATGCTTTGCTAGGTTATGCCTATTGCATACGGGGTGCTCTCGGCTACTTGGGTTGATATATTCACGCATTTGGATGATGCCACATGGTTCTTCTATGCTCCGAATTTGTTTTGAGCTGAGATTAGAGCTCCATTTTATGGTTCACTATCACTTCCTTGCAGTGGGCATTTCACTGTCATGACATGGTTTATGCCTAGGCTACCTAGTGTGGGTTATGATGTCTTGGTGAATCCTTTTGGTTGGCTATGGATGGCAGTTGTTTGAGCCTCATCTCAACACTCATTTGAGTACTCCCTTGAGCAGTTTGACATTGGTTGGCTTATTTCGTATGCAGCTTGGATGCTATTTGGCCTATGATGCTCCGTTGATATCTTCTTGGATCTTGGATGTTTGGGTGATGCAGACTTATGTTTGAGTAGTGATTACTCCATTGTCTTGGCAGTTGGATGTTGAGCTTTGATAGCTCACCTGGTTCTTGGATTTTTTGTGGGCTACTTAGTTGATCAGTGGACTTGCCAGTGCTTGGGCTACAGTTATGGCTTTTGTGCTCCTTTGTTTCCTAGCCACTATGCTAGTTGGGCTCTTGTTCCTTGTGCATGTTAGAGAACATATGTTATGTATGATTTCCCATCTATGCACATGGTCTACTCTCATATACCTTTAAGAGCCACATATTTAGATGTTGTTGTATAGATGTTTGGGCTTCACCTGGAGCTTGACTCTTGTAGGATGCTTTGCGATTTGTTGGTATTTACTTGACTTGGATGTTCCTTGGTGGCGTGATGTACTGCAGAGCTATGCGTATGCATATGGTTATGGGCTGATTTCATGCTTGAATATCATATGCTCTTATGACAGATGTCTTATGCTTTACTGTACTCTCGTTGGTTATATCATGTAGTTGGCTATGACTCTTTTTCATATGGGAGCTTTTGCATCCTTGATTGATGCCTTTATGTCCTCTCATCCATTGAGGTTTCATGAGCATTTGCAGCATGCTTCTACCGCTGATGTACTAGCAGATGATTTTCTTTATGAGCAGGTTCCCTATGTTGGGACAGCCCTTGACTGCTTGAGCTCCGTGGATGCTATGGATAGCCCTATTCATGATGACTTGGATTCCTTGTTGTCTTCTATAAGTTCTTCTACTTCAAATCTTGTTTGCTTCCATTGTGGGAAGCTTGGGCATGTTCAAAGAAAATGCTTTAGACAGATTAGAGAGCAACAGAGACAAAGATGGACTCCACATGAGCAGAGAGTCAAAGATATAGCAAATGTAATAGGTGTTACCACTCTTACTAGTGGTGAGGTACATGGTGTTACCCATGATGATGCAGTTGAGTATGTTCTCTTGTCATCTTGTTTCCCTACAGCTTACTTGATTATGGATTAGGCCTATGCGTTTGATTGTCTTTTGGACTCTATGGCATCTTGTCATGTTACCCCTCATAGAGCATGGTTCTCTTCTTACATGGAGGTTGATGGATGTCTTGATCTGGGCCTTGAGCAGACTTATTCTATTTTTGGTACAGGGAAC
This sequence comes from Lygodium microphyllum, assembly GCF_053477565.2. Lineage (NCBI taxonomy): Eukaryota > Viridiplantae > Streptophyta > Polypodiopsida > Schizaeales > Lygodiaceae > Lygodium > Lygodium microphyllum. Next base: position 49,458,723 of record NC_141158.1, on the reverse strand, counting down.
ATATACCTAGCTTTGCCTAATGGAACTTCTCTTATACTCAGGGATGTTTTACATGTTCCCATGCTCAGTAAGAGCTTGATTTCTATCAATCACTTGCATGATGCACGTTACTCAGTTTCTCTTAGGATAGGTCATGGAAGATCTGTCGTGGTTGCTTGGTTTTGGCTAGAGGTTCTAGAGATGGTTCTCATTACCCAGTGCATGTCTCTCATATCGGAAATTCTATGGTTGCAGTTATTCAGATACCACATGCATTGTTATGGCATTACCGCCTAGGCCATATGCACCACAAAGAGATGGAGATCCTGTCTCGTACGAATTTATTGCCTACTATGTCACATGCAAATCTTAGTTCTTGCCCTTCTTGTTTTCTGAGTCCTTGTAGAGCCTCTTTGGCTTATGATGATCATGTGAGGCATGCTCCTCCAAATCTTGTCCATGTTGCAGTATATGGACGTATGCCTTCCCAACCACTTGGTGGAGCTTCTCATTTTGTGACCTTTGTGGATCATGCTACCCACCGTATTTGGGCTTTTCCCTTGGTACGGGTTGAGGATGCCGCAGTTATGCTTAGCAGGTTTATGGGTTCCATTGGTAGCAGGCCTAGATGCTTGCAGATGGATTATGAGAGTTCTAGTTTCTCTCCCAACTATTGTCACAGTAGTATGACATTCACTTCTTATGCACATGGTATTATGGGATTGCTCATGGCATGTGCCTGACATTACAGGTGAAGGTTGTTGCTATCCTTATGAAAACTAGATTGTCTTATGGCTTTTGGGCTAAGACCCTTATGAAGGCAGTCTACTTGGTTAACAGGACGACGTACTTGACTTTGGACAGTATTACACCGCATGAGGCATGGAGTGGCATGAGACCCTCCTATGATCACTTGAGGATATTTGGTTGCCATGCCACTGCTTGTATGGCACATGAGCCTATGTCACGCAGATGCATCCTCCTTGGTTATGGAGATGGTGACTTTACAGCTTACAGGTTTTGGGATTTGGATGCCCAGCAGGTTCTACGCAGCCCTCATGCTGTCTTTTATGAGATACAGACACCTCTCAAGCCTCTTGATGCATGTTCAGTGTGCTTTATGGCTGATTCTACAGTCGTACATTAGTCTTCCACTTCGCTGAGGCCGCATACTAACTTAAGACCCCGTCTGACTTGTGTATGGGATGTTGGCCCTCTTTTAGTGATTGACTCTGGAGAGTTTGGATGCTGGCCTTCTTTTAGTGATTGATTGTGGAGAGTTTGGATGCTCTCTGTTGTCTTGTATGCACCACGTTGATGCTCTGCGCTACTCTGATGATGATGATGTACATCCTTGCACTCATGAGTTATGCTGGATTGCTCTACTGTATGGAGCTGCGAGATCACTTGCCTCGTGGATGTCTTGGACTCCGAGATTCCCGACACTTATTTCATAGCTCACTTTTCAATTAGGCATTAGATGAGATGTTATGATTCTTCACCTTGTCTCTTTTCTTTTCCTTTGTTTTTTCACTCCCTGGCCCATTGGCATTTTAGTGGGAGGTTGTTGGGGTAAAAGGCCCTTCTGCCTGCCCGTGTACAGTGACCGCCCATATTCTTTATTCACATATATATATATGAAAGTGCAAAATAGAGTTTGGACAATACCTACATTGTGTGTGCTCTTCTCTCCTGCATATTCCACCTCTCCTTCTCCATTGCCACCCCTTCAACCAACCATTCTCGACCTTGGAGGGCACGAGGAGAAATCTGCCCAACACAATCATCAATTTCAAGGACAGATCCTTCCATCCACCATTCTCCAAGAAGATCTGTCTAATACCATCTTCAATTTCAAAGGAAAGATCCACCCAATGTCAGAGTCGCCATCCAACACCATCAATTTCAGAGGATAGATCCATCCAACACCATCCTCAGTAAGGGCTCGTATACAAACTCAAAAAGCCATCTGGCTACACCCACTCCACCTTCCAGCTGGCACTTGGCTAGTAGGGGGTAATGTTAACCTCAATACAAGAAAAAGTAGAAAAAGTGGAAAATTGCAAGTTAGGAGCTGAAAGAGGCAGAAGCCCAGAAGGAAATTGGACCTAGAAAAGCCCAAAAGCGTAGGCATGGCCATAATAAGTCCAAGGTACAGCAACCACTAGAGTCCAAAAAGTGCTAAAAAAGAGAAGGCATACCTTTGAATGTAATGGTGAAGCCAAAATCCTTGTAAAAGAGCAACACGCTCCCTTGTGTGCAGATTGTAAGGGTGGTCGGATGAGGAGTTTAAGAAGATCAAGAGGACAGCCTATGGGTTATTTTAAAAGAGGGGTACTTGTGGAAACTTACTAAGAAGAAATAGGGTATGCCATTGCGAGTTCTAGACACAAATTTTCACAGATATTATGCAGGAATTTTATGAAAGCTTATGTGCTGGCCATGGAGGCATTTGGGGTACTTTTGGTAAGATTGAAGAAAGATATTGGTGGCAAGGTATGTATAAGAATGTTTCTCACTTTTGGGAAACATGTACGACATGTCAAATGTATCCATCTGTGAGATATCAAAATGGATTGCAACCCACATATCCATGTCTCTTCATTTTAAGTAGGTGGTGGATTTAGTCACAATGCTTACAGGTTTTTGGCAAATGAGGTATCTTGTACTTGCCCGTGAGGACTTGACTAATGAAGTGGAAGACAGAGCTCTTCATACCAAGATAACAAATTTAGTGTGTACTTTTCTCTTAGGATAGGTCTTTTGTCACTATATGGCTGTGTGGGAAAAATTACAATAGATGGGGTGAACTAGTGTTCTCTTTTGATTGGATAGCTTCTTCCATGTTGCTTTCATTATTTGCATCTTGACTTTCATCATTGTCCTCTTAAGCCTCAGTCAGTGCCTCTGTAGGGGCTCTATAATAGAAGACCAAACTCTCTATTTCATCTTTTGCTTCTACTTCTATATATGCTTGCTCTTCTGACTCTGGCTTTGTAGTGGACATGTAAGAGGGAGAGCAATATATCCATGCCTCTATTTCACTATTAGACGTAATTCTCAAAGTCATTATTGGTTTAGGCAAGAGATATTCACCCATTGACAAGGACTTTTCTTCTTTTGGGAGTTGGCTTATTGTACCCATTATAAGGGACCGTGTCTCTGTTTGCTTGGGAAAGATCTATTTCACAGCTTCTTCATTTGTTGATGTACCATCTCGAACTTCATTGAAGGATTTTGATAAGACTTTGATAGATGTGGATCCATTACCTTTTTTTGAGCCATACAACTTCACTACCACCTTGTTGGAACCTCTACCCAGGGTTAGGGTTCCCTTGAACCAATCCATCCATACTCTTGCTTCTGAAATCCATGGTCTTCCTAGCAACAGAGGATATGAAGTCTTGTAGGAATTCAGTTTCACCACTAGATAGGTGTAATATTTCCGCGTAACCGTACCGTAAATATTAACCTTCCGCACGCCGTGTAAACCCCGTACAAAGGGTATCTCCTGCATTGAAATTATTGACCGCGTAATGTGTGACCCGCGCGCGTGAAATGGGGTCCTCCGCTTTGGTAAATCAAGACCGGGAGATCAAAACCGCAAGACCCGCAAAAACACCCTCTTGGGAGGGACAATTTAATTAAATTAAGGCAAAAAATTTTTACTATTATCCCTTCCCCCAGCCGATGCATGGCTGGAGGAGAGGGAGTGTGGAGGGGGGATGGCCAAGTGAGGGATTGCATGAGGAAGATCTCCACGTGGGTGGAGACCCTCTTCCCCACCCCCATGCCTATATAAACACCCCCCATCAAGGGGGTGTGCTAAGAGGGAGGACTGTGGGAGAAGAGCTGGAGGAGGATGGCCGTGAGGAGAGAGTGAACCGTGGAGAGGAAGCCGCCGACGCCCGAGCTGCAGTCCGCCAGTCCGCCGACGCTGCCGCCCAGACTGCCGTAGCTGCCGCCCCCAGTCCGCGTTGTCCGCCACAGCCGCCAGACAGCCTCCACCCGCCCGCCACGCTGTTCACGACCCCTCCACGTAGCTGCTGAAGTCAGAAGCTTCTTAGAAGCTTCTTTGGAAGCTTCTAAGAGGGGCCTCCTTAAAGGGCCTTCCCACCATTTTCCCAAAGGCCCTTCCCAAAGGTCCTTTCCCACGACATCTCCCCAAAGATCCATTAATACCCCCTTCCCAGGACTTTGAAGGGGAAGGTGAAGCCGTAAGAACCCCACTAGACCGTCGGGAAAGGCTTCCCGCAATAAGTCTTTAAAGGCCCTTCACCGCAAGCGACATTCCGTAAAAGAATCTTCCGCCTACGAGGGAAGGCAAAGGCTGGAAGGTTGCATGTCAAGGCAAAACAATCCGTAGACGACGAAAGCGAATCCAGAAACCGAACCTACGTGTACGATGGCCCCGAAAAGATCGCAAGGTGCGACCGCGGAAGGCTCATCTCCGAATGTACAAGTGGACATCTCCCCGACTCCACAAGTCCAGGTTCTTTCGAGTTATTTCCGCATAAGGAAAAGATTAGGCGCGCTTAGCCCATAAAAAGGAATTGCATTTTTACGCTTAATATGCATACGGAAATTGGAAAGAAATACATCTCTTGAACATTAGATAAGATTAAAATTGTCATGAATTTGAACGAGTAAAAGACTAATTGCATGTAGATTTGGTACCTTATCAAGGTAATGTAGATTTGGTACCTTATCAAGGTAATGAGTCTAAACTTAGGCAAGGAAATGGAATTTATAAGTGCATTATCTTTCGTCTTAGATTTGGTAGAAATAAGCATATACTGCACATTAGGCAACATACTTCTCGTAATGATTTCATAGGAAAAGGTTAGCACCATAAGGTATCATCCGGAAAGAAATAATAGAGTACCAAAGTGAACAGATGGACTTGCAAATAGCTTGTAAGATGGAATAAATTAACACTAGTTTGTATAAACTTCATTATCTACTTCGTAGCTAGGAGAACGTTGTGTATTGCGTAGTCGTCATGCCATCGTTAAGAGCTGCATTTAGGAGTCAAAGCATAGTATTCAAAAGTATGGACTACAAGTAGTAGGCATGATTAGTTGGTAAATCCTAGTAGGACCTAGGAAAGTTAGCGTACAGATTGGCAAGCATTTTACCTTACTAAGGAAAGATAATGTTATCATGAACCATGTGATACGTAGAGGCAATCAATCGCATGTTTACGCGTTTTGGTGGTATTGTATCTATTGCTCTCCGTTAGATTTAGTTATTACCTTTAGAAGGATCATCCTCGTCGCAAGATAGTGACTAAGTAACCTAATCATGGGTATGGCTCCATCGGAATGAAAGGTATTCCAAGTGCTAACTAGAACTTAGTGCAATAATAATTCGACCTAGCTTTAGACAAAAACCGTGAATCTAAAGATCCTACACACGTTCACAAAATGTCGAAGCAATTGGATGTTCATGTATGAAATGATCTAAGGTTATCCTAAGGATTATGACGAAACTCCGACGGAGTTGCATATTTCTAGAACCATGGGCCAACCTAATTAGGAATGATTTGGAGGATGTCTAATCATCCTGTTACTCACTTTTGGAATAATTTGCCAAGGAAAAGGAAAGTTAAGTATTTGCCTTGAAGCAAATGACCAGACTATAAACCAAAGCGACATGGTCGCTGGAACCTACCACAACTAAACACTAAAGTATGGGTAGGGTATGACCCTAACCCAAGAATGATAGGAATCTTGCCAAGTTGCAATTGATTCCGGAACGAATGCGGATTGCATTCGGAGGAAAGGAAGTCACTCCTTGACAGTTTGCCAGCCACAAAGACCATTGGAATTTGTTTGTGCTTGTAACCGTTAGAAAAGCACTGTTTGCATTGTTTGCTCAATGAACTAAAGGAGGAAAACATATCTAAATACTTCAGGTTGAAGCCTGAAGGGAGAGGCAGCTTCAGTTACCCCCGACTGCCTGCCTAACCCTAACCAAGGGGGTTGTGAACCGCGCCGGGAACGTGGACCGAACCCGCCGTGAGAGGTCTCTCCGTTGAGTTCTGCTTGGAGCAGGAGGACGCTTGGGTGCTAGGGGGGGCTCTGGCTGTAAATCCCTCGCCTTCCCGGCCCTGCACAAGAGACTAACGTGACTCGAGATTGGATCTCGAGGCCCGCATACTAGTCTACGGGCGGAAACTTGGATTAGTGATCCCTGGTGGATTACTGGATAGCCTTCGGGCGGATTATGAATATGCCTACGGGCGGAACTCCTTGTATTTCAAAGATAAAAGGATAAAATGATAATAAAGAGGTTGTTTGGCATTGTTTTCTTTAGGTCCTGTGATAAGATCACGTGAAGGAACCGGTGCATAACAGGGTTAATTCAAAGAAGCTGTTTGTATATGTCAAACTAATGTGGTAGGTAATTACATAACTAAAACAAACCGAGGAAAGTGCGGAGGATGGACCATGGGTCCGTCCTATGGATGGGTGGTCCCGGTTAGCCGGGAACTTTTCTCAAAGCATTCGACGAACAGAAGGATGGTCAACACCACCGAAACAAGTAATGAGGACGATGACTTGGAATTACCGATTACCCGATTCACGCTGTTTTAGGGGAACGGAATGGGACTATGCCTTTTGGCAGAGAGGTCGAGCCTTGCATCCCTCTCGTTTCCCATTCTCCTTGAACCAAGTGCGGCATGAATCCGCTTCAGACCGGGCGTTCTGCGTAAAGTAGTTCGATCAGGTCTGACGCTAGTCGCTGTTAGTAAATGACCAACAATTCCAGCCGATCCTAAGTGGGAAACGGCCAGGACGCTTCCGTTACGTGGCAGACGCGGAAAGTCCTAGATGACAAATCCCGCAACATTCCATGGGAGTGCCGGGTGGAGTTTTCTAGACAACCTTTCCGATGGACTGCTAAGACGTGTCCTAGAGGGTTCCAGTGGACACGTTACAGTTGGTATCAGAGCCGACTTATAATGGAATTGTTTTCATAAGATTTCATTAGAAGTGAAGTAAAGAAATTGTTCCTATCCAAACATTTTCTCATCTTCAATACTGTCTTGCAGAATTACGAGGCGTGGAACAAGTTTTTGGTGTTCCGGATCATGTTCATGACTGCGATGCATTCTCCGCATTATAGGCAGAGAATTGGAATGATGAACATCTTGGAACAGATTTATAACCCATCACCTCTATATATAGAGCGAAGATGGACTGGGTCTTCAGGAATCTACTACATAGCTGCCCACCGGTTCGCTTATCTACAAACCAACCTGAAGAGGATCAAATGGTTGGAAGATTTGAAAGTCGTGAAGCTGTTCATTTTTGTGGAAGCTCACGTGAATTCGACTTTGCATATTCGAGGTCGTAGAGTTGAATTAAACTCATATGTTTATGAGGAAGTAACCCGTGTAATTCCAGCTGATAGAGTTAAGGTATTGGGCCGCCATGGGAAGTATGGTTTCCAGCGGAAAGGATATCCCGAACTTCCGATGAATTATCGATTCCTAAAGATACATGACCCAAAACCCTACTATTAAACAGTTCCTGTAGACAAATCCAATACTATGTTGTTCTCCCCAAACTAGATGTAATGACTGGAGATGTTGTATGGGGCTACGCCATATAAATATAAATAAGGACTTCTTTTATCACTATCCGATTGTGCATCAAAGTTGTTGAAAAAAGTTAAGTAACTTCATGAGTTACGAAATAGTTGAACTAAGGATAAGCTAATGTCAATTATTATATAATAATGTTAAGAAAACTTTTATCCAGGCGCAACCCCAAGTACAGGTTCCAAATTCGCCCCCTACAGCAAGTACGACTGTGATCCAGGAGAAGAAGTTCCTCCTCAAACAGATTAAGCCACCCGAGTTTGACGGGAGAGGCAGATTCGTCCAATCAGACGCTGAGATTTGGATTGAATCTATGGAGGACTACTTCGAAGCCGCTGGCACTGCACCTGCTAATCAGGCCATGCTCGCCAAATTAAAACTCATCGGTGAAGCCAGACTATGGTGGAAACAATGGTGCAGGGATCAAGGGATTTCAGAGGGATCCGTTACCTGGGAGAAGTTAAAGCAAGCCGTGCAAGGGAGATATTTACCACCCGCATATCGTACACAGAAAATGAATGAGTTCTATGAGCTAAAACAGTTAGGACTCACGCTTGACGCATACTACTCTAAGTTTGTCTCACTCTTAAAGTATGCGCCACGAATGGACACGACACAGCAGGTGTCCAAATTTTGCGCAGGCTTAAATCCACCTGTAAATACCCGTCTCGAATCTATGAGACCATCAGATCTTCAGGATGCACTCATTCGAGCAGCACCTATAATTCAGGAAGTGCAAGCTAAACCAAGGAGTATTAAGAACTGGACTTATAGCAACCCAAGCAGAGGAGCATTCAGACCTCAGGTTAAGAGAGTTCAAGGCCACAATCAGGGACAAAGAAAGAAAGCAAGGACAAATAACGTCAACAGCTTTGTTCCTACTCACGGTAATGGCCAAAACATCCGATGTTTCCACTGCAATGAACTCGGTCACTTCAGAAGGGATTGTCCCAAGCTTAGCGAGGGACACCGTCAAGGTACTGGCCGCGGGCAGGGAGCCGCCACCCGTGGTAGAGGAAGAGCTGCCTGCATTACCACTAGGCAAAGATGTAATGCGGAAGAAGAGGAAGACCCGACTATGGAAGCAGAATTCGAAAGAGCAACAGTCCGTGCCGCTTTACACAAGAAGGGCCCGAATCGCCAGTTCTCGGTAATTCAAACGCCGTCGGACTATCAAGGTAAAAGTTTCAAAACCTTGATTGATTGTGGCAGCACACATTCCTTTATCTCACCAGCGTGTGCTAGGAGATTAGGAATAGCCACAGTAGAAGCACCTACCCTACTTGTGGAATTGGCAAACGGTCGTGAGGTAACTTGTGCTAGGCAAACTGCTAAGGAGGAGTTCTATCTGGGAGGGAAGAAAACCTCAGTCAAATTCAGAGTCATGAACTTAGGCATCCATGAGTGTCTACTCGGGATGGATTGGCTTAAGCCTAATGACGCTCACATCCACTGTGGAAAGGGTCAAGTTTCCTTTCGAGACTCTGACGGAGAGTTTGTTACGACTCAAGGTGAGGCAGGAGTGCCGAGAATCCAGCTAGCCAAGGTATCGCGGATCATAAAAGGGGTTAGGAAAGGATTACCTGTTTACTTGATCAAACTCAACAAGTTGGATCAAAAGCAAGAGTCTCATGAGGGACCCTCTTGGCTAAAAGAATATGCTGACGTATTCCCTGAGGAATTAACTGAACTTCCACCTCCAAGAGAAGTTGATCATGAAATAAGGCTAATACCTGGAGCTGCGCCAATTGCAAAGAGACCTTATAGAATGTCTATTCCGGAAGCTATTGAGTTGAAGGAACAACTCAAGCAACTGTTAGATCAGGGCTACATCCGGCCTAGCAATTCACCATGGGGAGCTCCAGTCCTATTCCAGAAAAAGAAAGATGGGACACTTCGACTATGTATTGATTACCGTGGGTTGAATCAATCAACAGTCAAGAACAAGTACCCTATTCCTAGAATAGATGAGCTTCTTGATCGCCTTCAAGGTGCAAAGATCTTTTCCAAAATTGATCTCAGGTCAGGCTACTATCAAATCAGGATCAAGGATGAGGATATTCCAAAAACGGCCTTCAATACAAGATATGGGCACTTTGAATTCTTGGTTATGTCATTCGGACTTACAAATGCACCTGCCACCTTCAATAGGTTAATGCAGGATATTTTTAGGCCATATCTTGATGACTTCGTGCTTGTCTTCTTTGATGACATTTTAGTCTATTCTAAACAGGAAGAAGATCATGAACCTCAACTACGGATTGTTTTGGAGACAATGAGGTCTCATAAGCTGTATGCAAAAATGAAGAAGTGTGCATTCTTCAAACGTCAGATCGAATATCTAGGATTCATAGTATCATCAGAAGGAATATCAGTAGATCCAGCCAAAGTCAGAGATGTGCTTGAATGGCCAATACCAGTATCTGTCAAAGAGATACGTAGCTTTCTTGGCTTGACAGGATGGTATAGGGTCTTTATCAAAAACTATGCTTTGATTGCAGCACCTCTTACCGACTTACTAAAGAAGCAGACTTCCATTACATGGTCAACTCCCGAGCAAAATAGCTTCGATCAATTGAAGCAATGTTTGGTATCAGCACCTATTCTGAGACTTCCTGATCTCAATAAGGAGTTCGAGGTAGTAACTGATGCTAGCATTCTTGCATTGGGGTGTGTTCTTATGCAGGAAGGTCATCCAGTAGCATATTCTTCAAGGAAATTGAAGAGTCACGAAAAGAATTATGCCACTCATGATCTGGAGTTATTAGCTGTCATCCATGCTCTAAAGCTTTGGAGACACTACCTGTTGGGAAATAAGTTCACTCTAGTAACCGATCATAAGAGTCTCAAATGGATTTTTACCCAGAACGAGCTCAACATGAGGCAACGTCGATGGATTGAAGTATTGGAGGACTATGATTTTGAAATCAAGTATCGACCAGGGAAAGAGAATGTAGTTGCCGATGCACTCAGTCGCAAGGCATTCCTAAACTCCCTAATCTTGCAGGATCCATCAACGGCCAGATCTCTGGCTACAAAGGTATCTATGCCAAGCAACCCAGTACTCGAATTAGCTAGAGAAGAAGCATGCCATGACTTAGCCTACCAAGCAATGATAAAAGAAATATCTACCAAGGATCAGAATCCGAAGTTGCAAGCAAGGTATCATGAATTTTCTATTGACAATGGACTTATTTACTATAGAACAAGGCTATGTATACCAGCAAGCCAGTCACTTAAGCAGAAGATATTGTGGGAAGCTCATGATTCCCCTTTCGCCGGACATCCTGGCTATGCAAAAACTCTTAATGCAGTCAGGAAGAGCTATTATTGGGAGAGGCTCAAAGGTGACGTCCTCAAATATGTCACCGAATGTTTGTCTTGCCAACGTATCAAGGCTGAACATGTCATGATGCCAGGAAAATTGCAACCACTTGACATTCCCCAAATGAAATGGGAATTCATCAGTATGGATTTTGTGGTGGGCTTACCCCAAGTCCAAGGAGGATACAACTCCATTATGGTTGTAGTTGACATGCTTACTAAGGTTGCACACCTGATTCCAGTAAAGACAAACTATAAAGCCTCCGATATCGCAAGAGTGTTTATCAAAGAAATATTCAAGCTACATGGTTTACCTAGAAGTATCATTAGCGATAGAGATTCTCTTTTCACTTCTCACTTCTGGAAAGCTATCTTTGAAGCTATTGGGACTCAACTCTGTTTTAGCACTGCCTACCATCCCCAAATAGATGGACAAACAGAGCGAGTAAATCAAATCATTGAGGATATTCTTAGGGCTTACTGCTGTCGAGAGCCAAAGAGATGGATTCAATACTTGCCGTTAGTAGAATTTGCTTACAATGCTTCTTACCAGCAGAGCATTCAAATGACTCCTTTTCAGGCATTGTATGGTCATGATTGTCGAAGTCCTCTAAATTTTTCTGATCCTACCCTGAGAGTGGAAGCTTCAAGACAAATGTTGGAGGACATGGATGACCAAATAAGGTCAATAAGACAAGACATACAAGCAGCCAAAGATAGACAAAAGGCATATGCAGATTTGAAGCGCCAAGAGCGGATCTTCGGAGAAGGAGACATGGTCTTCATTCGAGTACGGCCGAAAAAGAGTTCTTTATCTCTAGGTAAATGCAAGAAGCTAAGTCCAAGGTACTGTGGACCGTATAAAATCCTCAAATGCCTAGGACCCAATGCTTATAAATTACAACTTCCTGATAACCTAAAAGTTCACAATGTATTCCATATTAGTCTCTTAAAAAAGTATGTACCCAACCCAAATCATGTACTTGATGACCAACAAATTGTAATGCCTAGTCAAGGAATCCTTGAACTAAGGCCGGAAAAGATTTTAGATGTCAGGGAGAGACAGTTGAGATCTAGAACCTTGAGAGAATGCCTCGTCCAGTGGAAAGATTATCCCGAAGAGGATGCTACCTGGAGGGATGAAAGCACTCTCAATCTTCAATATCCCCAGTTTATCTCGAGATGAGGACATCTCGATTCTTCTAAGGGGGAGAGAATGTAATATTTCCGCGTAACCGTACCGTAAATATTAACCTTCCGCACGCCGTGTAAACCCCGTACAAAGGGTATCTCCTGCATTGAAATTATTGACCGCGTAATGTGTGACCCGCGCGCGTGAAATGGGGTCCTCCGCTTTGGTAAATCAAGACCGGGAGATCAAAACCGCAAGACCCGCAAAAACACCCTCTTGGGAGGGACAATTTAATTAAATTAAGGCAAATTTTTTTTACTATTATCCCTTCCCCCAGCCGATGCATGGCTGGAGGAGAGGGAGTGTGGAGGGGGGATGGCCAAGTGAGGGATTGCATGAGGAAGATCTCCACGTGGGTGGAGACCCTCTTCCCCACCCCCATGCCTATATAAACACCCCCCATCAAGGGGGTGTGCTAAGAGGGAGGACTGTGGGAGAAGAGCTGGAGGAGGATGGCCGTGAGGAGAGAGTGAACCGTGGAGAGGAAGCCGCCGACGCCCGAGCTGCAGTCCGCCAGTCCGCCGACGCTGCCGCCCAGACTGCCGTAGCTGCCGTCCCCAGTCCGCGTTGTCCGCCACAGCCGCCAGACAGCCTCCAACCGCCCGCCACGCTGTTCACGACCCCTCCACGTAGCTGCTGAAGTCAGAAGCTTCTTAGAAGCTTCTTTGGAAGCTTCTAAGAGGGGCCTCCTTAAAGGGCCTTCCCACCATTTTCCCAAAGGCCCTTCCCAAAGGTCCTTTCCCACGACATCTCCCCAAAGATCCATTAATACCCCCTTCCCGGGACTTTGAAGGGGAAGGTGAAGCCGTAAGAACCCCACTAGACCATCGGGAAAGGCTTCCCGCAATAAGTCTTTAAAGGCCCTTCACCGCAAGCGACATTCCGTAAAAGAATCTTCCGCCTACAAGGGAAGTCAAAGGCTGGAAGGTTGCATGTCAAGGCAAAACAATCCGTAGACGACGAAAGCGAATCCAGAAACCGAACCTACGTGTACGATGGCCCCGAAAAGATCGCAAGGTGCGACCACGGAAGGCTCATCTCCGAATGTACAAGTGGACATCTCCCCGACTCCACAAGTCCAGGTTCTTTCGAGTTATTTCCGCATAAGGAAAAGATTAGGCACGCTTAGCCCATAAAAAGGAATTGCATTTTTACGCTTAATATGCATACGGAAATTGGAAAAAATACATCTCTTGAACATTAGGTAAGATTAAAATTGTCATGAATTTGAACGAGTAAAAGACTAATTGCATGTAGATTTGGTACCTTATCAAGGTAATGTAGATTTGGTACCTTATCAAGGTAATGAGTCTAAACTTAGGCAAGGAAATGGAATTTATAAGTGCATTATCTTTCGTCTTAGATTTGGTAGAAATAAGCATATACTGCACATTAGGCAACATACTTCTCGTAATGATTTCATAGGAAAAGGTTAGCACCATAAGGTATCATCCGGAAAGAAATAATAGAGTACCAAAGTGAACGGATGGACTTGCAAATAGCTTGTAAGATGGAATAAATTAACACTAGTTTGTATAAACTTCATTATCTACTTCGTAGCTAGGAGAACGTTGTGTATTGCGTAGTCGTCATGCCATTGTTAAGAGCTGCATTTAGGAGTCAAAGCGTAGTATTCAAAAGTATGGACTACAAGTAGTAGGCATGATTAGTTGGTAAATCCTTGTAGGACCTAGGAAAGTTAGCGTACAGATTGGCAAGCATTTTACCTTACTAAGGAAAGATAATGTTATCATGAACCATGTGATACGTAGAGGCAATCAATCGCATGTTTACGCGTTTTGGTGGTATTGTATCTATTGCTCTCCGTTAGATTTAGTTATTACCTTTAGAAGGATCATCCTCGTCGCAAGATAGTGACTAAGTAACCTAATCATGGGTATGGCTCCATCGGAATGAAAGGTATTCCAAGTGCTAACTAGAACTTAGTGCAATAATAATTCGACCTAGCTTTAGACAAAAACCGTGAATCTAAAGATCCTACACACGTTCACAAAATGTCGAAGCAATTGGATGTTCATGTATGAAATGATCTAAGGTTATCCTAAGGATCATGACGAAACTCCGACGGAGTTGCATATTTCTAGAACCATGGGCCAACCTAATTAGGAATGATTTGGAGGATGTCTAATCATCCTGTTACTCACTTTTGGAATAATTTGCCAAGGAAAAGGAAAGTTAAGTATTTGCCTTGAAGCAAATGACCAGACTATAAACCAAAGCGACATGGTCGCTGGAACCTACCACAACTAAACACTAAAGTATGGGTAGGGTATGACCCTAACCCAAGAATGATAGGAATCTTGCCAAGTTGCAATTGATTCCGGAACGAATGCGGATTGCATTCGGAGGAAAGGAAGTCACTCCTTGACAGTTTGCCAGCCACAAAGACCATTGGAATTTGTTTGTGCTTGTAACCGTTAGAAAAGCACTGTTTGCATTGTTTGCTCAATGAACTAAAGGAGGAAAACATATCTAAATACTTCAGGTTGAAGCCTGAAGGGAGAGGCAGCTTCAGTTACCCCCGACTGCCTGCCTAACCCTAACCAAGGGGGTTATGAACCGCGTCGGGAACGTGGACCGAACCCGCCGTGAGAGGTCTCTCCGTTGAGTTCTGCTTGGAGCAGGAGGACGCTTGGGTGCCAGGGGGGGCTCTGGCTGTAAATCCCTCGCCTTCCCGGCCCTGCACAAGAGACTAACGTGACTCGAGATTGGATCTCGAGGCCCGCATACTAGTCTACGGGCGGAAACTTGGATTAGTGATCCCTGGTGGATTACTGGATAGCCTTCGGGCGGATTATGAATATGCCTACGGGCGGAACTCCTTGTATTTCAAAGATAAAAGGATAAAATGATAATAAAGAGGTTGTTTGGCATTGTTTTATTTATGTCCTGTGATAAGATTACGTGAAGGAACCGGTGCATAACAGGGTTAATTCAAAGAAGCTGTTTGTATATGTCAAACTAATGTGGTAGGTAATTACATAACTAAAACAAACCGAGGAAAGTGCGGAGGATGGACCATGGGTCCGTCCTATGGATGGGTGGTCCCGGTTAGCCGGGAACTTTTCTCAAAGCATTCGACGAACAGAAGGATGGTCGACACCACCGAAACAAGTAATGAGGACGATGACTTGGAATTACCGATTACCCGATTCACGCTGTTTTAGGGGAACGGAATGGGACTATGCCTTTTGGCAGAGAGGTCGAGCCTTGCATCCCTCTCGTTTCCCATTCTCCTTGAACCAAGTGCGGCATGAATCCGCTTCAGACCGGGCGTTCTGCGTAAAGTAGTTCGATCAGGTCTGACGCTAGTCGCTGTTAGTAAATGACCAACAATTCCAGCCGATCCTAAGTGGGAAACGGCCAGGACGCTTCCGTTACATGGCAGACGCGGAAAGTCCTAGATGACAAATCCCGCAACATTCCATGGGAGTGCCGGGTGGAGTTTTCTAAACAACCTTTCCGATGGACTGCTAAGACGTGTCCTAGAGGGTTCCAGTGGACACGTTACAATAGGTTAGCCAATAGTCTCTTCCTACCACGGTTGTCTTCACATATGGGAGAATGTCGAAAGGCTTAATTTTACTCTGGTTTGCTAGTTTGATAAGTCACTCTGTAGATTGCATACTTTGCAAGTTTAGATCCTTCATTGTCACATGTGTCATTATGTTCACTAATGAGTCTCCATCAATCAATGCATTTGCAATAAATCATCCTTCAATCCAAATTCCAATCTTTGGGGTACTAGGAAGGTGTTAGCCACATCTAGTTCTTTTACTAGCCTTGGGGCCTTATTGGACTTGGTGGCAGTTGTGGGAGCAATCTCTATGCCACATCTACTTGTTAGTATACTTTTAAATTTCTTTCAGCAACAACTTGGAGATAGCGTCAATAATTGTTGGATATTAGGTTTGGTTTGAAGGTATCTATGTCTTTGACCAAGTTATACTCTTTGATAGGATACACGGGCTTCTGCAACTGGCTAGGGAATGGGGCAACATCCACTTTTATCTTTCCTTTTGTTTATAAAAGTGGTAACATTTGAACTTCTTCTATTATTTGAGGTACTTCTACATCATCCATCTCTTAGAGCTTTGGTCCTATCTCTTGGATTGTCTTTGTGTCTCTGTGTGATACTACAATGCTTTGTAGTACTGCTTTATTCTGTTCTGTATTTTTTTGTTTCTTTGTTGGAGTATTGAACTTCATAGTTTTGGCAGGAGGAATATTTTCTTTTTGAAAGAGTGGTTCTTTTTTCTTAGCACATGTGATTGTGACAACTTCAAATTCCACCAAGTTGAAGGTAGGTTCTTGACCTTTAGCAGCATTGGCCCTCATAGGTGCTAGACTCAAACAATCTTTCGTAGTGTGGCCTTCTCCCTTGCATTTGTTGCATAAGGGATTGTAGTCCATAGACCTTCTAGGGTTTGGAAAATTTGGTGAAATATGTTCTTTTTCTCCACATTTTTAACACTCCACTTCTAATCTTTGGCCACCGCCAGACTGTCATCCTCTATAACTTTGGGAGGGAAAACTTAGGTCATAATTAGGATTTAACTCTCTAGACTTTGCTTTGATATCTTGGGTCATCATCTTGTATTCCAACTAATTGAAACTTGCTTCTTCATCTTTCTTCCTTCTGTCATGCATCTCCTTCAGAGAACAAATGTCTTCTATATGATTGTTCCATAGACAACATGAACAGAAGTCTCTTGGTATGGTTTGCTTTTAGCTACATTCAATGGTTAAATATCCCACCTGATGGCACTTACTGCACCATGTGCTTGATTGCATCACATCTCTTTCACCTCCTATAGTACTAGAAATGCTGGTGGTATTCACATTCAGTATCTCTAGCTATTTTGTAATCATATCCATCAGCTCTTTCTTAATGCTTGTAACTTAATTGGACAAATATTACTTCAAATTTTCTCCTCTTGGAGTACTCATAAAAGGGTTTTGAAAAGTATCTCTAATCACTGTATAGACTAGTTGGATTAGTCCAAAGGGTCCTTTGTTTTGATTCTAATTTAGAACTCCTGTTGAGACTACTGGTTATTGGTTTCACTTGGTAGGGTTCCACTATTGTTCTCGAGTTGCAATTTGGGAAAACAGTTTGAGGCCATTGTTGTCATGGTTGAGCCATCATTTGAGGCATTGTTGTCTACAGCCATTGTGGATTCAGTACACTAAACTATGGAACTATTTGCATTTGAGGGCAGGGGTAGGGAATAGTCCTTGGGATTGCATTTGGTAGATATACCATTCCTGGCATGGGAGGAGGTAAGAATCCTCTTCCTAAGGTCATCAACAACCTTACTTCAACTTCATCATATAGTCTTGCACCTTCCGCTGTAGCTTGCAAGCTGATTGGTCTTGTCAGCTCCACAAACTTACGAACTTCCCATTGTAGGCCTCTAAGAAAAACTCCATTCTAGAAGCCTTTATCCAAGTTATGATTGGTCTAGCTCTCCAGTATGGATTTTATTCTAAAGATATATGCTTCCACTCATTCTCCAAAGGACTTGACTTGAATTCATGAACTTCTCTTGCATCCGCTGTTCAAAACCTTCACGCCTAAATTTGGTGAGAAAGCCCACGATTAGGTCATCACATGTGCCAAAAGTTCATGTTACTTGTCTTTTATACCACTCAAATGTTGTGCATTTGAAAGTGGTAGGAAATATCGCCTACCAATGCTCGAGGGTTCTAGCATTGTTGGCCAGTCACACTACCATAAACTCTGCTACATGAAGATCAGTCTTCATTATATTTTCCTTTAAAGATGGATGATGACTGATTTGGGCTATGAGGGGACCTTAATTTTCCATTAAGACTTTTTTGAAGAGTGTCACAAGGGGACCAAAGGAGGTTTCTACTGCTAGCTTTTTTTCAACTTTGATTTTTACCTTCTCTCTTCTCATGTATCGCTGGATTCATTCTAGTGCTTACCTCTTGATCGTATCATTTATCAAGGAGTTGGTTCCACCTAGTTTGTCTGTACTCAACATAAGGAAATTAGAGGGATTTCAATCTCTAGAGGACTCTCTTGCCAAAATTTCTTCTACTTCCTTCTTTTCAACATCTCTAAATTTGGCTTTCATTCCACTACAAAGGGGAAGATATTCAATTCTGAAGGTATCAAAATTCATTCTTCTGAGGATTGCGGTACTACCATTCTCATGATAATACCAACTTTGGAGGGTTTCAATAGCATAGGTTGTGAAGAACACTCTATCTACTAGCTTCTAGTGAGTTTCCAATTGGACAAACAAAATGTTGTCAGTGCACCAAGCATCCCATGTATCTTGCTATTGGGTACCCATGAACAAATTCCAACTCTTTTCCTTCTTATTCCTGTGAATCTCAATTGACCATGACTCCTAAAAATTTTTCACAATCTCCTACTTGATGATGTCTTGAAATTATTCAATGAAGACCAAATGTTCCATTGATACTCATTCTCTCTATTTCTTCTTCGCTCTTCATTTCCTTAGAAGATAGCTTACTATAATGACACAACTTTTTGTAGCTTTAGAAGATAGCGAGAACAATCTGCCACATAGAGCCCACATCAAGATAGTGACATGTTTTTACCATTGAGGAATACACTTCTTGTAGAAAGTGACTTTGGCAATCAAGATTTACAATTCTTCAACAATAGTCGGAATTCTACAATCTTCCATTGCTTTTCTTCCACTTCAACACTGTCATTGCTTCCATTTTCAGCCTCTATAAGTGTTTCTTGATGCTAGTTTTACCGAATACACACCAAAAACATGGAGCACTAAGAGGAACACCAAGAAAACAAAAAATTTACTACAAGAAAATCTAGCATGTTCTCCACACTTTAATCAACCACAAGAAGAAAAAGAACACCAAGAACCACCAATCTTCATGCAACATCATATAATGAATCTCCCATGGGTCTGTCACAATAAATCTTCAACATATTATTCATATTCTTCATAGAAAATATCAAAGAACAAAAATAGAACAAAGGAACGATCAAATTTGAATAAAATTCATCACATAGTATTTATATTGTATCATCTTCATAATCTTTCTCTCAATCTCTCTCATAGTCTCACTCATAGATACACAGATTTTAATAAAAAATTGGCTCTCTCTCATACATTATCTCTCTCACATATGCTCCCTCTCTATAGAATATTGAAATAACAAATAGTGGCCCTTAATAATTCTCTCTTGGTTGTGGATACCCTTCCCAAGAGGTATGCTCGATATAAAGGGGTACCAAAGCCATTCTAGTGACCCTTGAAAGCTCATCAGTGCCATTGTCACTTTAGTCTTTAGTTCAAGTATTTATCAGCTACTTCTTAATCTTCTTTGAGCTATTTCACTTCCTTTGCCAATATTGCAAAACATCCCCAAGCTAAACATCCACCCATTAGAACACATATAGAAGCAAATAGAAGACAATATAAGGCATACAAAAGCTCAACAATACACTACAGAAGGTCTATAGAAGGTATAAAAACCATACAACTCAAACCAAAATCAACTCAACCCATCAAAAACCATCCAAAAAAATCTCAATTATTTCCCAAACCATTCATTTACAATCATAACCTCTCAAACAAAAAGAAAACAAACCAAAGCAGAACCAAAATAGACTTCTCAATCATAACCTATTCATAACCTCTCAATCATAACCTATCAAAACAGTATATCTCAACCAAAAACCATCATGACATTCTGAAACATATTCAACCCATCCCAACACACTAAAAAAAACTTCCAAAATTATAAAAAACCAATCAACCATTCAGCTCACAGAAACAACAAAAATCAGCCCAAAAAATAAGTCAATTTACCTCTCAAAAAATACCTTTCAAAAATGGTCAAGACATGCTAAAATGTAAGGATCACCACCATTTTTGCTCCATATCTCTTACTACATTTACTTGTCTTAATGTTTGTAACTAGATAGTGATATGAAAATGATTCCATACTGATTCAGGTTTTTTACAACCCAGATTATTACCACAAAATTTGGCCAAAGCCCCTATCAAGAGCTTACCATATCACTTTGGGTTTACTCTTTAAACACTAGGTATGCTACATTGCTTCTCGATTATGATAACTCTAGCAAATGGGGGGAACAAGTTCTTAGGAGGCATGTCAATGTAAAGGGTAAAAGGGATGGTTATCTTAGTGAACATGAAAATGGATTACATCTAGGAGTTGAGTGAGTGCATAGATTTTTCAAAGGACTAGCCTCCAACTACACATGGGCCCCGTCTGCATCACTAAGATTTGGAATCTATCACCATCATTAGAGGACACCTCACCCTAGCACACAAGTCAATATCCACATCATGGTGTCATTTGGATCTTGCACAAAAGCTTACAAGCATGACCCCTTTTGTCACATGCTTATATGTATTTATATACATATGGGGGACTAAAGTCAAAACAGCTTTTAGAAGCCGTTTTTTATAATCTCAATAACTCCCAAGAAAAAGCGAATTTCAAGAAAATTCCCACGATGCCCGATTGATTTCAACCTGGTCTACAAAGTTGCAGAATAAACTTTTTTCAAATTCCTCACGGATTTGAAGTTACGAAGGCGCAGACTGCTGGCTACATGCAATTTTCTTCTCTCTTTCACCACACCAACTTTCCACTTTATCCTTCTTGTAAATATATTATAATAATGTGCTTTGGGCACCCATCTCTTGTAATCTATCTCAATTTCTCTATTTTGTCTACCACCACCCTTGGCTTCTTGCATGATGACCAAGGTGGGGACTTGTCCCATCCACTATTCTCCATATTTTCAAAGATGCCATACATCATCTAGGATTATGTTAATCAAGAAGATTAGCTTAATCTAATCCCTCATGGAGGCTATATAAAGAGCCCATGGAGAATGAAGAAGGGGGGGGAAGGAGAATGGCAAGTCCATGAGAGCACTCTAGAATATCCTCATCTCTTTGAGGTAAGCTATGAGTGAGTTCTTTTATTATGTAGCATAATGGCAAGCTTCCTCTACCTCTTATCCCCTTGTATCCCTCTCCTCTCATCTCTCTCTTTTATATTCCAATATGGTGTCTAGTACATATATTGTCTCTTGTAAATTTGTGTCTTAGTTCTCTTGATTCTCTTTGAGAAAAGGGATGTCCTAGCCCATCCTCCCTTTGGCTAGGTAGTGCCCCTCTTTAGTTCTCTTAGTGAGGATTGGAGGTTGGATGGGTAAGAGGCAACCCGTTCATCATTTCAGCTGTCATTTTTGGTGCCCCCACCACTGAGGACATTCTCAACCACAATTCTCTACCTCCTTATGTGGAATGATACAACACATGGTGGTGCATCCTCTACAACAAGTTTCCCAAGTGGCTCTTCCTCAACGCCTTCACCAACTATTTTTGAAGCTGGTCGAAGTCCACGACTCCCAGAATTGTCTCCTAAAGAAGCTCAAGAAAGAAAGTATGCCTATCGGATGACGGCACGCATGCGGGTAAAAGGTGTTCACTTTAGAAATTCCATTATCTCACAACGGAAAAAATTATGTTGCCATCAATTGCTAGGTTCTCATAATTGTGGTGAGTGTTTTGCAAACAAAGTGAAGGCCCTTCTGAGAGGTCCTCGTCTCCAAATCATCAGATCCCTCTCTCTCTCTTTGGCCTAATCCACATCAAAGGAGGACAACTATGCATGAACGGTGTGGAGTTTTATAGAAGTGCAAAGTATGGAGATTACCTTCAACTATTGTTAGCTCGAAGGTTGGGTGTGGTTGAAAAGGTGGCCATCACACCTTATGAAATATATGTCACCGAGGATGGACACACCAAGGCAATAACAATCACTGGTGAGCAAATTCTCCATATAGCAAAGTTGGTGGGTTCCAAAAAGAAACACTCTAGGAAAAATCCTTCATAATTCAAGAAAGTGCATTCCCTCTACTCCCTTAAGTAGTCTTCACTCATGAATAATAATAATGGCCTGAATTTCTACACCTTCCACTCTGTACAAAACATCTAAGTTAATGTATGCATCAGTAGGAAGATTTTCTTCCAGCAGTGTCTTGTCATGTACTTTGGGGCTGAAAGATTAAGGGAGATTCTTGTATCACCAGAACCTATAATCTTCCCAATGCTAGACTACAATGCATCCTTCAATGTACATGTCTTTATCCTATTATAATAGTTTCTCATGAATCAGAACGAGTTGTATGGACCTATCCGTCCACTTGCTATGCAAACTGTGCATATTGTAGCTAGCACAAAGCTTAGATTCCGAGGCATTATTAGAAGCATACTGGGGCCTAGACGTCTTGCTGAAATCAATGCATCTGTGAACCCATTCATCCTTTCCCTTATAAAATACAACTTAATTCTAGACGTTTTCATCTTCATACTCTACTAAGGCAACATGGCATTTCCAAGTTTTTTTGGGCACAAAGGGGAGAAAGCTCTAGACTTTTTGGATGACTTAGAAATGGCCTTCCTAGTCACAGGCCGGGATGATGAAGCAACCAAAGTATGGGCCTTCTCTTTAGTTCTAAAGGGTGATGCTCGAGTGTGGTATCAAGCTCTCCCGGAGGCTACAAGGGGTAATTGGGAGGATCTCAAGACCGCATTCATGCACAAACAAAGCCACCTGAAGATATTTGGAGACAACTCTTAGATCTTCGCCAAACCTTACCAGGGGAGTACCAAGCATATGAAGGCATGTTTATAAAATTGTGGGATAAATGGACAGCCTCTTTAGCCGAGGGAGAAAGAATACTTGATTGCCTTAAGAAAGATTGTTTTCTAGCCGGACTCCATCCTCTACTAAGGGAGAAGGTCAAAGGAAAGTTTCCCACATCCTATAAAAAATCAGTCACTTATGCGAGGGAGAAAGATAGAAAATTGAAGTATCCCAATTGAAGGGGGGAGTTGAGCCCATGCAAGTTTTACCAACCATGCCAAGGCCTAGAGAAATAGCAGAGGCCCCACCGAAACCGGAGATACCACAGCAAGAGCTCCTACAATGCATTACTAATCAACTTGAAAGCCTTTCTTTAAATTTGGTGCAAGGAGTACGACCCCCTCCCCTCATAAATGAAGGCAATCGAGGTCCAAGGAGACAAGAAAGAGAGTATGTTTGCTATAATTATGGGGAGACTGGCCATGGTATGTACTTTTGCCCTCATCCTAGGCGTTTTCCAGGAAATGGGTTCCAACCAAGGAGGGGACAACAAGTGACACCACCTAGGGAAAGGTTTGTTCCACCGAATCCAGGGCCTCCATCACCGGTTCAAGTTCTCCAGCATCCTCGACCACTTGCAGAGGTGCCGCCCTTGCCTATCCAACCGTCAGAGAATCATGATGTTAGGATAATTAGTTTAGATGAGAGTGATGTCAAAGGGAAGGCCAAAGTAGTAGAGGTTGGTGAAGAAAGCCTGGAGAATTGAGAGAATGGAGCCTACACCACCAAAGGAGGTTGAAAATATGGAAGAGGAGGCAGAGTCACCAATGGCTGCAAAGACACGCAACAGTAAAAAGAGGAGGGCTCGCTCACGCCGACACATTGAGCCAGATGATTTTTCCCTGGATAAAGGTACTAGAGCTTATGATTTGCTTGCTGATGTGAGGAATCAAGGGCCAAAAATTTCATGGCCCCAATTACTACATCTATCTCCAACAGTGCGGCGACAATGGTCAAAGATGGTAAGCATTAGACCCATGAAGAATAGACATGTGAATGCAATCCAGGCTAGAAAGATGAAAGATATTGTGCCTTTAGTGGAAGCCGAAATCAATGGGCAGAGAGTGTCAAAGACATATGTGGATGGAGGTGCAGAGATTTGTGTCATGACAGAAAAGTTGATGCATCGTTTGGGATTAGAGGTAAATGAAACTACTAAATTTGGGGCCAAAATGGCTAACAATGTAGTAGTAAATTGTTTGGGAGTCATAAAGAAAGTCAAGGTAAAGGTATGTGGAGTGCAATTGGAGCTTGACATGTATGTGATACCAGTGAAGGGGGATGGCTATCCGCTCATTCTTGGGCAACCATAGCTAATGGGAATGAAAGCCAGACAAGATTGGGAGACAGGGGCTTTAGAGCTAAGGCCACAAAAGGGGTTGCATAAAAAATGGAAGAGCACTATCTATAACATGAAGGAGGGCTGACAGGAGGATCTTGTGTTAGAGACCACCGCTGATGAATGGAGTTCCAGCGAGGGTTGGTCATCTATGACAGAGGGAGAGTCTTCTAATGAGGAGGAAGAAAGCTCTCTAGAAGTGATGGGGATTACATTAAAAGGGCCTTCTAGTGGTGAAATTCCGCAGCAGCTTCCAAAGGTCGAGAAGGAGGGGTTAGAAAAAATGTTGGCTAAGGATCTATCAGTTGAGGAGAAGGCAGCCTACATGGAAGTGGTGATAAAACACTCTGCACTTTTTATTTCTGATTATGAACACATCACAGGTGTGACAGCAGTACAACATCACATTAATCTAAAAGAGGGAGCACGGCCAGTGGTGTAGCGACTACGACGATTGGGAGTAGTTCAACAAAACGCTCTACTCACTGAGGTGCAACGACTTTTAAAGGCAGGCTTCATCTATCCAATAGGCGACTCAGAATGGGTTTCACCTATGGTGGTGATACTCGAGAAGAATGGAAAATGGAGGATTTGTGTGGATTACAAGCCGCTAAATGCTGCAGCTAAGAGAGATCACTTTCCTCTTCCCTTTCAAGATGAAATACTCAACGAGGTGGCCGGGCATGAGAGATACACTGTTTGTGATGGGTATTCAGGTTATTTCCAGATCCGAATAGCTGAGGAGGATCAACAGAAGACCACCTTCATTACACCTTGGGGTTGTTTTGCTTACAAAGTAATGCCATTTGGATTAACAAATGCCCCAACTACCTTCCAGCGATTCATGAATTATGTCTTCCAGTCATATTTTGGGAAATCCATCAGGGTCTTTATTGATGATTTTTGTATTTATAGTTCTAAGGCTTTACATCTAGGAAAGGTGGATGAAGCTTTCAATCGCCTCACACAAATGGGGGGGCAGTTAAACCATGAGAAGTGTCGCATTGGCGAAAGCAGTGTAACTTTGTTAGGGCATGTCGTAAGTGAGAGGGGCATTGAAGCAGATCCAAACAAAGTTAAGGCCCTATTGGCGGTGCCATCACCATCTTCTGTGAAGCAACTAACCCTTTTCATTCAGAAGGTGCGATATATGGGGCGGTTCATTCATCTCCTCTCCCAATTAATATTTCCACTGCAACAGCTAACCCACTCTGAGGAGCTCCTGTGGAGTGACGAAAGCGAAAGGTGCTTTCACGAGGTGAAGAAGGCTCTTAGCACCCTTCCTATAATTTTAAGCCTTGTTGGGATCAGGAGTTTTTTGTCAATCCGAGTTTTGGGGAAGATGCTCTAGGGGCAGCATTAATACAAAAGGATGCTAAAACTGACCTAATGAGATCGGTTTACTTTTCTAGCAAAGTAATGACAACATCAGAACGAGGGTACAAGATGGTCGAGGTGATGGTTTTGTCTCTAATATTTGCTGTAAGAAAGTTTCGTCCTTATCTTCTCCCTAGGCCATTCACAGTGATCACAACAGAAGAGCATTTTCCCTATGCCTTACAGCACATGGATGTTTCAGCCAGAATCGCTAAGTGGGTCATACAACTCCAAGAGTTTGACTACACCTTCAAGGTGGAGGATTCTACTCGAGCTTGCCTAGCTGATTTCTTGACCCATAGATGCCATCAAAAGAAGGAAAAGGAGAAGGGGAAGGTAAAAGAGGAGACACCTCCTCTTGAGGAGCCGCCACGGGTGGAGAATGCCCATGCCCTCTACTTTGATGGGGCCTACAAGCGTATTAAAGACAAACTTTATGGAGAAGGTATCAGCTTGGAGGATGTCCATTCTAACAATGAGGCAGAATATCAAGCCTTTCTTTTAGGTTTGAGGTGGTGTCTCTCACATGGTGTCACTCAACTTAATGTTTTTGGGGATTCTATGCTAATTGTTAAGCAAATGAAAGGAATCTGGGCTGGTAAAAATGATAACTTAGCAGTGAAAATGAGGGAAGCTAAAACTCTCATGAGAAAGCTACAGAAAGCTCAAATCTATTTTGTGCCAAGGCGCACAAATGGCGACGCAGATGCTCTAGCAGCTGAAAATTTCAAAGAGGTAATGGTGGGCATCATTGCAGTAAAGCTTCCCTTGTTTGAAGGTAAGTTTCAACTACAAGATGTGCTTTATTTTCTTGAGCATGGTGAGGCACCTACACATATGAGTACGAGTGAGAAAAGGTGGCTAGCTACTAAGGCCACTAAATACCGCTTAATAAATGATTTGTTGAATTGCAAAGGAAAGGATGCAGTGCTTAGAAGGTTGCCAACAGCAAAGGAGATTATGGATGTGATTAAGAGCTGCCATGAGGGGGTTTGTGGTGGACATTTTGCTCAAGAAATAACCAGCAGGAAGATTCTCCAAGCCGGTTTTGTGTGGCCTAGTCTACATCGAGATGTGCAACATTGGTGCTGCACTTGTGATGATTGCCAAAAGGCCGGACCAAGGAAGCTAGTGCATGAGGAACAAAATCCCATAACTACATATGGCCCATTTGAGAAATGGGGGATTGATGCAATAGGGCCACTCCCACGAACTCAATCTGGCAAGGAATACATCATAATGGGTGTGGACTACATGACGAGGTGGGCAGAGGCTTCAGCAACTAGTAGGATCACAGCCCAAGAAGTGGGAAAATTTGTGTTTGAAAATATTTGTTGCAGGTTTGGCACACCTTTTGGAAATTATCTCTGATCGGGGTCCTGGTTTTAGGGCAAACCTAGTAGGGAAGCTAATGGAAAGGCTAAAAATCAAGCACAGGCATTCTACTCCCTACTATCCACAGTGTAATGGTTTGGTCGAAAAAGTGAATGGGTTGATTTGTAAGAAAATTACCAAGCAGGTACACATGCACCCCAAGCACTGGGATTAAAAATTGAATGCAGCTCTTTGGGCCTATAGGACTTCATTCAGAACCTCACTTGGCTATACTCCATTTCACCTCGTCTATGGCCAAGAGGCTTTGCTTCCTATAGAGGTGGAACTGGCCAGTTTGCGTGTTTTAGTAGCCAGTCAAGAGAAGAATCAAGATAAGAAGTTAGCGGAAAGGATCTTGGATCTAGAGAGGCTAGAGTTAGATAGAGAAGCAGCAGTCCAAGACTATTCCATGCAGGCTGAAGAGAGGAGGAAGACCTTTAATAAGAAACTGGCTAGCAAACACATAAGGGAAGGATCACTTGTGCTATGCTATGATAACCGCTTTGATAACAGAAAGGATGCTAAACTTGTGTTCAAGTGGGAAGGGCCATTCATGGTCATAAGGAGATATCCAAATGACAGCTATAAGCTAGGTGACATGGATGGGAAGGTTCACAAGACAAGGGTAAATGGATGGCAACTGAAGCCTTATTTTCAAAGAAATATGAACACTTTGGAGCAGTCATTCAATGAAGAGCCACCAATGAGGGGGTGCAGTCCTTCTTGCTCTATTGGACCATCATTATCAAGCTAGAGGCATGAATACCTCTAGCCTAAGGGGAGGGCTAACGATCTGGGTTTTTTATAACCCAGATTATTACCACAAAATTTGGCTAAAGCCCCTATCAAGAGCTTACCATATCACTTTGGGTTTACTCTTCAAGCACTAGGTATGCTATATTTCTTCTCGATTATGATAACTCTAGCAAATGGGGGGAACAAGTTCTTAGGATGCATGTCAATGTAAAGTGTAAAAGGGATGGTTATCTTAGTGAAGATGAAAATGGATTACATCTAGGAGTTGAGTGAGTGCATAGATTTTTCAAAGGACTAGCCTCCAACTACACATGGGCTCCGTCTGCATCACTAAGATTTGGAATCTATCACCATCATTAGAGGACACCTCACCCTAGCACACGTCAATATCCACATCATGGTGTCATTTGGATCTTGCACAAAAGCTTACAAGCATGACCCCTTTTGTCACATGCTTATATGTATTTATATACATATGGGGGACTAAAGTCAAAGCAGCTTTTAGAAGCCATTTTTTATAATCTCAATAACTCCCAAGAAAAAGCGAATTTCAAGGAAATTCCCACGTAACCCAATCGGTTTCGACCTAGTCTACAAAGTTGCAGAATAAACTTTTTTCAAATTCCTCACGGATTCGAAGTTATGAAGGTGCAGACTGCTGGCTACATGCAATTTTCTTCTCTCTTTCACCACACCAACTTTCCACTCTATCCTTCTTGTAAATATATTATAATAATGTGCTTTGGGCACCCACCTCTTGTAATCTAGCTCAATTTCTCTATTTTGTCTACCACCACCCTTGGCTTCTTGCATGATGACAAAGGTGGGGACTTGTCCCATCCACTATTCTCCATATTTTCAAAGATGCCATACATCATCTAGGATTATGTTAATCAAGAAGATTAGCTTAATCTAATCCCTCATGGAGGCTATATAAAGAACCCATGGAGAATAGAGAAGGGGGGGGAAGGAGAATGACAAGTCCATGAGAGCACTCTAGAATATCCTCATCTCTTTGAGGTAAGCTATGAGTGAGTTCTTTTATTATGTAGCATAATGGCAAGCTTCCTCTACCTCTTCTCCCCTTGTATCCCTCTCCTCTCATCTCTCTCTCTTATATTCCAATATGGTGTCTAGTACATATATTGTCTCTTGTAAATTTGTGTCTTGGTTCTCTTGATTCTCTTTGAGAAAAGGGATGTCCTAGCCCATCCTCCCTTTGGCTAGGTGGTGCCCCTCTTTAGTTCTCTTAGTGAGGATTGGAGGTTGGATGGGTAAGAGGCAACCCGTTCACCATTTCAGCCCTCACATACTAGGACCAAAATCAAGCTCTTATACCAATGAAATAAATGAGACTTAAACTTTAAAAAATGTACTAATTAATCAACAAAAAATATCCATGAAAAGCTATGACCATGAGATATATTCTTGAACAACATATGGTACCAATGATCCGTATCCAAAAAGAAGAATATATACAATGAAAAATATGCAACATGATACTCACCTCATGCTAAGCTATCCAAAGAGTACTTACCTTCAATGACTAGTCGGAGGTTAAAGCCTCAAGACCTAGATTTCTCTAATTGAGAAATGATCCAAAAGGTTCTTAGAATTGAAAACTTTTGCTTTTTTATAGGGGTTCCTAATTATCTAAAGTTTTTACAATGCTAAGGCTGAAATTTTACTTTATTACAAAAAAAGAATTCAAAAAATATGGGAGAAGGTCAAGATGGTGGAAAAGAAGCAACTTTTGCAAAAGCATAAATATAGAAATGTCATATAAAAGACCCTTCCATTTCCTGAGAATTTGGATTATCAAAGAGGCTAAGGAAAAAATGCAAGAAATAAGTATGAAAACCCAGATACAACTATTGACTTGATTGAAATTGCTCAACACATGAGAAGAGCCACCACTACTAGAGCAAAAAAAAAGGTGTCATGATTAGTGTATTCTAAACTATAATTCAACTTTATTGAATGGGCTAGTCATCGCTTTTCAAGCATTTGATGCCTTTGTATATCTCTTTTGTGAACTTTTCTTTGCAATGATAGTGTAATCATATTGTCAATTCTTTTTGTGACATATTATATGTACCATTGTCTTGGTTGGTTTTCCTTTATGTTCTATCATCAGATATGCCTATAATCCACCAAGGAATTCACTTCCACTACGAGATAAATTACACTAAGATCACTTCTACCAGAAGTTCACTTCCACCACCATGAATTCACTTCCACCATGTTCACTTTCACCAAGCAATTCACTTCCACCACAAGATCACTTACACTAAGATCACTTCCACACTAGCACTTCACTTCCACCACGATCACATCCACCAAGAAATTCACTTCCACTTTAAAATTCATTTCCATCTAGGCATCCACAAGTTCACTTACATTAAGGTCACTTCCACTAAGTTCATTCTCACCAAGGCATTCATAAGTTCAACTCCACCTTAAAATTCATTTCCACTACCCTAAATTCATTTCCACCTAGGCATCCACAAGTTCACTTCCACTCTAAATTTCACTTCCACCAAGGCACCCACAAGTTCACTTTCACCATAAGTCTTGCACTACCCTAGGTTGCACCACCTCTCACTTGCACTACTTAGTGCTTGCACTACCTACATTATTGCACCACCTAGGGCTTGCACCACTTACCCCTTGCACCACCTAGGCTTGCACTACTCACTACACCTAGACTTGCACCACCTACCCTTTGCACTACTTAGGATGCACGCAAATAGTTCATTTGCATTGGCTCTTTCGCACCTAGGTTAGGTTAATTTCCTTTGC
The DNA here is from genome assembly GCF_053477565.2 of Lygodium microphyllum. Classification (NCBI taxonomy): domain Eukaryota; kingdom Viridiplantae; phylum Streptophyta; class Polypodiopsida; order Schizaeales; family Lygodiaceae; genus Lygodium; species Lygodium microphyllum. Next base: position 49,428,231 of record NC_141158.1, on the reverse strand, counting down.
ATGAAAATTTCATTCGCATCTAGGCTCCTTCACACCTTCGTTCATCTACATTAATTGCACATAGCTCATTCACACCTAGTTCACAAAGTTCATTCACACCTAGGGTATAAGTACATTTGCATCTACCTTATAAAGTTCATTCACACCACAATTCATTTGCACCTTTGTCCCTTCACACCTAGGGTTAGTGTTCCTTTGCACTAGAGTTCCTTTACACTTGAGTTCCTTTGCACCTGAGTTCATTTCCTTCGCAGTTAAGATAATTTGCACCGATTCATTCACACTTAGCTCATCAAGGTCATTTGCAGCATGGCCAATTTTAGATAAAGTGGGAAAAGTTTCATTCCCAACATGGCCAATTTTTCTATGGTTAAGCTATTTCTACTAAGAATACTCTAATAGTTTGTCCATTTTTTAGCCTTTGTGATCCACTTTTGACACTTGGTTAGGTTTTTAATATAATATAGAAATCGTTTGCCATTTTTCATTCTAAATGCATGATATTAGCTTTGACCATGGGACCAAGTTGTTGAAGACCTTAATATTAAAATTTTTAGCCTTTGTAATCCACTTTTGACACATTGTCAAGTTTTGGGACAATACAAAAACCTTTTGCCATTTATCATTCTAAATGCATTTACCCTAGGGTTACCTTACAACGATGCATACTATGAATATCACTTTGACATTAAAGTAGTTGAATACCACAAATTAGCATTTTGAGTAGGTTTTATCATCAATTTCCACTTTGACATTGAGAGTAGATTTTTCCATTCCACTTTGACATTGAGAGTAGTTTTTGCAATTTCACCTTGACATTGACATGAAAATTTATTTAACATTGTACTTGGATATCTATCAAGTTATACAATTAGAGATTGATGGTAGTTTTGGCCATTTCACTTATTGATATTGAATGAAAGCTTGCCAAATCCCCTTAGAATAGGGTGCACTTTGACATCTTGACTTGAACTCAAGATTGAATATGGATAATCAAGTTCAATGGATTATCAATCATGTTGTTATCATTTTTCACTTCAAAATTGGCATGAAAACTATGTTGTTATCATTTTTCACTTCAAAATAGGGTACACATTGATAATGAATGAAAGCTTGCAAATTCCTCTTTTAGAATAGGGTACACTTTGACATCTTGACTTGAATTCAAGATTCAATATGGATAATCAAATTGAATGGATTATCAATCATGCTATTATCATTTTTCACTTCAAAATTGGGATGAAAACTACTTTGATATTGAACTTTGATTTTTTTTTATATACTTTGATCTATTTCATGCCAAGTCCCCTTAGAATAGGGTACACTAATGCTATATTTTGACCTATTCAATGTCAAGCCCCCTTAGAATAGGGTACACACTGACACCCAATTGCCAAGTCCCCTTAGAATAGGGTACACTTTGATATCTTGGCTCACATTCAAAATTCAATATGGATAATAAGATCGTATGGATGATTTAAAATTGATAAAATATTGTGTTCAATATGATACACTAACTAATCTCATAAGAGATATGTAGGAAGCTACATGCTTGATCATAATCATTACTAATGTATAATTATAGACATTTTGGACTTGACTCTTGTACGACTTTTACACATGGTCTTCCTTATGCTAGTTTAGAGGAGTATTGATGACTTCTTGCTCACGGTAGACTATCTTATGGTCTTATTGTTGATTACATCATGGTTTAAGAGCCAGACTCTTTTGTGATTCTTGCGCAATCAACATTTTTGTAATCATGCACTTCTTGTAGTCCCTTAAGAATTCATCTATATATGTTATCTAGATTGTCAAAAATTGTGTACATGATTATTATGTGAAGAAAGTCAAATTTAGAGAATATCCTTGTTTTTTATTATAATATGACTTTTCTTACCAAAGAATTCTGAAGGCATTGTATAGCTCTTTTAGGTGTTGAGTAGAAGTGGCTTAGCATTAGCTTTGCATCGCATAATGTTCTCCAACCACATGAGTAACCATCATTTTGCTGAGAAACCTATAATATGGCAAATGATAGTTTAGATTTTTAGTGTGTGGATGCATATAAAGTATTTTATCTTCTAATGATTACATACTTGTACATTGAGGTAAGACACTTCCTCATTTCTAGCCAATCCATTTAGTATTGTCTTCACACAACTACATTGCAAAGTAAAATATTGGTTATATTTTTTTTCTAGCATTTGTTTCATAAAACCAATGATAATATGTAATAAACTAGTAAAAAACTTTATACCTTCTAAGTTTAGTATGTGTGTTTGATAATAAGTTGAGCAAGTAAGCCTTTTCTCATAGACATCCACTAAAACAAGACTCCAATGCTCACTATATCATGCACATAAAAAATTTAAATCAGTAATTTTTTTAATTAATAAATTTTCTAAAATAATAATAATATAATTAGTGCAATCATGCATATCAAAATTGCAAATCAACGTCTAATAAATCTCAAGTTATATTTCAAAGGTAAAATGATTGTAGTTATCATTTAATTAGTGCAATCATGCACATCAAAATTGTGAATCAACATCCAATAATCTCTAAGGTATATATGTTGTAGTCTAATGGTAAAATGACAGTTTCTATAATTATAAGCAAAAAATATTTTTTCAAAGTTTTTGATATTGTAATGTCAAGAAAATCGGTCAACCCTAAGACATGATTGCGAAGGTAGTGATACCAATGGGTCTATAACTAATAGACTGTTTTATTGCTTAAGACTCAACTCTAACCTTAGAATCTTGTAGGCCATCATGATCTAGAAATTTGATTTATATAACAAGCACATAAGATTTAGAAAGTAGAATGTTTATGTTCTTGCCTCAAAGATGTAAAAGTTAAGATCAGAAATGTGTTCTAAGATTGCGATATGTGTACATTAACCTCCTGCAACTCTACTGTGGTCGCCCATCTATGTCACATATCTCTATTATTATGGCACCAAAAAGTTGATCTAGAGTCCCTATAATATCATTTGATAGCAATATAAAGAAATTTACTTTTGTTTAGTGGGAAAATAATAAATTCAAACTTTTGATCCCTATAAAATAAACATGTCAAATTTAGTTTTATATTTATGCACATTGAAATATCAACCTTGAAATATCAACCCTCTCTCTTTCAGATCACTTTAAAATAGAGCTTGAACCCTTGGGCTAGATAGTTTTCAACTTGACCTTGTGGGGAAGAGAATTGTCACTCTCTCTTTGATTAGGAAGTTCTCATTTTGATTAGGCAAAGCTTGGCCATGTGCTCAAGCTTATGTGAACCATCTCTTGTATTAGGCAAATCTTGGCCGTGTGCAAAACTTAGCCATGTGATCAAGCTTATATCATCGCTCACTCTCTCTTTGATTAGGTTGCAAAGCTTGGCTGCATGCTCAAAATCTCATGTCAACCCTCTCTCACTTAGAGGTAGATACCTTGGGCATATGCTCAAGCTTATAACAACCCTCTTATATAGTTCTTATCAAGGCAAAGGTTTGTCATGTCCTCAAGTTGAGCTTAGCCATGTTAGAGTTTCTCTTTTGGACACCTAGCTTCCCTAGTCTATACATCATCATTTTCTCAAGTCTGTAGTAGTGTTCTTCACTCCAAATGACAAAGAAACATAAATCATGCCCTACTTTCTGGTGCAAACTTCTAACCATTGATATGACATTATGCTCTTGTGCAATTGACCAGATTCCAACATTACTTCTTTCTAGCAAAATAATCAAGAATTCCATACAACTAGGTTGAAGCACTACATATTGTTTGGTCCATACATTATAGATTCATGCAATGGTGATGGTTGGATACAATGCATGAATAATAAACCATTCAAATCCAACACCAGTATTAACATTGATTACTGTGCTTTGCTCAGTGTTGTAGGAACATTAAGATTGCTACCAAATGATTCCTCGAATCACTTCGTCTTGCATTTGCCTCCCTAATCTCATTTGCATCTCAAGGATGAAAATATTTGGTGATGCTATCTTATATCCTACTCAATTAGAAGAATTACAAAGATCTCAATGGATTGGAAAGATGAACTTACATCAATACTTGTATTATAAAAAATATAGGACTTCAATATTCGAGAATTGATTTAAGGTTTAAATATAAAAGTAGCATATATAAGTTCCAACTCTCTCTTCAAGATCATCTGAAGGTTTAAATATAAAAGTAGTATATATAAGTTCCAACTCTCTCTTCAAGATCATCTTAAGGTCGAGCATGGCCCTATGGCGATGCACTTAAGTGTTGCCTTAGGGCCCAAGACAATTTCAACTTTCTTTTTGAGGTCTTGAGATCGAGCTTGGATCTTATTGGAATATAGTCTCAACTCTCCCTTTAATTTCTCTTTGGGTCAATTCTTCAAGAGCCCTGTGAGGTAGAGATATGGTAGTGTGCTCAAGCCTAGCCCAGTGAGAGCAAAGCCCTACAAGTAAGATAGTTTCAACTCCCTCTTTAACCCACGACTTGTAAGCAAATTAGTTTCAAATCTCTCTTTCCATTTTTCTTATAGTAATAGAGCTTGGCCATGCACTCAAGCCGAGCCTTGAGAGCAAGATAGTTTCAAATCTCTCTTTGAGATCCCCTATAGGCTATATAATTTTAATCTAAGAATATGCCTATAGACTATGTTGATAGTCAATAAGTTTTTTCTTTATATATGTTGGTTTCATAAGGGATCCTTTTTCATGCACAAGAACAATCAATATGATTTCTAAAAACAATAAAAGCAATTTGATTGAGAGTGAAAATGAAAAACACGTAAAAAGAAGAAGAAAACCACTTTTATACAGAAATTTTGCACAACAAAAGTATAGATTCACACTATATCCATATCATCATCTTTTGCTACAAGGTCTACTATACCTTTTGGGTATTTTCTAAGTTTTGGTTCTTGAATCTATTTGTCTTTTTGCCTTGTATCTTCTTTACTAGTTGTACCCTGGTGTTTTGCTTGCACCTCCTCTAGTATGCTTGCCCAAGCTATAACATTCACATGAGATTTTGCCCACATCATTAATGCTCCTTGTAGATCCTCATAGATTTTTATTGTTTCAACCAAACATATCATGCTTCTATGAGCTTCTAGGACTATTTTTACAATAGATCCATTATAAGAAAAAGTATCCATGATGTGGTCCCCAATCCTACAAGATTTATTAATGCATGCATGAATCAATTATATCTTCTTCTATTGAAGATCACCTTCCACAATGTTGTAAATGCTAAGATCTAGCTTCTCATAATTAGGAACACTCAACTATATATCAAACCCATCATAATCACCTTCCTTTCCAATAAAGACAAAAACTGACATTATCTCATGATCATGCTTTGATGACACCAAAAGAAGCATAAAAACAAGGCACATAAATGTCCATGCATATATCACATTCCTAGTTTTTGTAAAAGAAATAATATTTATTTTCTTGCAAAAGCACTAAATACACCCTACATGGGAGGGGGGATCCACATTCATAATTAATAAATGATATGCATAAAACTGTATGTGCATGCATTTGCAAAGAATTGAAATGTGAAAGCTAAAGCCTTACGAATACAAATGTATTAAAAAAATTAAAGAAATACTAAAAATATGAAGGGTTGTGTGTCTTTTTGGGAAAAGGTGGGTGGAGTGCATGGCTGATTATGTTCCTCTTTCTCTCCTTTCTTCCAAGACACACACTCTCCCTTTATGGTGCCAATCTTTCTCTCTTCTCTATCCTCTGTCTTTTGTGCAGAAATTCCTCTTTTCCCTTGCATAATGGTTGAAGCTATGGATGAAGATGACAAATTGGTTCATTATTAAAAGAGAGATTTATGGTTTCTTTTTAGTTTTGAGATTAATGGCAGAGCCATACACATAGATTTTGTGTGTCCTTTCCTCGGTTTTGTGTTTGTTTATGTTTGTGGGAGGGTTGCTTTCATTTTGGTGCACAGCCGAGGAATGAGCTGATCTCAACAACTACCATAGGGGGGAGATCATTTGGTGATAGAAAATGCGAACGTAATGGCATGCACTACATAATGTGGAGAAGAAGAAGGGAGATTGTGTTTTATTATGGTTGAAAATAGTATTATTCTCTATTGTTGTCCGGTTTCTATTTTCTTGCCTCCCTGTGCTTGTGGTTTTCTCAAGGGGAGGACTAGGGAGAAGGAGAAGAAGACAAGGACATCTTTCCATCCAGACTTTTCTCCAACCCTGCTCCAAGCAAGCATAGACCACTGCAAGAATGGATAAAAGGAGAAGAAGAAGAAGTGGAAGAAGATAAGTGATAGTGAGGGTTGTGTTGCTACGACCACTCACTACAATGCATCTGGTAAATCAGCTCTATTTTGAGAAAAAGATGATGACTCAGATTGTGAGGAATAGGAGGTGAGATGAGGCGTAAGAGAATAACTAGATATTCCATGCCATACTACCTTGGCCAACAAATTCCCCCCCTACGATCAAGCATCACAAGGCTTAGATTCTAAGGTGGAAGAGGCAGAGAGAGAAAGAAATCAAAGGAAAAAACAACTAGAAAAGAAGAAGAAAAAGCTACTCACACCATTTTCCTTTCCCCTAAACTTTCCTACCATGATCAAGAGACCACTGCACCCTCCCAATCCATGTGGTGGAGATGAAGGGGCATATGGAGAAAGAAGAATATGAAAGAGAAGAAGGTGAGTAGGTTGTGGCTTTCTCTCGAGCCACCTAGCCCATATCTATGTTGAATAAGAAGCAAAAGAAGAAACAACAACTAGACAACATGGTCATTCTTCCCTCGTTTTGTTCCTCCCCATCGTCCACTCATCTTCAACACCTGCGAGTGGTTCATTGGCCGGTCATGTGGAATAAACTCGATAGCAACACACACAAGAGGATATGGCTGGCATAGAAAAGCCAATGATGCATGTACAACATTCTTAAACAAGGCCGTGAAATGGGAGAGGGCAGGGAAGGAAATAATAACTATGAGAAAAGAAGACGATGAGGAAGGAAAGCAGATGATGATGAAACCCTTGCCCATGTTCTTGCAAACAGAGTAGTCATACATCCTGCAACGAGATGGCCACCGTGGAAGGAAGCAGCAGATGAAAATGAAGAAGATGGAAGCAAGAGAGAGAGAGAGAGAGAGAGAGAGAGAGAGAGAGAGAGAGAGAAGACATGCTTGACAAGCACCTGGTGGTGTGAAAGAAATCACATAATAGGTGAAGAAATTCACCTTTTTGCAACATAATTTTGCCATCTCAGGTGGCTTTGCTATAGCACAAGGAGCATGTCAATAGGCTACATGCACCTCGTGACAGAGAATAAAGAAAAAAATCCACAAATGGACAAAAGACCATCGTCGTGACTTGGCTTTTCATGCCAAATCGTCCAGATATGAGTCGAGGCCTCAAGCTTTCTATGACACATCTTTCCACCGTTAGCAGTAGGCAAACCAGGATGAGAGATGCTGAGAGAGAGAGGGATAGATGTGGAAGGATTTGAGAAGCAACATGGAGCTCGACACAGGTCTCAAAGATGGAAACTGCCCTTGTTTGCACTTCTAGGCCTCGTGTGGTGTGCTGCCTTAGCTTAGATGGACACACAGACAGAGCACGAATGAGAGTGAGAGAGAGAGAGAGAGCATAGTCTGCTTGTCATCATCCCCTTCAACAACAACATCCAATGCTTTTCCATCATTCTTCTTCTCCACACAATCGCTTTACATAGAGAAGAAAGATAAAAGTAGAAGAAAAAGAAGAAGCGATTAGGTCGCCCTCTTCTCCACTAGCCACCTTGATCCTCAGTGACTTGGTAGTCAATTGCATTCTATCAATAATAGAGAAGCAACAGAAGATTCATTGGAAAAAGAATCACCAACTCTCAAAAACAAAAGACGCATAAACATCCAAACGCCATGGCATCTACAGGTGGGAGAGAGAGATAGTGTAATCGACAAGAAGAAGAGCAAGAATCGAAAGAAGAAGAAGAAGATAGGTTGTAGTTCACCATCTGGATGTGCCAATCTCATGTGCACCAAGAATCCCCATTAGCAATAGCAGATGCACTTTGCATACGACTCATATAGGGAAACAAACAACCTTCCCCCTCAATAATTCCTCTTCATTGGTTAGCCCCTCCAAATCTTCTTTCCTTCTCTCATAATCTACTGGCAAAACACTCATCCTGTGCGATTGCAAAGAAGATGGGAGAAGAAAGGAATGTGCCCTAATGTGTGTAGTCCCTAGGGTTTTGCTTGATACCAGTGCTATAGACCAAGCATTGTCCCCCCTCCTTTTGCCAAGCCAATTGATAACTCATCCAATTTACCACATCCATTACAAATGTTGTACACACAAGAGAACTTTGAAACATTAGTCCTACTTTTGACATTTAAAAAAAAAAGAAAAAAAAATCTAATAAGAGATCATTTCCATGCTCTACTTTTGCTTATATAACACAATGAAAGCTTTGTGTAGCTCACCTACAGTAGTCTTGCCTCCTCCTTAACTACCTCTCCCATTGACCTAAAGTGTTCATCATCACCATTTCCCAAATACAACTTCACCCCTCTTTCTTTTCCTTCTTGATTTTTATGTCCACATGGCCAACCCTTAATGCCCTTTTAAAGATAAAAATAATGATCCAAATTTAAAGTGAGACATAAGACTATCAAAGAAACAAAAAGATCAAAACATCAAACCTAAGCACATATTCTAAAATTTTAAAACACACCCTTGTGATACCTATTATTAGCAATCACAATGCAAACCCTTTTGTAAGGGGATAACTAGTTAAAACAATTTTATCCTCGTAGATAACAGTGCTAAGAAAACCTTGAGTATTTTTGAGCTGCATGATGTGTTGAGATATCGAGCTCCACTCGTGATACGCCAGGGTGACCGTTGTGTATTTATGTCACCGACTTGTCAGTTGCAGATGCGGTTGGTACACCGCCCCTGAATAATAGCTACATGATAGCTATCCTTATCTACTCTAGTTCCTGGCTCAGTTAGTATGCCACCTTAGTTAGTTGAGTTTGGTTTGAGACCCATATCTAGGGTTCTTCTATTTCTTTGTACTAGAGTTCTTTTGGCTTACACAACTAAGAAGAGGAAAACTGTTTTCAGCCTCCACCCTTGTGTGTATTCCCCCATTGTGCAAGCAAGAAAGATACAAGTGAGACTCCTTCCTTCTCTCCCACAATCTTGACATGGTATCAGAGCCTTGTTCGTGGTAAGGAGCTCAAGAAAGCAAGCCAAGCTCGCGGTGGTCTGGTAAGAGGAGCAGTGTTGCTTTCATTTTCTGTTTTGGGAGCAGATCTAAAAAATTGAAATGTTGCAAAATTTTGGAGGCAATAATTTTGGAGGAAATCATGCAAACTAAGCCATGTGCATGCAAACCTAGTTGGATGCATAGCTTGCCTTGTGCTCAAGCCTTGCACCGATGGAAAGATAGTTTAGAGAATACCAATATAGTTACATTCTCTCATTAAGGACTAAGGGCAAGATGGTTCCAACTCTAAGCATACAGTGTGTTGGATATCACCGTGGGAGCAAGATAGTTCCAACTCTAAATGTACTCTGTGTTGGATATCTCATTTTTAGGAGCAAGGTAGTTCCAACTCTATCTTGGAGACCTCTTTGAATGCACAGCATGGCCTTGCATTCAAGCCTTGCACCAAGGGAAAGATAGTTTAGAGAATATCAAATCTCTTGCTAGGGCCTTAAGTGTAAGCTTAGCATTGAGAACACCAAAATAGTTTCATTCTCTGATTAAGGCCATGAGGGCAGGATAGTTAGTTATCTTGGATACCCCTATGGCCCTATGCTTAAGTCTAGGACTAGGTGAAAGATAGTTCACACTCATCTCAAAATGTTAGTATGGACTATGTTGGAGAGAATACCCATATAATTCTACTCTCTCATAATTATACTCTCTCATCAAGGCCCTAAGGGCAAGATCTACAATCAAAGACATCTCCAAAACATTTTCTTTGAGATATATTTGATGTAGATCTTGCCCATGTGCTCAATCTTGTCCCTAAGTGCAAGATAGTTGTTCCAACTCTGTCTTAAGTCCTCTTTTGCATGCACAACTTGGCCTTGAGACCTCTTTTGGATGCACAACTTGGATTTGCACTCAAGCCTCACACTAAAGGCAAGATAGTTTAGAGAATACCAGTATAGTTCTACTCTCTCATTAGGGCACAACTTGGCCATATGAAGAATCTTGCAATGAGAGCAATGTAGTTCCAACTTTTTCTTTGAGCAAGATAGTTCTAAGTTTGTCTTTGGAGTGAGCTACATGACTCAAAGAAATATTGGGATCAAGTTGGGCTACATGACCCTAATCTCTGTCCATTAAATCTAAAGATTTGGATTTCCTTGCTTAGAAGTTTTCATAATCCTAAAAATTTAAAACCTCTTTTGGATGCATAACTTGGCAATAATTTTGGAGGAAATGATGAAAACTAATCCAAGTGCATGCATGTTTGGTTGGATGCATAGCTTGCCCTTATGCTTAATTCTTACACTAAGAACAAGATAGTTAAGAGAATTGGATACCTCTTTAGGAAGCAAGATAGTTCCAAATCTATCTTGGAGATCTTTTTGAATGCACAACTTGGCCTTATTCTCAAGCCTTGCATCGAGGGCAAGATAGTTCAGATAATATCAACTCTTTCATCATGTCATTGAGTGAAGCTTGGCATTGATAATACAAAAATAGTTTCACTCTCTCATTAAGGACCTAAGTGTGAGATAGTTCCTATTTTAGCTTGGAGACCTGGCCTAGAGCTTGGCCCTATGCTCAAGCCTAGAACTAGGTGCAAGTTAGTTCACACTCTATCTTAAGGTGTTGGTATGCACTTTAAAGGAATGTGAGCTTGGTCTGTGCTCAAGCCTATCACCAAGATCAACAATTTCTTAGAGAATACCAATATATTCTAATCCTCATAATTATACTGTCTCATCAAGCCTTGAGGGAAAGATCTACAATCAAAGAGATCTCCAGAATAATATCGTGGAGATTCCTTTGGTTGTAGATCTTGCCCATGTGATCTAGCTGCCTATCCCTAAGTGCAAGATAGTTTTTCAAACTCTATCTTAAAACCTCTTTTGTATACACAGCTTGTCCTTGATACCTCTTTTGGATGCACAACTTGGCCCTATGCTCAAGTCTCGCAGAAAAGGCAAGATATTTTAGAGAATACCAATATAGTTCTACACTCTCATTAGTGCACAACTCGGCCGTATATGCTCAAGACTAGCATTGAGAGAGAGATGATTCCAACTTTGTCTTTGAGCAAGATAGGTCCAAGTTTGAGCTTGACCACATGTCCAAGCTGAGACTCAAAGAGAGATTATGATCAAGTTGGGGTGCATTTCCCTAATCTCTAACCATTAAATCCTAAGATTTTGATTTCCTAGCTTAGAAGTATATTATCCTAAAATTTTTAAATTCCAAAATTCAAATTTTCCTTCTTAGAATGAGGTATGAATCTAGGATAGCATTTTCTCATTTTACTAAGATTTTATTTTTTATTTTTACTGTTTCATAAGTTCTCACTAGGGTCTCAATTTCAAGATTTTTGGTAGAGAATACCAATATAGTTCTACTCTCTCATTTAGGGCCATAGCTTGTCAAGCCTCACACATGGAGCAAGAAATTTCCAAGTTTTCCTTGGAGAAAGCTATTTCCAAGTTTGCCTTTGGAGTGAGCTTGACCACACACAGCCAAGCTCAGACTCAAAGAAAGATTGGTATCCAATTTGGCTTCATGACCCTAATCTCTATGTTTGAAATCAAGCTCCACCCCTTCTCTCTTTATGTCTGTGTGACTTAATGACATTATTTGGATACAACTGTACATGTGTGTGTCATTGAATAAGTCAGTAGACTTGACCTAACCATAGTTAGATGATGGTTAGTCAAACCTAGTGTAGCTCTTTCGATGTGTGACTAAGTGAATGAATAATGAGAAGATAATGAAGATGAGTTGGAGGCTCATGGTTTTTCTCCACTCTCTGTCTCTCCCTCTCTTCCACTATGGTATCAGAGCTATGCTAGGTGGGCTCTCTGGAGTAGGAGAGAGGCAATGAAGAAGACCTGAAGAAAGTGAAGATTAGGGCATTTTGAAGCACATGCAAGCTCCCATTGTTTCTTGAAAGAGTGCCTGATCTGCACCAGTGTGAGGCTGACCTTTAAAGTGTCTATTGAGTGATTAAATTATTGCCTATACCCTTGGGAAGGTGCTTGAAGATTGTAGGATTCTATTGCCTTTGTGGGAGCTGATCCATAAGATGTAATAGGGAGTTACAGATCTAAAATACAACCTGAACTACTATAGACAAACAGTATGCATGCTTGGAAAGCTTCATTGGAGCAAAGATATGCTCATATAGACATATGTATTGGTTGTAATACTTATGAGTTGGAATCTTTAGTCAAAATACTCAAATCTAAGAGTTTTTTTTTAAATTGGCTGGAAAACTATCAAAATTTGTGGGTAGCAAGCACTTAATGGTCTTGGAACATTAGATGACTTTGGTTAGCTTATGTCTACTATATGACTTGGTATATGGCCTGCAAATGTCTTGTAGATCAAGAAGGGAATTGAATGCAAATATCTTGTATTGAAAAAAATGTGTTGACATGGTCTTGGATGGCTATGAATAGTAAATGCACTGTATAACACTGCCTCTTGAAGATGGGACACTGCTAGGAGGTAACAGATTTATGCATTGATTCGCATGTATGGTGGCATATGTACATGACATCTTGAGGAGGTGTTGGACTAAGATACCTTGTGTTTGATGAACATTTGCTAATTGCAGCCCATGAAGAGGAGTTTTGACACTTGTACTTGCTAGTTATGCATTGATTTGTGCCCGTATGGTCATATTTGGACTGCTACATGTATGTACTAGCAGATGTCTATGAAGTTTTGGAGCATGTATGACATGTATATATCTTAGTTTCAACTGTGAATCAGTTTCTGGTCACTGACAACTTACATATTTGAGACTACATGTATGTACTCTGGCAGTAAGGTTGCATGGGACACAAAGTTGAAGCAACTACATAGTTTATGTGGTCCGACTGATGCACCTATACAGGTGGGGCCACATGTTAGTGGATGGTTATGAGATGTTAATGAACTAAAATACCATGTTTTTAATAGTGAACTTGTTGTAGAAATCTGTCATAAAGAGTCAAAGGCTGCAGTTAGTCAGTTAGACTTGTTGGCTTGTAGGAAGTCAAGACATAGTCTGTTGCAACATGGCAAATGAGCATGACCTTCTTGCATGAGCACACATCCTAAGGCAAGCGTGCTAGCATCAATTACTACTTCGAACTCCTTGCTGAGGTCTAGAAGTTTCAGGATAGGTGCTGATACCAAACTTTGCTTTAATCTATCAAAGCTAGATTGTTCGGCAGTTGACCATGCAATGGATGTTTGTTTCTTCAGTAAATCGGTTAGAGGTGATGCAATCAAAGCATAGTCTTTGATGAAGACCCTATACCATCCTGTGAATCCAAGAAAACTGTGTATTTCCTTGACAATTGTTGGTATTGGCCATTCTAGAACATCTCTGACTTTGGCGGGATCCACTAAGATTCCTTTTGCTGATATAATGAATCCCAAATATTCAATCTGACGTTTGAGGAATGCACACTTCTTCATCTTAGCATAGAGCTTGTGTGCCCTCATTGTCTCAAGGACAATCTGAAGCTGGGGTTCATGATCTTATTCCTATTTGGAATAGACTAAGGTGTCGTCGAAGAAGACGAGTACAAAGTCATCAAGATATGGCCTAAAGATATCCTTCATTAACCTGTTGAAGGTGGCAGGTGCATTTGTCAGCTTGAATGACGCTTTGGGTAGGGACAAAGTTGTTGACATAATTGGTCCTTGCTTTCTTTCTTTGACCCTAGTTTTGACCTTGCTCTCTTCACTTAGGGCCTATATGCTCCTCTGTTCTGGTCATTATAAGTCCAAGTCTTGTTACTTCTTGGCCTAGCCTGCACCTCCTGAATTATGGGCACAGCTTGAATGAGTGTGTCCTGTAGATATGTTGGGCGCATAGATTCAAGGCGGGTATTCACAGGTGGGTTTAAGCCGGCACAAAATTTCGACACTTGCTGTGTCATATCCATCTATGGCGCATACTTCAGAAGTGAGACAAACTTTGAGTAGTATGCGTCAAGAGTCAGACCCAGTTGTTTTAGCTCGTAGAATTCATTCATTTTCTGCTTGCGATACTCAAGTGGTAAGTATCTTCCTTGCACAGCTTTCTTCAGCTTTTCCCAAGTAACAGATCCTTCCGAGATCCCTCGATCTTTGCATCATTGCTTCCACCAAAGCCTGGCTTCACCGGTGAGCTTCAGCTTGGCAAGAATAGCCTGGTTGGCAGGTGCAATACCGGCTGCTTTATCCAAATCTCATCATCAGCTTGGACAGTCCTTCCCTTCGCATCAAATTCTGGTGGCTTGATCTGTTTGAGAAGAAACTTCTTCTCGTGAATCACAGCCCTACTTGATGTAGGGGGCGGACTGGGAATCTGTACCTAGGGTTGTGCCTGGATATAGGATTTTTTTTGTTACAACTCACTAATCGTTATGATTATATTTCATACCCAATTCAGCTATCAACCAAGAAACCTAGCCACTTAAATTTTTATCAATTCTCATAGACAAGACAAACATTGATAAAAAGAAGTATTATTTCATTTATAAGGGCATAGCCCTTTCGGAGTACAATATTTCTTGGGATAGTAAAGCGACTGGTACATTAGTTCAGGGAGAATAATGTTGTGTTACATTTAGCGACGAGAATTGGATAATAGCATGGTTTTGGGTCATGGATCTTCAGGAATCGATAAGTCATCAAAAGATTAGGATATCCTTTCCTTTGGTACCCATTCTTCTCATAGCATCCCAACACCTTGATCCTGTTGGTGGGGATTATGCGGGTCACTTCCTCTTATACATATGAGTTTAGCTTGACCCTCCGACCTTCGACATGTAAAGTTGTGTTTACGTGAGCCTCAACAAAAATGAATAAGTTCACAATCTTCAGGTCCTCCAACCACTTGATCAT
Organism: Lygodium microphyllum; assembly: GCF_053477565.2. Classification (NCBI taxonomy): domain Eukaryota; kingdom Viridiplantae; phylum Streptophyta; class Polypodiopsida; order Schizaeales; family Lygodiaceae; genus Lygodium; species Lygodium microphyllum. The sequence goes on along the minus strand of NC_141158.1, from coordinate 49,413,132 downwards.
CTTTAGGTTGGTTCGAAGGTACGTAAATTAGTGGGCAGATATGTAGTAGATTCCCGAGTCACCCGTCCACCTCCATTCCATGTACAAAGGCGATGGATTATAAATACGGTCTAGGATGTTCATCATATCGATCCTTTGTCGATAATCCTAGGAATGCATCGCAGTCATAAACATGACTCGGAACACTAAGAACCTGTTCCATGCTTCATAATTCTGCAAGACAGCATCGAAAGTAAGGAAATGTTCTTAACAGCAACATTTGCTTTACTCCTTCTTATTAAGATTTCTTATAAAGATAGATCCTTCATTGGTTCGCTCTGATACCAACTGAACATGTCCACCTTTTCCCTTCCAGGACACGTCTTAGCAGTCCATCAGAAAGAGAGTCTAGAAAGCTCTGCCCAGCACTCCCATGGAATGTTACAGGGTTTGCGATCTAGGACTTCCCGCGTCTGCCACGTAGTGGAAGTATTCCGACCGTTTCCACTTAGGACCGACTTGAATCGGGATTTCCCCTAATGGTCATTTTCCTAAATGACAACTAGTGTCGAACCCTAAGCGAAGTACTTTACGCAGAAATGCCAGGGATGAAGCGGATTCACGCTGCACTTGGTTCAAGGAGAATGGAAAACGAGAGGGATACAAGGCTCGACCTCTCTGCCCATAAGGCATAGTCCCATTCCGTTCCCCTAAAATAGCATAAATCAGAATTCTAGTGACCTAAACTATAGGTCAATGCCCTTGCTGTTCATTTCCTTTGAGAAGAGCTCCTTGCTATCCATTACGATTGAGAAAATTTCCCAGCCAATCAGGACCATCCATCCGTAGGACGGACCCATGGCCACATCCAGTGCACTTTCCTCAAGGTTGCTTTAGTTGTCTAATTACCTACCACATTTAGTTGGACATGCATCAAGCAGTTTCCTTAATTAGACCGTTAGACACTAGTTCCTTCACGTAATCTTAGCACTTGACATAGAAAAAAAATGTCAAACAAGTTCTTTACAACAGGTTATCTTATTTATCTTTGGAATACATCCATAAATTCCAGCCAACAAGCTAATCCATAATCCGCCCAAAGGCTATCCATAATCCATTTGAAGGCTATCTAGCAATCCACAGGGATTACTAATCTAAGATTTCGCCCATAGACTAGTATGCAAGCCTTGAGATCCAATCCCGAGTCACATTGGTCTCTTGTGTGGGGCCCGGAAGGCGAGGGATTTACGGCCAAATCCCCCCTGGCACCCAAGCATCCTCCTTCTCCAAGTAGCACTCAACGGAGAGACCTCACGTGGTGAGTTTGGTCCATGTTCCCGACGCAGCTCTCAATCCCCTTGGTTAGGGTCAGGCAGACACTCAGGGGTAACTAAAGCTGCCTCTCCCTTTAGGCCTTCAACCTCAAGCATTAAATATCTTTCCATCCTTTAGTTCCTTGAGCAAACAATGCAAACAGTGCTTTCTAAAATGTTACAAGCACAATAAATTCTAGTGGTCGTTTATTTGGCCAACTGCTAAGGAGTGAATCCTTTTTCTCGAATGCATCTAGCATTGGATCCGGGATCAATTGTAACTTGACAAGATCCCCAAGGGTTTTTTTGTTCACCCTTTTGTCCTTGGGTTAGGGCCATATCCTCTTAACCCAACTTAACCAATACCTTAGGTTTCATTAACAATAAATCCTGGCGACCATGTCGCTCTAGCTTGTCAATTGATCCTTTGCTTCCAAGCACATACCTAATTTCCCTTAACTTGGGAAATTTCTCCCAAGAAAGATGTTATAACATGATGACTATTCATCCGCTTGCAAGTTAAACTTGCGCAAGAACCTGCCACCCTCATTCCAAGGAATGGCAACTCTCCCTTGTGACCAAATCACAAGACCATGCGACATTGCAACTTGTTGCACAAGTGTCGCATCTATTCCATGGGATCATTTCGCCCATCGAACGACGTTTTCCGGTCACGGAATCATGATTAGATAAGAATTAGGGTTTAGGGTGTCATCTTACCCAACCCATTCCAAATTGCACTAGGCCGACAACGTTCTGTCCTAGGGATTCCAACTCAATCCGAGTTTCATCATTTGAACGAGTGATCCTTAGGGTAGAAACCCTAGATCGTTTCTTGCAAGTGCGTCCAATTGTCCCTACATTCCGTGAATGTGGGTAGGACCTTTGGGTATGAGGGTTTCGACTTGGCAACAAGTGCAAAATTAAGCCGAGTCTTTATCGTGCTAAAACCTAGTTAGCACTTGGGGTATTTATCGTATCGATTGAACCATCCTATGTGAATTCCTTGTGGTTTAATAGATCCAATTTACTTGTCTTGCGATAAGGATGAACCAATCCTAGGGATGTTGAATTGATCTAAAAGGGGAAACTAGTTGCATTACGACACAATTCACATAAGCACACGATTCATTGCCTCTACGTACAATTAGCTTCATAATCCCTATAACTTTTCTTTTTAATACCAAAATGCATGTTAAATTTTGGCATAACCTCCATTCACAATTCATGCCACTAAGCTTTTAAGATTTTATGCTTAAATGAACCATGCAGCCTTTCCCTAACTACATATCTTGATGAATGAAATTCTTCGTACGATGAATGTGCATTATGCAACCTTTCCTAACTACTACGTAGTTAAATGAGATTCATGCCAATTGAAGCTAGAGTTAACCTATTTCCTGCAACCCTTAAAATCTTTTCCATGCTTTGCTATTTCCTACAGTTGATAATGACTTCCTTAATGAATCATTACAAAGAAGATTTGTCTAAAAATGCGACATGTGATTTAATCTTTCCATGCATAATCAAGGGTGCACTACAATAATTTCAACCTTGTAATGATAGTCATTACTTGTACTAGACTCGTCACTTTGCAATGCACAAAAGGCAACTTGCTAATAAGGTCCTAAGATGCATAGACACCTTATGTTTTTTTTTTCGTTCATTCCATTGAAGTACCAATGACCAATTTTGTATCATGAGTTAATTCTAGTAAATTCTAAATAACCAATTTATTTCCAATTTCATTTAGCTAGGTGGATTTGACAAGCATAAGTGCATCCTAGTCCATGAAATAACCATGCATAATTGCAATTTTTCTACATGAAATAAAAAATAGGAAGAAAACCTGGACTTGTGGGCTCGCTGAAATATCCACATGAATACTAGGAGATGATCCTCCTACAGGTGTGCCTTGTGACTTTTTAGGGGCCATCGTAGACGTGATTTCAACTTCTGGTATGCCTTCGTGGTCTACGAATTACTCGCCTTGGTATGCAGCCTTAAGATCTTTGCTCGTCTCCCTCGTACGCAGAGATTCCTTTTGAAGTACGGACCCTTGAAAGAAGTACTGGCTTGCGGGATTTGGCTTATGAAAGGCCTTTGGAGCTTTGGGCCTTTTTCGAAAAAAGAGGGGGTTCGCAAAAGGGCTCTTGTGAAGGGCCTTGCGGGAATGGAGACTTTAAATCCTGGGCTAGGGTCGGCCTTTTGGGGGATTAGTGGGAAGGGGCTTTATAAGCTTCCTCTTCTTCTCGTCAAAGACCCGGGGGGGGGGGGGGGGGGGGGGGGGTTTAGGAATGGACTTATGGGGAATCTAGTGGGAATGGGGGCTTAGGGAAGCCCCCTTAGAAGCTTCTTAAAGAAGCTTCTAGGTTGTGCAGAACACCACATGGAAAGAGGGAGGGCAATCGTGGAAGAGGAATGATGGCGTGAGGATGGCGGCGGCTATCAAGCCACAGGCGGTAGACTTAGCAACATCAGAGCGGTGTTTGCAAAGGGGCGGCACATTCAGCCCCGGTGGTGGCTCCCTCTCCTCCTCAACGGCACAACACCCGACCTTCAGCAAAGCGACCTCTCAATCTCCCCCTTTCCTCCCCACTAGGGGGTTTATATAGTCCAGCAGGGAGAGGGGACCTCCCCCACGTGGCCCTTTGCATGGCTCTCTCCCCCCCACCCTCATGCATCCCACTACTAGCCCATCCCCCCACATTCCCTCTCCTCCAGCCGTGCATCGATTGGGGGAAAAGGGATAAACAATAAAAAAAATTTGCAATAAATAGCACCTTATCCACTTAACCTCCTCCTAAGAGGTGTTTTCCCGTGGTTTAAGCTGTTTTAGACCCCCGGCTCGGTTTGCCCATGCGGAGGCCTTGATTTCTTGCGTGCAGGTTACAGATTAACTATCAGCACTGAAGATAACCTTTGCATGATTTTTACACCGTGCACGGGAGGTCGGTTTAATAATATTTTTAAGTGGAAATATTACATCGGGCTCGTATTCACGGTGAGAATAATAGGCTACCCTTTCTCATAATTTGATCTCTTTAGTATTGGGGCTGAAATCAATAAGCTCTTTAACTTCTTAACTACCTTCGTTTGATGTTTATGCCACCAAAACTTTTTCCCTTTTCTCAAGAGCCGATATAAACTTTCAGCCACAAAGCAAAATGTGGAATCCATATCAAGTAAAAGACACATTCACTGAAAAATATTCTCACTTTGGATACATTCGAACATGTCTCCCGCATCTTGCCACATGGTCCACACATGTGCCTAACAACTAACACTTTTTCCACTCCAAAAACTGAATTTTCTCCTAATAGAGTCAAATGAACTTCTTCAAGATGGCTCAAAATCCTACCACAATCAATAATATGATCAACCACAAACATTCTAAATCCTTGCTCATTCAGCTCTTCATTTTTCTCATGGATATCACACCCTTTTATTGGCACATCATCAAGAAAGGGTAAGGTCAACTAAGGAATATACTCCCTCAAATATTTATGCATAGCATTCATCATATGCGCCACTAAATTGGTTGCTCCTTATAGAAGCGTACACATCCTAACCAATCCAAGTGGTGTCTTCATGGTAGTGATATCCCAACTTTCTAATGCAAGTTGTAATTGATCATATCCTGAATATAGATCCCCCATAGAGTAAATTGCCTTGCCTACAAATGCTTCTGCAAATTCATCCACTATATCGGGCCTAATCCAACATTCCTTATGTTGATCTTATTAATTTGTTGTAAATCCTGTATAAACCTTAAAGAACCATTCTTCTTTGGAACACTAAACCATCAATTTGAATATGGAGCTCAAGAGGGCTTCAAAATCCTCATCCTCATCTTCTTAATCAAAAGCTCCAACAGCTTAGGCAAACATACTTGAGGTACTGGAATAAGCTTTAAATTCCATGGCACATGAGGTACTGTAAAGATCACCATAGGCGCAACTATGGTCGGATCAACACGTACAATTTCATCTAGCTAAAATGCAAAGGCTTTCCCATGCCTTGCCAACATCTGCAAGAAACAAGCTCTTTCTCCAGAGAAAGCTTATATCACCAATTTTTAGCTTTTGTAAAGTTTCAGCTGTAAATTTATGTCCTATTCCATGTGGATCCTGTAAACTAGGCTGTTGAGTCACTTTTTTAACCAACCCATCACTTTCAGGTTCTAAAGGCAAAGCCACATGCTTAACCTTCTTTGCAATTGTTTTGTACTTTGTATCCATCCTTGTTTTAGCCCTGTTTTGTAGCCCATATTGCAACCCATAACATTCATGCTCAGTAAACTCTTGAATAACTCATCTCTAAAGTGTCAACATAAATAATCTCTTTTTCTAGCTTGTTTTTAGCATTGATTGATGTAGAAATTTCAGCCACTGTATCAACATCAACCATCCTTGAAAACAACCATGAAATACCTTCATTTGTAGCCATCAAACCATATGTCTTCATCTCTTTTTCAACACATCCTACATATTTCTTTTTAGCCATGCACATGGTTGAAATATTCTTAAAACTACCAAGACTACATGGTGTCCATTCCTGCATTCTAGACATAAACATAGTTTCCCGCTTTCTTGGAGGCATAATTATCTTCCTAGAGGCACTACCATAGCCTCCACTTATAGCAGTGCTATCTAAAAACCCTTAAACTCTCGTACATTAGGTGGCATGGGATTATCTTGTAGCTTATCTTGATTGCAAGGACGATTCACACAAATAGTGAGAAATTGTATTGCCTTTGTATTAACTTTACTCCGAACCCAAGCATACGAAGAACCATCATCCAAGGATTTTGTTTCTAACCTTGATTTTGAAATACAGGGCTGCCCCAAAATCACTGGAGAACTACAGGAATCCTGCACAAAAAAATGATATTCATCCCTAACATCTTCAATAGTCACAGGTACATTCGGACAAGCCGCATAAAGATCCCCTGATTAATTGTTTACTTCTCGCATGTGCCATCCTGGATCTACATCAATCGTCCAACCTCCATTGTCATACAAGTTTTGTGCCATAACATTGATTTCAGAACCATGATCTAAGAGAGCTATGCATGGTGTCTCTCTTTCTCTGACTTTAACATTTGTCTTGTTGTAGCACGAGCCCAATGCGTTCATGAATAATGACTGGTTGGAATAAAAATGAGCATATTCTTCTTCATGTGCTTATTGATGGACATCCCATTATACATAGCCTTCTCTCTATGCTTAGTGCTACTCATAAGACCAATTTCATCCATAATCTTGCTGTCTACACTCCCATTATTTTCAACATCAGCTTGCTTCAAATTAGCATTACATGCATCATTATATTCCCTCTGAAGTTGTTTCTCTATGTCTTTGTCAACCTACATCAATGCTTGAATAAACTTCACCATCAAAGTGTCTTTTTCATTTCAACATATCAATGATTGCATTACGAAATTAACGCTTTGCGATTCCAAGAACTTCGCCAAGTGTAAATTCCACTCTACTCTACCAAGAATGCGATCTTCGAAGACCCTTTTAATGTTTTTGGCAGTCTCAAGATTTGATTGTAACATGTAACCGAGCTGCTTGTCCCTTTTCTTTCCTACTTGTTTCTTCTCTTGAGATACATCCTCTATAGCATGCTCAGGTATGGCTTTTTTAGCCTCTTTCTATTGCTCCATTTTACTTTGTGTTATGCATTTAGATGGGCCTGAAGAGAAAGGACCAGCATTGTCCTCATCTCTTATTCTTTTCTTCCACAAGAGCTTCGTGATTATGAACCTTAGCCAAATAAGCATAGGCTGAAAATGAATCCACTAGTGCACTCCATCCTGTTCTCCCTCATATATTTTGACTTACATCAGTCAATTTGGACTTTTCTCTTAGACTAACCTTTTTGCTTCCTCTTCATGGTAGGCTGTACAGTCTTGCTTTTCATGTTGTAAACTATCACATCAAAGGCATCTCCTCTTGTATCCTTCTTTGTATGGTCTTTGGGTTGTTGCCCAAGCCTTTTCTTCTACCTTAACATCCAACTTTTTGACATTTGCATACATTTTTGTCCAATTTAGCCTCAAATCATGCATGCCTTTGATTAATTCATTCACATCATCACCTTTTGGAGCTAGAATATATATATATATATATATACACCAACATGTATAGCCACTTGTTTCGTCATAGCTATAGGTGCCTTGGCTGCAATTTCAGCCCCCTTCTAAACACTAGCAGGTGTGGTGCATGTATCCCATCTTAATTTCATCCACTCTTTCTTTACCAACATATACAGTGCCTAAGTTACATTAGCCCAATCTCATTTCAACCCCGTTTCAAAAGAGACATCTTCTAAAAAATCACTCAGCTTCTCCTGCAAGACACAATCTGCAGCCTTTAAAAACAAATCAATTTTCTGACTCTCCAATGATTTCTTCTCATCGACATCCAACTATGCACACTGACTTTTAAGTTCATGGAGCAAAGCTATAGTAGCCAACCTTTTATTGGGCTTTTCAATCCAAACTGTAAATGTCTTTTTAGTTACCAATCCTGCATCTTCCAAGAAAAACTCTTCTCTCAAAGCCTTTTTAAAAGCTGCCCAATCAACATCTATTCTATGTAACTCATCAATCTGATCATGCAATGCATGCATGGGCAAAGGGGAGAAATATTGAATCCATGCATACTGTGGTACCCCATGAAACAACATCTTTTATTCATATAACCGGATGAAGGCCAAAACATTTTGACCCTTAAACTGCTTCAGTTCTTGTCCCACTGCCTGCAATACATTCATATCTAAGGAATCAATTCTTTCTGCTTCCTGCTGAGTTTGCATATGTTGTTGTAACAACTACTATTGTTGTTGTTGTTGTAACAAAGCAATCATCTATTGTAAAGCATCGCCACCACTTGAACTTGTAGAATCCCCCATCTTTACACACTTGTTGCTGCCGACTTTCACGTCGGGTTTACCACTGTCAGGATTGAAAGTTTACCACGGGGGTAAGAGACATCAGGGTGAAGGGAGATTGAGGGAGAGGAGTAGATGGATGAGAAGGGACTCAAAGAAATAGAAGACATAGAAGAATACTCATAGAGATAAAGCCAGTTAATTTATTTCTATATTATGAGAAGATAAATCTCTTATAGAAAAAAACATGCATAAAACAATACCTTCCTCTATGCTGCTTGGATTGACAATTTGATGCTTCCATTGGCTCCAAAAGGGGGGTAAAACACTAGGAAACCTAGCCAGAATTCTACGAGATCGCTCCTTTATCTTCCTGTTCGGAGTGTTGTTCACTACCTAAAAACTGCGATCGTGTGTCTCACGATTTCACCAAATCCTTCTTTTTACATAACATCCTCCAAAAATGGCTAAAAGCTACTTACTTTCTTTTACATACCATCCTATTCTAGAAGTTGTCTACAGTTCTTGGATTTTTACAAGAGATAATATCTAAAATATCAAAAATTGGCTAAACGTATTAAAAAATCTAGTATTTTTGAACCGTCCACACTACAGACATTGACATTAATGACTAATATGGCATTGTCTCTCTAGATAAATAATAAATTTGCACTTTAGAGTTTTTCACATTGTGACCTCGTAGCGGCACGATAATGCGGAACCCTGCTCCAAGGGGGATTGTTTTGTACTGCCACGAGGAGCTTTGGACTGGTCTCGACGGCGAGAGGTCACTCAATGAGGAATCCATTAGGCACAAGGAGGTGGTAGTGCCAAGGGGGATCTGGCCATAGATCTCTCAATCACTCCTAGGAACTACCTAACCCTCACACGAATCAGGATGGGATCCTAAAGTCCTCAGTACTCGTGAAGGGATGGAAATATTAGAGGGTTTCTTTTCTTCTGTGTAGATAGAAATGATTTTCAAATGAATGTAGGTTTATATTCTACATAGGTAGAAGGGGAAAATCATTGTAAATAACTTTGTGAAATAATGAATAAATATGTTTTCCCAAAAGACCGTTTTCTTTGTTTTTGTGTTTTGCCGTAAAAATTACACGAAGGAACCTATGATAACGGGTTAATTAACGAAGCTACTTTCATATGTCATAATTTAATGTGACAGCCAATTAGAAAACTAAAGAAAGGCATTTGTGGAAAGTGGGTGAGCAAAATCCCTGATAGATCCATCCTACAGATGGGTGGTCCCAATAAGCTGAGAGCTTCTCTCTTTCTAATCAAAACCATCTCAACAATTTTTTTATCAAGGTAAAACTTTCATGAAAAATACTTTGATATGTATAGTATGTATTTCCACTAAGAGAATTGGAAGTAGATTAAAAATGTCAACTTTTTTAAGAGCTCCAAATAGTATTACTCAATGTTATGTAGACTAATTTTCATGCACTTTTAAAAATCTAACTTTTGTAGGAAATAAATTTCCATCTAAAACTTGTTTCAAATCTTTAAATCTACTACCTTACAATATTAGTAAAGTCCCATCCAATTTTGGTATCATATGCACATGTTATTTCAAATAGTGGCTTGTAGCCACTTTTGTGGCAACAAGACTAGTGTTAAGAAGAATAACATTATGAAACGTGAGAAGAGACCACATAATGTTCACGAAAACATTAGAGAGACAAGAAATAGAGAATATTGTTGAAAGAAGATATAGAAATAGAGCATAGAATAGGGTGCAACCTCTGAGAGCATGTTTCCATCATTAACTCTCACGATCTCATGTAGGGTGATTGGCAAGAATAGAGAATAATCATGCCTCTTCAGGAGGCCTTGTCTATTATAATTGCATAAACTAATGATCACATGACTTTTAAAGTCTATTTACACAAGAGACTTCAAGAACTAAGATAAAACAAAATATCAATGTCATATATAAATATAATATTGGGACTTAGGCGAACAACTACTAGAATGTACACCATTGTGGTGGGTACCAATATAATTGGTAGGCAATGATGTAATTAATAGCTATAAGCACAAGTATATTAGTAGTTGTTAGTATGACTAGTACCTGCTAGTGTACAACTAGTAGCTATGTGCTAGTTGCCAGTTATATCGATACTTATACTGGAAACTAGCACTTATATTGAGATGACCTACAATCAATAGCTCTTCTTTATACTAGTATCTACCATAAGTAGTTATACTGAAATGACTTGTGATTATTATCAACCTGGTAGCTATTAGTCATACAAGTACTTATCTATTATAATTCAATTAATAGCAACAAGTACAAGTGTACTAGTAGATGTGAGTACAATAGGTAGCTACCTATTATATTACAATTGATAGCAACTAGTACCTGTCAGTATAACTAGTGATCATGCTTAGTAGCTACCAATTTTAGTACAATTAATAGAAACAAGTGGTAATCATAGCTATCACTTATAACATAATTGATTGGCAACTACAAGTAGATTGGTATAGTTGGCAGTACAACTAGAAGCTACCTAATAGGTATCAATTATATTGTCAATACAATTGATATTTATATAAGCAATACATTCACTAGCTACCAATATACTGCTAGCAACTCTTACAAACTAGTATACACTAGTGAAAGTGGAAGCTACTAGCATAAGTTATAGTCACCATTTATACTAGTAGCACTAGCTAACACTAGTATTGGGGTCTACTAGAATATTAGGACTATAGTGGTTGTGACTTTTTTTTGCAGACTCATCAATGATTATTATATTATCATAGACTATACACCTCAAAAGGAGGTGAAAGAAGAGAAACTATCTGCAAATTTTGAGTTTGGAAATGGAAATGTTTACCTACTTGAAAATAATAGCTTTACCATTTGAAGTATCAAGTATTGTATACTATCATGCTTAGTTTAATATTTCTTATGCACAAAATATACATCTAGAAAGGAGGACAAGGACCACCAAAACCTACCAATAGTCTGAGACTCATAGATTAATAACACCCATTTTTTGAGGATGTAATCAGCATAAGTTACTATCTATAAATTTCTTTCATTGATATGACTCACATATATAAATGCAAAGGTAAAATAAATGGGACTTCAATTAAAAAGAGATTACCCATTAACTAGCAAATATCCTTAAAAATCCATGAACATGACATATATCCTTAAACAACATATGGTGCCAAGAAGCCATAACTAAAAAGAAGAAGATATACAATGGAAAATATGGAGCATGATACTCACCTCATGCTAAGGTGTCCAAAGAGTACTCACCCTTAATGGTTGGTGGGAGTTTAAAGCATCAAAATCTAGATTACTCAAATTGAGAAATGATACAAAAACTTCTTACAAGGCTAAGACTGAATTTTTACTTTATTATAGACCATTCTTGCCCAAATAAGTTTTGTCCTCAAAACATGAGAATGACAAGAGTACAAAAGAAGGAATCACATGAAAAATATTGATCATGATGGTTTGATATTTAATATTCACTTTAAAGCATTGAAGAATTCCATATGGGAATAAGGTATAATTTACTAATGAAAAACTGTGAGAATCTTGAATGATGTCGTAAATAGGGATGTTGTAGTAAAAAGGCCATAACTACGGGTATGAATCTTCAAATGAGAAGAATGAGATATTAAAATGTAGAAGACATCTCAAGGTACCTATCCATGACATAAAAATTATAGTTTTATTTGTTAGGGCAATTAATTTGTTGTTATGCCCTATTATATGAGTCATGAATCCTCTTGACGAAGCCATGGACTAAAAGAGACAGTAAGAGAGGAAGAAGAAGAAGAAGGGAAAAGACTAAAAGAGGAGATACAAAGACATGAAAAAGGGGAGAAGTAGGAAGGGAGCCATGGAAGCTTGAGAAGAAGGTAAGAAGCTAGTTCTTGATTATATCTGGATGCCCTAAATTGGGTCTCTTACACCTTATATACAATGGTTAGTGTGACTGGGTGTCTAATCCCTAGTTCCCATGTATCCGGTTCCTTACATTCCATCCCGACCCTATGATCTTTTGCCCTTAAAAAAAAGGAAATTGGAGGGACCTCACAGAGTGGCTAAGGAGTGCAAGTGTAGAGTACTACTCTGATCCACATTACAATGAGAAGAGTGGGTGAAGACTATGGATAGCATGATGTCCACTATAGACCTCTTGAGGTAATCTGCCCCTCATAACTTTTGATAGGCTACTCCAGATGGGGCAGCTGCAACTTGAAATGGAGCTTATGATGCGTACTTTCCACCCATGTAGGAAGCACATCACTATAATTGGGTCAGGCAAAAAGCTATTCTAAAATAATGTACAAATTGCAAGTAATGTGTGGTAAAAAAGGGACATAACTAGCTAGTTTTAAGCCGTTCTCGGAGGGATTTTAATTGAAAGGTCGTATCCATTGGGGATCAAAGAGAGAAGGAAGAAAGAATACGAGATAGAAGAGAAAAAATAGAATAGGTAGGAGATCCAAATGGATCCCAAGAATGCTAGAACTAAAGTTGTCGTCAAGATATGTCCATACATCATAAAGCAATCATAAAACCTTTTGCCAAGTTTGCCAAAGCCTTTACACAAGATAAAGACAAAGCTTAATGATTCATACTCTCCATGTATTGCATGTAAACTCTAATATACATCCAAGATAAAGAGTCCAAACAATCCAAATGTTGATAGGTTTAGATGATTTCTTAGTAGGGAGAAGCCCAAGTACTTCACCCATGAGCACTATGTATTGATAGAACTTGAGAAGGTAAACAAAATTCTTGTATGGGACTCCAGATACACTTTATTCTTATGTATTCCTAGTTATTACAACATATATAAACTAATTATTTGATGGCTACACTCCAAGACAATGGTTCTTAGACTATCTAGACATTGTTTGCTACTACTGGGAAGCGATCTCCAAGCATCAGATCTCTTAGAGCACCCTATAGAAGCCGTGAGTGACTTATGATAGCTTGCTTGGTGCACAGACCGGATGCAGGATGTGTACATAGCAAGTGTCAGAAGGTCCCCAAGAACAAAAAACTCTACTTTTGCATAAAAAGCAAGAAGATAGACTTGCACGACATGAGGCAAAAAGACCCATTGGGTACAATCTCCCCCCATGCGTTGTGTGAGCACTCCACAAGGCATGAATTTATAAATTTATTCATCTCAAAGCTCAAAAATAGCCCAATTTTACAATTAGTATGCTTTAGCTTTTGTGTTTGGTTTTGTCCAAATAAAGAATAAAGCAGTTGGGCACCCCAAGAGTCAGGTTGTGCCCAAATATAATGTCCAATAATAAAATATTTAAACCGTGCACCCATGCGCATATAAAATAATAAATGTCTGTCAAATGCTTAAATAAATAAGCATGCCTAAATAAATATTAGTGCCATGACTTTAATGATAAGGCATGCGCCCATCAAAAATGATAATTTCTTCTAAGAAATCTGGATACATGCAATTGCCCAGTGCTTCCCAACACCACCGCTGCCTACTCTACACATCAACTGAAGCATTCACAATTGTTAGAAAATAAAAAAATTAAAACCACAAAAGTGAATACCTAAGTGTCTTCAGCTACAAAATAAATAAATAGGTTGGAATTTTTTCCTAACCTTAATTTAATAAGATTGCACTCTAAACTCATAAACGTCCATTAATTTAAATATGTATTTTATGGAATCACCCACATGCACATTAAATTAACATGATGCCCAAAAAGGACAGGTGTCCCCATCAACTTCTCGCACAAGGAATCCACCTTGTGTACGAGCCCTGATAAATAAATATAGTTTTACGGAATCCATCCCAAAACCTCAAGAAATCCACCGTGGAATAAAAACTCATGGAGTTTGTTGTGGTCTCACAAAATCCACTGTGGAATATGCCTCTTGGCATCATACCCCCGGGTTGGGATAACAATTGTCCTTAATTGCTATTAGCTCAACGTGGAGCCAACAATGAGGGGTAAGCACTTAGGTCATGAGCATGCATCCATTGGGCTTCTTCAACTGGATGATTTTTAAACTTTACCAAATATCTAGAATATCTACAGCCGGTTCTAGTGGTCATGAAGTCAATGTCTAGAATAGTTTCATGTTCAAGGATTTCAGTTTCTTCTTCTAACAAAGGAGGGTTTTCATAGACAGGGTGAATAGGTAATTGGCCTCTAAAAGGTCGTAATAAATTGATATGAAAAATATTGTGGATTTTCCAATATTGGGGTAATTCCAATTTAAATGCATTGTCATTGATCTCACGAATGATTTTGAAAGGTCCATAAAATCTAGGAGCTAACTTTACAATAGGGTGTTTCTCAACACTTTGTAATCTTCTCTTTTCAATGCGTAACCAAACATAATCATCAACTTTGAAACTCATAGCTTTTCTTTTCTTGTTGGCTTGTCTAGTATATGATTGCTAGGCTTTCGCAATCATGTCTTTGACTTCAGCAAAAATAGTAGCATGCATATTGGCAATATCATCATCAGCTTTAACTTTGTTTGACAATGATGTAATAGGTGTAAGCAATCTATATCCATAAATGATTTCAAAAGGTGCTTTCTATGTAGCTCTATGTGGTGTGTTATTGTATGCAAATTGAAGTAAATGCAAGTGTATATCCCATGTTTGTGGTTTTGAAATTGTATATGCACACAAAAGATCCAAAATTGTATTGTTAGTAGCTTCTGTTTGCCCATTGGGTTCAGGATGAAATGCAAATGAAAAATCAATCTTTGTACCTAAATTAGCAAACAAAGTAGTCCAAAAATTATTGCAGAATCTAGAATCACGGTCACAAATAATAACTTTTGGCAAACCATGGTTAGTAAAAACAGTTTTCAGAGCAGCTTGAGATGCAGTTAATGTTTTCTTGCATGGAATGAAATGTGCTTGTTTGCTAAAGCGATCTACAATAATCCAAATCATATCATGATTAGCTTGGGTGTTAGGCAAACCAGTTATAAAATCCATTGAAATATGTTCCCATGGTCGTTCAGGAATTGGTTAAGGCATTAACAAACCATATTGCTTACCATGGTGTCGCTTAACTCTTTGACAAATTAAACATTCAAATACAAAGTTAGACACATCAGATTCCATATGTGGCTAGTAAAAATCTTCAAGCAATGTACGCAAAGTAGAAATAATATATTTATGGCCTTGATATGGGGGACAATCAATTTCGTGCAACACAAATTATCTAAATGGAGCAGTTACACATAACCTTTTCTCATAAAATATAAATCCATCAGTATAAGACAATGAATCTATTGGAATCCAATTATTTGCAAATATTCCAATCAGCTTGAAAACTGGGGTCTTGGTCATAGATATCTTTCATAGGAATTAGGAAATCTAAAGATATAACAAAGATATTATGAATAGTTGGTCTTCTACTCAAGGCATCAGCAAACAACATTCTCTTTTCTGGATTGATATTGGATAAATGGATGAAAACTTTGAATAAAAGCAGCCCATTTAATATGACGATCAGAGATTTGTGGCTGACTAAGGAGATGTTTGATACTTTGTTGGTTAGTTTTGATCATGAATTCAGATCCCATTAAATAGTGTTTCCATTGTCGTAAAGCTTGTACTACTGCTTGCAATTTCTTATCATAGGTAGAATACTTGAGTTCAAAGGGTTTAAGTTTGCAGCTAGAGTAGGCTATGGGATGTGAATCTTGCATAAGGACAACTCCTATTCCGGATCCACTAGCATCACTGATGACTACTAGGAAGAATGGTCTACTAAAGTTAGGTAGTTGCAATATAGGAGCATGTGTTAAGGCATGTTTCAATAAATCAAAAGACTTATAATATTTCAACTTAAAAATATTATCAAACCTGACCTCTCGTGCACCGTGTAAAACTCGTGCAAAGGTTATCTTCAGTGCCAGTAGTTAATTTGTAACCGCACGCGAGAAATTGAGAACTCCGTCTTGGCAAAGCAAGGCTAGGGATTCAAACCCGCATAGCCACGGGGAAACATCCTCTTGGGAGGAGGTTAAGAGAATAATGTGCAATTAATTTCAAAATTTTTTATACATTTATCACTTTTCCCCCTAGCCGATGCACTGCTGGAGGAGAGGGACTGTGGGGGGATGGGCTAGTAGTGGGCTGCATGAGGGGGGGGGGGGGGCGGGGGGGAGAGCCATGCAATGGTCACGTGGGGGAGGTCCCCTCTCCCCCCTTGGACCATATAAACCCCCCTTGAGCCTTGTGAAGGGGGGAAGGCTAGAAGCTGCATGGAGAAATCAAAAAGAGGGTCGTGTTGCATGGGAGGAGAGGGAAGCTAAGGACGTTGTGCGAGGTTGTTGTCCAGCAGAGGAAGCCGCCACCACGCTACAGAAGGGGCCGCCACCACGCTGCAAAAGGGCCCGCCATCAATTGTGAAGGGCTGCCGCTGACTGCCGCTGCTATCTCCCTAACAAGTCCATCTCATTTGACGTCATCTCCCAATAGTTTAATCCTTAATCAATTCCCTTGGCCACGTGCTTTCTAGGGAAGCAGAAGCTTCCTAAGCTTTGGAAGCTTCTTAAAAGAAACAAGGCCTAAGACCTTCTACGCATGGGGTCTATCCCGGGGGTTAAAAGCCCTCCTTTAAAGCCCATTTTCCCATAGGCCTAATTTTCGCAACTTCATTCGCAAGAGGCCTTTTTTCCTAATAGGTTCCAAAGGCCACAAGCCATTCGTAAACCCATGCCTTGCCACCCTGGTTTTCCCTAGAGAAGCTCATAAAGCCTCTTTTCCCGCAAGCACCATTCGCAACAGCTTCTTCCCGCAAACAAGACTAAATTCGCACAAGCATTCTTGGGAAAGCCCAATTCCCACAAGCACTCATTAAGTTCCATTTCCATAGCTCTCCCACAAACAAGCCTAAACTCCCACAAACCTGCTCGAAAAAGCCCAATTCCCGCAAGCACTCATTAAGTTCCATTTTTGCAGCTCTCCCGCAAAAGGCCCAGGCTCCAAACCCTAAGGCCTTCCATAAGCCAAATTCCGTAAGCCGGTACTTCTTTCAAGGATCCGTACTTCAAAGGGGATCTTTGCATACGAGGGAGACAAGCAAAGATCTTAAGGCTGCGTACCAAGGTGAGTAAATTCGTAAACTGCGAAGGCAACCTAGAAGCCGAAATCACGTCTACGATGGCTCCTAAAAAGTCACAAGGTGCGTCTGCAGAGGTTCATATCCTAGTATTCACGTGGATATTTCCCCGAGCCCACAAGTCTAGGTTTTCTTTTTATTTTGATTTCACGTAAAAATATTGCATTATGCATGATATTTTCATGGACTAGGATGCACCTATGAATTTGCTAGAATTAACTCATGATACGAAATTGGTCATTGGTACTTTCAATTGAGAGTGGAGTTTTGAGCCCAGGATATGCCTAAAATTTGCCAAAAAATCCAAAATTTAGGGAAAAAATATTCGACATCGAATGCAGTGGCGGCAGTTAGGGGGATTTTAAGCACCAAGTGAAAGACAGCTTTTTAAAGGCGCAAGAGCAACACTTTCGGATTTTTGATAATTTTTTTGACTCCATGGGGGCTGGTGGGAGCTGCCAGTCAGTGCGAGATGTCGAGAAGGACGCGCAGGATTTTTCAGAGGTCGAAACGGAGCCCAGACGTGGAAGAGGCAAAAAATTGGCCAAGATTTTAAAAGGTAGAAAAAACTTAGGCCAAAGGGGGGGTGGCCTTTGGAACTTTAACCCCCCCCCCCCCATTTTTTTTCAACATGGGCTGGATATAGCGACGTCTATAGCAGGCGGCTGAAAATTTCGCTATTCACTCCCCCTCCCCCCCATAACTCGAATTTCGGGCTGCAAAGGACCTATCTAACAGACATTGGGCACCAACTTCTCCCTCTTTCCTGATTCTATCGCGGGTCTTCGCACGAGATATGGCTGTGTGGATGAAGAGATCAGAATCTAGTCTTTCTCTCTCCTCCCTCTCTCTCCTCTCTATGGGCTGTTCATGTGCACTATCTTGAAGGAGGAATCGGGAAGGAGATTGAAGCAAACGGTGATGGAGATGGATGGAGATGCTGAAGATTGAGGTGCAGCATTGGATTGAGAGCAATGGAGGCTTTGTCCGCTAGTTATGCAGTCATTTAATGTGTATTGGGTTTCGTAAAAACACGGTATGATTATTTTTATGAAGAAAAAATGAAGTTTGTTTATAGTTTATGATGGTAATGATGTTCTTATTAGATGAAAATTTGTTTGAGTGCTGGTTGCATCATGATTAATTGCTTTTTATAAGAAAATCTTGATTTTGCAATGATTTACATGCCCTATTTAATTCTCGTAAACCCGAAATGGAGTTTTTAAGCGGTAAAATGGTAATTTTTTCATTTCGAGTAGGTAAAATGTGTTTCTATGGGGAAAAAATGAAAGATAAATTAAATGATAGTATGTTGAAGTGATTGCAATAGGAAAAATAAAAAAATACCATATTTTATTGACAAATAAATTAAGAAAATAGAGAAAATAAGGGGAAAAATAGAAATACGCCTCACAAAAATAACGAAAAATATAATGATTGTTTGTGGATGTATGGTAGTGGCAAAGCATGAGGTTTAGTCTCAGTTTTCCCTATCTCCTTGTCAAATTTTGTGATTTACCACTTTTCATACATCAAAACATGACAAAATGAACCTCTACACATCTGCAACGAAAGCAATACCTAGTCGTAGGGGGTTCGGATGTTTGAATGGTGCGATTTGCATGCTAATTGTTGCTTATTTTTTGATGCATATCATGACATAGAGTTTGTTGTATTTTAATTAAGAGGATAGTAGCACGGGTGTTGTCTCGGTGCTATCCTTACATCGCCGCAACGAGTTAGTGAATGAGCATTGGAAAGCTTGGTTGTGCAGAACACGTTTCTGATTTAAAATTATGTTTGAGCACTTTAGGATCATCCACTTTTGCATGTGCATGTCAACCATGGTATCAGAATACAAAACACTGGATGCATAGCACCTATTTCTGATTATGATGACCCACGCTTGAGTGTGGAAAGGCAACCTAAGCTCTAGGATAGACATTCGTTTCTTGGGGAACTATTTGGTAAGGACACATGGTATCTCCTGGAATACTTTCAAAATGAAAGAGTGGAGTTTATTCATTTGTTCTATATGTTGAGCAACACATCAAGGGGCCAATCCTTGCGATGTAGGAGAGGTGCAGTGGGGCCGCGGTGATTCCACCGAGAGGTTGCCTCCCATGTATGTGATTATCGTGGCATTTATTGCCAATGTGTAAGGGTTCTCCCTTTGTGGAGTTTATAGATACCCTACATTCCGTGAATGTGGGCAAGTCTTTAGTAATACGAGTGACTAGGTAATGTCCTCAATGTGCTAATCCTAGTTAGCTCTTTTGGGATATGTTGCATTGAATTAACCCTTCCTAAACGAGTACCTTGCGGGTTTAGGTGTTTAGGTTTAAACCAATTGAACCTATCTATTCTTGAAGATAATTATGCTACCATTTTCGTAACCACATGATTCATTGTCTATGTGTAAGTTGATTTACAAACCCTAACTTTTCGGTTTAAGGTCAAAGCATAGGTTAAGTTATAGCCTAATTCCAATTGATCATCCTATAATATGCAAAAAAGATTCATGCTAAAACATGCAGCCTTTTTCTACTTTCATTTTCGAATGAATTTGTTGTATACAGAACTTACACAACCTTTCGTTGATTTTGAGTTTTTAGGCCACTTGCCTAAAGTTAAATCTTCTTCATGCAGCCCTAGCAATTTCCTACGGTTGCTAGCAACTTTCTATAACGAATCATTTTGAAGAAAATATGTTCAATAATGTGATATGCAGTTGATTCCTTCCATGCTGAAGTGTACTATCATAATTCTGTTTTGTAAAGATGGGCATTAATTAATCTAATTAATGCATTAACCCACTTGCTAGACATGCATAGAAATCTTATGCTTGCTTTATTTTGTTCGTTTTATTGAAAAATACTAATGACTGAATTCTTCCATCGTGAGCTATCTCTTTTAAATTAGTCGAAGTATTTAAAACAAAAAATGCATCCTATCTCCAAAAATGATCCATGCACGATTGAATTATAACGTCATAAATCAAAATTGGGAAGAAAAACCTGGACTTGTGGTGAAATGTCCACATGGATGTTAGGAGAGATCCTCCTATGGTTGCGCCTTGTGCTTTCTTAGGAGCCATCGGGAATTCGGCCTTTCCGCCTTGGACGCAGATTTATGATGTTGGCCGTCTCCTTTGCACACAAAACTCCCTTTGTGATTTCACTGTCCTTCAGAATCGAACCTTAGAAATGGAACTTATTAATTTCTCCTTCCTTTAGTGGAAGCTCCGGGGTGCAAATTGTCTACACGGGAAGGGGTTTAGCACTTGGGCTAATTGGGAGATTGTAGGAGATCCAAGAGAAAAAAGGGCTTAATGAGCCTTTTTAAAGGACTCGGATAGGATTCCACGGAAAAAGGGGTACTAAATGGATTTTTGAGGGATTGAAAAGAAGGGCAAGGGCATAAAAGGCCTTCTAGAGGGATTTTTGTGGTGGAGAGGAGAAACCCACGGGAATGGGGTTTAATTCCCAGGAAGGGGGGTAGGAAAAGCTTTTGAGAGTAAGGCTTATTAAAGCCACCGGAAGGGGGCTTTTTTTATTTGATCCCGAGGGGGTTAGTTTTAGGATGCACTAGGTGGGAAAAAGGGGGAAAAGGGGGGGAAGGAAGGGGTGTATAAGACCTTAAAGAGGGGATTTTATGTGGGGGGGAAAAGGGGGCTTAAAGAGCCACATGAAGGGGGGCTTCTTAGGAGGCTTTAGAAGCTTCCCCAAGAAGCTTCTAAAGCTTCTGGGAGGCCCACCTGGGAGGAAGGAAACAATGGCAGATGGCAAGCGGCAGCTCAGTGGCAGGGCTGATGGCGCGTTCTCCTGTGGCGGCGGCGATGTTGTGGCAGTTGGCGGCTCTTCTTTCCCCTTCAGCAGCGGCAATAGAGCATAATTCTTCACGACCCTCTCTCTCGACGATAGTGTACCGCAACCTAACGGCCCCCCATGGCATTTATAGCTAAGGGAGGGGACCTTCATGCCCCCACGCGGCATCCTGCATGCCGACTGAGTGCATCGGCAACTACATTCTCCTTTCCAGGTCGGTACTTGATTTCAAAGTCATACTCCTCCAGCACTTCAATCCACCGACGTTGCCTCATGTTGAGCTCGTTCTGGGTAAACATCCACTTGAGACTCTTATGATCAATTATTAGAGTAAACTTGTTACCCAACAGGTAGTGTCTCTAAAGCTTTAGAGCATGGATGACAGCTAATAATTCCAGGTCATGGGTTGCATAATTCTTCTCGTGACTCTTCAGTTTCCTTGAAGAGGATGCTACATGATGACCTTCCTGTATGAGCACACAACCTAAGGCAAGTGTGCTAGCATCTGTTACTACCTCGAACTCCTTGTTGAGATTTGGAAGTTTTAGGATAGGTGCTGATACCAAACTTTGCTTCAATCTATCAAAGCTAGTTTGTTCGGGAGTTGACCATGCAATGGAAGTTTTCTTCTTCAGTAAGTCCATCAGAGGTGCTACAATCAAAGCATAGTTTTTTATGAAGACCCTATACCATCCTGTAAATCCAAGAAAGCTGTGTATTTCCTTGATGGTTGTTGGTATTGGCCATTCTAGCACATCTCTGACTTTGGCTGGGTCCACTGAGATTCCTTCCACTGATACGATGAATCCCAGATATTCAATCTGACGCTTGAAGAATGCGCATTTCTTTATCTTAGCGTACAACTTATGTGACCTCATTGTCTCAAGGACAATCCGAAGTTGGGTCTCATGATCTTCCTCCTATTTGGAATAGACTAAAGTGTCATCGAAGAAGACGAGCATGAAGTCATCAAGATATGGCATAAAAATATCCTGCATTAACCTGTTAAAGGTGGCAGGCGCATTCGTAAGCCGGAATGGCATAACTAGGAACTCAAAGTGCCCATATCTTGTGTTGAAGGCCATCTTTGGGATATCTTCTTCCTTGATCCTTATCTGATAGTAACAAGATCTGAGGTCAATCTTGGAAAAGATCTTCACACCCTGAAGGTGATCAAGAAGCTTATCTATTCTAGGAATAGGTTACTTGTTCTTGACAGTTGATTGATTCAACCCTCTGTAATCAATACATAGTCGAAGTGTTCCATCTTTCTTTTTCTAGAACAGTATTGGAGCTCCCCATGGTGAACTACTAGGATGGATGTAGCCCTGATCTAGCAGTTGCTTGAGTTGTTCCTTCAACTCAATTGCTTCCGGTATGGACATTCTATAAGGTCTCTTTGCAATTGGCACAGCTCCTAGTACTAGCTTGATCTCATGATCCACTTCTCTTTGAGACGGGAGTTGTGTTATTTCTTGAGGAAATACGTCCTCGTATTCCTTTAGCCAAGAAGGCCCTTCACTAGACTCCTGCTTCTGATCTAACTTGTTGAGCTTAATCAAGTAGACAACTAGTCCTTTTGTTACTCTCTTTATAATCTGAGATGCCTCGACCAATAAAAATTTTGGCTTTCCTGCTTCTCCTTGAGTTATGACCAATTCCCCTTCAAAGTTTTGAAAGGAAATTTGGCCCTTTCCACAATGAATGTGGGCGTCATTAGGCTTAAGCCAATCCATTCCAAGTAGACACTCATGGATACCTGAATTCATGACTCTGAATTTTACCGAAGTCATCTTTACTCCCATAAAGAATTCCACCTTAGCAGTTTGCCTGGTACAAGTAACCTCACGACCATTTGCCAATTCCACAAGCAAGATAGCTGCTTCTATTGTGGATATTCCTAATCTTTTTGTACAAGCTGGTGAGATAAAGGAATGTGTACTGCCACAATCAATCAAGATCCTAAAACTTTTACCTTGATAGTCCGACGGTGTCTGAATCACTGAGAACTAGTGATTCGGTCCTTTCTTGTGAAGAGTGGCATGGACTGTCACTCTTTCAAACTCTGCTTCCATGGTCGGATCTTCTTCTTCCTTGCACATTTCCCTGTTGGCAACACAGGCAGTTCTTCCTCTGCCTCGGGTAGTGGCTCCCTGACCACGACCAATTCCTTGGAAAAGTGCTTGGTGATGTCCTCGTCCAAGCTTGGGACATTGCCTCTTGAAATGACTGGGCTCGTTGCAGTGGAAACAACGGAGGTTTCGACCATTTCTTTGAGTAGGAAGAAAGTTGTTGGCATTATTAGTCCTTGCTTTCTTTCTTTGTCCCTGATTCTGACCTTGAACTCTCTTCATTTGAGGCCTATATGCTCCTCTGTTCGGGTCATTATAAGACTAAGTTTTGTTACCTCTTGGTCTAGCCTGCATCTCCTAAATTATAGGGACAACTCGAATGAGTGTGTCTTGTAGATTTGATGGGCGCATAAATTCGAGACGGGTATTCATTGGTGGGTTTAAACCAGCACAAAATTTTGACACCTGTTGTGTCATGTCCATCTATGGCACATACTTAAGGAGTGAGACGAATTTAGAATAGTATGCGTCAAGAGTGAGTCCCAGTTGTTTTAGCTCGTAGAACTCATTCATTTTCTGTGTGCAATACGCAGGTGGTAAGTATCTTCCTTGCACGGCTTTCTTCAGCTTCTCCCAAGTAATGGATCCTTCCGCAATCCCTTGATCTTTGCACAATTGCTTCCACCAAAGCCTGGCTTCACTGGTGAGCTTCAGCTTGGCGAGCAAAGCTTGATTGGCGCGTGTAGTACTGGCTCCTTCAAAGTAATCCTCCATGGATTCAATCCAAATTTCAGCATCTGCTTGGATGGATCTGCCTCTCCCGGTTCGCTCGGCTTAATCTGCTTGAGAAGAAACTTCTTCTCCTGGATTACAATAGTACTTGGTGTAGGAGGCGAACTCGGATTCTGTACCTGGGGTTGTGCCTCGATAGAGGTTTCTTAATGTTATTATATGATAAACACTGTGATTAGTATTTCATTTCCAATTCAACTATCAACCAAGAATCCTAACCTCTAACTTTTTATCAATTCTCATCGACAAAACAGACATTGATAAAAAGAAGTATTATTGTATTTATATGGGCATAGCCCTTTCAGAATACAACATTTCTTACAATGATAGGCAACTGTTTACATTTAGTTTGGGGGGGAGAATAATGTTGTATTACATTTATCTATAGGAACTGGATAATAGTATGGTTTTGGGTCATGGATCTTCAAGAATTGGTAAGTCATTGGAAGTTCAGGGTATCCTTTCCTTTGGAACCCATTCTTCTCATGGCGCCCCAATACTTTGATCCTGTCGGTGGGGATTACACGAGACACTTCCTCATATACATATGAGTTCAGTTCAACCCTCTGACCTCGAATATGTAAAGTTGAGTTCACGTGAGCCTCCACAAAAATGAACAGTTTCACGACTTTCAGGTCTTCCAACCATTTGATCCTATTTAGGTTGGTTTGAAGGTATGCAAACCGGTGGGCAGCTATATATGCACTCGTCCATCTTCATTCCATGTACAAAGGCGATGGATTATAAATATGCTCTAGGATGTTCATCATCCCAACCCTTTGTTGATAATTCAGGAAATGTATCGCAGTCATAAACATGACTCGGAATACTAAGAACCTGTTCCATGCTTCATAATTCTGCAAGACAGCATCAAAGGTAAGGAAATGTTTGGAACAACAACATTTGCTTTACTTCATCTTATTAAGATTTCATAAAAACAAATCCTTTGTTGGTTCACTCTAATATCAATTGTAACGTGTGCACCTGTTATCTTCAGGACACGTCTTAGCAATCCATCGAAAAGGATGTCTAGGAAGCTCCGCCCGGCACTCCCATGGAGTGTTATGGGATTTGCGATCTAGGACTTTCCGCGTCTGGCATGTAGCGGAAGTATTCCGACCGTTCCCACTTAGGACTGACTTGAATTAGGGTTTTTCCTATTGGTCATTTCCTAACGGCAACTAGCATCAAACCCGAGAGAACTACTTTATGCAGAAACGCCAGGTCCGAAGTGGATTCACGCTGCACTTGGTTCAAGGAGAATGGAAAACGAGAGAGATGTAAAGCTCAACCTCTCTACCATAAGGCATAGTCCCATTCTGTTCCCCTAAAATAGCGTAAATCGGGATCATTTATAACTTAGACTCTAGGTTAGTGCCCTTTTTCTGTTCCTATCCTTTGAAACTATCTTCTCGCTATCCATCATGATTGAGAAAAGTTCCCGGCCAATCGGGACTATCCATCCATAGGAAGGACCTATGGCCACATCCTCCACACTTTCCTCTGGTTGTTTTTACCTAACACATTTAGTTGGACATGTATCAATCAGCTTCCTTAATTAGCCCATTAGGCATTGGTTCCTTCACGTAATCATAGCACTTGATGTAGAAAAACAATGTCAAACAAGTTCCTTTTCAACAGGTCATCATATTTATCTTTGAAATACATAAAGTCCAGCCCGTAGGCTTATCCATAATCCGCCCAAAGGTTATCAAGCAATCCACAGGGATCACTAATACAAGATTCCACTGATAGACTAGTATGTGGGCCTCGAGATCCAACCTTGAGTCACGTTGGCCTCTTGTGTAGGGCCCAAAAGGTGAGGGATTTACGCCAAGAGCCCCCTCTGGCACCCAAGCGTCCTCGTGCTCCAAGTAGGGCTCAACGGAGAGACCTCTCGTGGCGGGTTCGGTCCACCTTCCCGGTGTGGTTAACAACCCCTTGGTTGGGGTCAGGCATGCAGTCGGGGGTAACTGAAGCTACATCTCCCTTCAGGTCTTCAACCTGAAGCATTAGATATCTTTTTTTCCTTTAATTCTTTGAGCAAACAAAGCAAAAAAATGCTCTTAAAACTGTTACAAGCACAATCATTTCCATTGGTCGTTATTTTTGGCGAACTGCTAAGGAGCCAATCCTTCTTTTCGAATGCATCCAACACTCGATCCAGGATCAATTGTGACTTGGCAAGATCCCCAAGAGTTTGATTGTTAACCCTTGCATCCTTGGGTTAGGGTCGTACCCTATTAACCCAACTTAACCAAAACCTTAAGTGCTATTAGTAGTAAATATGTTATTTTAATTTACTGATTGGTCTTAAGCAAATATCTAATTTTCGTATCTTGGTCACTTTACCCAAGAAATGTACTATATCAGGACAATTATTCATCCTCTTGCAAGATAAACTTGCGTAAGAATCTGCCAATTCATTCCAAGGAATTGGTAATTCCTTGTGATCAAATCACAAGATCATGCGACTCTGCAACTTGTTGCACAAGTGTTGCATCAAACTATGGGACTATTCTACCCATCAACAGTGTCTTCTAATCATGATATCATGCTTAGATATAACAATCCGTTCCTAATTGCATTAGTGTCAGTCCTAGGGTTCCGAGTTTCATCTTTTTAGCAAGAGATTCTTAGGAAAAACCCTAGATCACTTCTCGCAAGTATGTTCCAATGTCCCTACATTCCGTGAATGTGGGCAAGTCTTTAGGATATAGGAGTTTCAGCTTTGGTAATACGAGTGACTAGGTAATGTCCTCAACGTGCTAATCCTAGTTAGCTCTTTGGGATATGTTGCATTGAATTAACCCTTCCTAAACGAGTACCTCACGGGTTTAGGTGTTTAGGTTTAAACCAATTTAACCTGTCTATTCTTGAATATAATTAGGCTACCATTTCTGTAACCACATGATTCATTGTCTATGTGTAAGTTGATTTACAAACCCTAACTTTTCGATTTAAGGTCAAAGCATAGGTTAAGTTATAGCCTAATTCCAATTGATCAGCCTATAACATGCAAACAAGATTCATGCTAAAACATGCAGCCTTTTTCTACTTTCATTTCTGAATGAATTTGTCATATGCAGAACTTAAATAACCTTTCCTTAATTTTGAGTTTTTAGGCCACTTGCCTAGAGTTAAATCTTCTTCATGCAGCCCTAGCAATTTCCTACGGTTGCTAGCAACTTTCTATAACGAATCATTTCGAAGAAAATATGTTCAATAATGTGATATGTGGCTTATTCCTTCCATGCTGAAGTGTATTATCATAATTCCGTTTTGTAAAGATGGGCATTAATTAATCTATCTAATGCATAAAACCCACTTGCTAGACATGCATAGAAAACTTATGTTTGCTTTATTTTGTTCGTTTTATTGAAAAATACCAATGAACGAATTCTTCCATCGTGAGACCGAATTCTTCCATTGTGAGCTATCTCTTTTAAATTAGTCAAAGTATTTAAAATGAAAAATGCATCCTATCTCCAAAAATGATCCATGCATGATTGAATTATAACGACGTAAATCAAAATTAGGAAGAAAAA
Organism: Lygodium microphyllum; assembly: GCF_053477565.2. Lineage (NCBI taxonomy): Eukaryota > Viridiplantae > Streptophyta > Polypodiopsida > Schizaeales > Lygodiaceae > Lygodium > Lygodium microphyllum. Next base: position 49,385,569 of record NC_141158.1, on the reverse strand, counting down.
CCTAGACTTGTGGTGAAATTTCCACATGGATGTTAGGAGATGATCCTCCTATGGTTGCGCCTTGTGCTTTCTTAGGAGCCATCGCAAATTCGGCCTTTCCGCCTTGGATGCAGATTTATGATGTTGGCCATCTCCTTTGCACATGAAACTCCCTTTGTGATTCCATCCCTATTCCGATGGTGATTAACACAGACAGTTAGGAATTGAACAGCTTTATCATTATCCTTGCTTCTTATCCGAGCATATGATGAACCATCATCAAGAGCCTTTGTCTCTAAACGAGACTCAAAAATAAATGGTTGTCCAAGAATGATAGGATAACTGTAGGAATCTTGAACAAAGAAATAAAATTCATCTTTTACATTACCAATAGTAACTTGTACATAAGGACACGCTGCATAAAGATCGCCAGAAGAGTTATTGGCTGCCTTCATGCACCGTCCTGGGTCCACAACAATGGGCCACCCACCATTCTCATAGAGACTTCTTGACATAACATTAATTTCCGAACTATGGTCTATAAGGGCAATGCATAGAGTTTCTTTCTCACATATTTTAACAACAGTTTCAGTAGTTTCCCTTGCCCAATGGGTACGGGAATAGTGACTACTAGGAATAAAGTGAGTTTCACTTTCTTCTTGCATATTGTGAAGAAGAGTCTCTTTCTTATGCATGGGCTACACTTTAGATTGAGAAGTTTTCACCATTATGGCTTCTTCAGCTTCTGCTTCATAAATGTCTTCATCTTTGGCTTCTATGGCTGCAATCAATTCTTTGATTGCCTCCAATCGAATCCCTTGAGTTTTCAGCTTCTCTTCATCCTGCAAATACACATGAAGTACTTGCAAAAAAGCATGTACAGATTCTTCAGTTTCCTCACTTACATCAATTATTACATCATGACATCCTCGTTTTGCAAAACCGAGAATTTCACCTAATGTAAATTCAATTCTACTTCCAAGAATCCTTTCTTCTAGGATCCGTTTAAGATCCGTTGCGGTCTCTATGTCAGACTGCAACTTGTAACTGGGATGTTTGCTTTTTCTTTTTCCTTTTGTCTTTTTTGCTTGAGAGGCATCTCCCATGTCATATTCTGGTGGCGGCGGATTTTCAGCAGCCTTCTGTTGGTCTGGTTTACTTCTTGTTATGCATTTAGTTGGTCCTGAAGAAGAAGGACCAGCAACATCTTCATCTCTTCTTCTATTTTCTTCTATCATGACTTCTTGATTATTAATTTCAGATAACCGGGCAAAAGCTAAAAATGAATCCACAGGCTCGGACCATCTGGTTCTCCCTCGAATACACACTACAAGATATAGACCTTATACCGACGTTTAAAGCGATGAAAATACAAACAACAAAATTTTCCCCCGTCGTCGCAAAAAGCATCGTTATTGACGACGCCATAGAAATGTCGCTATTGGCATCGCTATATGCGTCGCTATATGCGACGCATATAGCGACGCAACCAGTAAATTTGCGACGCACATAGCGACGCCAATAGCGACGCGAGCAGTAAATTTGCGATGCAAATAGTGACGGTAACAGGGAAATTTTTTTTTTGTGGCAGAGCCATACAAAATAGTTTCTGCACAACTGTATACAAAGTGCTTGCAAACAAAAAGAATGTATACTGAAATCATAAAACTGATACATGAAATAAATACATGATCGCATAAAATGCGATTGGTACAATCATGACAAGATATCACTAATACATAGAAAATGTATACATAGATCAGGCGACTAAAAACTAAAGGTGTGTGAGCTCCAAGGATCCAAGGGCGAGCTACAAATCCTCGTCCCCCGAAAGCTCGTCCCACCGCAAAGGAGCATCGAACGGATTCTGTAGAAAAAGAAACAACACATCAACCCACCATACAATAATGCATTCAAATATCTCATGGTAACTACGGACAAGAAAGATGAGTAACTTACAGGGCCGCCGCGTCTATACAATCGGTCGATCAATGCGTTGAGACCGTGCCTCTCTGCATATCGAGTCTCAAGGCCTTGCGGATCGCGATTTGTAATGGAGTGCTGCAAAGAAAACAAAATGCTAACTATTAGAAACATGATTGTCAATACAAAGAATATTTCAAAATAACAAACAAGCAAAACAAAAGAGAAACTTACAAAGTCCTCCAAATATGTCCTGTGGCCGCCACTCTCAAGATGATGGACCACTCCAGATGGACCTCGTCGAACTGTTGCTCCAGCTCCTCCAAGTACCACTTTGAACCACTGCACATCGAATAGTATCATGGAGAAGCTACAGTAGTCCACCGTAATAATACTTTGCAAGTTCCCAAAATAATCCATCTCATCCACAACCGTGTTCGGATCCGTTGCTCGTCACCGGCTCTCTTGCTCAAACCTTGCCATGACACCACAGTCCATTGTGGAGCGCATTTTGTCAATATGCTCCACACGAAAATGTCATCCGCGTGACTACACTGCACTATATATTTTGTACTGTATATTGAAACACTCAAATTAGATGTCGCATATAAAATTTAGATACGACATATTCCAAACCCCTCATCACCTTTGGACTACATCCCCTCGAGAACTCCCACTCCTTCATTGAGACCTCTGTCCCTTCGCTGGATGCTGTGGTCAAGGCTCCATGCAACCATCGTGTTGACATAAACCGCAGCATCTCCTCCATGCCTTCGGGATATCGAATTGGTCGATGACGCGTACTGCGTCGAAATTTAGCTCGCGCTTCCTCTCAATCTTGCCTTGCAATCTGGTACTTGGGAAGCCACGTCTCCATGGAGGCATGGTACAACATACAAAAGCAATTCACCTTCTCTTCCATTGAGGCATCCATTATTTTTTCTACCCCATTTCCAACCACCACATCTCCAGTCAGTCTATCATCGTCCTTTAGCGTCCATAGCATTTCATTGTCTGGTTCCACCGTTGATAGCCATTGTGAGATATGCACTAACGCCTTTGACACCAACCAACCTTCGGCCATGCTACCTTCTGGCCGAGCTCGTTATCGCACAAAGCCTTTCAGGGTTTTCATGAAGCGCTCCAGGAAGAACATCCATCGCGTATGGATAGGTCCAACAATCTCCACTTCGTCCACAAGATGCACAAGAAGGTGGACTTGTATCGTGAGCATGCTAGTGGGTAGGTATTTCTCAAAGAGACAGACCGTCTCCACTACTCCCCGCCTCGCGGATTCAATAGAGGATGTCTTAATCTCTTTCTATCAGATCCATTGCACCAAAGTCGACAACTTGTAAATGGCCGCGCGAATTTCTGGAGTAAGGCATCCTGCGATCGCGATCGGTAGGACAAACTGCCACAAATGAGAAAGCATTTTGAATAATGGCCACTTTTCAAATTGCAAAATCCCCACACTAATTACAATCCATTCTGTTCACAAACCTGACATATCTTATGCCAATCATGGGATTTTAGCCCCGACAATTGGTCATCTTTAGAAAATGCGGACCTGAGAGAACGCATCATACCCGTCGAAGTGCGGATAGACTTGATTACTTGCTTCACAATGCGCTTTTCTTTGGTGGACAAAATCCAAGGAGCGCAAGGAAGCTGCACTCCCCCTTCAGGACTCGACTACGGCCAAAGCGCCTCCATCTTGCCTACCTCCTTCAAATCCATTCGTGACCCTATAGTGTCTCTCTTTCCTGTGATGTGGTCCCATAGCAAGCTGCCCACATCTCTTGAAAATATGTATGGATGCTTCCTCTCTAAGCGGGTCAGATGTCTCGACATCCATGGGAATCAATGCATCGATCATTGCCTCCATCTCAGGGTCCAAGATTGTAGGTAGGTCAGGAAGGTTGTCTGTCTCCTCTGGCATTGACGATATAGATGGGCCTTACGAGTGGTGGATTGGCTCCTGCAATCCATCCATTGCACGTCCACAAACTCTTCTAATTGGCCGCAAAGGGTGCACTCCCCCTTGGGTTGAGACATCACCCCCTGGATAGAAAATTTGCCAACAAGACCCAATCTTATTGTGTATGGTTTTCAATTAGCTTGCGAGTACAATGCATGATTAATATTAACTTCAAATTACCGTTTGCTAAAAATTCGCAATCGCTTGATCAATGATCTCAGATTGAAACTCGCCAAATTGTTGTACGTGTTCTATAGACAATCGGCGTTTTCGTCTAATTGCCAACTTGCATTGAGAGCAAGGACATGGGACACGTTGATTAAGATACGTCTCACGATCTTGAACAATAAGACCTTCTTTGTTTTCCATCTTATCTACATTACAGCAAACGAGGCTTAAATGGATAGCTTTATGGAGATGTATGTCAAGTTGCAAGTTGACCATAAATCTTGCATTGTACATAGTAGTTGAGAGATTTATTGATGTTATATCTCGGCCCTGTATCATGCTCAAGGATTTGTTTGTCCCGGTAGATAATTATTCGTTATTGTAAAAAACTGTAGTAGAGGGCTTTGAGTATAAATAATCCATTTATGAGCATCATTGAGGATCTCTTAGTCTAATAATAAATCAGTCTCAACAAAAAGCATCTTAGAAATGTGGTTTTTTTGTCCTAGGATCGCATATTAAAATTAATGCCATCTATGAAATTTATCAACTATAGTAATAAAATTTATTTCAATCAATTCTACTCATAGTCATAAGACCTGAGAGAAAATATCCTATACTCAATTTAAGGGATTCTTCTTCTATAACAATACTTTTGGGTTCATTTCATCAAATGCCTCTGGATACATACATCATATCATAAAGGATATTTTCAGATTCTCAATTCATTTATGAATGTCAAATGCATGCTTTAATGGCATTTATTTCAAGTACATAGATGGATTTCAACCCTTTGGTTCAACTATATTGTTGATAGATTCAAATGCATCCAAGATTTGGGCCAAAGATACATGAAATGAATTGAAAAAGTATAATTTTAGCTTGAGCCCTGTTTTAAAACAGAAAATTCCAGCCCATAATCAAGTTCAAAATGAGTGCATAAACTCAAGAGGAAGCACTTCTAATCATTCATGAACAATGTCTTGAAGAAAAGAGGTCATTTCCTTCCATTACAACCATAAAAATCCCATTTTTGCTCATAAAAATGGACCATAATAGTGGGCTGCCCTGTTTATGACTGGTTATTTCAGCCCATAACAGCCCATAAGTCTTCAATATCCTCACCCTTTGCTTGCCCCAAAGTCACTCAAGTACTTGGGTACAAGTCGGGCTTCATTGGACCAAGAATAAGGTAAACAAAATGAGAGAAGTCGTGCATAAGAGCAGGCTGAAAATTCTTCTCTCAGATTTCCCTCTTTTATAGACTGTTTCAGCATGCATTTTCGTTAGACCAAAGAGGCAGAGAAGTGGAGCTCTCACCATGTTTACATCTTCAGTAGTTGGGCCTGTTGATCTTTAGTTTGCATGCTCCATTTCATGCACCATAGCTCCAACTCTCTCCAGTTTGCCTCAAACAGTGTAGCCCGCATTTTGCGCTGAGAAACGCGGGCTGCTCCTTGCTCAGTCCCTGGTCACTTTTTGACCAGCCTAGGTCACTTGCTGGTCACTTAAGTCTGTTACTCCTGGTTCCATGTGGACCTAGTGGACTTTTTGGCAGTTTTTGGCATCTTTCTTGGGTTCTGACCATATTTTTGTACCTGAATTAATGTGATTTATCTTGCAGACTGTCAATTCCTTCCAGATGACCGAGTTGTAGATTCCCATAGACTTATTTTTCATAAATATAAATGGTATAACTGAAAATTATATGCTAAATATAAAAGAACTTGTATAATTAAGGTGGTTATTGGATAACAATGTCTGAATTTTGTATGCAATTTTCTCATATAACTTTCAGTGAAGCTCTTCTGTGTTCATAAGAATCCCATGATTTATATTATGAACAGTAAACTCTTTGACAACGCATTATCTATCAATAGGAGAGATTGGAGCTAGTTTATCAAAATCAGAAAAGAGGAAAATCAGACAACAGGCTTTGAAGTTTTCCTTGATCACGTAGGACCACTATATCGGCAGGGTGTTGATGCCATATATAGCGGATTTGTGATGCCTGATGAGGTTCCTTTCATCTTGGAAGAGTGCCATGACTCTGCATATGGAGGGCACTTCGCTGGACGGTTGATGGCACAGAAAGCTTTAAGAGCTAGATATTGGTGGCCGTCCATCTTCCAAGACTCCTTTGAGTACGTTAAGAGATGTGATACCTCTCAAAGACATGATAGCAGAGAGAATAGGAAATGCCCACTTACGCTATCATGTCTATCCTTCCATTTGAGAAGTGGGGCATTGACTTTGTGGGTCCTATCACCCCGTTGTCTACTACTCAGAAGAGGTACATTATAGTAGCAATTGATTATTTCACAAAATGGTTAGAAGCGCGGGCGACGAGGCAGGACAATGCAAAAGAGACTGCTAGTTTCCTCTTAGAGCAGATTATCTGCCGTTTCGGTCCATCGAAGGAGCTAGTGTCGGACCGCGTAACCCACTTTTTGAATAAAGTGATCAAAAGCCTGACTGAAGCTTGGCAAATCAAGCATAACAAAATGACCCCCTATAATCCGCAAGCCAACGGGCAAGTCAAAAGTACTAATAAGCAGCTCGTGGGTATTTTGTCTAAAATAGTCTCAAAGAAGAAACAAGACTAGGATAGGAAGTTGTATGTGGCTGTATGGGCATACAATACAACGTTCAAGCGAGCTACCGTCCATACTCCATTTAAATTAGTTTATGGGGAAGAGTGTGTTACCCCTCGAAATCGAGTTGCCAACCATACGGTTTGCAATTAACCACTCTTTGGGAGACGAGGATTCACTCTTTGAATGGTTCATGACCATAGCCCACCTGAATGAATTGAAATTGCAGAGCTTGTTACACCGGGAGGTAGCTAAACATCGGATGAAGTAGTTCCACGACCTTAAAGCAAAGAAGTATACCTTTAAAACAAGGTAATTAGTTCTATAATATGATGCGCGTAGGGAGTTGTTTCTAGGGAAGCTGGAACCCAGAATTTAAAAATAATGTTAATCTTAATAAGATTAAACCTTATTATTTTTAAGTATGCTAACATAGAGAAATGCATTGCAGGTCCATGCTGGGGCTGATTCGAGACCTGCAAAAGGCGCTTAAAGCTAGTTGATGGGGCGGTTAATTCCTTATTTTAAGCACCCATATCTGGAGCAGAGATACCATCAAGGGAAACTTATCTGGTGGAGCAAAGGATACAAAGTGATTGAGCAAGAAGACGCAATCTTTGTGTGGGATATCAAAGTCTTCTGCCATCACTACTTACGAATGTTGACAAGTATCCCTGTTGAGTTCAATGAAGAAGGTGGGATGGAGCCATCAGGTCATCCTCTAAACATGTTAAATTTTGATTATCATACTTATGAATAGAGAAGTTCGTGATGGCAGGCTGTGTAAACCCATTGTGGACCTACACATTATATTTTGATGAAGTGTCTAGGGGCCCTAATTAAAAAGGGAGTGTTGGAGTAGTAATTCGAGATCCCCAACGTAGAGTTACGATGAAGTTAGCTACTTATCTTGGGGTAGGATTCACTAACAACATGGCAGAGTATAAAGCCTTGATTATGGGACTGTATATTGCCAAGCAAGGTGGTATTCCGTGGTTATTAGTAAAGGGGGATTTCCAGTTGATCTTGAATCAGCTAGATGGGACATACACAGTGCGGAATCCCATCCTTTGTATGTATCATCAAACTGCCATGACCCTACTTGAGGAGTTTGAGAGAGTGTCTCTTCAGCTGATTCCACGTTACTGGAATCAGTTTGCAAATTTACTGGCAAACCTTGCTTATGAAGAAGACATTTTCTTCAACTGTGGTCCTAGTTTGGATATTGCTATTGATAATGCGACAGGACCCGGTCGCTTGTGGGGAATGTTATCAGAGCATGCAATATATGGCAGGCGATGGTTGATATGGGTGATGCAAAGAGTAGCCGAGACCCATCTACCGTTGTTATCCTAGACCCATAGGCTGATTAGACAACATGGTATGCGTATACCTCTTGCTATATATGCAAGAGGGATGGGTCATAATCTTATGCATTTAGCTTAGGGCTGCGAGCCCTATTTTTCCTCCTTGGAAAGGAGTATATTATTGTATATCTGTATTGTTTCGGGGAGGGATTTGTAGGTGCTATTTTATTTTATTTCATTAGGCCAAGAGGGGCAGTTTTGTGAGGTTTTAAATGCTTTATTTCTTTAAGCCAAGAGGGCCAGTCGTCTGTTTAGTACAGGTGCGGTTAATGGTTTCTTATTTTAGGCCTGTGCTAGACAGGTTCAAAGAAGAGCTTGGAAGGAGCCTATGTCACGCGGAGACTTCTTGTGGCCCTATCTAGGTGATATCTCTCCTTTATGAGTACCGTGTTTTTATGCTATATGTGTCTGTGTACTTGTAGGGGATTTTTTTTTCTTGTTGGGGACCGACGTCCAAGGCATGAAGTCCCACGTTTAGGTTAGGTCTGTTTGAGGGAGGTCTGAGTAGTCGTTGCCTCCTGTAAAGACATTGCCAGGCATCGAAGGACATGTTTTAGAAGGCAGTTCTAGTGACCCTGTTCTGCTAGCCTGCTAGGCAGCCGTTCTAGGAGTTCTTATTAGTTGTGAGGCAGTTAGAGAAGCCTGCCAAAGGAAGGAAAATGATGATAGAGAGGAAAACAAAACCCCGAATATCTCAAAGACAATAAATATATATAAAGGTGTGTAAAAAGGGGTTCTAACCCCTATAAAAATAGAAAAGAAAAGAAAGGAAAATTTATAAAGCAATTGATCATCGCCTTGCGAAGGCCTGGTAGGTTCCTGGGGACAAGTCAGACCCGGGGCCGATGCCTTGTCTTCCTAGGGGTGGCGTCTCGCTGAAAAAGAAGAAAGTAAGAAAGGTTGTAGCGAAAATAAAAGTGAGCATCAGAAAAAGATTAAGTGTCGTCTCGCGAGGGCTTGGTAGGTTCTTGGGTACCGAGACAGGACTCGAGGCCGATGCCTTGTTCTCCTTGGGTCACTACGCTCAGCTCCCTCCTTTTTACACGCCCGAGTATGGAAGAATAAAAACCTAAAAGAAGAAATGTGTTAAAGGAAAATACTTCTTGATCAGGCTATAGGAGTCCTCACCTAGTAGGAGCTTTTGGGTGTGTTGTCCTTAGTTAGGTAGGTAGTTCAAAACACCACTTAGGGTGACTTCTTTGATAGTTCTTTTTAATTTGGCCGTGTTGAAGTAGTGATTAGTGACTAGCTTCGGACCTTCGATCAGATTATGCTAGGCCTACTCCTTGTGGATTTCCTGTCTTGGTTTTGTCAGGGGGTAGGGTGAGCCTTGTGCTGTGGTTTAATATGTATCTATTTTGTATCAGCTTGATGCTTCCTTTGGTTGTTTTGTGCAGATCTGTGTTGTGGGATTCGACGGGCTGAGTCGCCCTATCCCGTGGTCGCCAATGAGAGCGGAGTTTTGAGCCCGGGATGTGCCTAAAATTTGCCAAAAAATCCAAAATTTAGGAAAAAAATATTCGACATCGAAGGCGGCGGCGGCAGCTAGGACGATTTTAAGCACCAAGTGAAAGACGACTTTTTAAAGGCACCCGAGCAACACTTGCGGATTTTTGATAATTTTTTCGATTGTCCTGCGGGATGTCGAGAGCTGCCAGTGGAGTTTTGAGCTCAGATTGTGCCTAAAATTTGCCAAAAAAGTTAAAATTTAGGGGAAAAATATTCGACATCGAAGGCGGCGGTGGCAGCTAGGACGATTTTAAGCACCAAGTGAAAGAGGGCTTTTTAAAGGTGCCTGAGCGACACTTGCGGATTTTTGATACTTTTTTCGACTGCAGTACGGGATGCCAAGAGCTGCCAATTAGTGCGCGATGCCGAGACAGACGCGCATGATTTTTCAGAGGTCGAAACGGAGCCCATGCGCAAAAGAGGCCAAAAATTGGCCAAGATTTTTAAAGGTGGGCAAAACTTAGGCCAAAGGGGGGGTGCCCTTTGGGACTTTAACCCCCTCGCCCCCCTCATTTTTTTTCCACATGGCATGGATATGGCGACGTTTGCAGCAGGTGGCCGAAAATTTTGCTATCCCCCCTATCACTCGAATTTCGGGATGCAAAGAACCTATCTAACAAACATTGGGCACCAACTTCTCCCTCTTTCCTAATTCAATCGCTGGTCTTCACGCGAGATATGGCTGTCTGGATGAAGAGATCAGAATCTAGTCTTTCTCTCTCCTCCCTCTCTCTCCTCTCTATGGGGCTGTTCATGTGCACTATCTTGAAGGAGGAATCGGGGAAGGAGATTGAAGCAAACGGTGATGGAGATGGATGGAGATGCTGAAGATTGAGGTGCAGCATTGGATTGAGAGAAATGGAGGTTCTGTCCATTGGTCATGCAGTCATTTAATGCGTCTTGGGTTTCGTAAAAACACGGTATGATTATTTTTATGAAGAAAAAATGAAGTTTTTTTATAGTTTATGATGGTAATGACGTTCTTATTGGATGAAAATTTGTTTGAGTGCTGGTTGCATCATGATTAATTTTTTTAATAAAAAAATATTGATTTTGCAACGATTTACATGTGCTATTTAATTCCCGTAAACCCAAAATGCAGTTTTTAAGCGGTAAAATGATAGTTTTTTCGATTCGGGTGGGTAAAATGTGTTGCTATGGGGGGAAAATGGAAGATAAATTCAATGATAATATGCTAAAGTGATTGGAATAATAAAAATAATAAAATAGCATATTTTATTGACAAATAAATCAAGAAAATAGGGAAAATAAGGAAAAAAATAGAAATATGCCTCACAAAAATAAGAAAAAATATAATGATTATTTGTGGATGTATGGTAGTGGCAAATCATGAGGTTTAGCCTCAGTTTTCCCTATCCCCTTGTCAAAATTTTTGATTTATTGCTTTTCATACATCAAAACATGACAAAATGAACCTCTACACCTCTGCAACGAAAGCAATACCTAATCTTAGGGAGTTGGGATGTTTGAATGTTGTGATTTGCATGCTAATTGTTGTTGATTTTTTTATGCATATCATGACATAGAGTTTGTTGTATTTTAATTAAGAGGATAGTAGCATGGGTGTTGTCTCGGTGCTATCCTTACATCGCCGCAACGAGTTAGTGAATGAGCATTGGAAAGCCTGGTTGTGCACAACACGTTTTTGACTTGAAATTATGTTTGAGCACTTTAGGATCATCCACTTTTGCATGTGCATATCAACCATGGTATCAGAATACAAAACACTGGATGCATAGCACCTATTTTTGATTATGATGACCCATGCTTGAGTGTGGAAAGGCAACCTAAGCCGTAGGATAGACGTTCATTTCTTGGGGAACTATTTGGTAAGGACACCTGGTATATCCTAGAATACTTTCAAAATGAAAGAGTGGAGTTTTTTTGTTTATTCTATATATTGAGCAGCACATCAAGGGGCCAATCCCTACGATATAGGAGAGCTGCAGTGGGGCCGCAGTGATTCCACCGAGAGGTTGCCTCCCATGTATGTGATTATCGTGGCATTTATTGCCAATGTGTAAGGGTTCTCCCTCTGTGGAGTTTATAGAAAGGGAAACGTTGGACTACAAAACTAAAAACGCATAGATTAGGCTTTAGGACAGTTTGTCCTTTAGCAGTAGATAGACGCTCCTGGCCCGCGAGGCCGTGTGGGTTTGTTTGTCTATTATGAGCATGAGGTCCGGCTAGTGCCATAGCCAGTGCCAGCCCATTTGAGGTCCCATCATCAATGGAACGAATGAAAATAAAGATCAAGTGTTTATGCATTTTAGGACCTTATTAGCAAGTTGCTTTTTTTGCATTGCAAAATGACGAGCCTAGAATAACTGATGCCTATCATTATAAGGTCGAAATTATTAAAGTGCACCTTTTATTAGGCATGGAAAGATTAATCGCATGTTGCAATTTTAGACAAACCTTATTTGTAATGATTCCTTAAGGAAGTTGTTAACACCGTAGGAAATAGTAAAGCATGGAAATGATTCTAAGGGGTGCATGAAATAGGTTAGCTCTAGCTTCAATTGGCATGAATTTCATTTAACTACATTGTGGTTAGGAAAGGATTGCATGTTGCACATTCATCGTACGCAAGAATTTCATTCATCAAGAGTTGTATTTAGGGAAAGGCTGCATGGTTCATTTAAGCATGAAATCATAAAGGCTTAGAAAAAGAATTGTGAGCATGATCCTTGAATGTAAGACCTAGTAGGTTCAATGGAAGTTATGTCGCAATTTAACATGCTTTTTGGTATTAACAAGAAAAGTTAGAGATTGTGAATCTGTAACGTGTCCACTAGTATCATCCAGGACACGTCTTAGCAGTCCATCGGAAAGGATGTCTAGAAAACTGCGCCCGGCACTCCCATGGAATGTTACGGGTTTTTCCATCTAGGTCTTCCTGCGTCTACCACGTAGCGAAAGTATCCTGGCCGTTCCCACTTAGGATCGATCGAAATTAGGGTTTTCCTGATTGGTCATTAGCTAACAGCAACTAGCGTCAGATCCGAGCGAACTACTTTACGTAGAAACGCCAGGTCCGAAGCGGATTCACGCTGCACTTGGTTCAAGGAGAATGGGAAACGAGAGGGATGCAAAGCTCAACCTCTTTGCCATAAGGCATAGTCCCATTTTGTTCCCCTAAAACAGCGTAAATCAGGTAAGACGGAACTCTAGGTCATCGTTCACGTTATTCGTTTTGATGATGATGATCATCCCGCTGTTCTTTGAGATTTTTAAGAAAAGTTCTCGGCTAACCGGGACCACCCAACCGTAGGACGGACCCATGGCCCATCCTCTGCACTTTCCTCGGTTTGTTTAAGTTATGTAATTATCTAACACATTAATTTGAAATATAACAATCAGCTTCTTTAATTAATCCTGTTAAGCACTAGTTCTTTCACGTAATCTTATCACGTGACATAGAAAAACAATATCAAGCAAGTTCCTTTTTTTAACATTTCATCAATTTATCTTTGAAATACAAGGAGTTCCACCCGTAGGATTGTCCATAATCCGCCCGAAGGCTATCCAGTGATTCCCAAGGATCACTATTCCAAGCTTCCGTCTGTAAACTAGTATGCGGGCCTCAAGATCCAATCCCGAGTCACATTAGCCTCTTGTACAGGACCCGGAAGGCGAGGGATTTACGGCCAGAGCCCCCCTGGCACCCAAGTATCCTCCTACTCCAAGTAGAGCTCAACGGAGAGACCTCTCGCGGCGGGTTCGGTCCACGTTCCCGGCACGGTGAACAACCCCCTTGGTTAGGGTTAGGCAGGTAGTCGGGGGTAACTGAAACTGCCTCTTCCTTCAGGCCTTTAACCTGAAGTATATGTACTCATTTAATTTGTAATTCATAATTCAAACAGAGACCTAAAATCTCTAGCAAGCAAAAACATTTCTATTAATCAACCGTGTAGTTTGGCAAACTGCTAAGGAAGTGTTCTTTCCTTTTGAGTGTATCAGTACTCGTTCCCAAGGTGTCTTGTAAATTGGCAAGATCCTTTACATTCCGGTGTAGGGCGTACCTTATTAACCCAACTTGGTCAACCCTAAAGTTCCTTAGATATGCTAGTTTTCGGTTTACAACTTTCCTTATTTAGAAGGATATCCAAAAATACGTCCTTTTGCAAGATAAATTGCATAGGGATGTGCCATCCTTATTGAGGGTTTTTACCCTTTCTCCTTGTGAATCAATCACAAGACTAAATGATTTCGTACTTGCTGCGCAAGTCCTGCGATGGAATAATCTGTTTTAGATCCTTTAAGCTGACGTATGTCGGGCCTAGGGTTTCTTTTTTAAGGATCTCGGGGACAGCCCTAGTTCTTTATCTTTACGATTTTTTTTTGACCCTACAATAAGGAAAGTAGTCAAGTGCTTAGGGTATGAATATTTCTATGTTTAGATTGGTTTGGATAACTTTTGGAAGGTAATATTAATCGTCTTGTCACAGTTTTGCTAACCTTGTGACAATTTACTTTTCAGTCAATACAGTTCAATTTAAACTTTCTTTTTCCTTGTAGATGAACTCATGCCAAATAACAAACATTTCCCTTGCTATGATGTGCAATTAGCAATGATAACTTCCTAGTAATTTGAGCAACAGAAGAAACCTTTCATGAATTTAATCATTTACAATGATTCGTTGCGAAAGGAATAAGACTAATGGTGCAAGATATAATTTCTATATCTTTAGGATTTAACTAAAATATACTACTATAGTAAATGGATAATCTTGCTCGTAATTTATAATGCTTGATGCAATTCGAAGGAAACTAAGTTCTATACATTATCATTCATTCAAATAAGCTAAACTCCTTCATTACAAATAACTCGAACAAATATATCCTATCCCTAACAATTTCTCTTTGCATGATCGACTTAAAACCGAATTAAAGCCAAGAAGAAAAACCTGGTTTTGGGGTAAGATATCCACATGGATATCGGGAGATGACCCTCCCGCGGCTACGCCTTGGACTTTCTTAGGAGGCATTGCAATTGTAGTTTTTTCGAACGTGGAAGCAGCTTTACAACTTCTCCTTAGAATTTCCACTGTCGCTCCCTTGCACCGTTCGTCAAAAGTAGTTTTTTGGAAGGCTCCCTCCTTGAATTCGGGAATTCGAAAGGGTGTTTTAGAATCTTTTACAACTAAGACCCATTGAAGCCATGGGGAAGGCTTAATGGCCTTTGTAAGCTCGCACGAACGGGAATAAAAAGGTGTGGAAAAGATACAAGGTGCAGGAGAGCTCTAAGGGAAAATAATAATCGTAAAGGTTATAAGTAAGGGTCTAAGGACCCTTAGGCAATTTTAGGAGAAAAGGGGCTTATGAGGGTTTACGCACGTAGGGGGGAAATGATTCCGAGGCCAATGAGGAAGGGCTAAAGGAAAATTTAAAAAAACACGGGGGTTGGGTTCCAACTATGGGAAGGGGTATATAATGCTTTAAACATGGGGGGGGTAATAGAAAAAAGGTTTCGTAAGGCACAAGAAGGGGGTCTTGGGAGGTTTTAGGACATAGGGGGCGAAAGGGGGCTTAAAGGAATAAAACACGGGGGTTGGGTAAGTTCCCAAAGCCAAGGAAGGGGCTTAGGGGGGAAAGGGGACTTAAGAGGCCCCTTAGAAGCTTCCCCCAGGAAGCTTCTAAGGCTTCTACGCCACGTGGGGGGGGAGAAAGGAAACGACGCCGATCGACGGCGTTCTGATGGTCGGAGGCGCAGTCGTGACGGCAGAGGGCATCAACGGCCTGGTATATAGCGGCAACAACGGCAACTTCCCTCCCTCACGAGTTGAACGGAGAGATTCTCTCTCTCCTCATAGATCAGCCGGCGACAACACTCTCTCCTCACAACAACAACAGGTGATAGCACCCCCTTCAGCCTGCGCCCCCTTGATTTAAATAGGGGAGGGGAGAGGGATCCTCCCTCTTGATGTGGCGGCATGCATGGCCATGCCATACCCGCGATCTCCACTGAGGAGCTTCTTCTTGGTTACTATTCCCCTCCCCCTCCAGCTCGTCAGTCGGCTGGGGGGATAAGGAAGAAAAAAAATTTCCCATTATCCTTAGAAAAGAAAAAATTGCTATATCATTATCCTTATTTCCTACAAGAGGTACTCCACGCGAAGAAAAGTTTTTTAGAACGTTACAGAATCTAGTCATACGTAGAGGCAATGAATCGCGTGTTTACGTGAATTGTGACATAATGCAACTAGTTTTTCCCCTTTTAGATAAAGTTAACATCTCTAGGAATGGTTCGTCCTTGTCACAAGACAAGTAAACTGGATTACCTAAATCACCTAGATCGCAAAGGATTCACATAGGATGGTTTAATCAATACAATAAATACTCCAAGTGCTAACTAGGGTTTAGCACGTTAAGGACTTGACCTAGTTTTGCACTTGTTGCCAAGTTGAAACCCTCATACCCAAAGGTCCTACCCACATTCATGGAATGTAGGGACAATTGGACGCGCTTGCAAGAAACGATCTAGGGTTTCTACCCTAAGGATCACTTGTTCAAATGATGAAAATCGGATTGAGTTGGAATCCCTAGGACCAAATGTTGTCGGCCTAGTACAATTAGGAATGGGTTGGGTAAGATGACACCCTAAATATTGTTTCTTATCTAATCATAATTTCTTGACCAGAAAACACCGTTCAATGTGGGTGAAAATGATCCTATGAAATAGATGCGACACTTGTGCAACAAGTTGCAACGTCGCATGGTCTTGTAGTTTGATCACAAGAGAGTTGACATTCCTTGGAATGAGGTTGGAAGGTTCTTGTGCAAGTTTAACTTGCAAGAGGGTGAGTAGTCATCCTGTTATGAAACCTTTCTTGGGAAAAATTTGCCAAGTTAAGGGAAATTAGGTATGTTCTTGGAAGCAAAGGCTTAGTTGACAATTTAGAGCGACATGGTCGCCAGGATTTATTGTCAATGTATAAAACCTAAGGTATTGGTTAAGTTGGGTTAACAAGATATGGCCCTAGCCCAAGGACAAAAGGGTTAACAAACAAACCCTAGGGGATCTTGCCAAGTTGCAATTGATCCCAGATCGAATGCTGGATGCATTCGGAAAGAAGGATTCACTCCTTAGCAGTTGGCCAAATAAACGACCATTGGAAATGATTGTGCTTGTAACAGTTTAGGAGCACTGTTTGCATTGTTTGCTCAAGGAACTAAAGGATGGAAAGATATTTAATGCTTTAGGTTGAAGGGCTAAAGGGAGAGGTAGCTTCAGTTACCCCCAACTATCTGCCTGACCCTAACCAAGGGGCTTGTTAGCGGCACCGGGAAAGTGGACCAAACCCGCCGCGTGAGGTCTCTCCGTTGAGCGCTACTTGGGAGCAGGAGGACACTTGGGTGACAGGGGGGCTCTGGCCGTAAATCCCTTGCCTTCCGAGCCCTGCACAAGAGGCCAACGTGACTCAGGATTGGATCTCGAGGCCCGGATACTAGTCTACGGGCGGAATCTTGGATTAGTAATCCCTGTGGATTTCTGAATAGCCTTCGGCGGATTATGGATTGCCTTCGAGCGGATTATGGATTAGCATGCTGGATGGACTTTATGAATGTATTTCAAAGATAAATATGATAACATGTTGAAAAGGAACTTGTTTTACACTACTTTTCTATGTCGTGAAGGAACCAGTGTCTAACAGGCTAATTAAGGAAGCTGCTTGATGCATGTCCAACTAAATGTGGTAGGTAATTAGACAAGTAAAGCAACCTTGAGGAAAGTGCGGTGGATGTGTCCGTGGGTCCATCCTACAGATGGGTGGTCCTGGTTGGCGGAGAACTTTTCTCAATCCTAATGGACAGCAAGGAGCTCTTCTCAAAGAAAATGAACAGCAAGGGCACTGACCTAGAGATTAGGTTACAAAAATCCTGATTTATGCTATTTTAGGGGGAACGGAATGGGACCAAGCCTTATGGGCAGAGAGGTCAAGCCTTGCATCCCTCTCATTTCCCATTCTCCTTGAATCAAGTGCAGCATGAATCCGCTTCGTCCTTGGCGTTTCTGCATAAAGTAGCTCGCTCGGGGTTCGACGCTAGTTGCCGTTTAGGAAAATGACCATTAGGGGAAGTCCTGATTTAGGTCGGTCCTAAGTGGGAATGGCCGGAATACTTCCGCTATATAGTAGACGTGGAAAGTCCTAGATTGCAAGCCCCGGAACATTCCATGGAAGTGCCGTGCGGAGCTTTCTAGACTCTCTTTCCGATGGACTACTAAGACGTGTCCTAAAAGGGAACAGGTGGACACGTTATAGTTGGTATCAGAGCAAACAAACGAAGGATTTGTTTTTATAAGAAATCTTAATAAAAAGAAGTAAAGCAAATGTTGATGTTAAGAACATTTCCTTACTTTCAATGCTGTCTTGCAGAATTATGAAGCATGGAACAGTTTCTTAGTGTTCCGAGTCATGTTTATGACTGTGATGCATGCCTTAGATTATCAACGAAGGATCGATATGATGAACATCCTAGACCGCATTTACAATCCATCACCTTTGTACGTGGAACAGAGATGGATGGGTGTTTCAGGGATCTATAACATAGCTGCCCACCGACTTGCGTATCTTCAAATTAACTTGAAGAGAATCAAGTGGATGGAGGACTTAAAGATTGTGAAGCTGTTCGTCTTTATTGAGGCTCTTGCAAATGCGACCCTACATGTCGAAGGTCGAAGGGTTAATCAGAATAGGTATGTGTATGGGGAAGTGATTCGAGTAATCCCTGCCGACTGAATCAAGGTGTTGGGACATTATGAGAAGAATGGATATCAAAGGAGAAGATACCCTAATCTTCCGATGACTTATCAATTCCTAAAGATCCATGTCCCGAAACCCTCTGATCGCAAAGAACCAACTTGTGTAGGCGGAGGACCACGTGGATATCTCCTTCATCAAGTCATCTTCATACAGATAAGAAAAGCTTAAACTCCATAGCTTAAAGCTTCAAATCTTTAACTGAAAGCTTAATAAGCTTATTAAAAAGCTTAAGACCTCTCAATTTTTCGATTTGCTATCGCGGCATGTTGACGCCTAAATCGACGATGGAAAAAATGGCCCCCCTCCTTAAAAACGAAATCGTCGACAGATCAATTTTATTAATCTTAGTCACTTAAGATTTAATGCCATAAGTCCTCTAAATTTGCAAGTTTCCAAAGTCAATCAAGTTATCTCCAACAACTCTTATAGCAACCGTTCACACTGTATGTAAGCAGAATTGGTTTTGAAGCTTCGAGAAGACCCTGTTCACACTTGCAGACTTGTTGAACCAGTTCAACAAGAATAGAAGTTCACACGCAGGTCATACACAGATTATACGTTGTTTCTACGCAGACAGTTGTGACAACGAATACCGCAATCGCAAAGGAGAAAGACTACAAAAGCCAAACAAAATATACAAGCCTTGTAAACCCGCCTTTGAGCTACGCTCATCCTGCTAATAAGATTTCGAGAGTGTGAGGTCTTTTGGATTTTCAGGATGACTGAACAAAACATGAACAATTTTATGGCTGAAGCTGATTTACCCAAACCAACGATGGAGCAAAAGTTGGAATTGATTATGATACAGCTTGATGAAGAACGAAGAGCCCGACAAGCTTTGCAAGTTCAATTGTCCAATTTGCAACCATCTACCACCGGCCAAGATGGACCGCAACACAAAGATCTTATACGACATACCATCAATGCAACACTTGAAGCCCAATCCATTTGCAAAGAAACAAAGATAAGTAAAAGAAACTTCAAATTTCGTACTTTCAATGGATCACGAGATGGAAAGACTGTACTTGCTTTTATCAGTCAATTTGATGATTACTTCCATGAAGAAACATATGTTGAGAAAGACAAAATTAAATGTGTCACTAATCATTTAGTCGATCGAGCATCCTTATGGTGGACTGTGGTCCGCAAGAGCGTTGATTGTCCCGCTACATGGGAGAGTTTCTAAAAGAAGTTTTTGCAGAATTTCCTTCCTCCTCAGTTCCATGAAAAAGCCATCAAGAAATGGGATCTTCTACAACAAAGAGATCGCGAACCTATTTCCCAATACACTGAACGTTTCTAGAATGCCCTACTGCAACTAGGCATGCTCAAAGATGTACCTAAAGTGACTCACAAACGCAAGTTTATGTCTGGTCTACTTGGACATTAGTATGCAGAAGTCAATATGTTCAAGCCAACAACTCTTGAAGATGCAATTTCCTTAGCTCATGACACTGAAGACAAGATTCGCGAAAGAGACAAGCGACTACAACAATTCCCAACTAATAGTAACTATGGTTCCAAACAATTCAATTCAAATTTTTGAAGATTCAATCAAAGTCGTTTTCTTCCATCTTCATTCCGTAAGTCTTGGACACGACCACCTGCCTTGCCATCAAACACCAATCCAAACCCTAAGCCATCCTCACAGTCAAATCCCAACATTCCTAAACTTCCTACCATTACCAATAATGTATCTAAAGCCAAACCCATAGTTTGTTACAAATGCCATCAACCTGGACATCTAGCAGCCAATTGCCAAACCAAAAAGCCACCTGTTCATATCAATTATCTTGGAGCAATCGAAGAAGAAGAATGTGAGGAAATGTCTGACTTTACGGAAGATGATGATGACATTGGTACTACTTCGGACACTTTGCCAGGTATGCCAACTCCCAATTCTTTGTTAACAATGAAATGTTTTGTGCATGGTAAAGAAAAGACTATTTTACATGATGACGGGAGCACACATGACTTTATTTTTGCAAAGTTAGTCAAAGAATTGAAATTACAAACTGTTTCTACAAATTATCGCATTAAGGCCGCATTCCTAGGAACAAGATATAACGGAACACAAGAGGTGCATAATTTAGAAATTAAAATTGGTGAATTTACTGAACGAAGAAATTTCCTAGTTGTACCTTTGCAGTCTAGTGACATTATCTTAGGAATGCCTTGGAGTCATCAATATAATCCTAACATAGATTATTCTACGCATTTAATTAAAATTTATTTTCAAGGAAAACAAATCACATTGCATGGTATGCACACCTCCAATAATTTACCACTGTTTACTCATACTCAGGCTAAATGTGCATTACGTAAAAGTAGCAAATCTTATTTAATATGGGTGAATGAACTTCAAGCTAAAGAAAAACAAATGCATCCTAGGCATACACAATTTCTTGCCCAATTTCAAGATTGTTTTGCCTGTTGATTTACCACATGGACTACCACCTTCATGACTTGAAGATCACAAAATAGATTTAATTCCTAAAACACAACCACCATGTAAAGCACCATATAGACATAACCAAATTGAACAGAAAGAAATTCAAAATCAAATAGAGGAATTGCTTAATAGAGGATTAATTAGACCTAGTAGTTCTGCATTTGGTGCACCTGTCTTATTAGTGAAGAAGAAAAATATTACTTATCGCATGTGCATTGCCCTAAATAAAATTACTGTTAAGAATAGATATCCAATTCCTAGGGTAGATGAACTTATGGATAAACTACAAGGATCTGCCATATTCAGTAAGATAGATCTTAAATCTGGCTATCATCAAGTAAGATTGGATAAATTTGATATATTCAAAACTGCATTTAGATCACAATTTGGACACTATGAATTTCTAGTTATGCCTTTTGGTCTAACTAATGCACCAGCCACATTTAGTCGTATGATGAATCGTATATTCTTGAAACATCAGCATTGTGTCATAGTTTTCTTTGATGATATATTAGTATTCAGTAAAAATGAGAATGAGAATTATGAACATTTGTCTTTAGTTTTCAAGTTGTTCAAAGACAATCAATTATATGCTAATCCCGAAAAGAGTGAATTCTTCCAAATAGAAATTGAATATCTGGGACATATTATTTCATCAAAAGGTATTAAAGTCGACCCTAAAAAGATAGAAGCAATTTTAAATTGGCCCATACCCAAAAATGTACATGATTTACGTTGTTTTCTAGGTCTTGCTAGTTTTTACAGAAAGTTTGTGAGAAATTTTTCATTACTTGCATTACCTTTGACTAAACATTTAAAGAAGGATATTGTGTATAACTAGTTTGACAATCAACAAAAATCCTTTGATTTATTGAAACATGCTTTAACCCATGCTCCTGTATTACAACTACCGGACTTCAATAGACCATTCTTTTTAGTAGTTACTGACGCTAGTGGATCTGGAATAGGAGCCGTACTTATGCAAGATAATCATCCCATAGCCTACTCTAGCTGTAAACTCAAACCATCTAAACTTAAATATTAGACCTACGATAAATAATTGCTAGCTGTAGTACAAGCCTTACGTCAATGGAAACATTATTTAATGGGATCTGAATTTATGATCAAAACTGACCAACAAAGCATTAGACATCTCCTTAGTCAACCACAAATATCTGATCGACACATTAAATGGGCAGCTTTTATTCAAAGTTTTCATCCCCTTATACAATATCAACTAGGAAAAGAGAATGTTGTAGCTGACGCTTTGAGTAGAATACCGACAATTCATAATATTTCTGTGATATCATTTGATTCCCTTATCCCTATGAAAGATACTTATCATCAGGATCTTACTTTTCAAACTGATTGGAATAAATTAGTTGCAAATAATTGAATTTCTATTGATTTACTGTCTTACAATAATGGATTCATGTTTTATGAAAAAAGATTATGTGTGACAATTCCATTTCGATCATTTGTTTTGAATGAAATTCATTGTCCTCCATATCAAGGTCATAGAGGTATTATATCTACTTTGCGTACATTGATGACTGAAGATTTTTATTGGCCACATATGGACACTGATGTATCTAACTTTGTTTCTGAATGTTTAGTTTGTCAACGAGTTAAAAGACACCATGGTAAGCAATATGGTTTACTAATGCCATTATCTATTCCATCACGACCATGGGAACAGATTTCAATGGATTTTATCACTGGTTTATCTAACACTAAAGCTAACCATAATATGATTTGGACTGTTGTAGACAGGTTTAGCAAACAAGCATATTTTATTTCATGTAAGAAAACTTTAACTGCATCTTAAGCTGCTCAATTATTTTTGAAAACTGTTTTCACTAATCATGGTTTACCAAAAGTTATTATTTCTGATCGTGATTCTAGATTCTGTAATAAGTTTTGGATTAGTTTGTTTGCTAACTTAGGAACAAAGATTGATTTTTCATCTACATTTCATCCTGAAACAAACGGTCAAATAGAAGTTACTAACATTACTATTTTAGATATTTTGCGTGCTTACACCATTTCAAAACCACACACATGGGATATGTAACATGTCCACTAGTATTATCCAGGACACGTCTTAGCAGTTCATCGAAAAGGATGTCTAGAAAGCTCCGCCCGGCACTCCCATGGAATGTTACGGGGTTTGCGATCTAGGGCTTTCCACGTCTGCCATGTAGCGGAAGTATTCTGGCCATTCCCACTTAGGATCGACTGAAATTTGGGTTTTTCTGATTGGTCATTTCCTAACAGCAACTAGCGTCGGACCCAAGTGAACTACTTTAAGCAAAAACGCTAGGTCCGAAGCGGATTCACGCTGCACTTGGTTCAAAGAGAATGGAAAACGAGAGGGATGCAAAGCTCAACCTCTCTGCCATAAGGCATAGTCCCATTCCGTTCCCCTAAAACAACGTAAATCGGTTAAGACATAACTCTAGATCAATGCTTTTGTTGTTCGTGTCCTTTGACGATCATCCCGCTATTCTTCGAGATTTGAGAAAAGTTCCCGGCCAACCGGGACCACCCAACCGTAGGATGGACCTGTGGCCCATCCTCCGCACTTTCCTCGGTTTGTTTTAGTTAGGTGATTATCTAACACGTTAGTTGGACATGTAAAAATTAAACCATTAAGCACTGGTTCCTTCACGTAATCTTATTATGTGACATAGAAAAAAAATATCAAACAAGTTCTTTATTAACATATCATCATATTTATCTTTGAAATACAAGGAGTTCCGCCCGTAGGCTTGTCCATAATCCGCCCGAAGGCTATCCAGTAATCTGCAGGGATCACTATTCCAAGTTTCTGCCTGTAGACTAGTATGCGGGCCTCGACATCCAATCTCGAGTCACATTAGCCTCTTGCACAAGACCCGAAAGGTGAGGGATTTACGGCCAGAGCCCCCCTCGCACCCAAGTGTCCTCCTGCTCCAAGTAGTGCTCAACGGAGAGACTTCTCGTGGCGGGTTCGGTCCACGTTCCTAGTGCGGTCTACAACCCCCTTGGTTAGGGTCAGGCAAGCAGTCGAGGGTAACTGAAGTTGCCTCTCCCTTCAGGCCTTCAACCTGAAGTATAGATATTCATTTAATTTGTAATTCATAAATCAAACAGTGCTCTAGAATCTCTAGCAAGCACAAACATTTTCATTAATCGATCTTGTTGTTGGCAAACTGCTAAGGAAGGAATATTTCCTTTTGAATGCATCTAGCACTCGATCCGGGGTACCTTGCAACTTGGCAAGATCCTTTATATTATTGGTTAGGGTGTACCCTATTAACCCAACTTGGTCAACCCTAAAGTTCATTGGATATGTTAGTTTCCGGTTTGTAACCTTCCTTACTTAGAAGGATATCAAAGAATACATCCTTTTGCAAGACCTTTTCGTCTTGGAATAAATGGGCTTTTAAACCTGCTAGAGAGGCAATAACAAAGCCCCACGAAAAGGGTTTTCAACTCGGGCTAGTGAATGCTTGTGGAGAACCCAAAAAAGGGGGGAAAAGCCTTAACTTCCGAGTTAAGTGAGCTCTTCAAAGGCCCTTGGGTAAAATGGAAACATGGGCGGAAAGAAAGGCTTAATGGCTTTTTTTTAACTTGGAGAGGGTCCACGGGAAAGCGGGATTTTTTGATCCCGGGGGTGGGTGGCTTAAAATTTCTCTTGGTGGAAAGGAAAGGGGGAAAAAAAAAGGGTGTGAAAGATCTTAGAGAGGAGTTTTTGTGTTGGGGGGGAGGGCGGGGAATGGGTTTTACCACGCCCACATGAACAAGGCTAGGTGAAAGCCCACAAGGAAAATTTGTGGGGGGGGAGTGTAATATAAAAGGGGCTTAAATAGGCCACATGAAGGGGGGACTTCTTAGGAGGCTTTTAGAAGCTTCCTAAGAAGCTTCTAAAGCTTCTGAACTAACATGGAAGCCCCACGTGGCGAATAAGGCGGTAGATGGCAAATGGTGGCAGACGGCGGCAACTTGCGATAGATGTTGGCGACCTTCTCCCCTTAAACTGGCAACATACAACCTTTCCCTCCTTTATGGCAGCGACGGCAGTATCTCAGCAATCTCACGGCCCCCCTCTAGATGGCAGTATGGTGGCTCCCCTATCCTCCACGATCACCCTCTCGATTTACAGCATGAACCCCCTGTAGCCTCTCCCAGCTCACAACACAGACTAAATAGGTGAGGGGAGGGGATCCTCCCTCCCCCACGCATCATTATGCATGGGGTTCTCCCCCGTGCAAGCTCCATCAAGGAGCTTATTCCTACATGCTATTCCCCTCCCCTCAAGCACGATAGTTGGCTGGGGGAAAAAGGGGATTTATTTTTTTTGCCATTATTTTATCCTTTTAGCCTCCTAAGAAGAGGTTCGTATGCAAAATGCGTGTTTTAGATTCGGGAATGTTACATTCTCTCCCCCTTGGAGGAATCGAGATGTCCTCATCTCCAGATAAACTGGGGATATTGATGGTTGAGAGTGCTTTCATCTATCCAAGTGGCATCCTCTTCGGGATAATCTTTCCACTAGACGAGGCATTCTCTCAAGGTTCTGGATCTCAGTTGTCTCTCCCTAACATCTAAGATCCTGTCAGGCCTTAGTTTAAGGACTCCTTGACTAGGCATTACAACTTGCTAGTCATCAAGTACATGGTTAGGATTAGGTACATACTTCTTCAATAGGCTGATATGGAATACATTATGAACCTTTAGGTTCTCATGAAGTTGTAGTCTATAAGCATTAGGTCCTAGGCACTTGAGGATCATGTACAGTCCACAATACCTTGGACTTAGCTTCTTGCAATATCCTAAGGATAGGGAACTTTTCTTTGGACATACGCGAATGAAGAACATGTCTCCTTCCTCGGAGATTCTATCTTGATGCTTTAAATCTGCGTATGCCTTCTGCCTATCCTTGGCGGCTTGGATGTCCTATCTTATTGACTTTATTTGGTCATCCATCTCTTCCAACATCTGCCTTGAAGCTTCAACCCTCAAGGTTGGATCTGAGAAGTTTAGCGGGCTTCGACAGTCATGACCATATAATGCTTGGAAAGGGGTCATCTGAATGCTCTGTTGGTAAGAATCATTGTAGGCAAATTCAACCAAAGGCAAGTATTGAATCCACCTTTTTGGTTCACGATAGCAGTATGCCCTAAGAATATCCTCAATGTCTTGATTGACTCACTCTGTTTGACCATCCGTTTGGGGATGGTAGGCGGTGCTAAAATAGATTTGAGTCCCAATGGGTTCAAAGATAGCTCTCCAAAAGTGTGATGTGAAGAGAGAATCACGATCACTAATGATTCTTTTGGGTAGCCCATGTAGCTTGAATATCTCCTTGATAAACAATCTTGCAATATCTGAGGCTTTATAGTTTGTCTTTACTGGAACAAGGTGTGCAACCTTAGTCAACATGTCAACCACAACCATGATGGAGTCGTATCCTCCCTGAACTTGGGGTAGGCCAATAACAAAGTCCATACTAATGAATTCCCATTTCATTTGGGGAATGTCAAGTGGTTGTAACTTCCCTGGCATTTTGACATGTTCGACTTTGATACATTGACAAGACAAACACTCAGTGACATATTTAAGCATGTCACCTTTAAGCCTCTCCCAATGGTAGATCTTCGTAATTGCATTGAGAGTCTTGGCATAGCAAGGATGTCTTGAGAAAGGGGAATCATGAGCTTCCCACAATATCTTCTGCTTAAGTGACTTGCTTGCCGGTATACTTACTCTCATTCTATAGTAGACAAGTCCACTATTGATAGAGAATTCATGATACTTATCCTGTAGCTTTTGGTCCTGATCCTTGATAGAGATCTCCCTTAGCATATTTTGATAGGCTAGATCATGGCATGCTTCCTCTCTAGCTAACTCAAGTATTGGGTTGTTTGGCATGGACACCTTTGTGGCTAGAGATCTAGCTGTTGATGGATTTTGCAAGATTAGAGAATTAAGGAATGCCTTGCGAGACTGAGTGCATCGGCAACTACATTCTCTTTTCCTAGTCGGTACTTGATTTCAAAGTCATACTCCTCCAGCACTTCAATCCACCGACGTTGCCTCATGTTGAGATCGTTCTGGGTAAAGATCCCCTTGAGACTCTTATGATCAGTCACTAGAGTAAAGTTGTTATCCAACAATTAGTGTCTCCAAAGGTTTAGAGCATGGATGACAGCTAACAATTCCAGATCATGGGTAGCATCATTTTTCTCATGACTCTTCAGTTTCCTTAAAGAGTATGCTACAGGATGACCTTCCTGCATGAGCACACATCCTAAGGCAAGTGTGTTAGCATCAGTTACTACCTCAAACTCCTTTTACTAAGGTCTGGAAGCTTTAGGATAGGTGCTGATACCAAACTTTGCTTCAATCTATCGAAGCTAGTTTGTTCGAGAGTTGACCATGCAATGGAAGTTTGCTTCTTCAGTAAGTGCGTCAAAGGTGCTGCAGTGAAAGCATAGTTTTTGATAAAGACCCTATACCATCCTGTCAATCTAAGAAAACTGTGCATTTCTTTGAGAGTTGTTGGTATTGGCCATTCTAGCACATCCCTGACCTTGGCTGGGTCCACTGAGATTCCTTTCGCTGATACGATGAATCCCATTTATTCAATCTGATGGTTGAAGAATGCACACTTTTTCATTTTAGCATACAGCTTATGTGACCTCATTATCTCAAGGACAATCCGAAGTTGGGATTCATGATCTTCTTCCTGTTTAGAGTAGACTAAACTGTCGTCAAAGAAGAAGAGCACAAAGTCATCAAGATATGGCCTAAAAATGTCCTGCATTAACCTATTGAAGGTGGCAGGTGCATTTGTAAGCCCGAATGACATAACTAGAAACTCAAAGTGTCCATATCTTGTATTGAAGGTTGGCTTTGGGATATCTTCTTCCTTGATCCTTATCTGATAGCAACCAAACCTCAGATCAATCTTGGAGAAGATCTTTGTACCCTGAAGACGATCAAGAAGCTCATCTATTCTAGGAATAGGGTACTTGTTCTTCACAGTTGATTGATTCAACCCTCTGTAATCAATACATAGTCGAAGTGTTCCATCTTTATTTTTTCTGGAACAGTACTGGAGCTCCCCATGGTGAACTGGTAGGATAGATGTAGCCTTGATCTAGCAGTTGCTTGAGTTGTTCCTTCAGCTCAATTACTTCCGATATGGAAATTCTATAAGGTCTCTTTGCAATTGGCGTAGCTCCTGGTACTAGCTTGATCTCATGATCCACTTCTCTTTGAGGCAGGAGTTCTGTTAACTCTTGAGGAAATACATCTGCATATTCCTTTAGCCATGAAGGCCCTTCACTAGACTCTTGCTTTTGATCTAACTTGTTGAGCTTAATCAAGTAGACAGGTGATCCTTTTCTAACTCCCTTTATGATCTGAGATGCCTTGTCCAATTGAAATTTTGGCACTCCAGCCTCACCTTGATTTGTGACTAAATCCCCTTCAAAGTTCCGAAAGGAAATTTGGCCCTTTCCACAATGAATGTGGGTGTCATTAGGTTTAAGCCAATCCATTCCGAGTAGACACTCATGGATACCTAAATTCATGACTTTGAATTTGACTGAAGTCGTCTTTCTACCTAGAAGGAATTCCACCTTAGCAGTTTGCCTAGTACAGGTAACCTCACGGCCATTTGCTAATTCCACAAGCAAGATAGGTGCTTCTACTGTGGCTATTCCTAATCTTTTTGCACAAAATGGTGAGATAAAGAAATGTGTACTGCCACAATCAATCAAGGTCCTGAAACCTTTACCTTGATAGTCTGACGGTGTCTGAATCACCTAGAATTGGCGATTTGGCCGTTTCTTGTGAAGAGCGGCATGGAGTGTCGCCCTTTCAAACTCTGCTTCCATGGTCAGATCTTCTTCTTCTTCTTCTTAGATTTGCCTATTGGCAACGCAGGCGGTTCTTCCTCTGCCTCGGGTAGTGGCTCCCTAGCCATGGCCCGTTCCTTGGAAAGGTGCTTGGCGATGTCCTCTTCGAAGCTTGGGACATTGCCTCTTGAAATGACCGAGCTCGTTGCAGTGGAAACAACGGAGGTTTTGGCCATTGCTTTGAATAGGAACAAAGTTGTTGACATTGTTAGTTCTTGCTTTCTTTCTTTGTCCCTGCTTCTGACCTTGAACTCTCTTCATTTGAGGCCCAAATGCGCCTCTGTTCGGGTCATTATAAGACCAAGTTTTGTTGCCTCTTGGTCTAGCCTGCACCTCCTGAATTATAGGGGCAGCTCGAATGAGTGCATCTTGTAGATCTGATGGGCGCATAGATTCGAAACGGGTATTCACTGGTGGATTTAAACCAACACAAAATTTTGACACCTATTGTGTCATGTCCATCTGTGGCGCATACTTAAGAAGTGAGACAAATTTGGAGTAGTATGCGTCAAGAGTGAGTCCCAGCTATTTTAGCTCGTAGAACTCATTTATTTTCTACATGCGATATGCAGGTTGTAAGTATCTTCCCTGCACGGCTTTCTTCAGCTTCTCCCAGGTAACGGATCCTTCTGCGATTCCTTGATCTCTGCACCATTGCTTCCACCAAAGCCTGGCTTCGCCAGTGACCTTTAGCTTGGCGAGCATATCCTGGTTGGCGGGTGTAGTACCGGTTGCTTCAAAGTAATCCTTCATGGATTCAATCCAAATTTCAGCATCTTCTTGGATGGACTTGCCTCTCTCGTCAAATTCGGGCGGCTTAATCTGCTTGAGAAGAAACTTCTTCTCCTGGATTACAACAGTACTTGATGTAGGAGGCGAACTAAGATTCTGTACCTAGGGTTGTGCCTGGATAAAGGTTTCTTAACGTTATTACTCGATAATCATTACGATTTATATTTCATCACCATTTCAACTATCAACCAAGCAATCTAACCACTTAACTTCTTATCAAGTCTCATGAACAAAACAGACATTGATAAAAAAAAAGTTCTATTGTATTTATATGGGCATAGCCCTTTCGGAATACAATATGTCTTGGAATGATAAGCCAACTGTTTACATTTAGTTTGGGGAGAATGATGTTGTATTACATTTATCTACAGGAACTGGATAATAGTATGTTTTCAAGTCATGGATCTTCAAGAATCGGTAAGTCATTGGAAGATCAGGATATCCTTTCCTTTGGAACCCATTCTTCTCATGGCACCCCAGCACCTTGATCCTATCGGCGGGGATTACACGGGTCACTTCCTCATATACATATGAGTTCAGCTCAACCCTCTGACCTCGAATATATAAAGTTGAATTTATGTGAGCTTCCACAAAAATGAACAGCTTCATGACTTTCAGATCTTCCAACCACTTGATCCTCTTTAGGTTGGTCTATAGGTATGCAAACCGATGGGCAGCTATATAGTAGATTCCTGAGGTACCTATCCATCTTTGTTCCATGTACAAAGGCGATGGATTATAGATACGCTCTAGGATGTTCATCATCTGAACCCTTTGTCGATAATGCGGGGAATGCATCGCAGTCATAAACATGACTCAGAATACTAAGAACATGTTCCATGCTTCATAGTTCTGCAAGACACCATTGAAAGTAAGGAAATGTTTGGAACAGCAACATTTGCTTTACTTCATCTCATTAAGATTTCATAAAAACAAATCCTTTGTTGGTTGGCTCTGATACCAACTGTAACGTGTCCACCTGTTATCTTTCGGACACGTCTTAGCAGTCCATCGGAAAGGATGTCTAGAAAGCTCTGCCCGGCACTCCCATGGAATGTTACGGGTTTGCAATCCAGGACCTTCCGCGTCTGCCATGTAGTGAAAGTATTCCGGCCGTTCCCACTTAGGACTGACCTGAATTAGGGTTTTCTCTATTAGTCATTTTCTAACGGCAACTACCATCGAATTCGAGTGAACTACTTTACGCAAAAACGCCAGGTCTGAAGTGGATTCACGCTGCACTTGGTTCAAGGAGAATGGGAAACGAGAGGGATGCGAAGCTCAACCTCTCTTCCATAAGGCATAGTCCCATTCCGTTCCCCTAAAATAGCGTAAATCAGGATCCTTTATAACTTAGATTCCAGGTCAGCGCCCTTTTTCTATTCGTATCCTTTGAAACGATCTTCTTGCTGTCCATCATGATTGAGAAAAGTTCCCGGCCAACCGGGACCACCCATCCGTAGGACGGACCCATGGCCACATCCACCGCACTTTCCTCAGGTTGTTTTAGTTATCTAATTACCTACCACATTTAGTTGGACAAGTATCAATCAGCTTTCTTAATTAGTTCGTTAGTTCCTTCACGTAATCATAGCACTTGACATAGAAAAGCAATGTCAAACAAGTTCCTTTTCAACAGGTTATCATATTTATCTTTGAATTACATATAGTCTAGCCTCTAGGCTTATCCATAATCGGCCCGAAGGCTATCCAGTAATCCACAGGGATTACTAATCCAAGATTCCGCCCGTAGACTAGTATGCGGGCCTCAAGATCTAATCCCAAGTCATGTTGGCCTCTTGTGCAGGGCCTGGAAGGCAAGGGATTTATGGCTAGAGCTCCCTCTGGCACCCAAGCATCCTCCTGCTCCAAGTAGCGCTCAACGGAGAGACCTCTCGTGGCGGGTTTGGTCCACCTTCCTGGTGCGGTTAACAACCCCCTTGGTTAGGGTCAGGCAGGCAGTCGGGGGTAACTGAAGCTGCCTCTCCCTTCAAGCCTTCAACCTAAAGCATTAGATATCTTTTCATCCTTTAATTCTTTGAGCAAACAAAGCAAAATAGTGCTCTTAAAACTGTTACAAGCACAATCATTTCCATTGGTCATTATTTGGCCAACTAGTAAGGAGTGAATCCTTCTTTCGAAATGCATCCAACACTCGATCCGCGATCAATTGCAACTTGGCAAGATGCCCAAGAGTTTGACTGTTAACCCTTGTATCCTTGGGTTAGGGCCGTACCCTATTAACCCAACTTAACCAAAACCTTAAGTGCTATTAGCAATAAATATGTTATTCCAATTTACCAATTTGTCCTTTGCTTCCTAGCAAAAATCTAATCCTTGTATCTTGGTCACTTTACCCAAGAAAGATACTATATCAGGACGATTATTCATCCTCTTGCAAGATAACTTTCGTAAGAATCTGCCAACCTCATTTCGAGGAATTGGCCATTCCCTTGTGATCCAATCACAAGATCGTGCGACTTTGCAACTTGTTGCCAAGTGTCACACCTAATCCATGGGACTATTCTACCCATCAATGACGTCTTCTAATCACGGTATCATGATTAGATATGAAAATCTATTCCTGATTGCATTAGGCCGACATTCTCGGTCCTAGGGTTTTGAGTTTCTTCTTTTTAGCGAGAGATTCTTAGGAAAAACCCTAGATCACTTCTTGCAAGTATGTTCTAATGTCCCTACATTCCGTGAATGTGGGCAAGTCTTTAGGGTATAGGAGTTTCAGCTTTGATAATACAAGTGACTAGGTAATGTCCTCAACGTGCTTACCCTAGTTAGCTCTTTGGGATATGTTGCATTGAATTAACCCTTTCTAAACGATTACCTCTTGGTTTTAGCTGTTAAGGTTTATACCAATTTAACTTGTCTATTCTTGAAGATGACCACACTATCATTTCCGTAACCACATCATTTATTACCTACGTATAAGTTGATTTCGGGTTAAGGTCAAAGCATAGGTTAAGTTATAGCATAATTCCATTTTATCATCCTATAACATGCAACGAGATTCATATTACTAAGCTTTAGGATTTTATGTTTAAGCATGCAGCCTTTTTCTACTTTATTTTCCGAATGAATTTGTCGTAAGCTGATCTTACACAATCTTTCATTGATTTAAGTTTTTAGGCCACTTGCCTAGAGTTAAATGCAGCCCTAACAATTTCCTACGGTTGCTACCAACTTTCTTTAAGAATCATTTCGAAAAATATGTTCAATAATGCAATATGCGGTTTATTCCTTCCATGCTTAATCGAAGTGTACTATCATTATTCCTTTTTGTAAAGATGGGCATCAATTAATCTAATTAATGCATAAAGCCACTTGCTAGAAATGAATAGAAATCTTATGCTCACTTTATTTTTTTCGTTTTATTGAAAGATACTAATGACCGAATTCTTCCATCGTGAGCTCTTTCTTTTGAATTAGTCAAAGTATTTAAATCAATAGATGCACCCTATCTCCAAAAAAATTATCCATGCACGATTGGATTATAACGACATAAATAAAAAATTAGGAAGAAAAAAACCTGGACTTGTGGTGAAATGTCCACATGGATGTTAGGAGACGATCCTCCTGCGGTTGCGCCTTGTGCTTTCTTAGGAGCCATCGCAAATGCGACCTTTTTGTATTGGAATAAATGGGCTTTTAAACCTACTTCATCAACTTCAAGGTTCCTTACTTCATCTACCAACATCATCAGAAGTAGCCTGAAGTAGTCTTCTAACTATGTATTAGACTATGTATGCACGTGCACTCACAGTATATTTGCACCATAACCTATTCACCGTTTTGGTTCCTCAAGTGTGGGACAACACTTTAGGCTCGACCCATCTCCCAAACCAATATCTTCATATGTCATGTGCATGAATAGAAGACTAGCACTTTTCCCTAGGAAGTGATTACATGTGAGGTTTCACTTTGCATGTACAAAAGTTCATGGAGAATTATGAGCCATCACTTCTACCTCAACATCAAATCTCCCATCTTCTACAATATCCCAATCATTTTGAATGACCATTCCAGTTCTCTCTATCACTAGGATCAACCCTCAAGTGTAACTTTAGAATCACCAACTTCTACAAGATTGTCACCAACAACAACCTAAGTCACTATCTACCCTAGTACCAGCAATGTCATCACTACCAACCATGGTAGAAAGAATATAATCTTCATCGGCAACATTCATTTCTCCACCATCAAGACCACTACTCTCTCATTGATTGTTCCCAGCATTCTACGTCCTTCGATGCAAGCTAGAGCATGCTGCCTACGATGTGAGTGCCATGGACTGGCACTTGTCTAGAGGGAAAATAATGTTAACAATATTTTGAGAGGGTAACAAAATCACAAGTACCAGACACTATTTTTTGGTGGATTATTATTTTGTGGAGCTTTAGTCTATTATTTTATACTCATGGACATCACCACATTATCATTATCATGGTTGTATTACTTTGTGAGAGCCGTGCACATTTTATTTATATCCCGCAGTTGTATTTGTCACACCCACAAGTGTTGCTTCGGTTGGGCACATGGATTTGTGATTAGCTCAGCATAGGATTGGTCTATTTAGGCTAAGGTTGAAGCACATTTCAACGATTGAACTCCTAGAACCCATTAAGTGGGTAGGACGCCCAAGAGAGGATGCAAATCCTAAATGCAAAATGCAAACCCTAACCTTAACCCTAATTCTTGGTCTATATAAGGGTGGGAAGTCTCAGTTGCATTCACCCTTTTGGCTCGTCCATGTTGCAGAAGCTGTATTAGTGTTATT
The DNA here is from genome assembly GCF_053477565.2 of Lygodium microphyllum. Classification (NCBI taxonomy): domain Eukaryota; kingdom Viridiplantae; phylum Streptophyta; class Polypodiopsida; order Schizaeales; family Lygodiaceae; genus Lygodium; species Lygodium microphyllum. Next base: position 49,351,313 of record NC_141158.1, on the reverse strand, counting down.
GCTCAAGGTTTCTATTCTATCTTTCCATTCTATAATCTTACTTCCATTGTGTTGAGAGTGATTGAGAGGGAGAGAGTGAGAGGTGTGTTGAGTGAGGGATTGAGGGAAGGTGAAGCTCTTTGTCTTCTTGCTTTTCTCATTGTCTCTACTAGCTCTTCGACTTGTTGGTGTGCTCAATGGTAGATGTGAAGGAGGGATAGCATTGGATCATGTGGATCATGGTTGTGGAACCATCTTTGAGTCTTCGAAAGGTAAGTTAGGTGAGTTCAGCTAGTCTTGTGTTCTTTCTTTCTTGGGATGGAGAGGAGGATGCTTGGTTAGTTAGAGTGGAGTGTTGAGAGACAAGGTGAGAGATTTTCACGAATATGAGTTGCAGCTTTTGAAACAATAAAAGTTCGTCCAAGATCCCGACTCTTGTTGTGTTTGGCTCAACATCCATCAGTGCACAATAGGATGCTTCATCAAGAAGTAGGTCAATAGGAGGGGGGTCAAGTTTACCCAAAAAGGGGGGGTTTGCATGCCAAGGGATCCCTGAACCAAGGCCAGCAAGCAATGAAGGAGCAGGGCCTAAGGAATAGGCAGCAAGTAGCTCAGTGCAAAATGTACCACATTTTGCAAGCTATTGACTGCTGTCCATGTGGAATGTTGTCTGGCCACTAGGGTACTTGCCAGGTGGAGAATCTCCCTAGGGAGCTTCTAGAGCAACTAGATATTGAGGCGATTGTAAGACTGGTTGCAACAAGAGGAAGGGATTTGGGGGCAATCCATCATGGAAGCTTGAGGGAAAAGCTTGTTGGGGAAGAGAGAGAAGGCTAGAGAAAAAAATAACTGTGAATTTTTCCTCCTCTAAACTCTAAATTTCCAACTTGCCCTAGAGCCCCTAAAATTTTCATGAAAAGAAGTGACGACTTGCTAGTTTAGCCATTTTACCTCCATATAGATTTGAGTCTCTAGCCATAGCTCTTGCTTGCTCCAAAAAGCTAAGACTACTAACTGTGGTCCTTCTTGTTGTACTTGTACCTATAACTTGAGTAACTAGGATTTTGGGATTTGAAAAGGGAGAAAGGGGAAAGAAGAAAATGACTAAAGCATGATGCTTTCATACCATTTGTAATGAATGAATTGAGAGGAGAGAGGAGAATGAGCTGAAGAGAGAGAAAGAGAGAGTAGGAGAGGAGAGAGAAAGTTAGAAAAGAGGGGAGAAAGAAGGAGGAAGCCATGGAAGCTGAAGATGAAGGTGAAGAGTAAGTTCTTGATAATCAATGGTTGCCCTAAACTAGGACTCTTACACCTTATATACCTTAGTCAGTGTGACTAAGTGTCTAACCCCTAGTTTCTATGTATCTCACTCGTTACATTCTAGAAGCCAATATGCAATAGATGAGTATGGATGCAAAGCATACCAAGCCCATGGAACTTACTTTAAACTATATAAAGCCTTGTTGAGATTGCAAACGTTGTGTTTAGAGCCTTTAACCTCAAATCCTCAAGGTTGTGAAACATTAACCTATTCAATGAAATGCGTGTAGAGGAATGCCATCATGATGTCTAGCTGATGCACCTCCGATGACAATGTCAAGTAAGGGAAATACAATTAATAATGGTAGTGATTTAAGACATAGGCCAAAGCTATCCTCATAATTGACACCTTGTTTTTGGGCATAGACCTTGGCAATTAGGAGGGCTATGTACTTATCAATGGAATCACCTAAGTTTCTTTTAATTTTCAAAGCCCATTTGGTACCTATTGCATGCTTGCTAAGAGGCAAGTCAAGTAGCTCTCAAGTGTCATTTTGATGGATAGAGTCAAGTTCTACCTTCATTGCATCCACGCATTGATCATCCAAAAAAAGCATCTTTCTAGCATAAGGGTTCTTCATTGAATGTTCTATCCACCAATGCACATACAAGAAGATTCCCTTGTTCTTTTTTTGCAAGTAGATGCTCATATGTGAGAAACCATGAGAAGCGGCTACTTTCTATCCCAAAGAGTGTCAAGAAGCTAGGAAGGGATCCTCTTAGGCTAATGAATTTCAACCCTAGTGTGCTCAAAATTATCATCCACATATGGAATAGAAATTGCTAAATCTAAAATATGTTGCCTTGAAAAAACTTATGCCATTGGATTATAGTAGTAACCATCCGAGCATCCAATTAGAATTGAAGGTGGGTTGTTAAGGTACTATCCAAATTTATGCATGTCAATAACTCATGCCAAAATGCCTAGCATATAGTTCAAGAAATATGAAATTTTTATCTTTTACAACCATATTAAAGCACGCTAAGTAATAAGCATCTTGCAAACATGTTATTACATGGTAATAAAAATTGATATATAGCCATACTTGCATAATAAAAAGTAGAATAGTAATGGAGCCTTATGTGGGTGGCACATTAGTGGGCATGTATACTCACGGGCTTTGTCATTTAAGCATGATAGATCAAAGGATGGACATATAATCACTGTGGCTTTTTCATAGAACCACAATATATCTTTGATCGATTTCCAGTTTGAGATGTTGTGGCATTGTCTATAATAATAAAGTCATATGGTGGGAAACATGAGGGACACAATGCTGTGAAATGTTTCAAGGAGATGCCAAAGCAAGGTGTGAAGCCCAACACTCACATTTGTGTTATGGTTATAGGTAGCCATGCTAGCCTCTAGTCTTGGAGGGTTAGATGCATTTCTATGTTATAACAAAAGGATATCAAATTAAACTAGCTTTGGATCATTATGTTTGCATGGTTAATCTCTTTTTAAGAAGATCAAACTTTTATGAAGTAGTTAGACTTATTACAACAACCCATGATCCTCCATATAGTGATAATTTCAAATTATTTCTTAGTTCTTGTAAGCAACTGGGATATGCCTAAACATGCTCCTCAACTTCAAGATATAGTTTTGCATGCTTTCTTTCTCTTGCTCCTAAAGTTTCATCATTCAAACTATGAGGTTCTCACCGTAACTGGCCTCTATGAAGCATTTGATAAGAAGGTCCTAGAGTACTATAAATGAGGATTTTTCAATGATATCAAGCCTGGTGAACAAGAAATTCTCAGTGACATCAAGCATGGTGAACCAAGTTTTCCCCTTTTCTCTGAGGTGCAATCCAAATACTTGCACTTGCTTAATGTCATTTGTAAAGTCATTCACATTGCAAACTTATTCAAAATATTCCATGAATATGTAATGTTTTTTTGTAGCCCCAATTGCTTGGCTCCTAATGGGATTTTCTCTTGATCTTTGTTTTCAAGTTTATCCTCCATTTTTATTAAGGACGAATGGAGTGTATGTTTGTGACATTCTATGTGCAAAGATAGAGGTGGCGGGAGCCAACCCTAACCATGCAAGGTGCCGTTTTTAGAGGCCCTAGGATTCAACCAGGGGGATATTTCCATGTGTATGACATAGTGACACAGTCATTAGTATGTGTGGGTGATCCATCATGGATTTCACGATAGGATATTCACTTGAAGCACCACAAAATGTATTCCCATCATTATATTTTCCTCACATACAATTATAATTATATATATATATATATATATGTACATACATATATATACATATATACACACACACACACACACACAGATATATATGTACATACATATATATACATATATATACACACACACACACACACAGATATATATGTACATACATATATATACATATATATACACACACACACACTCGCTTCTGCAAACTTATCCACAACTGGACCTATACCAACATTCCTGATAGTAACTCTGTTTAGTGGCTGCATGTCCTGTATAAATTGGAGAGTACCATTCTTCTTTGGAACTGTAAACCACCTATTTGAGTATGGTGCAGATAAAGGCTCTAGGATTCCCATCCTGATTTTTTCATTCAACAAATCAATCAGCTTTGGCAGGTGTGCCTTAGGCACTGGAATAGGTCGGAGGTTCCATGGAATATGAGGAATAGTAAAGATGACCATAGGAGCAACAATATCCGGATTCACACATCCAATATCATGCGGGAAAAAAGCAAACCCCCTTCCATGTCGCTCAAGCATCTCCTGAAAGCATTGCTTCTCTGTGGGTAGTAAGAAATCACCATTTTCAATTTTCAATTCAGCAAGAGTCTCTGCTGAAAATTTATGACCTATGTGCTCCGGATTCCTCAAAATTGGCTGTTTGGCAGCCCTCTCTATTTGCTGATCACTGTCAGGTGGAAGCGGTACAGCTACCGGCTTCACCTTCTTATCCACAGTCTTGTATTTCGTGTCAACCCTGGCTTCATTATGATCCTCTGCATTACTCAAATCTTGCTGTAAATCAGCAATTCTGTACTCCAATGGCTGAATATCCTCAGCCCTTTGCTCTATGGACTGCATAGGAACAGCCCTAAACTTTGGATGCTGAAATATTTCAGCAGTAAAATGTGTTGGCTGAAAGTTTTCAGCCCTCTGTGTTTCTGTAAACTGATCATAATCAGCCGGAAACTCTGTTTGCTGAATTTCTTTAGCACTCAACACTTTTTGCTGAGCCACATCAGCCTCTGACTCAATCTGTGACAAAAAATCTACAATTTCATGAAACATGTCCAGGGATTGGACTAATACATTACTGTGACAACTCTGCATATCAGTTTTCAGCATATTTTCCATCTCTATCATCGTATATGCACAAATCATACTGTCATACATCCCATCTATATGCTCATCATCCTCTAAAATTCCTGCATTTTTCAAATTTTTCTCCTTCCTGCATATGTACTGCCTGGTAGCTCTAGGCAACTTAGAAGTCTTCTAATAGCTCATCAAACTGTTTGTTGAAATCCCAACAAAACCGAAGGAGAAAACACTGCTGCCAGGAGGCGAGAACTCCAATCTCCTCTGCTCTATACCACCGTCGTCTCGCGAAACAATGGTACCTAATGAAAACCCGAATCCCTCACAGTGGGCAAAGGTGCATCTCTAAGAGTATCCCTATTTCTAACATGGTTCATACACACAGTCATAAACTGAACTGTTCTCATGCCATCTTTATTGCGAATCCGTGCATAAGCAGATCCATCATCCATTACCTTTTTTTCCATACGCATCTCTGTGATGAATGGCTGTCCAAGAATTATGGGATAAGAGCATGAATCCTGCACAAAGAAATGGAAATCCTCCTCTACATCTCCAATAGAAACCCTGACACTGGGACAGGCAGCATACAAATCACGTGCAGTGTTGTTGGCAGCTCTCATATGCCACCCATGCTCTACATCTATAGGCCATCTGTTACTTTCATAAACTCCACGAACTATGAGATTAATCTCTGAACCATGATCCACCAAAGCAACATAAGGCACCTATTTCTCTCCAATTTTTACCATCGTCTCTGTAGTTGCCCTAGCTTAATGACTCCGCGAAAAGTGACTACGCGGTATCAAGACAGGCTCATCAGTTTCAGCATAATGCATAGGCTGAACCCTCTTCTCTATCTGTGGAAAAACAGAAGCATTCTCAACCATAACCTCATCCTCATCCTCATCCAACTCCCCAATCAAAACTCCCTGTGTATCAGTAGTAGGCAGTGCATGTCTTTTCCTCTTCAAGACCTCTTGAAACTGATCTTGAAACTCTCTTTTCGAGATGCCCAAAACCTCAGAAATAGTAAAAGTCACCTCACTGCCAAGTATCTTGTCATTAAAGATTTTCTTCATATCTGTGGATGTCTCAATATCGAACATCAATCTAAACCCTGGCTGCTTTCTCTCTCTAGGCTCTTGCCTCTTTTCTCTCTTTTGAGCATCTTCCATCTGTCGTTCTGGCCATGGTCTCAAAGACGGTCCTATAGTAGGTGGAGTAACAAACTCACCCCCTCTAGTCTTTTTAGCTACACTTGGATTTTCTTCATCCCTCTTACGCTTCTCCTCAACAAATACATCTGCTCTCTGAGACTTAGCCAAGTAGGCATAAATAGACTACCTGTCAACAGGCGAATCCCAACCTGTCTCAGATCTGATGCTAGAGCCTGCACTAGTTAAAACAGTTTGCTAAATTTTTCCCTTGTTTGGTGTCTCCATAGCATAAGTCCATAATGCTGACTGATTCTCTGATCCCTTCTCAATCTGGACTCCATATGCAGAAGCATCTCCTCTAGCTGTCACATAAGAAGTACACGCAGCCATGTCATCCACTAACTTCTTCATTCCGCCTTTCCCAAAGTTGGTAGCAAGCGAAGCTCCTGTTTCTGTCAACCAAATCTTACCATCTTGTCCCAAAAATACCAAATTCTTCCTCCCTGCATCCTGAAAAGATTCACAATCCCTGCAATGCTAATGGTCCGTACTATCACGCCAAATACATCTTCGATCTCTCCTAGGTGCACTAGGAGCACTCCTAGGTGCAGTAGGAGCACTAAAAGAAATAGTAGGCGTAGTCCAAGCAAACTGCTCTTTCAATTTTCCCACCAATTCTGCTTTAATTGACTCTAGTGTCAAATCCGTTATGCCTTTGATTATATCATCAAGAGAGGAAAGCACCGATGGAGCGGATGGTTTTGGAGCAGAAGGTGCTGGCATCGGTCGTGGAACAGGAGGAATAGGAGGAGTGGAAATAGTAAGTACTCGCATAGGCCAAGAAATTGGCTGAGGAGGAGAAGAAATAACAGGGATAGAGGCAGACATAGGAGCAGAAGACGGTGTCGGTGTCATAGAACCATTCTGTAGGTGGGTCTTCCATATCCTCCTCTTGGTTAAAGTCAAGACTGCATCCTGGGTATCTTGCCAATCCGTTTTAAGACCCATAGGCTTCGTGCGATCCTCAAGAAGCTCTCCCAATTCTTCCTGAAGAGCAGGATCTGCAGCTTGCAAGAAAAGCTCAACTTTCTCAACATCCAATGCTCTTTGTTCAATGCATCAAGCTGACTATACCTCTCTTCAAATTCTCGAATCAACTCTGAAGCAGCTAAACCTTTGTTTGGCATGTAGACCCATTCTCGGAATGATCACCATGTAGCCATCCCAAAGTCCTCAAGGAAATACTCTTCTTTCAAGGCCTTCTTAAAATCTCATGCGAATTTTGAATAAAAGGTCAGTCACTTTTGCCCTCAAGGCGGGTGTGACAAGACGAAGGAAATACTTACTCATAAGTCTAGCTGGAACTCCAAAAAACCCCATCTTGATCTCGTATGTCTTCATATATGCTGAAACATTACGGCCATCAAATAGCTTCTTCTCATTCTCAACTGTTTCAATCGCCTTAGTCGCGCTAATTGCATTCTCCTGCTCCGAATATAGTTGCCTTTGCTGAGACAACTATTGTTGATGCAATTGCTGCTACTGCTGCATATACAATTGTGTCTGCTGATTTTGAAGCTGCATATACATGGACATATTCTACAAAATGTGCTTTAGATCATCCGTTGAAGTACTTGACGTAGCAGTCAATGATGGAGCTGAAGTAGAGGATGCAACAAGAATTGTAGAAGAGGCTGAAATGGATGCTGAAGTATCTCCCATCCTGAAATTTATGCGACGCTTTCACGTCGGGTTTACCAAAGATGTCGAAGGGTTTTTGAAAGCAAAGTCGTGTCTATAGAAGACCTTGATAAATTTCGAGATGGAAGATCAATCAAGCTGAAGTGTTCTTATTTACCTTTTCTTTTACTAAAGAATTGCACTCCTGTCAGTGTTAACAAGCCTTCATTTAAACAATCCTTTAGCAGGTCTCCTCCTTTTCTTCGTTGTATTGTGCTCCAGAAAAGCTATGATGCTGTAATTCTTGAATGAACACAACTATTAGTAGTGGAAACACAGAATATTGCACAGAGGAAGCTTGCAGCCCTTGGTTATAGTGGTGTCCTCAAGTTTCTTCAGAAAGCATAGCAGCTGTTCCCAGGATTCAATAATCTTGCACATATGTTTACTGTTGTAAATGTCCACATTGCAGCTCAGAAAAAGATCAATGGAACCAAGGTTGATTGGTATGACATAGAGCTGATGACATCCTTGTAAAAATAAACAGTATAGAAGGTTGGCTCTTCTTCTTCATTCAAACAAGAATAAATTTTTCAGGAGCAGTGTTTGTTTTTAAACTGGTTGGAGAAGTGTCACAGATTTTTGTCAGACAAACAATAGAGATCAGTTCATGATTCCAAAAGCACAAAATAACATGTTTCTTCCAGCTTTGTGACTGCATACACATCTTGTCAAGGTGGATTTCAAGTAATGTTGAGGTTCTTTGAACTGAAATGAATGCAGGAAACATCATCAAATGACAGCCACAGTAATTTAGAAGCATATCAACGATGAAGGGTAGAATGGTCTTTTTCAGCACGTTCATGGAAGCTTTAGGTGTCCGCGTTCACTCTTATTGAAAAATGGCTTTTCTGGTTGCAGGAGTGAACAGCTGTAGGGTAGAATTCTCCGGCAGTAGGGAAGAATGGCTACTCTGGCAATGGAGATGCAACAAATCAAGGCATAAAAGATCTTCCTCTGCTCTAAGTATGGACTCGTGATTCTGAAATGAATGTCTGAAGAATGATGTGTTGTTTGGCAATTATGCGCTGATAAACCTTACGGATTCACTCATAAATCTTCTGAATCTATCCGCAGTACAAAACAAAGCCTCGTTTTCATATTGTGAATCATGCAGGGTGACTGATGGTCCATGGACAGATCTGATAGGTGAAGTCCAAAAGATCAATAAAACGAGATGCACTGGAGAATCTGTTTGATGGTGAAGAAGACGGAATTGTTGATGCGTAAGTTGAGGATAGTGCTGAAGATAGTGATTCAGGAGATGGCATACTTGATTCCTCCACTCATCACAACGTAGAAGCAGCGCAGTTCCTCCTTGAGGCTTGCATACACAGACAACTGCAAATCTTTCTTCTGTCTTCAACTCATCGTTCATTTCGATTGCCTCCTCCTCATCATCTTCCGCTAGTCAGACGTTCATCGTTTCCGCTTTTTTGTTGACACCACCACCTTCTCTTGTTGATCTTCTCTTCTATCTCCAGACTTTTTAAGTATTCAAACTCTGGTTCATGACTTTGGAATTCAGTTTTGTACCGATATTTTGGATGCCTGGAGACTGTGACATGTGTTCTCTCCAAGGTAGCACGAGGAAGCACCTCTTTTCCATCAGTCCTTTCGAAAAGGACAATGCGGTCTCCTTTGTCTCCTGTTGCAAGGTGCTCCCCAGACTTATCAAACTCGATGGCATAAATTATATCTACTTCCACAACTTGATGGTTTTGTCATTCGTTGAGAGCAAAAAAAAAGCACCATTAGCCGTTTCGCACCACCTTTTGTTCCGTTGCTTTTTATTTCCCTAAGCTTGCCTCTTCCCTACATCACTCAGAACTCCCCGACTGCTGCACCCAACCAACATATACTTTTCCAAACTCGCTTGCTGAGCAGCTTATAAAAGGTACATCTGTGTCCTCAGCGATTGCCTCAGCAAGTAATGCCTTTTCTGTTCCTGGAGGACCAACAGTTAATTTTCTTTCTCACGCCCCCTTTGTCCTCATCCATCACAGCAATGTTTTTTCTCCTCCCTGTTCTCCTCATGTCCCTGTTCTTTCGCCTCCTCCTCTAATTGACAAAAAAAATCTCCCTCCAAAAAAACCTTCTTTCAAAAATAGTCCTTCCTTTCAAAATAGGATCCCTCACTTTTCCTTGTTTACCTTGTCTCTATCGCATTGCAGACTCACGATTGGCCTCTTTTTGCTTTTTCCTTAGAGCATCTCCTATTTTGAAATTATTTACAGCATAAGGGCTAATGACCTTGCTTCCCTATTCACAAGATCTGCTAATGCTGGAGAAAAGGCCAGCTCATTCTTGCTTAAAGCTTCCTCAACAAGAGCATCTACTTCAGATATTCGATCATTGCACAAGTGGCTCCTCATTGTTTTCTTCTTTATGTTATTATCAAATGACTTGCTTTTTATGCTGAAGAGTAGCTTCTCTATTTTATAAAAGTCCCCTTCCTATGCTGAGTCTTTGATCTCAGAGGATATCCTTATCTCAACCTCTCCTCCTGCACAGCTTCCATACGATCCAACATGTTTGCTGCTGCATACCCCTTTATCAATGTCCTGAACATGAGAGCATCCGGTCTCGAATGCGCAGCAATACGACAACGTGGAGTACCTGCAAATGGAGTACCTGCAAATGGAGTACCTACATATGGAGTACCTGCATATGGAGTACCTGTATGTGGAGTACCTGTATTTGGAGTACCTGTATGTGGAGTACCTACATGTGGAGTCTGGCAAGTAGTGCCAGGCAAAGATGCTAGAGGCCTCCCAGACATGACTCTGAACACCTTGTCCGTTGTGGGAGAGAGGCCAAGGTGTCTGGTCATCTCTCCCATGAAGTCTTCCCTACTAGGAAAACCTCCAAAAAATGCATTGACCCCCCTGCCAAAGGAGGCCAATGTATCATTCATACGATCCACATCTGGGTCATTGCTAGATGAACCAGGATACGACATCTGCAAAAAACACACACGAAAAAGACAAATTTATTTGCATACAAAAAACATAGGAGGATATTGTGCAGTACAAGCAACTCATGGATGAGGGGTGGAGATGACTATCCATAGACTAGAGGGCACATTGAGCCCTATATGCCTAGGTGAGGACTCTAATTCACGAGATCCACATGTAGAACACACAAGTTTCAATCTCACTTTATGTAAAGAATGTAATGTTTGTATAAATGTGTATAAAAGTATACCATTTCCTAATTTGTCACTTTTAGATCTAACTAGACTTCTATTTAGGAGTTAATCAATACCACGCAACAAGACTCTGCTCTAGGTGATGTCTGTCAAGATTGTGGGAGAGAAGGAAGAAGTCTCACTTGTAGCTTTCTTGCTTGCACAATGGGGGAATACACACAAGGGTGGAGGCTGAAAACAGTTTTTTTTCTTCTTAGTTGTGTAAGCCAAAAGAACTCTTGTACAAAGAAATAGAAGAACCCTAAATATGGGTCTCAAAACCAAACTCAACTAACTAAGGTGGCATACTAACTGAGGCACGAACTAGAGTAGATAAGGATAGCTATCATGTAGCTATTATTCATAGGCGGTGTACCAACCGCATCTGCAACTAACACGTCGGTGACATAAATGCACAACGGTCACCCTGGCATATCACAAGTGGAGCTCGATATCTCAACACTCCTCCTCGAGCTCAATCCCAATTCCTACACTTGCACAGCTTCTCTGTGCCCAATGCCTTCGTAAATATGTTAGCTACCTGATCCTCTGTGCTGACATAAACTAGATCAATAAGACCTAGTAAAACCCTCTCCCGCACATAGTGATAATGCACCTCAATGTGCTTTGTTCTAGCATGATAGACTAGGTTATTTGCCAAGTGTATACTACTCATGTTGTCACAATAAATGACAACTGGCCCATCTGTAGACTGATGCATATCATAAAGTAGCTTATGCAACCAAGCTACCTCACATGCACCCATTGCTGCACCCCTGTACTCAGCCTCTGTGCTCGACAAGGCAACTGTAGGCTGTTTCTTGCTGCTCCAAGTGACTGCAGCACTCCCAAAAGAGAACACATATCCACTGGTAGATCGTCTATCAGAAATACTACCAACCCAATCAGCATCAGTGTATCCATGCAGATGTATCTGAACCCCAGTCTCATAAAATAGTCCATACTGCAATGTGGACTTCACATACCTGAGTATGCGTCTAGCCGCATCCAAATGCGGTTTCCTTGGAGCCTGCATAAACTGACTTACCAATCCAACAGCATAGCTCAAATCTGGCCTGGTAATAGTCATATAAATCAAACTTCCTACTATGCATCTGTACATAGTAGGGTCTTCCAGAAGCTCACCTACATTTGTGCTCAGCTTCACATTCTGCTCCAAAGGAACTGAAATAGGCTTACAGCCTGTCATCCCATATTTGGACAGCATGTCCAATCCATACTGCCTCTGCAAGAGCTGTATCCCACTTGGTGATCTAATCACCTCAATGCCCAAGAAATAACGCAGCTCTCCCAAATCCTTCATCTCAAACTTCTGCTTCAATAGCATTTTCACATGAAGGATATCTTCATCACTGTCACCTATCATAATCAAATCATCAACATAAATGACAAGTAGCATAATACCTTTCTCTATTTTTCTCACATAAAGTGAGAAATCTGCCTTGGAAATATGAAAGCCAATAGTGACAAGATACTGTCCTATCTTGTCAGACCATGCTCTAGGTGCTTGCTTCAAGCCATACAAGGCTTTCTTCAACCTGCAAACAAACTCAGGATGAACAGCATGCACATAACCTGGTGGCTGCTCCATATACACCTCTTCTTGCAAATCACCATGCAAGAAGGCATTCTTTACATCCATCTGATGTAAAGACCATCCCTTTGATGCAGCCATAGCAATGACTACTCTTATGGTTTCCATCCTTGCAACCGGACTGAATGTTTCTTCATAGTCAATGCCATATGTTTGTGCATACCCCTTGACTACTAATCTTGCCTTGTATCTGTTCACAGAACCATCTGCATTGTGCTTCACCTTATAAACCCACTTACAGCCAATTGCATTCTTACCTTTAGGCAAAGTTACCAATTCCCATGTAGCATTTGCTTCCAAGGCATCCATTTCTTCATCCATGGCTTTCTCCCATTTTTCTTTTCCCATGGCTTGCTCAAAAGAAGTGGGTTCTGGTTCCTGTATCACCTTGACCATATATGCATAGTGAATGGCTGTAAATCCATCATATTTCAGCCTATCCACAGGATACCTAACTCTGGTAGACCTGCGCAAAGTGGGTTCACTCCCAGATGCTCTCAAAACATCCCTGGTCTTCCTTACTCTAGGTGTAACAATAGAAGGAATACCCAACTCATCATCAATGCTCTGTTCTGAGCCACTGGATTCACCATCCACATAAGAGTGACCTGCATTCACATCAAACATGGGCTGATCAACCTTCTCTTTTCCTTTTCGTGATACCTTCATACCACTATCTGCATTACTTTGAGAAGATTCTCCTGATCTCAATCTGCCTGTCCATGGCGAAGAATGTGAACCACTGCTAGAGGACGCTCCAGGTCCACTAATATTTTGTGACTGCTGCTGTGAATTCTGTGTAGCATTACCATTTTGTGCATCTACATCATCAATCACATTTACTGGTTTATACCAGCTACTCATCTCATAAAAAACAACATCTCTGCTCACTGTAAACTTACGAGTAGAAGGGTTATAGCATCTATACCCTTTTTGCTGCAGAGAGTAACCAATAAAGATGCACTTCTCAGCTTTTGGATCCAACTTGGATCTCAACTCATCTGGCACATGTACATAGGCAATGCAACCAAAAATTTTCAAATGAGAAATATCTGGTTTCCTACCAGTATACCTCTCCTCTGGAGTCATTCCATGTATTGCTGCAGTGGGAGTCCCGTTCATTATGTAGACTGCTGTAGCAACTGCTTCAGCCCAATAAAAATCTGGCAGATCTTTTTCATTTAGCATGGCACGAGACACCTCTCCAATATGTCTGTTTTTTCTTTCTGCAATTCCATTTTGCTGTGGGGTATGACTGCATGAATATTGCTGCTTTATGCCATGCTCCTGCAAGAACCTTGCAAACTCATTTGAGAGATACTCTCCCCCTCCATCTGACCTTAGGCATTTTACTTGCAGGCCTGTTTCTTTTTCAACCATAGCTTTAAGAGTTTTGAAATGCCCAAAAACTTCACTTTTCTTTTTCATAAAATACACCCAAACTTTTCTGCTATAGTCATCAATAAAACTGACAAAATAATGACAGCCTCCAAGAGATGCAGCTTTAGTAGTCCACACATCAGAGTGGATTAATTCCAATGGCTTCTTACTCTCTTGAACATGTCTAGGAAATGGTTTCCTTGCCTGTTTTCCAAACTGACAGGCTTCACATACCTTATGCATTTCTGCAACCTTGAATTTAGGCAATCCTGCAATAATATTTTGGGCCTACATTGATTTAAGTCGCTGTACATTAACATGACCAATGCGTTTATGCCAGATATCAATATCTGCAACTACACCGGTCCCATGTGCAAACATTGCTGCACTCAATTCAGACATCTCTGCATCCAATGTAAACATTCTGCCCTTCTTCTTTCCTTTTGCTATCAAGCGACCTTTGTTTTTCATATCCTCAACAAAGCATCCATGAGGATTAAATCTGACCTGCAAGCCCTGTTCAACCATTTGACCAACAGAAACCAGATTCTTGGTGATATTGGGGACATGAAATACATCGGACAGGTATTTCTTTTTCCCATCCTGCATAGACAAAGGAATTTTTCCAATCTGCACAATCGGATGTACAGTATCATCACCAGTCTCCACAAATCTTGGTTTTTCCATTTTCCTTGCATCCTCCATCCATTCTGCATGACCTGTCATGTGGTTTGATGCACCTGAGTCAACATACCACACATCGTTGCTTTCTTCTACATTTGTCACAGAATTGTTCATGTGTTGCACCATAAACAAATGCTCATTTCTGTCATCACCCTATCTACTAGAAGATGCATAATTTCCTTGTTGCAGTTTTCCATTCATGATGTCATTCTGCTTTTTATAGCAGTCTTTAGCCATATGACCCATTTTACCACAATAGTAGCATTCAACATTACTGTTTGCATTTTGACCTCTTTGCCATCCACCACGACCTCTTTGGCTCCCCCTGCCTCTAGAGTTACCACGTCCTCCTCCATAGGACTGGTTTTCTTGAGTTTGCTGCATATTCTGATTTCTACCACGGCCTCCAAATCGGCCTCCTCTACCTCTGCCTCTACCTCTTCCAGCATTTGAGTAGAAGACAGCTTCTTTTGAAGTTCCTCCTGAAGAAGATGCACCACCATTTCTCTGCTCCTCAGAAATTAGAAGAGCAATCAACTCCTCAAAATCAGGAAATCTTTCACGGACGGAAATGGATGTCCGAAATTGTGCATAATCCTTTCCTAGACCATTCAAGGTCACAGAAACTAAATCATCATCTTCCACTGGCGACCCAATGGAAGCAAGTACATCTGCAATCTTCTTCACCTTCATGTGGTAGTCATTGATGCTCATATTTTCTCTTTGCACATTGTGCAACTCTTGCTTGAGCTGCATTTTCCTGGCTTGCGTATTTGTGCTATACATCTTTGACAAAGTATCCCATGCCTCCTTTGGCGTACTTGCATCCTGAATATGCACAATCATAGAGTCTGAAATGCTGATAGACAGCCAGTACATAACTTTCCTGGCTCTCTCATGCCATGCTTTGAATGCCTGCATTTGCTGTTGATTGGGAACATCAGGAAGAACTGGTTCTTCTTCATTTCCTGCAACAAATTCCCATTATCCTTTTCCCATAAGGAAATTCGTCATTCTAAACTTCCATACTTGGAAGTTGTTCTTGTCAAGCTTTTCAGTGACAATCTGTGAAAGTGAATCAGACGCCATTACAGAACACTGCAAAAAAAATTCTGTCACTGCAAAAAACACAGCTTCACCCTCACAAGGGCAAATCTGCAAAACTGGCGAAAGTGGTATTTGACCACACAGTCACTTCCTAGTGACGATTTTGCATCAACAGGCAACAGGGATGATTCTGTAACTCCCAATGTCTCTGCGCATAAGCATACGATGCAATTTCTACAAAAACTTTTCACCGACCTGTAGAACAGTGGCTGCACAGCATAAAACTGGGTCTTTTCCTGAGTGCGTGCAGAAAACTTCCGCCTCCAAAACAGGTCCCGAAATGGCCTCAAATAAAAAAAACAGGGTCGCCAAGGGCTAAAGCCCTTACCCGTAGCATATACTGCCCTCTTGCTTCACCGCGAAGGGCGTCTCAACCTGAGACAATGCACTCCTGCAATTTCTGGCTGTGCTACATGCAGAGATCTGCTCCCAAAACAGAAAATGAAAGCAACACTACTCCTCTTACCAGATCACCGCGAGCTTGGCTTGCTTTCTTGAGCTCCTTACCACGAACAAGGCTCTGATACCATGTCAAGATTGTGGGAGAGAAGAAATGAGTCTCACTTGTAGCTTTCTTGCTTGCACAATGGGGGAATACACACAAGGGTGGAGGCTGAAAATAGTTTTTTTCTTCTTAGTTGTGTAAGTCAAAAGAACTCTTGTACAAAGAAATAGAAGAACCCTAAATATGGGTCTCAAAACCAAACTCAACTAACTAAGGTGGCATACTAACTGAGCCACGAACTAGAGTAGATAAGGATAGCTATCATGTAGCTATTATTCATAGGCGGTGTACCAACCGCATCTGTAACTAACACGTTGGTGACATAAATGCACAACGGTCACCCTGGCATATCACAAGTGGAGCTCGATATCTCAACAATGTCACACAATAGGACCTTGTAGTTTTTAATGTGTATAAAAGTATAACATTGCAGTTTTTAAGCCTTTTACATAACATTGTTGTTCATCTTCTGTCCAACGCGTCTATTTGCGCATCTAATGTGCAGCACAGATGCGCTGTCAGACGCGCATTCCAGGTCAATGTGCGTCTATTTGCGCATCTAACTTGCAACATAGACGCACTACCAGACGCACATCGCGGGTCAATGTGTGTCTATTTACACATCTAACCTGCAGCACAGACGCACTGCCAGACGCGTATCCCAGGTCAATGTGCATCTAAAATCGCGTGTACATTGTAGGTCAAACTTCTGTGCAATGCGTCTATCATCGCGTGTGCATTGCAGAGCACACGCGCCAGCACACGTGCTGTAAGACGCTCTCTTAGACGCACTGAGAGGAGACAATTTTTGCGCGTCTATGTCCGCGTCTACACTGAGATGTAGACGCGCTAGCAGATGCGCTGGGTCGACCGATTTTAGACCGACGACAGCCATTGACGATTTACATAATGCAATACATTATAATGGAATCACAAATGAGTAATACACAAACAGAGCAGAGAGAGGAAGAGAGAAACAAAGAGAGAGAGAGAGAGAGAGAGAGAGAGAGAGAGAGAGAGAGAGAGAGAGACTCATCTTGGGTGTTTGGTGTGGCGGGTGGTGGCGCTTCTCCTTCTCCTTCTTCCTCTCCTTGGTAAGTTACCCTCCCGTGATGCTTGTTTGCTTGCTTGCTGCTTCTTCTTGTTCTTCTCTTTCTTGTTCTCTCTTTCTTCCTCTCCTTGGCTTTCCTTTTTCCCTTCTTGTGTGTTTGAAATGAAAGAAGAGGTGAGTCATGAGGAGGTGAGTCATGAAGAGACTAGGGGAGGCATGAAGAGACTACATGTCGGCTAAACTCAAGCTTCAGAACTGCAAAAAACGCAGGAAAGGAAAGGTGCAGTTTGAAAAGAAATGATTTAAATATGGTTTGAATTTTGACGTGTGCGTCTATTTTCGCATGTATATGTGCGTCTGTTGTTCAGATAGACGTGAGTATAGACGCGAATGTAGACACGAGTATAGATGGGTAGGTAGACGCGGATGTAGATGCGCATTTGGGATTTATCATGATTTTTTGTTTTTAAGAAAAGTTTTGGTAGTGAATTCTTCTTAAGTTTTGATAAGTTAAGATAAGTTTTAAGATGATGATTTTTTTGTATTTAAAATTAAGATCTTATGTAAACATATGATGGACAAATATTTTGATGTTGTCATAAATTAGGTTTAATCATGTCGACGTCGTCATCACCTAGTGCGGTGGAAGCTGGTGAGTCAATGAGCACATCCTCAAGTGAGGATGAGACATTGCGTCTTCATAATCGAGATGCATGGCTACGATGAAAAATTAGATGCATGTGTGATCGTTGTTGAGGGTGTATTTTTCGAGCACGTCGAATTGCAATGTCACACCTCAGCTTTTATGGAGAATAGGACCAAGAAAAATCATCGGTATTCATTGTTTTTTTTTACCACTAAGATTGCTAGTCTATGTTACGAGAATTATATATCAACGTACATGAAACTCCCTTTTGTGGTTGAGCAGGATGCGGTGCCACATCCTCAGATGCTCCCTCCCAAGCCTCAAGAGGCTACAAAACGTCGACGCGAGGAGGCAGAGTCTTCAAGAAGAGTAGAGACTGACGACAATGATAGTAGCCCTCATGAAATGCCCCATCAAGTTGTGGAGGATGAGATTTTGGACAACATGGTACACCATCTATTTTCACAACCGGTTCAGGGAGAAGGTCACTCTACGAAGCAAGATGATTCACTATATGTAGCATCATGTACTCCATTGTATGAAGGTTGTACGTACTCCATTCTTCATGCGTCCCTCGAGATACTTAACTTGCAAACAATTTATGGATGGAGTAATGTCAGTTTGGATGCGTTATTGAAGTAGGTATCACTTCAGTTTGGCTTATATATGAATCATAATATTAATTGTTAACCTCTTTATTTTGAAATCGGACAGAAATATATGTTGGTGGTTTTTTAACTCACTTTTAAAACATATGTAGGTTATTATCACAAATGCTTCCAGAAGGAAACAAATTGCCAGTTAAGAGAAAGCAAGCAAGACATTACTTGACATCTCTGGGAGGCCTCGATTATGTCAAGCTCCATGCATGTGTCAATGATTGTGTCTTATTTCATAGGATTCATGAGTTCGCACGAGAGTATCCTGTTTGTGGCGAATCAAGATACGAAGTGGAGATGAAGTCAATGGATGTGCCTCCTAAGGTTTTGCGACATTTTCCGATTGTTCCACGTATAAAACTTATGTTCAAGTGTAAGTCTATTGGAAAGCTCATGTCATGGCATGCTAGTCATTGTTCAAGTGATGGAAAATGGAGGATCCCTGCAGACACACCCGCATGGCAACATATAGATAATTTGTGGCCCGTTTTCAAAGAAGAGCCAAGAAATTTGAGATTTGGTTTAGGTATGGATGGAATCAATCCATTTGGCATCAAAAGCACATCATATAGTGTATGGCCAGTGGTATTGGTGAACTATAATATTCCTCCATCCATGGCAATTAAAAAGGGACATGTGATATTGTCCCTTCTGATTCCTGGAAAGCACGAGGTAAAAAACATGGACATTTACTTAGAGCCTTTGATTGAAGAGTTAGAAATGTTATGGGAAGGTATTGAGGTGCAAGATACAAGTGCATCTGCATCCTCTAGAGATTTCACATTGAAGGCCATGTTGTTGTGGACCATGCACGACTTTCCAGGATAGGGAGAGTGTTCAGGTACATGTATATAACTCTATATTTGAAATTCAAGACTTGAATCAATTTCATTTTATTAATTCACTTGTTTTTTCAGGTTTAACCACGTTAGGATATCATGCATGTCCTATTTGCGGTCCCTTTCTAGTTTCCTCTAGGACAGCAGGTTTAAAGAAGGTTATCTACAACAATCATCATCGATTTCTTCCTATTGACCATCCCAAATATGTTCTCCCTAGTAATGGAATGACTCCACAATCTCTAACCATTCGAGATTGGAAGGAGAGATGGATTAATGCTGACAGCCACCCTCCACATGGCATGAGTCGGTAAGAAGTGCATTTCTCTCGATTGACTTTAAAGTATTTAGCATGATGAAATGTTTACATAATATATTGTTTGTTTGTTAGGTTCTCTATATTCTTTCGTCTTTCGTACTGGACTGAACTCAAGATCAATCACCTGTTGGACCCCATGCACATATTCAAAAATGTTGTATCTACATTATGGGATCACTTGATAGGGGCTCGCGATTCAGTTAATGTAAGGGAGGATTTACGTAACATTGGTCGCATGAGACGAGCCTGGCCACGAATTGGACCCAGAGGAAAGATTGAGCTACCCCATGCACCTTGGATATTGTCAAAGAACGTGGAAAAAATAGTGAAGGAACAAATATATAGCTTTCGAACACCCACAGGATGTATGCGATGTCTCAAGGGAGCCTTCATAAAGAAAAAGAAAAGAGGTGTGGAGCAACTATCTGGTTTGAAGTCCCACGATTGGCACAAAATGATTCAAGTAAGGGTATCTCTAACCATGAATATAGTAATTAGTGGCGTAACTATGTGTAAACTTTGGGGTATGATGACTTTTTCCTCTACTGACAATTTGCATCTATGAATATTGTTTACATTCAGTTCGTACTTCCTACTAGCATATCCCATTGTGCCTCCAAAGATGTACGTGATATCATTTACAAGATGGGAGAGCTTGTGAGGTGTGTATACATTGTATTTTTTCATTATATATCTTTGAATTTCTACACAAAAATAAACAATTCTCAAATACATCTTGACAGATACGTGAGCTCGAAGGAAATTGATCCAAACACATTGCAAGATGCTTGAGTATTATCTATTGAGGTGGTTTGTTTGGTGGAGGAAATTTTTCCTCGATCCATTTTGACTACTCAATTACATTTACTCGTACATTTGATTGATGAGATCACACTTTGTGGGGCAGTTCATGTAAGGTGGATGTTTTTTCTTGAGTACTTCATGAAAACCTTGAAAGATTTTGTGAGGCAAAAAGCACGGCCTGAGGGAAGCATGGCTGAGGGTTGGTTAGTGCAATCATCCCTTGTTTATATCTTTGAATATCTTACTGAAGTGGATCCCTCTCAACCATGACTATGGAAAGATGATGAAGACTTGAGGATGACCTCTATAGTACCTCAAGGAAAAGGAATGAGTAAAGTGCTAACAAAAGAACTTCGTAAGTTAAATAGTTTTTGTGTGCTCAATAGTGATGTTATGAGAAAATGGGTGACACTATATAATGAAGCAAGGGCAAGAAGAAAAAGTGAAAGACAAGAATTTCGCACTAGATATGGACGTAATGTCTCATTTCCAGATCATCTAAATGCGCTCCCACGTCATATTGACATAGATTGGTTACATGAGGAAATTGAGAGAATGGAAAAAGAGGAGAAAATTAATATATCTCAAGAAGAGTGGGAATACGCACGAGGTTGCTTATCAAAGGTGAGACATACTATCAATTAATTTGTTTCTATAAGTTTTATTTTATATAAATAATTGACATGTTTGATCTTTTATCTTTTACTACTAGTGCATATTATTCAATGCACTTTGATGTGAGGGTAAACATCTTCGAACTCAACGTATAGATGAAAAGAGAAATACCCAAGATTGTGGTGTCCTTGCTCACTTCGAGGCTGCCAATGGTACCATGGAAGGTTATTATGGCTTGATCCAAGATATTCTGAAGCTTGACTTCAGACGATTCTTTATATATGTACTGGATGTGAAGTGGTTTAAAGAAGTGGTAACAAATGGTGAGCATTGCACAATCAGACGTCATCCAAGTGGTTTTGTAATCATTGACTCTACAAAATTTCACCAAAACAAGAATGACACATTAGTACTACCTCAACAATGCGAGCAGGTATATATGCAAAGGCTAATTTTTTTAAATGTATACATGTGATACATATACACAATATAATAAGTACTTAAGTTTTTTGCTTTTGTTTTTCAAATACAGGTTGTGTATCATCCAATGGTAAACAATAACCGATGGTGGTATGTCATCCCTATATCTAATTGTTCAAAAACAATATATGGTAATATTACCGACATGTAGATAGCAGATGACAATCCAACAAATAATGATGATGTGCATGATGACACCATAATGGATGATATGCATGATATAGTACAAGATGAACCTTGCGATGATGTTCAAGGAAACGTAGAAGAAGACAATAATGTGATTGTCGATGATATTGATGAAGTTATTGAGCAATATAGCAACACACCTGATAGTGGGATAGACTTATTTGTTTCGTTACCTCTTGGTAACATAGACCTAGAAGTAGATAGTTTAGCAAGGGCTGATCTCATTGCAGATGAGATGGATCATTCACTGTAACATACTTAATTTGCTTATTGATTCATTATATGTGTATTCCTAATTCTATGCTTTTTATCATGCGCACATGTGTATATTCAAGAATCAATAGTCAATTTTAAAGAAAGCATTGAATTTTCCATAATAAAAATGAAGTATCTTTTATCATCTTCAATTACATAGAGAAATTACGAGATACATATTGCAATGCTTGCTACTATTTGTAAGGTTTCTGTCGCTTGCCGCTAATTACTTATATCAGGCTTGTCAATTGGAGGAACTGCCATTCATTAGAGAGCAATGAAAAAGTAATTATTAACTCTATTTTTTTAATTAAATGATTCAATGTGTATTCTTAATTCTATGGTTTTTATCATGCGCACATGTGCATGCTCAAGAATCAATTTCAGGTGGTTAAATAATTATTAACTTTGGTTTTTCAATTATGTGAATTGCTAAATATTTTAGGTGGTTAAATAATTGTGCGTCTGATAGCGTGTCTATATTTGCGTCTATTTGCGCGGATATATAGATGCAAAATTCGTGTCTATTTACACGAACGTTTACACGCATTTATAGACGCTCTGATAGAGACGCGCCCGACTTTGCGCATCTAACGTGCACGTCTATGCCTCGTTTCTGTTGTAGTGATGACAATAACATCTTAAGAAAAACTTTACTTTATTGATCTATCAATAATAGGGGTGAACATGTCAATGTAATAAAGATAGAAAAAACAAGGTACTTCCATAAGTTTCAATCATATGATGTAAAAAAATTTATGGTCTCTAATGTTACAAGAAATAATTGGCCTTTAGTTTGGTGGTATATCTTGGAATTTGGACATCTAAGTAGGGCTATTGTTATATCATATCAAGTGCATAATTTCAAGTCTCTAAAAGTGAAATTAAAAATTTATTAGATAAGAGTTGTAGTCATTATCTGTAGAGGTTGGAAATTATGAATCGAATTACCATCGAGAAAATCTTAAGATATGGTGAAAACTAACAAAAAATTCCAAACTTTTTCAACACACTAAAAAAGTAATCAAAGCCACAAATCTAACTTGCTCAATATCATTGTCATGTGATCACAGGTTTAGTAAAGGAAAACATTAGGAAAGACCATCTACACAAAGACTTTAATTGTTTGTCTACTTTGCCCAACTTCACAAGGTGATAAGACAAACATAGAGAAAGGATAAAGAGTCTTTGAAAGTATCCAACATACAAAATAATCATGAAGTCTTTGAACCTTAGTGGGTGGACCCTGGGCAACCTTATAGAACTTATAAGATACCACGTGAGTTCAAAAGAAATGGTATTTTATTTAGTAAAATTTATAGGATTATATCTACGAAAGGGGTTTTCAAATTAGAATTTAAAAAATATATGTA
This sequence comes from Lygodium microphyllum, assembly GCF_053477565.2. Classification (NCBI taxonomy): domain Eukaryota; kingdom Viridiplantae; phylum Streptophyta; class Polypodiopsida; order Schizaeales; family Lygodiaceae; genus Lygodium; species Lygodium microphyllum. The sequence continues at coordinate 49,328,101 of NC_141158.1, read as the reverse complement.
AGTTTAGTAAAGTAAAAGGGGTCACTTAATGGCCTTATAGCATGTAAAAAAAGGGTATTTCTTAATACCCTTTGAACATGTGTTATATAGACGATTTCTTATAAGTGCACCCCTCAAGGTGGAGGGTCGACATGAAGAATAAGCTTCTAATTAGAGGAAAAGGGGAGCACTTTACTTAACTTAGCCCATGCTTTTTCAGCCTTGTGAGGATTGGGTTAAGGAGGAGAAGTGGGCAATACATGGCACTTTCGTGCTGATTTCTAGGCCTATTTAAATGTAGTTCTCATGAGAAAACACTTGTATATGGGATGCTTTTGTCAAGGCAAGGATTGAAAGCAATCCAGAACTTCTATAGGGTGTTCATGGTGCACAAATCGGACGCCGTATGCGCGCGTAGTGAGCGTCGGAAGGTCTCCAATAACAAAAGAATTCTACTTTTGTACAAAAAACAAGGAAGAAAGCTTGCACGACATGAAGCAAGACACTAATTGGGTACAATTTTCCCCCATGCCTTGTGTGAGCACTGTCGAAGGGTTTTCGAAAGTAAAGTCGCAACCACAGAGGTTCTTGAGAAATTCCAAGATAGAAGATTAAACAAGTGAGATCAGGCTATGCAACAGTAAACTCTAGACTCTTCATATTGAATGCACAGATTGTTGTTTTAACATGCATCTGTTCAATAAACTTGTTGTTCACAGCCTAAAGAGTTATTGAATCCAAGCATCACCAGTTCCAGTAATCAAAGGCCACTTTTTGATCAGAAATTATTAAACCCTACGCGAGTTTAAGATACTCTATGGCAATGCTTTACTGCTGGAATCTATGATTCTGCAGAAGGCTAGGTTTGTCTCTAGCAAGCTCTCTAACACCATAAGATACATATAAGATTTCCAGCAAGGCTGCCACTGCTTTTTCCCAAAGAGATCCAGGGCACAATCACCAATACCATGTTGAGCATACCTTGCAATCATTGTGTTCCATGTTCCTACATTGCCATCAGATAGTGACATCAAACACTTTTCGAGCATCTGGTAGATATCCACTTTTAGCATACAGGTCTATGAGGGTGTTCCTGACCATGGCATCCAAGTGGAAACCCCATGCAATTACCTCAGCATGAATCAACTTAATGCTGTCTGCTGCCACACAAGCTTTCAAGATGTTGAGGAAGGTGACATTGTCAACGTCCACACCTATGTCAACCATTTGTTGATACAACTTAAAGGCCTCATTACTTTCTCCAATTGATGCATGTGCAGCCATCAAGGTATTCCAGGATACATTATATGGTTTGGTGACTTCATGTTGCATATACTCAAAAAAACTGAATGGCTACACGAATACAAGCACATTGAGCATAGCCTGTGATGATTGAATTCCATGTAATCCCATTGCGATCCTCAAGAAGGTCAAACACTATTGCAGCATCCAACAGGCTCCCACATTTTGTATACCTGTCAATCAAAGCATTGCCAACTAAAACATCAAACTCAAAGCCCACCTCAACAGCGTATCTCTGAATCTTTCTGACGTAATTGAGATTTGAACATGCTTTTAACATGTAAACAAATGTAACATTCTCTGGCTGTATAACGTCTTGACACATTTGCCACAGAAAATGAAATGCTTCCTGAAACTTCCCTTGATGGGCATAAATTCCAAGTACTGCATTCCAAGTTACAATGTTTGGCTCTATGCCCTCGTCCTGCATCTGATGGAAAAGCTTAATAGCTAACCCTTCATGGCCATCCTGAGCATAGCCTGCAACGAGTGTACTCCAAGTCACAACATCTCGATTAACTGATTTATCAAACACATTTTGTGCATCTTGAATCCTTACGCATTTTGTGTATAAATCAATCAAGGCATTGGCTACAACAATGGTGGATGACTCAAAACCATTTTCTATGATGTGCCAATGTATCAGTAGTCCGTGTTTAACGTCTGCTAAATTAGTGCAAGCTTTGAGAACGGCAACAAAGACATGCCCATCTGGTTGTATAGAAGATTGTTGCATCCGATGATATAGCTCAATAGCCTGCTCATTGTGCCCAAGCTGAGCTCATCTTCTTCTTCATTCTGAGCTCTCTTGTGTCTCCTTCCGCTCCATATATACCATATGTATCATCCTCTTATTTCCGAAATCCTTCTCGATTCCGATCCTCTCCGTTTTCCTTCCGTTCAGCTCCTCTTCGAAGTTGCAAAGATTGATCGTCTTCCTTATGATCAACTTTTTCTTCTGCTTCCCTTCGACTCGACACCGTGTGTAGCCTTTTTGGAGCTTAGACCTCCTTCTTCAGCTTTTGTCCTGGTTTTCAGCTTCCAGAAGGTGTCAGAACGGCATGGCTTCGACCATGAGGTGAAGGCGTTGCGAAGGATGATGCGATCGATCAGTCAATCGATCTTCAGTCAGCTCAGGTCTCCAGCGTCGTCAGCCTTGAAGCCCCTGAATTCACACTGGACATTCAATCTCTCCACCTCTCTATCTTCGACATAATGATCAACTATACAGAGAGTGATGTCAGAAAGGTTTCAAGAGGCCGACGGCATCGACAAGCTCAGAGAGGCATTCCGAAAGTGACTTGGAGACCCAACGCTGGCATACCCAGGACCAGAAGTTGATGTAGAGCTCTTTGATTTCGTCTTCCCCCCAAAAAGCCCCCATTTCAAAAATAGTCATCCCTTTCAAAATAGCATCTGTTTCTTTTCCTTCCCCGAAAACATAAATGGCACAAAGAAAAGCGGCCCTTGCTATATCAATCATAGCATAAATTTTCCGATCCTTATTGACTGCTCCTGTGCTGCCACAGTCTTCAGCATAACCTTGTTGTACATATCCTAGTATTAGCACACTCCATGTAGCCACTTCTCGGACTGGAAGTTTGTCAAAGACTTCTTGTACCTTTGCAACTAAGCCACATCTAGTATATATGTCGACTATAGCATTGCCAATAAAAAAGATCTTTCACTAGCAAACCTCCTTCGATAATCTGAGCATGTACTTTTTTGCCCGTGTTTATAGCTCTTGTCATTCCACAAGCTTTCAAAATGCATCAAAACACTGAAGTGCTTTCTCAACAACTCCCTGTTGGATGTATCCAGAAATTAACATGTTCCACGAGATTACGCTACAAAGTCGATGCTTGTCAAACACTTTTTGTGCTTCTACAAATAAACCACACATGGCATACATACCAACCAATGCACTACTAACAACAGTATCCTTTTCTAGCCCCTCTTTACTATATTACCACGCAGAATAAAAATACAAACATAATGACTAAGTATGTACAAAGTATCAAATTGCACACATACAACTTTTGGGTGAATTTCACACCTCGAATGCGCAGCAGTACGACATGCACCCCCTCTAATCTTGGGCATCCTCCGAATGGGCCAACTACCCATGATCATTATCATCAAGATCCACGAACAGGTTAATCTCTTCATTGTATATTTTCGGTATTTCGGCAAGATTATCTGTCATATCATCTGTCTCTTCTATTGAAGTTTCTTCTCGTTGCTCTTCTCTTGCAAAAACTTCCAATGCATAATCCTCATCATCTCTTTTCTTGAAAATCTTGATTCTTTTTCCTGCAATAGGAACTCTAAGCACTGTCCCATCCAATTCTGTCAACTAATATGTTGCATTATCAAAGACATGTCTGACTATATACAGCCCAAACCATCTTTTCACCATCTTCCAAAAAATCTGCAAAAACTTTCTCAATTTTTGCATAGCTCTAGTGTGGCTCTCATCCCAAAAAACTTTCTACCCTTTTCGAAACAGCTCATATAAACAATCTGCTATGTGTGCAAAATGAGGTATTCAAATCATGTAAAACACACAAGCTCCAATGAATCTCTGTACCTCTGAAATGATAGAACAATACTCTGTAATATTGCCTATAGAATCCACCTTCTTATCCACAGTCTTGTATTTCATGTCAACCCTAGCTTCATTATGATCCTCTGTATTACTCAAATCTTGCTGTAAATCAACAATTCTGCACTCTGGTGTGGCTGAATATCCTTAGCCCTCTGCTCTATGGACTGCATAGGAATAGCCCTAAACTGTGGATGCTAAAATATTTCAGCAGTAAACTCTGTTGGCTGAAAGTTTTCAGCCCTCTATGACTCTGTAAGCTTATCATAATCAGCCAGAAACTTTGTTTGCTGAATTTCTTCAGCACTCAATACTTTTTGCTGAGTCACCTCAGCCTCTGACTCTATCTGTGACACAAAATCTGCAATTTCATGAAACATGTCCAGGGATTGCACTAATACATTACTGTGACAACTTTGCATATCAGTTTTTAGCATATTTTCCATCTCTATCATCGTATCTGCACAAATCATACTATCATACATCCCATCTATATGTTCATCATCCTCTAAAATACCTACATTTTTCAAAATTTTCTCCTTCCTGCATATGTACTGCCTGGCAGCTCTAGGCAACTTAGAAATCTTCTGATAACTCATCGAACTGTTTACTGAAATCTCAACAAAACTGGAAGAGAAAACACTGCTGCCAAGAGGCGAGAACTCCAATCTCCTCTGCTCTGTACCACTGTCGTCTCGCGAAACAGCGGTACATAATGAAAACCCGAATCCCTCACAGTGGGCAAATGTGCATCTCTAAGAGTATCCCTATTTCTAACATGGTTCACACACATAGTCATAAACTGAACTGCATTCATGCCATCTTTACTACGAATCCGTGCATAAGCAGATCCATCATCCATTACCTTTGTTTCCATGCACATCTCTGTGATGAATGGCTATCCAAGAATTATGGGATATGAGCATGAATCCTGCACAAAGAAATGGAAATCCTCCTCTACATCTCCAATAGAAACCTTGACACTGGGACAAGCAGCATACAAATCACCTGCAGTGTTGTTGGCGGCTCTCATACGCCACCCATGCTCTACATCCATAGGCCATCTGTTACTTTCATAAACTCCACGAACTATGAGATTAATCTCTGAACCATGATCCACCAAAGCAACATAAGGCACCTGTTTCTCTCCAATTTTTACCATCGTCTTTGTAGTTGCCCTAGCCCAATGACTCTGCGAAAAGTGACTACGCGGTATCAAGACAGGCTCATCAGTTTCAGCATAATGCATAGGCTGAACCCTCTTCTCTATCTATGGAAAAACAGAAGCATTCTCAACCATAACCTCATCCTCACCCTCATCCAACTCCCCAATCAAAACTCCCTGTGTATCAGTAGTAGGCAATGCATGTATTTTCCTCTTCAGGACTTCTTGGAACTGATCTTGAAACTCTCTTTTCGAGATGCCCAAAACCTTAGAAATAGTAAAAGTCACCTCACTGCCAAGTATCTTGTCATTAAAAATTTTCTTCATGTCCGTAGATGTTTCAATATCATACATCAATCTAAATCCTGGCTGCTTTCTCTCTCTAGGCTCTTGCCTCTTCTCTTTCTTTTGAGCATCTTCCATCTGCCGTTCTGGCCCTGGTCTCAAAGATGGTCCTACAGTAGGTGGAGTAACAAACTCACCCCCTCTAGTCTTTTTAGCTGCACTTGGATTTTCTTCATTCCTCTTACGCTTCTCCTCAACAAGTATATCTGCTCCCTGAGACTTAGCCAAGTAGGCATAAATAGTGTACCTGTCAACAGGCGAATCCCAACATGTCTCAGATCTGATGCTAGAGCTTGCACTAGTCAAAACAGTTTGCTGAATTTTTCCCTTCTTTGCCGTCCCCATAGCATAAGTCCATAATGCTGACTGATTATCTGATCCTTTCTCAATCTAAACTCCATATGCAGAAGCATCTCCTCTAGCTGCTGTCAAGATTGTGGGAGAGAAGGAAGGAGTCTCACTTGTATCTTTCTTGCTTGCACAATGGGGGAATACACACAAAGGTGGAGGCTGAAAATAGTTTTCCTCTTCTTAGTTGTGGAAGCCAAAAGAACTCAAGTACAAAGAAATAGAAGAACCCTAGATATGGGTCTCAAACCAAACTCAACTAACTAAGGTGGCATACTAACTGAGCCACGAACTAGAGTAGATAAGGATAGCTATCATGTAGCTATTATTCATGGGCAGCGTACCAACCGCGTCTGCAACAACTGACAAGTCGGTGACATAAATACACAACGGTCACCCTGGCATATCACGAGTGGAGCTCGATATCTCAACACTCCCCCTCGAGCTCAATCCCAATTCCTGCACACCAAGCAGGTCTCTGAACTTGCGCAGTTTCTCTGCGTCCAATGCCTTCGTAAATATGTCAGCTACCTGATCCTCTGTGCTGACATAAACTAGATCAATAAGACCTAGTAAAACCCTCTCTCGCACATAGTGATAATGCACCTCAATGTGCTTTGTTCTAGCATGATAGACTGGGTTATTTGCCAAGTGTATACTACTCATGTTGTCACAATAAATGACAACTGGCCCATCTGTAGACTGATGCATATCATAAAGTAGCTTATGCAACCAAGCTACCTCACATGCACCCATTGCTGCACCCCTGTACTCAGCCTCTGTGCTCGACAAGGCAACTGTAGGCTGTTTCTTGCTGCTCCAAGTGACTGCAGTACTCCCAAAAGAGAACACATATCCACTGGTAGATCTTCTATTAGAAATACTACCAGCCCAATCAGCATCAGTGTATCCATGCAACTGTATCTGAACCCCAGTCTCATAAAATAGTCCATACTGCAATGTGGACTTCACATACGTGAGTATGCGTCTAGCCGCATCCAAATGTGGTTTCCTTGGAGCCTGCATAAATTGACTTACCAATCCAATAGCATAGCTCAAATCTGGCCTGGTAATAGTCATATAAATCAAGCTTCCTACTATGCGTCTGTACATAGTAGGGTCTTCCAGAAGCTCACCTGCATCTGCGCTCAGCTTCACATTCTGCTCCAAAGGAACTGAAATAGGCTTACAGCCTATCATCCCATATTTGGACAGCATGTCCAATCCATACTGCCTCTGTAAGAGCTGTATCCCACTTGGTGATCTAATCACCTCAATGCCCAAGAAATAACGCAGCTCTCCCAAATCCTTCATCTCAAACTTCTGCTTCAATAGCATTTTCACATGAAGGATATCTTCATCACTGTCACCTGTCATAATCAAATCATCAACATAAATGACAAGTAGCATAATACCTTTCTCTGTTTTTCTCACATAAAGTGAGAAATCTGCCTTGGAAATCTGAAAGCCAATAGTGACAAGATACTGTCCTATCTTGTCAGACCATGCTCTAGGTGCTTGCTTCAAGCCATACAAGGCTTTCTTCAACCTGCAAACAAACTCAGGATGAACAACATGCACATAACCTGGTGGCTGCTCCATATAGACCTCTTCTTGCAAATCACCATGCAAGAAGGCATTCTTTACATCCATCTAATGTAAAGACCATCCCTTTGATGCAGCCATAGCAATGACTGCTCTTACGGTTGCCATCCTTGCAACCGGACTGAATGTTTCTTCATAGTCAATGCCATATGTTTGTGCATACCCCTTGACTACTAATCTTGCCTTGTATCTGTTCACAGAACCATCAGCATTGTACTTCACCTTATAAACCCACTTGCAGCCAATTGCATTCTTACCTTTAGGCAAAGGTACCAATTCCCATGTAGCGTTTGCTTCCAAGGCATCCATTTTTTCATCCATGGCTTTCTCCCATTTTTCTTTTCCCATGGCTTGCTCAAAAGAAGTGGGTTCTGGTTCCTGTATCACCTTGACCATATATGCATAGTGAATGGCTGTAAATCCATCATATTTCAGCCTATCCACAGGATACCTAACTCTAGTAGACCTGCGCAAAGTGGGTTCACTCCCAGGTGCCCTCAAAACATCCCTGGTCTTCCTTACTCCAGGTGTAATAATAGAAGGAATACCCAACTCATCATCAATGCTCTGTTCTGAGCCACTGGATTCACCATCTACATAAGAGTGACCTGCATTCACATCAAACATGGGCTGATCAACCTTCTCTTTTCCTTTTCGTGATACCTGCATACCACTATCTGCATTACTTTAAGAAGATTCTCCTGATCTCAATCTACCTGTCCATGGCGAAGAATGTGAACCACTGCTAGAGGGCGCTCCAGGTCCACTAATATTTTGTGACTGCTGCTGTGAATTCTGTGCAGCATTACCATTTTGTGCATCTACATCATCAATCACATTTACTGGTTTATACCAGCTACTCATCTCATAAAAAACAACATCTCTGCTCACTGTAAACTTACGAGTAGAAGGGTTATAGCATCTATACCCTTTTTGCTGCAGAGAGTAACCAATAAAGATGCACTTCTCAGCTTTTGGATCCAACTTGGATCTCAACTCATTTGGCACATGTACATAGGCAATGCAACCAAAAATTTTCAAATGAGAAATATCTGGTTTCCTACCAGTATACCTCTCCTCTGGAGTCATTCCATGTATTGCTGCAGTGGGAGTCCTGTTCATTATGTAGACTGCTGTAGCAACTACTTCAGCCCAATAAAAATCTGGCAAGTCTTTTTCATTGAGCATGGCACGAGATACCTCTCCAATATGCCTGTTTTTCCTTTCTGCAATTCCATTTTGTTGTGGGGTATGACTGCATGAATATTGTTGCTTTATGCCATGCTCCTGCAGGAACCTTGCAAACACATTTGAGAGGTACTCTCCCCCTCCATCTGACCTTAGGCATTTTATTTGCAGACCTGTTTCTTTTTCAACCATAGCTTTAAGAGTTTTGAAATGCCCAAAAACTTCATTTTTCTTTTTCATAAAATACACCCAAACTTTTCTGCTATAGTCATCAATAAAACTGACAAAATAATGACAGCCTCCAAGAGATGCACCTTTAATAGTCCACACATCAGAGTGGATTAATTCCAATGGCTTCTTACTCTCTTGAACATGTCTAGGAAATGGTTTCCTTGCCTGTTTTCCAAACTGACAGGATTCACATACCTTATGCATTTCTGCAACCTTGAATTTAGGCAATCCTGCAACAATATTTTGGGCCTACATTGATTTAAGTCGCTGTACATTAACATGACCAATGCGTTTATGCCAGATATCAATATCTGCAACTACACCGGTCCCATGTGCAAACATTGCTGCACTCAATTCAGACATGTCTGCATCCAATGTAAACATTCTGCCCTTCTTCTTTCCTTTTGCTATCAAGCGACCTTTATTTTTCATATCCTCAACAAAGCATCCATGAGGATTAAATCTGACCTGCAAGCCCTGCTCAACCATTTGACCAACAGAAACCAGATTCTTGGTGATATTCGGGACATGAAATACATCGGACAGGTATTTCTTTTTCCCATCCTGCATAGACAAAGGAATTTTTCCAATCTGCACAATCGGATGTGCAGTATCATCACAGTCTCCACAAATCCTGGTTTTTCCATTTTCCTTGCATCCTCCATCCATTCTGCATGACCTATCATGTGGTTTGATGCACCTGAGTCAACATACCATACATCATTGCTTTCTTCTGCACTTGTCACAGAATTGTTCATGTGCTGCACCATAAACAAATGCTCATTTCTGTCATCACCCTGTCTACTAGAAGATGCATAATTCCCTTGTTGCAATTTTCCATTCATGATGTCATTCTGCTTTTTATAGCAGTCTTTAGCCATATGACCCATTTTACCACAATAGTAGCATTCAACATTACTGTTTGCATTTTGGCCTCTTTGCCATCCACCACGACCTCTTTGGCTCCCCCTGCCTCTAGAGTTACCACGTCCTCCTCCATAGGACTGGTTTTCTTGAGTTTGCTGCATATTTCTGATTTCTACCACGGTCTCCGAATCGGCCTCCTCTACCTCTGCCTCTACCTCTTCCAGCATTTGAGTAGAAGACAGTTTCTTTTGAAGTTCCTCCTGAAGAAGATGCACCACTATTTCTCTGCTCCTCAGAAATTAGAAGAGCAATCAACTCCTCAAAATCAGGAAATCTTTCACGGACGGAAATGGATGTCCGAAACTGCGCATAATCCTTTCCTAGACCATTCAAGGTCACAGAAACTAAATCATCATCTTCCACTGGCGACCCAATGGAAGCAAGTGCATCTGCAATCTTCTTCACCTTCATGTGGTAGTCATTGATGCTTATATTTTCTCTTTGCACATTGTGCAACTCTTGCTTGAGTTGCATTTTCCTGGCTTGCGTATTTGTGCTATACATCTTTGACAGAGTATCCCATGCCTCCTTTGGCGTACTTGCATCCTGAATATGCACAGTCATAGAGTCTGAAATGCTGATAGACAGCCAGTACATAACTTTCCTGGCTCTCTCATGCCATGCTTTGAATGCGTGCATTTGCTGTTGATTGGGAACATCAGGAAGAACTGGTTCTTCTTCATTTCCTGCAAAAAATTCCCAATATCCTTTTCCCATAAGGAAATTCGTCATTCTAAACTTCCATGCTTGGAAGTTGTTCTTGTCAAGCTTTTCAGTGACAATCTGTGAGAGAGAATCAGACGCCATTACAGAACACTGCGAAAAATTCTGTCACTGCAAAAACTCAGCTTCACCCTCACAAGGGCAAATCTGCAAAACTGACGAAAGTGGTATTTGACCACACAGTCACTTCCTAGTGACGATTTTGCATAAACATGAACCAAGGATGATTCTGTAACTCCCAATGTCTCTGTGCACAAGCATACGATGCAATTTCTACAGAAAAACTTTTCACCGACCTGTAGAACAGTGGCTGCACAGCATAAATTTGGGTCTTTTCCTGAGTGCATGCAGAAAACTTCCGCCTCCAAAACAGGCCCCGAAATGGCCTCCAAAACTGCCCTCTTGCTTCACCGCGAAGGGCGTCTCAACCTGAGACAATGCACTCCTGCACTTTCTAGCTGTGCTACCTGCAGAGATCTGCTCCCAAAACAGAAAATGAAAGCAACACTACTCCTCTTACCAGAACACCGCGAGCTTGGCTTGCTTTCTTGAGCTCCTTACCACGAACAAGGCTCTGATACCATGTCAAGATTGTGGGAGAGAAGGAAGGAGTCTCACTTGTATCTTTCTTGCTTGCACAATGGGGGAATACACACAAGGGTGGAGGCTGAAAATAGTTTTCCTCTTCTTAGTTGTGGAAGCCAAAAGAACTCAAGTACAAAGAAATAGAAGAACCCTAGATATGGGTCTCAAACCAAACTCAACTAGCTAAGGTGGCATACTAACTGAGCCACGAACTAGAGTAGATAAGGATAGCTATCATGTAGCTATTATTCATGGGCGGCGTACCAACCGCGTCTGCAACAACTGACAAGTCGGTGACATAAATACACAACGGTCACCCTGGCATATCACGAGTGGAGCTCGATATCTCAACAGCTACCACATAAGAAGTACGCGCAGCCATGTCATCCACTAACTTCTTCATTCAGCCTTTCCCAAAATTGGTAGCAAGCGGAGCTCCTGTTTCAGTCAACCAAATCTTACCATCTTATCCCCAAAATACCAAATTCTTCCTCCTTGCATCCTGAAAAGATTCACAATCCCTGCAATACTGATGATCCGTGCTATCACACCAAATACATCTTCGATCTCTCCTAGGTGCACTAGGAGCACTCCTAGGTGCAGTAGGAGCACTAGAAGAAATAGTAGGTGCAGTCGAAGCAAACTGCTCTTTCAATTTTCCCACCAATTCTGCTTTAATTGACTCTAGTGTCAAATCCGTTATTCCTTTGATTATATCATCAAGAGAGGAAGGCACCGACGGAGTGGATGGTTTTGGAGCAGAAGGTGCTGGCATCAGTCGTGGAACAGGAGGAATAGAAGGAGTAGAAATAGTAGACACTGGCATAGGCCAAGAAACTGGCTGAGGAAGAAAAGAAATAATAGGGATAGAAGCAGGCATAGGAGCAGAAGACGACATCAGTGTCATAGATCCATTCTGTAGGCGGGTCTTCCATATCCTCCTCTTGGTCAAAGTCGAGACTGCATCCTGGGCATCTTGCCAATCCGTTTTAAGACCCATAGGCTTCGTGCGATCCTCAAGAAGCTCTCCTAATTCTTCCTGAGGAGCAGGATCTGCAGCTTGCAAGAAAAGCTCAACTTTCTCAACATCCAATGCTCTTTGTTCAGTGGCATCAAGATGACTATACCTCTCTTCAAATTCTCGAATCAACTCTGAAGCAGCTAGACCTTTGTTTGGCATGTAGACCCACTCTCGGAATGATCGCCGTGTAGCCATCCCAAAGTCCTCAAGGAAATACTCTTCTTTCAGGGCCTTCTTAAAATCTTGCCAATGCGAATTTTGAATAAAAAGATCAGTCACTTTTGCCCTCAAGGCGGGTGTGACAAGACGAAGGAAATACTTACTCATAAGTCCAGCTGGAACTCCAAAAAACCCCATCTTGATCTCATATGTCTTCAAATATGTTGAAACATTACGACCATCAAATAGCTTCTTCTCATTCTCAACTGCTTCAATCGCCTTAGTCGCACTGATTGCATTCTCCTGCTCCGAATATAGTTGCCTTTGTTGAGACAACTGTTGTTGATGCAATTGCTGCTGCTGTTGCATATACAATTGTGTCTGCTGATTTTGAAGCTGTATATACATAGACATATTCTGCAAAATTTGGTTTAAATCATCCGTTGAAGTACTTGAAGCAGCAGTCAATGATGGAGCTACAGTAGAGGACGAAGCAGGAATTGTAGAAGAGGCTGAAAATGATGCTGAAGTATCTCCCATCCTGAAATTTATGCGACGCTTTCACGTCAAGTTCACCAAAGATGTCGAAGGGTTTTCTAAAGTAAAGTCACAACCACAAAGATTCTTGAGAAATTCCAAGATAGAAGATTAAACAAGTGAGATCAGGCTATGCAACAGTAAACTCCAGACTCTTCATATTGAATGCACAGATTGTTATTTTAACATGCATCTGTTCAATAAACTTGTTGTTCACAGCCTGAAGATCTATTGAATCCAAGCATCACCAGTTCCAGTAATCAAAGGCCAGTTTCTGATCAGAAATTATTAAACCCTACGCGAGTTTAACATACTCTATGGCAATGCTTTACTGTTGGAATCTATGATTCTGTAGAAGGCTAGGTTTGTCTCTAGCAAGCTCTCTAACACCATAAGATACATATAAGATTTCCAGCAAGGCTGCCACTGCTTTTTCCCAAAGAGATCCAGGGCACAGTCACCAATACCATGTTGAGCATACCCTGCGATCATTGTGTTCCATGTTCCTACATTGCCATCAGATAGCACATCAAACACTTTTTGAGCATCTGGTAGACATCCACTTTTACCATACAGGTCTATGAGGGTGTTCCTGACCATGGCATCCAAGTGGAAACCCCATGCAATTACCTCAGCATGAATCAACTTAATGCTATCTGCTGCCACACAAGCTTTCAAGATGTTGACGAAGGTGACATTGTCAACGTCCACACCTATGTCAACCATTTGTTGATACAACTTAAAGGCCTCATTACTTTCTCCAATGGATGCATGTGCAGCAATCAGGGCATTCTAGGATACATTGTCTGGTTCGGTGACTTCATGTTGCATATACTCAAAAAAACTGAATGGCTACATGAATACAACCACATTGAGCATAGCCTATGATGATTGAATTCCATGTAATTCCATTGCGATCCTCAAGAAGGTCAAACACTGTTGCAGCATCCAGCAGGCTCCCACATTTTGTATACCTGTCAATCAAAGCATTGCCAACTAAAACATCAAACTCAAAGCCCACCTCAATAGCCTGTCTGTGAATCTTTCTGACCTGATTGAGATTTGAACATGCTTTTAACATGTAAACAAATGTAACATTCTCTCGCTGTATACCGTCTTGACACACTTGCCACAGAAAATAAAGTGCTTCCTGAAACTGCCCTTAATGGGCATAAATTCCAAGTACTGCATTGCAAGTTACAATGTTTGTCTCTATGCCCTCGTCCTGCATTTGATGGAAAATCTTAATAGCTGACCCTTCATGGCCATCCTGAGCATAGCCTGCAACGAGTATACTCCAAGTCACAACATCCCGATTAACTGATTTATCAAACACATTTTGTGCATCTTGAATCCTTACGCATTTTGTGTATAAATCAATCAAGGCATTGGCTACAACAATGGTGGATGACTCAAAACCATTTTCTATGATGTGCCAATGTATCAGTAGTCCGTGTTTAATGTCTGCTAAATTAGTGCAAGCTTTGAGAACGGCAACAAAGACATGCCCATCTGGTTGTATAGAAGATTGTTGCATCCGATGATATAGTTCAATAGCTTGCTCATTGTGCCCATGCTGAGCTCGTCTTCTTCTTCATTCTGAGCTCTCCTGTGTCTCCTTCCGCTCCATATATACCATATGTATCATCCTCTTATTTTCGAAATCCTTCTCGATTCCGATCCTCTCCGTTTTCCTTCTGTCCAGCTCCTCTTCGAAGTTGCAAAGGTTGATAGTCTTCCTTATGATCAACTTTTTCTTCTGCTTCCCTTCGACTCGACACCGTGTGTAGCCTTTTTGGAGCTTAGACCTCCTTCTTTAGCTTTCGTCCTAGTTTTCAGCTTCCAGAAGTTGTGAGAAGGGCGCTATGGAATCACCCACTTACACATTAAATTAATAAGACGCCCGAAAAATATAGGCGTCCCCATCGACTTTTCGCACAAAGAATCCACCTTGTGTATGAGCCTCGGTAATAAAATTTTACAAAATCCACCGCAAAACCTCACCGAATCCACCGTGGAATATGCCTCTTGGCATCATACCCCCGGGGTGGAATAGCAATTGTCCTCAATTGCTATTAGCTCAATGTGGAGCTAACAATGTGGGAAAAGCACTTAGGTCTCTAGCGTGCATCCATTGGGCCTCTTCAACAGAATGTTTTTTAAACTTAACCAAATATCTAGAATATCTACGGCTAGTTCTAGTGGTCATAAAGTCAGTATCTATAATATTTTCAGGCTCAAGAATTTTAGTTTCTTCATCTAGCAAAGGAGGGTTTTCATAGACAAGGTTTACAGGTAGTTGTCATCTCAAAGGTTGTAATAAATTGATATGGAAGGTGTTGTGGATTTTCCAATGTTGTGGTAATTCTAGTTTAAATGCATTGTCATTGATTTTGTGTATAATCTTGAATGGTCCATAAAATCTAGGTGCTAATTTTACAACGGGGTGTTTATCTACACTTTGTAATCTTCGCTTTTCAATTCGTAACGAAACATAATCATCAACTTTAAAACTCATAGCTTTTCTTTTCTTGTTTGCTTATTTTGTGTATGATTGCTGGGCTAATTTGGCAATCATATCTTTAACTTCATAAAAAATAGTAGCATGCATGTTAGTAATATCATCAGCAGTTTGAATTTTGCTTGACAATGATGTAACAGATGTAGGCAATCGATATCCATAAATAATTTCAAATGGTGCTTTCTTTGTAGCTGTATGTGGTGTGTTATTATATGCAAATTGAAGTAAATGTAGATATGTATCCCATGTGTGCGGTTTTGAAATTGTGTAAGCATGCAAAAGATCTAAAATGGTACTGTTAGTAGCTTCTGTTTGACCATTTGTTTTAGGATGAAATGCAAATGAATAATCAATTTTTGTTCCTAAGTTAGCAAACAAAGTAATCCAAAAATTATTGCAGAATCTAGAATCACAATCAAAAATAATAACTTTTGGTAAACCATGGCTAGTGAAAACAATTTTCAAGAACAATTAAGCAACTTGAGATGCAGTTAAAGTTTTCTTGCATGGAATAAAATATGCTTGTTTGCTAAACCTATCTGTTCCATGCAAGAAAACTTTCATCCCCTTATACAATATCATGATTAGCCCATTTAACCTATTCTTTCATCCCCTTATACAATATCATGATTAGCTTTAGTATTAGGTAAACGAGTGATAAAATCCATTGAAATCTGTTCCCATGGTCATGATGGAATGGATAATGGTATTAGTAAACCATATTGTTTACCATGGTATCTTCTAACTCTTTGACAAATTAGGCATTCAAATACAAGATTACATACATCAGTGTCCATGTGTGGCCAATAAAAATATTCAATCAATGTACCCAAAGTAGATATAATTCCTCTATGACCTTGATATGGGGGACAATGAATTTCATGCAAAACAAATGATCGAAATGGAACAATCACACATAATCTTTTTTCATAAAATATAAATCCATTAGTGTAAGACAATGAATCAATAGGAATCCAATTATTTGCAACTAGTTTATTCCAATCAGCTTGAAAAGTAAGATCTTGGTGATAAGTATCTTTCATAGGGATAAGGGAATCAAATGATATCACAGAAATATTGTGAATTGTCGGTCTTCTACTCAAAGCATCAGCAACAATATTCTCTTTTCCAGGTTGATATTGTATAAGGGGATGAAAACTTTGAATAAAAGCAGCCCATTTAATATGTCGGTCAGATATTTGTGGTTGACTAAGGAGATGTCTAATCCTTTGTTGGTCAATTTGATCATGAATTTAGATCCCATTAAATAATGTTTCCATTGATGTAAGGCTTGTACTACGGCTAGCAATTCCTTGTCATAGGTAGAATGCTTAAGTACAGTTGGTTTGAGTTTGCAGCTAGAGTAGGCTATGGGATGAGAATCTTACATAAGGAGTGCTCTTATTCCAGATCCACTAGCATCAGTAACTACTAAGAAAAATGGTCTATTGAAGTCAGGTAATTGTAATATAGGAGCATGAGTTAAAGCATGTTTTAGCAAATCAAAGGACTTTTATTGATTGTCAAACCAATTATACACAATACCCTTCTTTAAGAGTTTTGTCAAAGGTAATGCAAGTAATGAGAAATTCCTCACAAATTTTATGTAAAAGCTAGCAAGACCTAGGAAAGAACGTAATTCATGCACATTTTTTGGTATTGGCCAATTTAAGATTACTTCTATTTTTTTAGGGTCGACTTTAATACCTTCTGATGAAATAATATGTCCTAAATCTTCAATTTTTGTTTGAAAAAATTCACTCTTTTCTGGATTAGTATATAATTGATTGTCTTTTAATAATTTAAAAACTAAAGATAAATTTTCATAATGCTCATTCTCATTTTTACTGAAAACTAATATGTCATCAAAGAAAACAATGACACAATGCTGATGTTTCAAAAATATGTGATTCATCATACGACTGAATGTGACTGGTGCATTAGTTAAACCGAAAGGCATAACCTGGAATTCATAGTGTCAAAATTGTGTTCTAAATGCAGTTTTGAATATATCAGATTTGTCCAATCTTACTTGATGATATCCAAATTTAAGATCTATCTTGCTGAATATGGCAGATCCTTGTAGCTTGTCCATAAGATCATTTACCCTAGGAATCGGGTATCTATTCTTAACAATAATTTTATTTAGGGCACAATAATCAATGCAAATGTGATAGGTATTATTTTTCTTCTTCACTAATAAGACAGGTGCACTAAATGGAGAACTACTAGGTCTAATTAGTCCTCTATTAAGCAATTCATCTATTTGGTTTTGAATTTCTTTATGTTTAATTTGGTTATGTCTATATGGTGCTTTAGATGGTGGTTGTGATCTAGGAATTAAATCTATCTTATGATCTTCAGGACGTACAGGTGGTAATCCAGGTGGTAAATTAGCAACAAAACAATCTTGGAATTGGGAAAGAAATTGTGCATGCCTAGGATGCATCTAGTTTTCTTTAGCTTTAATTTCATTCACCCATATTAAATAGGATTTGCTACTTTTACGTAATGCACGTTTAGCCTGAGTATGAGAAAGCAATGGAAAATTATTGGAAGTGTGCATACCATGCAGTGTGATTTGTTTTCCTTGAAAATAGATTTTTATTGAATGCGTAGAATAATCTATATCAGGATTGTATTGATGTCGCCAAGGCATTCCTAAGATAATGTCACTAGACTGCAAAGGTACAACTAAGAAATTTCTTCGTTCAGTATAATCACCAATTTCAATTTCTAAATTATGCACCTCTTGTGTTCCATTACATCTCGTACCTAGGAATGCAGCCTTGATGCGATAATGTGTAGAAATAGTATGTAAATTCAATTCTTTGCCCAATTTTGCAGAAATAAAGTCGTGTGTGCTCCCATCATCATGTAAAATAGTATTTTCTTTACCATGCACAAAACATTTTATTGTTAATAAGGAATGGGGAGTTGGCATACCTGGCAAAGTATCAGAAGTAGTACCAATGTCGTCATCATCTTTTGTAAAATCCGGTATCTCTTCACATTCTTCATCTTCTATTGCTCCCAGATAATTGATATGAATAGATGGCTTTTTAGATTGACAATTGGCTGCTAGATGTCCATGTTGATGACATTTGTAACAAACTATGGGTTTTGCTTTGAATACATTATTGGTAATGGCAGGAAGTTTAGAAATGTTGGGATTGGACTGAAGAGATGGCTTAGGATTTGAATTTGTGTTTGATGGCAAGGCAGGTGGTCGTGTCCAAGATTTACGGAATGAAGATGGAAGAAAACGACTTTGATTGAATCTTCGAAAATTTGAATTGAATTGTTTGGAACCAAAGTTACCAATAGTTGGAAATTGTTGTGATCGCTTATCTCATCCGCGAATTTTGTCTTCAGTGTCATGGGCCAAGGAAATTGCATCTCCAAGGGTTGTTGGCTTGAACATATTGACCTCCGCATAAAAATGTCCAAGTAAGCCAGACATAAACTTGCGTTTATGAGTTGCTTCAGGTACATCTTTGAGCATTCGTAGTTGCAATAAAGCATTCCAGAAATGCTCAGTATATTGTGAAATAGGTTCGCGATCCCTTTGTTGTAGAAGATCCCATTGTTTGATTGCTTTTTCGTGGAATTGGGGTGGAAGGAAATTCTGCAAAAATTTCTTTTGGAAAGTCTCCCAGGTAGTGGGACAATCAATGCTTTTGCAGACAAGAGTCCACCATAAGGATGCTCGGTCAACTAGATGGTTAGTGACACATTTAATTTTGTCTTTCTCAGCATATGATTCTTCATGGAAATAATCATCAAATTGACTGATAAAAGTATATAGTCTTTCCATCGCCTGATCCATTGAAAGTACAAAAGTTGAAGTTTCTTTTACTTATATTTGTTTCTTTCCGAATAGATTGGGCTTCAAGTGTTGCATCGATCGTACGTCGTATAAGATCTTCAGGTTGCGATCCATCTTGGTCAGCAGTAGATTGTTGCAAATTGGCCAATTGAGCTTGCAAAGTTTGTCATGCTCTTCGTTCCTCTTGAAGATGCATCATAATCAAATCCAATTTTTGCTCCATTGTTGGTTCTGGTAGATCACCTTCAGCCATAAAATCTTCCATGGTTTGACCAATCATCCTGTAAAATTCCAGAAGACCTCACATACTCGAAACCTTATTCGCGGGATGAGCGTAGCTCAAAGGCGGGTTTACAAGGCTTATATATATATATATATATATAGTTTGGCTTTTGAAGTATTTTTCCTTTACGATTGTGAAATTCGATGCCACAATTGCTTCCAAGAAAATAATTTTGTGTATAGACTGCGTGTTGCTGATTGTTCACTGGAATCCGATTCTATCAATTCACATATATGAACAGGGGCTTCCAGAGAGTAGTAAGCAGGTTCGTGTATTGCCGAATAGGAACTGCCTCTATGGTAGTTGATTAAGATTGGAGCTTAGGATCTTTAGAACCTTTGGAACTTATATCTTTTAGTTTTTTTGACTAAATATCATGACTTTAAGGACAAGAGTATGTCGTCGTCCGTTTCGGCAACGTGCAGTACATACTGCCACCACCGACGGATTAAAAACGAAATTTAAAGCTTTTATAAAGCTTCTCTTTAAGCCTTCCAAGCTTAACTTTGAAGATTTAAGAGCTATGGTGAAAATTTTCTTATCTGTTGAGAAGAAACCAATGACTTGATGTAGGATTTTTCCGCCTGGTCCTCTGCCTGCAAAGGTCGGTCCCTCGCGATCTGAGTGTACAGCAGGGGGTTTTTGACTGCCAGGAACACGCTGGTATCAACCCTTTGCCACGAGACTGACTGTAGAGCTCGATCGTTCTAGGAGCTCTGCCTTCGCACGAGATGGTAAGCGATTGGAAGCTCTTGATCTCAGCTTCGCTCTAATATCACTGGTACACAAATGGGACGCCGTATGCAGGTATAGTGAGCATCGGAAGGTCCCTAAGAACAAAATAACTCTACTTTTGCACAAAAAAACAAGGAAGAAAGCTTGCGTGACATGAAGCAAGAGACTAATTGGGTACAATTTCCCCCCATGCCTTGTGTGAGTGTGGTGCGCAGATCGGACGCAGGTAGCTCACGTAGTGAATTCCCAAAGGTCCCCAAGAACAAAGCACTCTACTTTTTAGCACAAAAATCAATGTGAAAACAAGCACGACATGAGACAAGAGACAAATTGGGTTGAATCTCCCCCATGCCTTGTGTGAGCGCTTCACAAAGCATGTATTTAATATATATTTCCAATCTTTTTGCTCAAAAATAGCCCAATTACAAAAATATGACAAGCTTTTAGCTTTTGAGTTTGCTTTCTACCAAAAATAGGAAAATAAAGCTAATGGACGGTGCCCAAAGAGTCTGGCACGCCCAATCTCAATGTCCAAATAAAAATAACATATCCAGGCGCATAAGCGCATACAAAATAATAATAAATAGTCGATGTCTCTATAGAAATAATCAAAATATAGGCGTGGCGCCTATCAAAATATAGTCGAAAGATCGGAAACCCGCTAGACTCCAATGCTTTCCTCCACCACTGCTGCTATCTCTACACATCAACTGAAGCATTCACAATCGTTAGTAAAATAACACAATTAAACCAACAAAAGTGAATACCTAGCAGTCTTCAGCTACATAAATAAATCAACTGGTTAGAAATAAATCCTAACCTTAATTTATTACGAGTGCGCACTCTAAACTCATAAACGTTTATTAATTTAATATGCATTTTGCGGAATCACCCGCTATGGAATCACCCATGTACACACTAAATTAATGAAACGCCCGAAAAGGACAGGCGTCCCCATCAACTTCTCGCACAAAGAATCCTCTTTGCGTATGAGCCTCGGTCATCTAAGTTTACGGAATCCACCGTAAAACCTCACGGAATCCACCGTGGAATATGCCTCCTGGCATCAGAGTGCTCTACAAAGCATGTATTTTATATATTATTCATCTTCAAGCTCAAAAAATAGCCCAATTTACAATTAGCACGCTTTATCTTTTGTGTTTGCTTTTGTGCCACTAAAGAATTAAAGCTATTGGACGCCCAAGGAGTCAGGCGGTACCCAAAACAATGTCCAATACAAATATTTAAATCGTGCATCCATGCATGTATAAAAGTAATAAATAAATATCAAACGCTTTAATAAATAAGCACGTCAAAATATTGGCGTCATGCCTAAGATGCACGCCCATCAAAAATTGATAATAATTTGAATACACGCTATCCTCCAATGCTTCCCAATGCCATCGTTGCTAGCTCTACACATCAATTGAAGCATTCACAATTGTTAGAAAATTAATACAATTAAACCGAAAAAAGTGAATACCTAGGAGTCTTTAGCTACAAAATAAATAAATTGATTAGAACTTAATCCTAACCTTAATTTATTACGAGTGCGCACTCTAAACTCATAAATGTTTATTAATTTAAATATGTATTTTGCAGAATCACCCGCTATGGAATCACCCACTTACACATTAAATTAACAAGTCGCTCGAAAAGTATAGGTGTTCCCATCAACTTTTCGCACAAAGAATCCACCTTGTGTATGAGCCCCGATAATAAAATTATATGAAATCCACCTCAAAACCTCACGGAATCCAACGTGGAATATGCCTCTTGGCATCAGTTCATGGCATGTATGAAATTGAGCAAGAAAATATCTTTTATATTTGAATAGGGTCTATTATGAGCTATTTTAAATAGTGTTTTATGTAAGACACTACTATCCATAGAGAGTTCTCATTGTTCTATGCTTGAAGATTGCTATTTGTTATCCTAAAACAAGGCTTTTTGAGGCATATTATAGGGTATACTCGTCTGATATGAAGGAATAAGAAAGAAATATTCTCATGAAGCATTATTACTATTGTATATATAGAAAAACAGGGTAACATTGTTGCTCATAGAGTTTTCTTGGTGATCTAGCTCTAATCTTCTATGCTTGAAAAATAGGGTAACATTGTTGTTCATAGAGTTTTCTCGATGATCTATCTCTAATCTTCTATCCTTGAATTATTGGAGGTTGAAGAGTGTATATTAAGAATGTATGATGGATGTTTTATGTTGATACCATTGCCAAACTTTCAATATATTATACTAAATTTTGTGATGAAGTAAAAAAACAACATGATTCAAGTGTGTTTGTTGAATATGTATGAGATGATTGAGGTGTTTGTGAAGCATGAATGTATATATTCAAATATGCAAGGGTTGAAGTAAGGGTTGATATGAGTATAAAATTGTGGAAAATAAGGTTAAACATGTTGCACTATGATTGTCTCCTAACAGTGAGGAGAATTTTGAATTAGCTTCTCGTCAACCAAATTTAAGAGACCTGAAGAAGATTAGGTAACATTAGTTTAGTAGAGTCTCTTAAGGACCTAACGATTGGTTGTCAAGTTTCTTACACATATAACTTTATAGTAGTCTCTTAAGGACCAAGAAATGTAGGGCATTTGCATTTTAGCCACATGAAATTGGTTGCATTTATCCAAGTGTTTTTGCACCTATAGTCATTTTTACTATTCTACACCTACCTTGGAATTTGCAGCCAATTCTAGTGCCAAAGACTCATCTGCCCAAGCTAATTGACTTATCAAATGAAAATATTAAGATGGGAGTTTTGGAGTTGTCTTCATCTCCTTATTCAAACAGATGGTTTGCAATGCCCAAGAAAAATAAAACATTAAGGTTTACTTAGGATATGTAGTAAGTTAACAAAGTGACCCCATCAGAAATCAGCTAGGGGCTCTCTAAGGGTGGTCTAGTTGCGGATGAATCTACAAAGGCTCTTGCGAGTAGATCTATTTACTCTTTGGGTGACTTATATTCTAGTTATGATCACTTCCAATTGGCTAAACATAGTAGGGATATCACTACTATTAAAACATCATTAGGGTTAATGAAGATGTGGAATTTAGCTTAGGGATCAATGAATTCTAATGCTCACATGATGATTACGATGAATATATTATTGTATAACCACATACCATAGCTTACAATGCCTTTTTGGATTATGTACTGAAGGGTGTGTAGAAGAGGACATGGATGAAGAATTGGATGAAAAGGAATGTAAGAGATTTATTACAAAGCATATAGTTGACTATGAAAAGATATTGGCTGGATTGGAAGAGGTGAATCTCACTCTCTTAGGGGTCAAATTAGGTTTTTTGGGGGGGGGGGGGGGGGGTAAATGAGATTTTAATTGTAGGTCATATGTGTGGTCTATATAGAATATGACAATCTCTAGCAAAAGTGAATGCTATTGACATGATGGATGAGACTTGCATGTCAATTTTAGAGGTATGGATATTTTTGGAACCTTGTGTGTTTTATCTCATCTAAATTCCTCACTTTACATATATTGTAGATGCTCTTTATTAGTTATTGAGAAAATGGTAGAATATTTCAGTGGGATAGAATGCACACAAGGCTATGAGAAAGCTAAAGTGACTATTGCAGATGGCACCTGCATTGAGAAAGGCAATTATGCAAGTGGAAGGCCCATTATTATCATTATTGATACAAGTCCTATAGGGATTAGTTGGGCCATTGGGTAGAATGATGATAATGGAAACATGCATGCTATAAGGTTTGGGTGAAAGTGTTGAATGAAAGATAAAGAAGGTATCCATAGATCAAAAGAGAATTGTGAGGAGTGGTTATAGGTTTGAAATCCGATAAGAGTTATTTTATTAGAGCAACAATTATTGTGGAAACTAATTGTTTACCTCTTCTTGAGATGATCACTAGTTGTTCCACTCTTGGCATTGCTATGCTATCAAGAGTAAGGTATGATGATGACAAAGATATGATTGCACATGATGTAGAGGTTGAAAGTATAGGGACAACACTTGGCCATGTTTGATTTGTCTCTCGAGTAGAAAATTTTCAAAAGAGTGATAGAAAGGTGAATGATTGCAATTGCCGCGATGTTTGAGTACCTTGACAATAAGGGAAAGGTGAACATATTAAGAGTTCAAGATGATCAGAAGAAAGTCCTATGGTTGTTTTCTAAAAGAAAGGATTTCTATGGAAGTATCCAAATCATAATAAAGGTATAAAACTGTGACTAATATGTGATCAAGATACTTAGTTGCTATAGATTAGAAAGAAATTTCATGAAAGCTTATGGGCTAGTTATCAAGGAGTTTGATTGAAAAGATAAAGAAGATATATTGGTGGAAAGCCATTTATCTAGATGTCTTGCAGTTTGTGGAGACTTTAAGGAGACCACTTATGAATATATGTATGTATCACATGAGTTTATAATAAGGGGTTTTAAAAATACCAATATTATACATTTTTTACATATAGAAGGGTGTCATATGAAGGAGTAACTTATAGATTGAATAAAAAAGAGTTGTGTTTTATAGAAGAAAAATTCATAGATAAGGATATTTATAGATAGGCCTTGAACACATGTGATATAGAGAATATATATATAGTGACCCCCCCCCCCCCCCCCCCAGTGGAGACTTGCACTACTTGCTAGATGTATTCTTCTATGATACCATGATGTTTTCTCAGAGGGGATCCCATAACATATAGGTATAATGTCTCGTAGCACAACAATAGGGAAGCATCCCACGGCTGACTGCTACGGCTCCATTGCAGCTCTCCTACATCAAGGGGATTGGCCCCAAGATGCGTTGCTTCAATATATAAAACACACGATACAAGCTCTAGTCTTTCATTTTGAACGTATTCTAGGAGATACCATGTGTCCTTACCAAATAATTCCCCAAGAAAAAAATCGACTAACCTACAGCTTAAGTCGTCTCATACACTCAAGCGTAGGTCATCATAATGAAAAACATGTGCTATGTATCTAGTTTTTTGCATTTCGATACCATGGTTGATATGCACATGCAAAGGTGGATGATCCTAAAGTGCTCAAACATAATTTTCAATCAGAAACGTGTCGTACACGATCAGGCTTTCCAATGCTCATTTACTAACTTGTTGTGGCGATGTAAGGATAGCACCAAGACAATGCTCATGTTACTACCCTCTTAATTAAAATACAACAAACCCTATATCATGATATGCATAAGTAAAATTAGCAATAAATAGCACCCAAATCAGATCATTCAAACACCCCACCCCCTACTTTTAGGTATTGCTTCCGTTGCATAGGTGTAGGGGTTCAGTTTGTCATATTTTGATGTATGAAAAGTGATCAATCACGAACTTTGACAAAGAGATAGGGAAACCTAAGGCTAAACCTCATGCTTCGCCACTACATACATTCACAAACACTCATTATATTTTTTCTTATTTATTTATCGTAAAAGACCTAAATTTTAAAATCTTTTGCTATTTTTTACTATTTATTTATCAAAAAATAGAGCATTTACTATTTTTTCTGGTTTTCTTGATTATGACAATTGAGAATCACTCATTTTTCACATTTCATCTCTCATGCATCATTTTTATCAAACTCGAAATGACAAAAATCTAATTTTCTTTGTAAAATGCATGTTTTTTAGATTTTAAGTAATTAGACCATAAATTATTGCGGGTTCTATATTTTTCGATGTGCAACCCTCAAACATGATGCAAATAAGGCTCTTAAAAATTTCCAGCCCATATGCACATTTTTTCCCACCCGAAACACACAAATTTCCATTTTTCCTTTGTAGAATGTGATTTTCTAGTTTTAGAAAATTATTTTCAACATTATGGCATTATGTATACTAATTTCTTTTTACATACAGTCATGAAATATACAAAAAAACTACATTCCTACCAATTTTCATCAAATATAAATATCATTTAGCTAACCAAATCTAAAAAAGAAGCATTTTTTCCTTTATAAAATAGAATTACCAAGTTTTTTATGGTTGCAGGTTTCCAAAACCGGATTTGAGATAGCAAAATAGTCCACCATTAATGCTCAATCCATCTCTAATCATCCATCTTTAGCCCCAATCCGATTTGGAAGTGATCTAGTATCATGTCGAACAAGCATTCACCACCCAAGCTTCATCTCCCTTCACACGCATGAACTGTCCCTTGTAGGAGAGAGAGGGAGGAGAGAGAAAGAATAAAAATTGTAATTTCATTCCCCTTATCATATTACACATGGTTACCATCAAAATATTGCCCTCTCTGCATGGATCACAGATTTTCCCCCTCTCTCTCTACATGATTGAGCATCCAAGAGGCATATACATCCCCAAAAAATGGGGTGTCAATCAAAAAATGCCCCTTTCTGCATCTCGATATATTTTTACATGTTTTCTTCATTTAGAGTTTCATTTCATTTCATTTGTAAAATGTCCACTTTTTTTAAAAAAACCACTTTCACACTATTGCACAAGGGTTTTCAGCTTGTTTGGGGGTGCAAACGAACTACAATTCACGATCTAACTAGAGGACTAGCTTTGTGACGTGAAATCTATAACCTTGGGCCCTATCATGAACCTTCTGGCTCCCGAATCCAATAGCTGCTTTATAATGCCAAACCTTTGCGGGGATTAAATGGAGGGTTAAACGACCTCCAATCGACGAACCAAGACTTGCGTTGGATTCCTGACGTCAAAATGCATCTAGAAAAACTCTAGCTTAGCCATTCTCCACCGTCTGATTTTTCATGAAAATTGGCTCTTTAACACCTCTCTAGCACTTTTTAGCTCCAAAAACGAGCTCCAACGCTTCAAGAACGGGTCCAAATCGGATCCTAAAATCTAACTCTCATTAGCGACAATGGGATAGGGTGATTCAGCTCGTAGAGCTGATAGGCGAAGGACAGGGAGGCAGCGGCGCACAAGACGCTGCCGCTGAAGATGGTGCCCGAGATGAGGCGCGGTAGGTGGGGTACTTCTCGTGTGGGATGGCCGCAAAGCCGGCGATGGAGAAGGTGGCAATGGCCAGAGCCAGGGCCATGGAGAGAGCCAGGGAACGCCGCCAGCACAAGGGAAACCCGCAGCAGCTTCACGATACCCGCCACGTACTTCTTCGGGGTGGACAGGAGGGCGCGTATGCCCACGAAGACCGTGGCTAGGGCCAGCATGAATGCCAGGCTATTGGCCTCCCAGAACACCTCGGTGCTGCACCGTTTGAAATGATCGGGCTGAGAGCCTAGCGGTTGCAGCCACCCCGCGTACGTGACGCTGACCACCAGCACCGCCCCCACCAAGATGGCGTTAGTGGCCCCCGTGTACACCTCCCTGTCCTTGTACAGCTTCTCCTCGTGCGCCTTGAATGCCGGGCCCCTCTCTAGCATTCGCTACCTCATGTCTTGCAGTGGTTTGCTCTCGAACGCCAGCTGCAGCGTCGTCTTCCCGTCCGTGTCCTCTAAGCTTGGGCTTAGGAACGCCGCGTGCTTCATCCCCAGCAGCTTCTCCACTATGTCCCGCCGCTCATGCACCACCGCCCAGTGCAGACACGTGCGCATGCGCTCCTCGTCCCACTGGTTTACCGTCACGATCGGCACCCTCTCCAGCATGAACTCGAATGCCAGGTGGCGCTCGGCATACATTGCTAGGTAGGTGGGCAGAAAGGAACTGAAGTTGCTCACATCGCCGAAGGTAAGCTCGTTTGAGTACAGGCCGGAGGTAATTTGATCACAGGCTGGTGCCGGCGCCGGCGTCACCTGCGTAGGATCCGACATCGGTGGCGTGGGCCCTGGTTCCGTGGTCAAAGGGCTTGGCGTCGTCGGCGAGCCCGCGGCATCCTTGCTCTCCTTGATGCTGGTCCTCTCCAGCTCAAGTCTGAGCTTCTCCACTATCAAGGATTCGGTAAGCCGCGATTCCTGAAACCCTGACGGAACACCCAGCTGCAGAAGCTCGCGCAGAACCAGCTCAGCTCTCTCGATTGATCCAGGGCTCATCTCCGGCACTAGCAGCGCACTCGACAGCAGCTCGTCGTAGTTCGAGGGCTGATCTTCCGGAAGAAAGCCGAACTTCCTCACGGCTTTCACGGTTTCTGCATTTCCGGCCTTCACAACTTCCACAAGGAAAGTCTTGTAGTCTTCTTCCTTGTCTAAAAGATCGCCGCAGCTGGCCCAACAGTCGAGCAACCGGCTGATATTGCAGGAGCTCTGGCCATATCGGGCTGCATAGTGGAGGATACTCTTCTTGTACTTGTCAATGACCGAACTCCGCACATCCTTCTGACTCGGTACTGATTTCCCTCTCACGGAATAGAAATTGGGGAAATGCTGCAACAGCCTTTCCAGCATATCACCCTCCGGCCAACAATATAACAAGGAACTTTAGACACTAAACTAGATGGTAAATAGGCTTATATCTAGTAAATGCACAATTTTTTGTAGTTAGTAACTAAGATTTTTTAATTTGGAACTAGGTATTTAGTTTTATAGATAGATGTGAAGCTATAACTAGTAAAATAAGTGTCTATATGGTAAAGCAAGGCGAATTTCTATATATCACCTAATATAGCCATGTTTATTGGATAAAATTATGAAGCTATTGATCATAGGATAATGTGCATGCACAATAAATCAAAACAAATTTGTATATAACATTTAACATAGTCAAGAGTAATATACATTACAATTGATAGGCCTAACCATCAGCCATGTAATCAATCTCAAATAAGACAATGTTGATACACACTTGTAATGGATATGTTTGTATGCATCCAAAATGTATATGTGCTGTAAGATACATTTGTGCATTTTGATAACTTTTAATTCTTACTCACATAGCACAAATAGTTTACACATCCACAAATAAAATATCATTTTTAACAATATAAATATTTCCTTGTCACATTAAAACAAAGAATAATCTCATTCAATTCAACTCAATGCCATGGCTTTAAATCTTAAAATTCCCCTTAAATTTCCCTTGAAGTGTGGGATATACCTAGCATCCAAAGAAGCGAAAATAGTTATCGAAAGTTATTTGAGCCCCTTACAAACTAGGAGCATATCCATGCATTAGCAAAATAGAAACAGTTCAAATTGTAATAGCCTTTCCCTTAAATGAAAGACATAAAATCTCTTTGAGTATGTGGAAACTTGAAGAGAGGAGCTTTCAATAGACAGTCATGGCACATGGTCTATTGACTAGGGTAGTTGTATTAAGTTCATTAAAAAGAAACATTTCCTACCAACATGTGGTATATGCTCCCCCTTTCATGCATGTAGCATATTCAGGGGGTGAACAAGGAGTAAGAGATGATGGAACACATGGCACAAACATAAAGCAATAGAAGTAAGGCAATGGGAAGGAGATGTATTATGCTAACATTGTCATTGCTAGCATGAACATGGAAGAGCTAGAGAAGAAGATGTGGGGTGACCAAAATTATTTCAATGAGAATTAAAAGAGAGTCACAATAGAATTTGGGGAGCAAGTGCTATGTGCATGAGTGGCATCTTTTTCGCCATGCATCAGCAAAGCAAAGCTAAGTATTCTCTATGCAATATGTACATGTATTTTAAGGGAAGGCCCCCCTTGAGAATGAGTTTGCTAGATTGTTTTGGCTCACCTCGAGATCAAAGTGGTGCTCACATTGTTTTGCTTGCCACGAGGTTTCATCTAGGTCTTGCTTTCATCTAAAGCAAAAAGAGATTGGGTTTTGGATTTAGTTGTTTGTCTTAAAGTTAGCCTTGTTTGCATGCTTTCATGGCATGTTGATTTTATTCCCGACGAGGTCTTGCAAATTGAATGTCCAATATGGGTTAGTTTTCATGAACTTCCTACTTTGCTAGATAGAGAAGTTAATGTGCTAGTAGAAGTGATAGGTAGAGCGTTCTATGTTCTTACAACAATATCAACTAGGGGAGCAAGTGGTCTCTCGTACTTTGGGATAAGAGAAAGAAGATCCTTGAGATGTTCTAGCTTTTTGATCCTAATGGGATTGAGTTGTTGGTCGATGTCAAGAAGATGGGTGCTTTGCAAAGGAATGCCCAAAAAGGAATTGAGCTAAGAAGAACCCAAGGAGAAAATAGTGGAGATAAGGAAGAACTTTAAAAAAAGCATAGGTTGAGGAGGGTAAATTCAAGGAAACAAACAAGCCTCACAAGGAGGAACCTAAGGAGCAACCTAATTATCAGTCGCGATCCTAGAGATGTCAACGTTAAAGCAGGATGGGAACAAATAAATTCAACTACCAAATTCTTTGAAGTCTAATGGAGGTAAGAAATAAAAACTTTCCCTTTAAAAGCTTCTTGCAAATGTTTTGTTGACAAGGGTATTTGCTATTTTGGATTATAGAGGTTCAAACAAATATATAATGTTAATTAGCCAGCTCACTATGATCTCTTGGAATGTGAGGTGCCTAGGAAGTCCATCGAAGAAGGATGTGTTTAGTAAGAGAGAGAAATGGAAGCCCCTCTCTTTCAACAACTCCTTTTCTAGAAAAGGAAGGATTCAACCTATAGTTGAAGGATGCTTGGAAAAAAACCAACAATCCAATGGCTAATCCAATGTAGAATTAGATGAGATCCATAACTATCATCGTTGAGATTACCAAGATGTATAGCAAAGATTAGGATAGACTTCAAAGAGGGCTGCATGTTAGTAGTTAGCAATGAAGGGAGTATATTATTACAACTGATCTTGCTAAGTGTTCTAGTAATGGGATGTTTTACCAACTTCTCAAAGAAGTGGAGCATTACATGGAGGATTTGCAAAAACATAAAGGTGAAATTGCCAAAATTTAGTCTAAGGGAAATGGTATCTTATGCAGCTGGTACTTCGACCAATTAATTTTATAAATTGATGAAGCAAAAGAAGCAACAAGAGTTCAATACTATGATAGATGATGGAGGAGGAATCATGGAATTTCTGTAGGGATGTTTCAATCTCTTTAGAATGTGTTTGTAAATGGTCTATGCTTAGGTCCATTTGAGGTAAAGAGGTCGATGCAAAAGGGTGTTCCATTGCCCCATTACTCTTTGCCACTATAATCACCAACCCTTTGCTTAGGAATTAGCATTTGAAGGTGCAACATGGAGTAAGCAAGGGGCTTCCTATACCATTCAGAAAACACTTGGTCTCCCAATTCTTTGCCAACAATAACTTACCAATATTGTGCAAGTAGAGAAGCAATTAGTAGATATATTTGATGAAAGTGTATGAAAGTTTTCTAGAGCTATCTAGGGTTGTGACTAATGTGAGAAAAAGCAAGTATATTTACCTAGGATTGAATGAGTCAGCAAAGTTGCTAAGGGAGCCAGGCTTCCAAGTAGCAAAATTGGAGCAAGGGATTAGGTACTTAGGATGCCCATTGGGCATAGGTAGTTAGACACATATAAAAGGTCATTAAACCTTGGGCAATGTAAGAGAAGAAAAAGAAATATACGAATAAAATTAGCCATTTTTTAAAATGGAAGCTAAACGTTGTCGAAGGGTTTATGAAAGCAAAGTCGCGTCTTCAGAAGACCTTGATAAATTTCAGGATAAAAGATCAAACAGATGAATAAGTAAGATGAGGAAATAAGGCCAAGTAACAATTGTATTATTGCCAAGATGTTTACAAAATATAAGATGAATTTTGATGTAATTAATCCGCTGGTTTTAGGCCACTCGATTTAATTCTGTAGCATTTGTAGATCCTTCTGCTATAATGATCATATGGATCTTCGAATCTCCTTCTTACATATCAACATGAGAAAAAAAACGCAGGCAAGCTTCTCTTGACGAAATAAAGACAAGTATTCGTTCCAGCATGAAAGAAAGATACAGGTTTACTAACACAAGTTGGTTTATTTTTCCCTTTTTTGTCTTTCTTTAATGGCTGAGAACTCCAAGATTCAGTCAGAGCTGCCCAATGTTGGTTACCATAGCAAAGCTATTGCTTCAGATGCATCATAAATCTGAACTTCTTTACATGCTTGTCAGAGACCAGCAAGAATTTATAAGCGTAGCTGTAGATGGCATATGACTTACAAATATGGTCATGCATCTGACCCAGAAGTTCATGGATTCAAATTGCCCTTTATTGTCTGTCCAATGTTGTCCGTTACGGTAATTAGGGAGCTACTCATGCTTTTATGATGCTTTGGATCACAACAACGATTCTTGTCAGGCAACAGAAAGCTCACTCCCAACCCATTCAGAATGTGCCGTCGAGCAGCCTGCTTGTACTTCAACGTAACTCGGCTCCAATGCCAGAAAAGCTTTTCACTAGTTCATCCCGTGCCTCCACAATTCGATCTCTATCATTGCTGTCTACCACAAATATGAGACCTTGTGTATTTTGGAAATAGTGCCTCCACAAAGGGCGAATCTTGTCTTGGCCTCCAACATCCCAAACAGTAAAACTGATGTTTTTGTATTCCACAATCTCCACATTAAAACCGATCGTAGGGATAGTGGTGACAATCTCGCCAAGCTTCAGCTTATAAAGAATGGTATCCTCATTCATCCTTCTATGCAGTTCATCCCCAGATTGAAAAGGCTCCCTCCCCCTTCTTAGATCCAAGAGTGCCTCCCTTTTTCCATCCATTCCGCCCTCAGAAAAAACTAGAGAGCCCTCTCTTTTTGCCTTTCCTTCCCAAATTGGCTTTTCTCCCCGAACCAGAAAAACCCCCTTTTTAGCCACTCTTCCTTTTCATAGCATATCACACGCAGAAAAGCGGCCTCCACCTTTTCAACTTCCCGTGCATACCGTAATGATCGCAAAGAAGCCGATATGTACGATCTATAAGTTGAAGTGTTGCATCAGCCATTTTGCATAACACTTGTTCTATCCCAACGGTTTGTTGGATTGACAAGAGCATTATACTGAAGTAGCAACTCCACTATTGAGCAATGTCCCTCACTAGCGGCAAGATGTAATGCAGTTCTGTTATCATAATCAGCTGCATTTGGTGAAGCCCCATCATCCAACACATCCTTCAATGCATTTGTGTCACCTTTGCTTGTCCAATTTCTAGTAATGTCATCTTCTCTATGACTACTATGCATGCCTGAAGGCTAAGGACTCATATTGCCTTGCAAGGAATAAAACCTTCATCTTGCATTTGTTTGTAGCACGATAAACTGCTTTCCACTTGACCTTGCTCAACATAGGCTGAAAGCATCTCATCTTGCTCACCACTATGCTTCCAACTCCTCCTCACTATACTCATACGCAGAAAATAAATGTAAACACAACAACTAAATATGTACAAAATATCAAATCACACACACAACTTTTGGGTGGTTTTCACACCTCGAATGCGCAGCAATACAACATCCACCCCCTCTAATCCTGCGCATCCTCCGGATGGGCCAACTACCCATGATCGTTATCATCAAGATCCACAAACAGACCAATTTCTTCATTATGCATTTCCGGTAGATCAACAAGATTATCTGTCATATCATCTGTCTCTTCCATTGGAATTTCTTCTCGTTGTTCTCTTGCAAATTCTTCCAATGCATAATCCTCATCATCTCTTTTCTTGAAAATCTTGATTCTTTTTCCAGCAATAGGCACTCTAAGCACTGTCCCATCCAATTCTGTCAACTCATATGTTGCATTATCAAAAACATGTCTGACTATGTATGGCCCAAACCATCTTTTCACCATCTTCCGAAGTGCAGTATGCTGATTTTCAAGGTTGCTATCAAAGACCAATACCCAATCTCCCTCTTCTATTGCTCTAGGCCGCAAGCGATGCCTGCTGTCAAACCTGTCCTTATTCCTTAGTCTAGCAACCTTCAACCTGTCAATCGCTAGTTGAATATCCTCTGGTCTCCTCTCCAATTGTCGAATCCGAAGAGCTAAGAGCTCCTCTCTCGTCAAATCCTCCTGCCAAGGTAAAACTGACCAAGTCAAAGCACAAGTCTCAGTCGGCATAACAGGTTTCTGACCATACATCAACTCTGCAGGCATATATCCTGTGGTAACACTATGAGTCGTACGAGCAGCCCACAAAGCAAATGGTAGAAGTCTCGGCCATTCTCCAATCCGTCCTCTGCATGCTTTGGCTAATGCTTTCACTATCGGCGGATGCCCTCTTTCACTCTTCCCATTTTCCTCTGGATTATATGCTGTAGTTAGAACCAACTTGATTCCTAGCTGAGAGAAAACTCCCTAGCTTCATCTGCATCCAATTCACCACGATCCGCAGTGATCTTACCCACACAACCATACCTGTAGAAAATTTCCTCCAATAAGAACTTACACACTGCACTAGTGGTCTTCGTTCTCAAAGATCTGCCCTCAACATGATTGATAAGATCCTCTCTAGCCAAAACAATGTATCTCATCTGCCATAGACCCATAGGCATGGTAACCAAGTCAACTACCCACTTATAATGAATGCATAACGGATAGGTCGGATGAAGCTCATCTCGATGACGCACTACCGAAAACATCTGGCAGTCTCTGCAAGTCTCAACAAAGTGAGAAACATCTCTGTACATGCCTTTCCACCAATATTTCTCCTTAATTTTCTCATAAATAGCCCACACTCCTCTATGACGAGCCCAAGGACTCTCATGAAACTCCCTCATTACTTGTAACTGTGTCTCTCTATCGCAGAGAACCCGCAAAGGTAATCCGCCTCTTTTCTTCGGATGCTTCCAAAGAAATCCGTCCTTGAGAAAATAACCATAGGCTTTCCTTCTGATCTTCTTGAACTCTTCATCAGTCCATTCATCTCTTTTGCTTAGTGTACTAAGGTACCTGCCAATCTCCAATCTCCAACATAGAGTTCTTCTATGAAAGCCACAATATCATAGACATGACAAACATGATCAACCATAGTGGCTGAAATTTTTGCATCATCCTCTTCTGCAAGTAGAGTCTCCTCATCATCATATCTGGCTCTAGACAACATATCTGCCACTGGATTATCCTTCCCTGCTATGTGTTTAAATTCCGGATTTAATGACTTGATGTATGCAATCCATCTCAGCATGGCTGTATCCGGAGTAGAGCAACTCGTGATCATACCAATCAATGGCAAGCAATCTGTCTCTACCACAACTGAAGCTCCAATAAAATACTCCTTGTCACATTTGAGAGCCGTAACAATCCCCAGTAGCTCCCTCTTGATTTGCGGATATCTCCTCTGTCTCTCGTTTAGGACTTTCGCCCCAAACCGAATAGCATACCTATTTCCATCTGCATCATCTTGACCCATAGCCCAACCTATGCCAATTGGACTAGTGTCAACTGTCAATACAATAGGCTTTCCACAATTATAATCCGCTTTCCTAAGAGTAGGAGCATTCTGCAATAACTTCTTCAATTTCCGCATGGCTCGAGTGTGGCTCTCATCCCAATAGAATTTCTGCCCCTTTCGAAGCAGCTGATACAAACAATATGCTATGTGTGCAAAATGAGGTATCCAAATCATATAAAACACACAAGCTCCAATGAATCTCCGTACTTCTGAAGTTATAGAACAATACTCTGCAATCTTGCCTATAGCATTCACCTTATCAGGTGAGGGTTTCCTGCCATAATATCCACACATATGTCCAACAATGACAACCTCATTCACTCCAAAAACAGATTTTTGCCCTGAAAGTGTCAAGTTCACTTCTTCTAACCTGGCCAAAATCTTCTCACATGCTGAAATATGATCAGCCACAAAGTATCTGCATCCCTGCTCATTTAGACTCTCATTCTTCTCTTCTTCTGCACACCCCTTAATGGGCACATCATCTAAGAAAGGCATGGTAAGCTGAGGTATGTAATCACGAAGGACCTTATGCATGGCATTCATCATATGCACAACAGAATTAGTGGCACCTTGAGGCAAGGTACACATCCTGACAAGCCCAATAGGAGTTCTCATGGTGGTTATGTCCCTGCTTTCCAAAGCCAGCTGAAACTGATCATATCCTGAATACAAATCACCTAAAGAATAGATGGCACGTCCAGCAAATGCCTCTGCAAACTCATCCACAACTGGACCTATACCAACATTCCTAATAGTAACTCTGTTCACTGGCTGCATGTCCTGAATACATCGGAGAGTACCATTCTTCTTTGGCACTGTAAACCACCTGTTTGAGTATGGTGCAGATGAAGGCTCAAGAATTCCCATCCTGATTTTCTCATTCAATAAATCAATCAGCTTTGGCAGGTGTGCCTTAGGCACTGGAATAGGTCGAAGATTCCATGGGATATGAGGAATAGTAAAAATGACCATAGGAGCAACAATATCAGGATTCACACATCCAATCTCATGTGGGAAAAAAGAAAATCCCCTTCCATGTCGCTCAAGCATCTCCTGAAAGCATTGCTTCTCTATGGGTAGCAAGAAATCACCATTTCCAATGTTCAATTCAGCAAGAGTCTCTGCTGAAAATTTATGACTAATATGCTCCGGATTCCTCAAAATTGGCTGTTTAGCAACCCTCTCTATTTGCTGATCATTGTCACGTGGAAGCGGTACAGCTACCGGCTTCACCTTCTTATCCACAGTTTTGTATTTCGTGTCAACCCTGGCTTCATTATGCTCTTCTGCATTACACATGTCTTGCTGTAAATTAGCAATTCTGCACTCCAATGGCTGAATATCCTTAGCCCTCTGCTCTATGGACTGCATAGAAACAGCCCTAAACTCTGGATGTTGAAATATTTCAGCAGTAAACTCTATTGGCTGAAAGTTTTCAGCCCTCTGTGTCTCTGAAAGCTGATCATAACCAGCTGGAAACTCTGTTTGCTGAATTTCTTCAGCACTCAACACTCTTTGCTGAGTTACCTCAGCCTCTGACTCAATCTGTGACACAAAATCTGCAATTTCATGAAACATGTCCAGGGACTGCACTAATACATTACTATGACAATTCTGCATATCAGTTTTCAGCATATCTCCCATCTCTGTCATCGTATCTGCACAAATCACACTATCATACATCCCATCTATGTGCTCATCATCCTCCAAAATTCCTGCATTTTTCAAATTTTTCTCCTTCCTGCATATATACTGCCTGGCAGCTCTAGGCAACCTAGAAGTCTTCTGATAGCTCATCGAACTGTTTGCTGAAATCCCAACAAAACCGGAGGAGAAAACACTGCTGCCAGGAGGCGAGAACTCCAATCTCCTCTGCTCTGTACCACCGTCGTCTCACGAAACGGCGGTACCTAATGAAAACCTGAATCCCTCACAGTGGGCAAAGGTGCATCTCTGAGAGTATCCCTGTTTCTAACATGGTTCACACATACAGTCATAAACTGAACTGCTCTCATACCATCTTTACTGCGAATCCGTGCATAAGCAGATCCATCATCCATGACCTTTGTTTCCATGCGCATCTCTGTGATGAATGGCTGTCCAAGAATTATAGGATAAGAGCATGAATCCTGCACAAAGAAATGAAAATCCTCCTCTACATCACCAATAGAAACCCTGACATTAGGACAAGCATCATACAAATCACCTGCAGTGTTATTGGCGGCTCTCATACGCCACCCATGCTCTACATCCATAGGCCATCTGTTACTCTCATAAACTCCACGAACTATGAGATTAATCTCTGAACCATGATCCACCAATGCAACATAAGGCACCTGTTTCTCTCCAATCTTTACCAGCGTCTCTGTAGTTGCCCTAGCCCAATGGCTCCGCGAAAAGTGACTACGCGGTATCAAGACAGGCTCATCAATTTTAGCATAATGCATAGGCTGAACCCTCTTCTCTACCTGTGGAAAAACAGAAGCATTATCAACCATAACCTCATCCTCATCCTCATCCAACTCCCCAATCAAAACTCCTTGTGTATCAGTGGTAGACAATGCATGTCTTTTCCTCTTCAAAACCTCCTGAAACTGATCCTGAAACTCTCTTTTCGAGATGCCCAAAATCTCAGAGATAGTGAAAGTCACCTCACTGCCAAGTTTCTTATCATTAAAGATTTTCTTCATGTCTGTAGATGTCTCAATATTGGACATCAATCTAAACCCTGGCTGCTTTCTCTCTCTAGGCTCTTGCCTCTTTTCTCTCCTTTGAGCATCTTCCATCTGTCGATCTGGCCCTGGTCTTGAAGACGGTCCTGCAGTAGGTGGAGTAACAAACTCACCCCCTCTAGTCTTCTTACCTGCACTTGGATTTTCTTCATCCCTCTTACGCTTCTCCTCAACAAGTACATCTACACCCTGAGACTTAGCCAAATAAGCATAAATAGAGTACCTGTCAACAGGCGAGTCCCAACCTATCTCTGATCTGATGCTAGAGCCTGCACTAGTCAAAACAGTTTGCTGAATTTTTCCCTTGTTTGCAATCTCCATAGCATAAGTCCATAGTGCTGACTGAGTCTCTGATCCCTTCTCAATCTGGACTCCATATGCAGAAGCATCACCTCTAGCTGTCACATAAGAAGTACGCGCAGCCATATCATCCACTAACTTCTTCATTCCACCCACACACGCGAGACAAGAGAATAGAAGAGAAGAGAAGAAAAAGAAGAGAGGAGAAGGTGGAGAGCTTCACCTCCAAGATCTGTCACTCTCACAAGATCACTCCCTCACACTCCCTCCCTCAAGTACTCACAAGCAATTAAGAGAAGAGAAGGAGAGAAGAAGAAGAGTCCACTTTGCCACACACCAAAGTATGAGCTCTCATTCACTTTTTGAGCTTTATATACAAAGCCCTAAATCCCATTTGGGCGGTCATCTCCTTTTTGGATGGCTAGTCTCATAGCTTAGGTTCTTTTTTCCATGGTCCTCCTATCTTCCTAGTTTCCTTCCTATTGCCCATCTACCTTTACAATATGCACGAGTGGGAGCACGACACTCTTAAAATAAATCATAGTGTGCCTTACGCTCTTTTACAAAAGTGTTGACTTGCGCATTTTCTTGTGCACCTTTCTCCTTGATTTAGGACTTTTTTTCACTTCTTGTGTTTCCATATTTTTCTTGGCACGCCTTCGTCTTCCAATTTACTTTTTCACTGGCCTTGTCCTCTGCTTTAGAGTTTCCCAAATTTTCACCTTGTTCGTCTTAGGGTTAACAGTATGTAAGACGATAAAACTAAGTTCAACCCATTATCACATTAACTAATTTTGATTTAAAAAATTTTGATTTATGTTGATCAGATAATGGAACAATGATTATAGGTTTGGTTCACATTTGATGATTGTTATGTAGAAGATCATTAAAATGATTGCAAGTTGATTGCAAA
This sequence comes from Lygodium microphyllum, assembly GCF_053477565.2. NCBI lineage: Eukaryota > Viridiplantae > Streptophyta > Polypodiopsida > Schizaeales > Lygodiaceae > Lygodium > Lygodium microphyllum. The sequence continues at coordinate 49,288,806 of NC_141158.1, read as the reverse complement.
AGGAAAATGTACTAGCAAATTGTTTACTGTTGATGTAAGTTTGCCTACAATAGATACTGCCATGTTTGCAAAAGATTGAGGTGTTGTGGCTAATATTGAAATTTGGTATTAGAGAATTGGTCATTTGAATGTGTGATGGCTAAAAGACATGCCCGTCAAAATAGATTGTTGATAGTTTGGCCAAGTTTAGAGTTGATGGGATGTATAAAGTATGTGAAGCATGTCAATTTGAAAAGCAAGAAAGCATGCATTTCCACATGAAAAGCATATATGCAAAAAGCCACTTGAATTGGTACATTCTAATGTGTGGGTTCCAACAAAGACTACAACTTTGAGACGTATAAGCATTATCTTTCCTTCATTGATCATCATACTTGCAAAGTATGGGTTTACTTTGTGAATGAGAAAGTGAGATATTTACTTTAAAAGATTTAAGGCCTCGGTTGAGAAGGAGACATGGTTGCATATTAAATGCCTAAGGTTAGATGGAGGGGAAAAATATTTCTCCAATGATTTTTCTAAATTTTCATAGAAAAATGGTATACAAAGGTAGCATACATATAGATATACTCCGCAACAAAATGGAGTTGTTGAGCTGAAAAATAGACATATTATAGAGATGGCTCATGCATTGATGTGAGAAAAAAAACTTGCCTCATTACTATTAGACAGAAGCAGTTGTTACTACTATATACACACATATTACAAAGACGGCTCTAAGTAGATCTTGGATGAGGAGTTTGGGATTCTTTCAATTAGGGTAATGAGGATTTGGTTGAGCCATGGTATGAGGAGCTAGTTTCTTAGGAGGTTGAGGAAATAATGAGTTAAATTGTAATTGCCTCCTTGTGTTAACAATCTAATTAAGAATACGACTACCTACAACAAGCTCTTACAATCATAGAATATCTGAAAGTTTACTCATAAAAGGATTTATATGTGCACCTTAACCAAAAGATCCTCTTGACGAACTTTCATTTTGTGTTTGTGCTTTAGATTTCCTACTATGATTTCATTCTCCCCTCGTCGATCCTCAAACACACTGTAACTTTTCCAATCTACAACCAGCCTAAGCACAAGGCGGTCTTACTCTAGAGCACATAAGAATAACATTTTCTATCAAGATAAACACCTCCTTCATGTAGACATGCCAAGCACACCTCTTGATGGGCTACAACTGCTATTATTGCCAGTACTACTGCCCAGGCACACAACAGGGTGCTACATGAAATTACAATAGCATGACATAATTAAATTGATTTATTCCATGCTCGGCCTATATTTGTCCAGTGTGAAAAAAATAAGACATGACCGCCAAGCGTTTTGGACCCTATCACATCACTAATAGCAACACACATAGAGAGAAACTGCAATAAGATAGAGAACTCTGATATATCATAAACTACAAAATATGAATAAGAAACATAGAAGAAGCCTTACTCAAAATGCATAGAAAGCAACACAAAGATAATGAAAAACAAAGCACTTCTTCGTTTTGAAATTTGATCAACACAACATGACATTATACCTAAATAACTACTACTACATTGATACTAATAGAGATCGGACTTCACAGGAAAACTAAAGTGCATTTATACTAGAAAGAACCAAACTAAAGGTCATGTGTTTCAAGCCTGGCCAAACTACTATGGATGGAAAAATGATTGCACTTAAGGATAATGAAACATAGGAATTGGTGTCTTTATCTAAACTCAAGAAAGATACTAAAATGCAAGTTTTTGTTTTGCAATTAATCCCTCCCTAAGATCCCATTTCACATGCATTGAGGGGTGGAAAAAGCCAAAATATTATATCCTCTTCCCCTTAGAGGAATGGAAATGTCCTCATCTCAAGAAAACTTAGGGTTGTTGCCTACATAGTACTAGATAAGGTACTCTCAATGGGTCCTACTTCAGGGGGCTCTTTCTTTTATATCAAGTACCCTATCAAGCTGAAGCTCAAGGAATCCTTCGTTTGGCATTACAAAATTTTGATCATCATCAAGAACATGATCAAGATTGGATATGTAACTTTTCAATATGCTAACATGAAATACATTGTGAACTTTCAAGTGTTCAAGGAGTTATAACTTGTATGCATTGTTCTTCTTATGATGAACATGGATAAAGACCATGTTCCCGTCCTTGAAGATCCACAGTTGCCTTCCTAGATCAACACATGGTTTTTCCAATGCTTGGAAATTTGGATATCTTATATGATGGCCTTAACTTGCTCATCCATTTCTTCTAACATATTTTTAGAAGCTCCTACCTTTAGCATAAGATGAGAAAAGTTGAGCAGTATAAGACAATATTTCCTATACAATGCTTGAAATGGAGTCACTTGAATGCTTCAAGTAATTTGTTATCACTAAGCTATGCTTGATTTTTTCAAAGCTTGATTTCTTGATGGAAGTCCACACAATAGTGACTTGCTTCTTGAACAAAATAATTGAGAAGTGCAACAATCAAGGCATAATCCTTGATAAGAGCCATGTACCATCTACTTAACCAAAAAAATCCTTACACCTCTATAATTGTTATTAGAGGTGGTCATTCTTGAAATTCTTTAACCTTGGTAGGACCCACTGCAATTCCTTTCTTGGATGCTATGAATCCAACATACTCAATCTACCTTTTCAAGAATGACCATTTCTTCATCTTGTCATAGAATTTATGTCTAGTCATTGTTTCATGGACAATGGAGAGTTTTGCTTCATGGTCTTCAGCTCTCTTAGAGTATATCAGGATGTCGTCAAAGAAGATAATGAAAAAATTATCAAGATAGGTTCATTGCATTAATCTATTGAAAGTTGTAGGGATATTAGTCAATCCAAAAGGCATTACAATAATACTTCTTGATCCTTATTTGATAGGAACCTGATCATAGATCAATCTTAGAGAAGTTTTTTTCTCCCCAAAGTCAATCAAGGAGTTCCTCAATCCTTGGAATTGGATACGTGCCCTTGACTGTCACTTGCTTTAGGCCATGATAGTCAATGCAAAGGCTCAGGGTTCCATCTTTCTTCTTCTAAAACATGTTTGGGGCTCCCTAAGGTACATTGGTTGGTCTAATATATCCTTGATCTAGAACTTACTTGAGTTGCTCCAACTCAATAGCTTTGAGTGAAGATCTAGTATGGCTTCTCAATAACTAGATCAGCTCCTTGCACAAGCTTCATCTCATAGTCAACCTCCCCTTGGGTGGAAGTTCCATTAGTTCCTCTAGAAATACATCTCTGTCTCTTTTAGCCAAGATGATTCTTCTTTAGCTTCATTACCCTAATCCATCTCTTTAAGCTTAATCAAATAGACAAGCAGTCCTTTTCTTATTTCCTTTAGAATGTAGGAAGCTTTTGCTACTTGTATCCTAGGCTTTCTGACACCTTAGGTAGTCACTTGCTCCCCCTTTAGTTTTCGAAATATAACATGCCCCTTTCCATTATGAACATGGGCATCATTGGGAATTATCCAATCCATTTGTAATAGGGACTCATAGACTCCCAAGTTCATAACCTTGAACCTCATATTTATCTAATTTCCTCCTAGGTTAAATTCCACCTTACTAGATTGTCGTGTAGAAATAACTTTCTTTCCATTGGCTAATTCTAGTAGAAGCTTGGACATAGGTGCAATGTCTATCCCTAACTTTCTTATACACTTAAGTGAAATGAATGAATGCGTGCCTCCACAATCAATCAAAATTTTAAAAGCTTTAATTTGGTAAATCATATGCATTTAAATCACTAACAATTGGCAATTCAGTCCCCCTTTTGTTGAGGGTAGTAGGGATAGTTGCTCTTTCCATCTCTGCCTCCAATATATGCTCTTCATCTTCCTCAAATTCCTTAAGTGTCACACTAATAACTTTCCCCTTTCCTCTGGCCATGGAAAATCAATTTTTGCCACAAAGTTGCCCTTGGCAAAAGGTCTGGTGCCTCTTGAAGTGTTTGATTTTATTGCAATGGTAGCATCTCTGAACTTCATTGCTACCTTCAATTGGTATAACATTTCTAATTGCATTTATCTTCACCTTCTTCTTTTGGTCAATTTGGAGTTGGCCTTGGGCTCTTTTGACGAAGCTTCTCACTACTCTGACACCTCTCTTGTTAGCCTCACCTCTCTTTCTATAAGTCTTCTCTCTCTCTCTCTCTCTCTCTCAGTATTATCTTGGCCAACAAAATGGAAATCCTCTTAGTACTAAGGGTTTATATATAAGCCTTAGAGAGGGGCTACCCCCTCTCTCTCATTACTATCATTGTCATGAGGTGTATAAATGCATGGTGGGGAGGCTATCACATGTATGGGAGCTAGGGCAATGACATGTGATGTGGTGGTGGAGCGAGTGTATGGTGACAAGACGGGGATGGATGGTGGTGGCAATCAAACATGTCACGTAAGTTAAAATGTAAGCTTTTAAAAAAAAATTGTTGTAACTAATCCCCCCCAAGCTCCCATTTCAAATGCAGTGAGGGGTAGGGAAAACTAAAATATTATGCTTACCTTTCCTGTACATGCTTTTGTAAAGTCTTCACAACTAGTGGGTATTCTCTTTCACTCTTCCCATTTCCTTTAGGATTGTATATTGATGCAAGTGCAAGCTTGATCCCCATCCTAGGGAAGAAATCTCTAACCTCATTTTCAGCATCTCCTCTATCAGTTGTGATATTTCCTACAACCATATTGACATATCACATCCTCCAACAAGAAACTACATATAGTACTAGTATCTTTTTTCCTCAAAGTTGGGCACTCATTTTGATTTGTGAGGTCCTCCCCTACAAGTACAATATACATCATCTAGCATAAATCCATAAGCATGGTTACTAAGTCCATAACCCACTTATATTACATTGAGAGTAGGTAACTAGGATGGAAATCATCATGGTGTCATAGAAGAATACATCTAGCAAGTAGTGCAAGTCTCCACCTTTTGGGGGGGGGGGGGGGGAGAGGGGGGTTTGGGAGTGGGGGTGGGGTTCACTATATATATTTTCTCTATATCACATGCATTCAAGGCCTATCTTTAAATATCCTTATCTATGAATTTTTCTTCTATAAAAAACAACTCTGTTTTATTCAATCTATAAGTCACTCCTTTATATGGCACCCTTCTATATGTAAAAAATGTATAATATTCGTTTTTTCTAAAACCCTTTATTTTCAACTCATGTGATACATACATATATTCATAAGTGATCTCCTTGAGGTCTCCACAAACTACAAGACATCCATATAAATGGCTTTCCACCAATATCTCTTCTTTATCTTTTCAAATGTATATCAAACTCCTTGATAACTAGCCCATAAGCTTTCATGGAATTTCTTTCTAATCTATAGCAACTAAGTATCTTGAGTACATATTACTCACAGTTGTATACCTTTATTATGATTTGGATGCTTCCATAGAAATCCTTTCTTTAGAATATAGCCATAGGCCGTTCTTTTGATCCTCTTGAACTCTTCATCTATTCACCTTCCCCTTATTGTCAAGGTACTCAAATATCACCCAATTGCAATCATTCACCTTTCTATAACTCTTTTGAAAAGTTTCTACTAGGGAGACAAATCAGACATGGCCAAGTGTTGTCCCTACACTTTCAAACTCTTCATCAAGTGCAATCATATATTTGTCATCTTCATACCTTGCTTTTGATAGCATAGCAATGCCAAGAGTGGAACAACTACTGATCATCTCAAGAAGAGTTAAACAATTAGTTTCCACAATAACTACTACTCTAATAAAATATTTCTTATCGCATTTCAAATCTATAACCACTCCCCACAATTCTCTTTTGATCTATGGATACCTTCTTTATCTTTCATTCAACACTTTCACCCAAACCTTATAGCATGCATGTTTCCCTTATCATCATTCTACCCAATGGCCCAACTAATCCCTATAGGACTTGTATCGATAATGATAATAATGGGTCTTCCAATTGCATAATTTGCCTTTCTCAATGTAGGTGCCATCTGCAATAGTTTCTTTAGCTTTCTCATAGCCTTGTGTGCATTCTAGCCCACTGAAAAATTTATCATTTTCTTAATAGAAGAGCATCTACAAGATATGTAAAGTGAGGAATCTAGATGAGATAAAACACACAAGGTTCCAAAAATATCCATGCCTCTAAAATTTACATGCAAGTCTCATCCATCATGTCAATAGCATTCACTTTTGCTAGAGATGGTCATCTTCCATATAGACCGCACATAGGACGTGCAATTAAAATCTAAATTGTCCCCCCAAAAACTTAATTTTGACCCTAAGAGAGTGAGATTCACCTCTTCCAATCCAGTCAATATATTCTTTAAATAGTCAACTATATGCTTTGTAACAAATCTCTTACATTCCTTTTCATCCAATTCTTCATCCATGTCCTCTTCTACACACCCTTTTATCAGTACATAATCCAAAAAGTTATTGTAAGCTATGGTATGTGATTCTACAATACTCTATTCATCATAGTCATCGTGTGAGCATTAGAATTCATTGATCCCTATGCTAAATTCCACATTTGCATTAACCCTACTATGTTTAGCCAATTGGAAGTGATCATGACTAGGATATAAGTCACCCAAAGAGTAAATAGATCTACTTGCAGGAGCCTTTGCAGATTCATCCGCACAACTAGACCTGCCTAAAGAGCCCCTAGATTTCTGATGGGGTCACTTTGTTAACTTGCTACATATCCTAAGTAAGCTTCAATGTTTTATTTTTCTTGGGCATTGTAAACCATCTATTTGAATAAGGAGCTGAAGATAGCTCCAAAATTCCCATCTTAATCTTTTCATTTAACAAGTCAATTAGCTTGGGAAAATGAGCCTTTGGCACTAGAAATGGCTGCAAATTCCAAGGTAAGTGTAGAATAGTAAAAATGACCATAGGTGCAACAACACTTGGATCAATGCAACCAATTTCATGTGGCTAAAATGCAAATGCCTTACATGTCTTGGCACCATATCCATAAAATACTAATTCTCTATATGTGAAAGAAACTTGACAACCAATCTTTAGGTCCTCAAGAGACTCTACTATAAATTAATGTCACCTAATCTTTTTTGGGTCTGTTAAATTTGGTTGACGAGAAGCTAATTTAAATTTCTCCTCACTGTCAAGAGACAATCATAGTGCAACATGTTTAACCTTCTTTTCCACAATTTTATATTTCATGTCAACCCTTGCATATCTAAATATATACATTCATGCTTCAGAAACTCCTCAATCATCTTATACATATTCAACAAACACACTTGAATCATGTTGTTTTTTTATTTCATCCCAAACTTTAGCATAATTGAAAGTTTGGCAATGGTATCAACATAAAACATCCATCATACATTCTCGATATACACTCTTCAACTTCCAATAATTCAAGCATAGAATATTAGAGCTAGATAATAGAGAAAACTCTATAAACAACAATATTACCCTATTTTTCTATATATACAACAATAAAACTGCTTCATGAGAATATTTCCTTCTTATTCCTTCATATCAGACAAGTATACCCTATAATATGCCTCAAAAAGCCTTGTTTTAGGATAACAAATAGCAATCTTCAAGCATAAAACAATGAGAACTCTCTATGGACAGTAGTGGCTTACATAGAACACTATTTAAAATAGTTTATAATAGACCCTATTCAAATCTAAAATATCTTTTCTTGCACAATTTCATACATGCCATGAACACCTTATAGAAGTTGTGGATTGCTTCTAATCCTTGCCTTGACAAAAGCAACCCATAAACAAGTGTTTTCTCTTTAGAATTACATTTAAACAACCCTAGAAATCAACACAAAAGTGCCATCTATTGCCCAAGTCTTCTCCTCCTTAACCCAATTCTCACAAGGTTAAAAAATCACGGGCTAAGTCAAGTAAAGTGCCCCACTTTTCCTCTAATTAGAGGCTTAACCTTCATCTCCACCCTCCACCTCAAGGGGTGCACCTATAAGAACTTGATATGATATATCAATAGCCTTACTTAGAGATCCAAATTCCAAGATATACCACCAAACTAACGGCCAATTATTTCTTGTAACATTAGAGACCATAATTTTTTTTAACATCATATGATTGAAACTTATGAAAGAACATTATTTTGTCTATCTTTATTTCGTTGACAAGTTGACCCTCGATAGATCCATAAAGTAAAGTTGTTATTGAGATGTTATTGTCATCTTGTACAATGATCTCAATTCTTGTGTAATAGAGTGGTAGACTTATACTCACTTGCTTTTTTTAACACATTTCACTTTTGAAGACTCCATCACTCAACTTATGCATGTGGGGATCACTTGTAAATATGTAAGCACCCACGTGCATTCAAAAGAATGGATTTTTAAAATACTATTTTTACACATATTTTTACATATAGAAGGGTGCCATATAAAGGGGTTATTCATAGATTGAATAGAAAAAGTGTGTGTTTTATTTAGACAAAATTCATAAATAAGGGTTTTTTTAAAATAGGCCATGAATGCACATGATATAAAGAATTTACATATATTGAACCCCCAAGGACTTGTGTTCAATCAATTTGCTTTAGATTTTATACCTAAGTGGGTTGTAGTCTCTCCACCAATTGGAGTAGGGAGGTTATGATTACTTTGAGTAATAACTTTTGGGTGTATTAAAGGATGGGAGAGTACCATGAAATGTGGTCTTTTCTTTTTCATACCCAATATGTTAAAGCATGGGTAAAATAAAATCTACATCATCATAGAAGAAAGATTACTTTACACCTCACCTTTCTCAAGAGCTTTGCAAAACACATTGTAGACTTAACCTTCTTTTTCATGATTTTGAAGGCATTGTAGACTTGACCTTTTCTCATGACTTTGAAGGCATGGATCCCTTTTATCCTACACTTGGGAAAAGTTTCATTAAGTGCCAGAGAGGTTAGGATTATCCTGAATAGCCTAGAGTTTTTAAAAAGATAAAACCTATTGAGGAAAAAAACCCTAAAAACATTCCATGCCTTCATGGACTCCTTGACCATGCTACCAGCTTCATCGAACAAGATAAGTTTGATTTGGCCCTTGAACCCTGTAGGTTTGAGTCATCTCTTAGCTTTGTTTCCAAAGACTATGAACTCCCAAAACTCCCAACATAAGGGTTTCACTGATTCCTCCCCTCTTTCTTGATAGACATGATTACTGATCCCTAAACATCTCTTTTCTTGATGATATAACTAACACATGGTAGCTTATTGTTACTTGTTAATAATGGCAGTAGCCTTGGTACTGAAGACTCCAAAATCCTTCTCAATGGATTTTAACCTTTTGAGAAGGGGACAATTTTTACCATTTAAAAGAAGATTTACCTTGAGAAAATGTTAAAATGTACCCTTCTTAAGTTGATATAATAAAAGTATGTTAAGATAATATGTGGTTAGTCTTCAAGACCAAGGTATCATAGTACTAATAGTTATGCAACTAATATTACTATTGAAGCAAGTGACTTAATATCTTTCACAAGTACCATTGGGCATGCTCAAATACGATTTTCTCTAACAATTGATTTTTAGAAAAGATGGAATTGTTTTGGTTAAGTTTTAGCTTGGCTCCACTATAACCACTTGATGGGTACTCAATAATCATGAAGATAGAGAGCACTCGTGTTTGATCAAGTCCCAATTGGAAAGAAGAAGAAGGAATTGATTCCCAAAAATCAAGCTTCAAATTTAAAGGGTTTCCTAACAGCTACAACACACCAAGGACATTTGAAGCCCCTTACAAACTGTGTGACTTTGACGAATGCCCCGATCACACTTGTCATAGTAGGCAATAATGCAATGAAGATGCAAAAGTAATATCATCGAGCGGCTAAAGTCCCCCTGCCTAAGAGTAAGACCACTTGGCACCGCCCTTGCATTGGATTCGAGAGTTGATACCCTCCATTCCGTAATCTATGCTTGCTAGCCAAGCTAGTACCATTGGTCATTATCATGGAACACTTTTTGGTTTGATTACCTTTGTTAGTGTGTCTGTAAAAACATTGTGTGTAGCCCGGGCACGCGGAGGCAGTCAAGTGCCTGCTCCATCACAAGGTGGATGTAGACATTGCCGACAAGAATGACAACACCCACCTGCACCTGGCTGTGATGAGGGGAAACCTGCCCACAGCCGAGGAGTTGGTCCGTGCAGGGGCGCATCTGTGCAAGATAAACAAGGAGGGTGATATGCTGGAAAAGCTGTTGCAGCATTTCCCCAATTTCTATTCCGTGAGAGGGAAATCAGTACCGAGTCAGAAGGATGCGCGGAGTTCGGTCATCGACAAGTACAAGAAGAGTATCCTCCACTATGCAGCCCGATATAGCCAGAGCTCCTGCAATATCAGCCGGTTGCTCGACTGTTGGGCCAGCTGCGGCGATCTTTTAGACGAGGAAGAAGACTACAAAAGCTGTGAAGGCCTGTATGCCAAGCGCCACCTGGCGTTCGAGTTCATGGTGGAGAGGGCGCCGGCCGTGACGGTGAACCAGTATGACGAGGAGCGCAAGCGCACGTGTCTGCACTGGGCGGTGGTGCACGGGCGGTGGGACATAGTGGAGAAGCTGCTGGGCATGAAGCACGCGGCGCTCCTAAGCCCAAACTTAGAGGACACGGAAGGGAAGACGGCGCTGCAGCTGGCGTTCGAGAGCAAGCCGCTGCAAGACATGAGGCGGCGGATGCTGGAGAGGAGCCCGGCGTTCAAGGCGCACGAGGAGAAGCTGTACAAGGACAGGGAGGTGTACACAGGGGCCACCAACGCCATCCTGGTGGGGGCGGCGCTGGTGGCCAGCGTCACGTACGCGGGGTGGCTGCAGCCGCCGGGCCCTCAGCCCGATCAGTTCAAACCGCGCAGCACCAAGGTGTTCTGGGCGGCCAACAGCCTGGCCTTCATACTGGCCCCGGCCACGGTCTTCGTGGGCATAGGCGCCCTCTTGCCCACCCCGAAGAAGTACGTGGCGGGTATCGTGAAGCTGCTGCGGGTGTCCCTTGTGCTGGCGGCCTTCCTGCTGACCCCTTCCCGGGTTCTGGCCCTCGCTGCCTTCTCGGCCGCCGGCTTTGCGGCCATCCCGCACGAGAAATACCCCACCTACCGCGCCTCCATCTCGGGCACCATCTCCAGCGGCGGCGTCCTGTGCGCCGCCACCTTCCTGTCCTTCGCCTACCAGCTCTACAAGCTCCTCCCTTCCGGAGCCGTCATGGCCCACTCCTCTCACTGCCGCTCCGTCCTGTCGAGCTGTGGCCCAGACCCTTCCCGGTTCGTCGGTCGCCTCGGCAGCAATACCCGCGAAGGCTTCCCCAGTCTCCCGGCAATTGACCTCGAGGACGCCCTCCGGATAACCCTCGACATCCCCAAACGCCAGTCCTCCGACTCCTATCTCTGCACATTCATTCGTTCTTCATCCGCCAAAACGTCTACGGTAAATCAACCCGTCTAATAATTCTCCGTCACTCCACTCAGCATTGTGCACAAATCTTGTTGGCCTGTTACCACGGATAAGAGACTTCCCAGAGTTTTCCCATACTGTTGCAACGTCGTGTCTTTGCAATTCAGAAAGCAGAGAACATTATAGAGAAAATGACATTGAAAATCAATCTATTTTATATTAGACTATTCTACTCTAACTACACTGTGTCGTATACTCTCTACATTCTACTGTATAGAATAGATTGAAAATCAATCTATTCCAAGTAATCTGCCATGACATTATGTGTCAGCTACAACTTTGTATCGATTGCATGAGATGGGCTTGCAACCTCCTGGCAAGCACTAGTATCAACACTACTCACTAGTCTCGGGGGGGGTCACTCATGAATATATGTATATATAACATGAGTTGAAAATAAGGGGTTTTTAAAACACCATTTTTATACATTTTTTACATATAGAAGGGTGTCATATAAAGGGGTTACTTATAGATTGAATAGAAAAGGGTTGTGTTTTATTTTAAAAAACTTCACAGATTAGGATATTTATAAATAGGCCATGAATGCACATTATATAGAGGATACATATATAGTGAACCCCCCGAGTCACTAGTAGTGAACTTGGCTATTGGTGTATAATATGCTCTGTGTGCACAATAGGATCTGCCATACCAAGTAAGACTTAGCTGGAAGTAGATTTCTTAGTGTTCTAGAAGTAGCCTCCCCACTCACCATGCATCAGATAGTTTTGGACTTCAACTCATGATCCTGTGGAGGAGGTGTGGTCTTCTTTAGCACACATTTACAAGGATCCATGGCAATCCTGAAATTTATACACATTGAATATAACTATGAGAGCTCAACACTAGTGCTTTGTACCATATGATAATGAAGTAACCTCAAACTCACACTCATACATCGTTTATTCTTAAACATCTCTCTCTCTCTCTCTCTCTCTCTCTCTCTCTCTCTCTCTAATTGTATGCAACGAAGATATAATGGTATTGTGTTTTGTGGTGCTTCAAGTAAACACTCTATCCCAAAATCCACAATGGATCACCAACACATATTAATGATAGTTCCTAAAATTTATATCCATAGAATATAACTATGAAAACTCAATGTTGGTGCTCTATACCATATGATAATGAAGTAATCTCAAAGTCACACTCACACATCTTTTATTTTTAACCATCTGTGTGTGTGCGTGTGTGTGTGTGTAATTGTATGCAAGGAGGATATAATGAGAGTACATTTTGTGGTGCTTCAAGTGAATATGCTACCCTGGAATTCATGATGGATCACCCTATATTAATGACTCTGTCACTATGTCATACACATGGAAATATCCCCCTACTTGAATGCTAGGGCCTTTAAAATAGGCACCTTAGATGGTTAGGGTGCACTCCTGCCACCCCTATGTTTGCACATAGAATGTCACAAACATACGCTCCACTTGCCCTTGCCTCGCTCCCCAATTACAATCCAACAATAGTGAACTAGCAACCGGGACATTGTCACCCACTTTTTCAATGGAAAACAAGTGATATGTATCATTGCTTCACCTACAAGTTCCTAACATGTGCACATTGTCACCCACTTTGTCTTAATAAAAATGGAGAATAAACTTGGTAACAAAGATCAAGAGAAAATCCCATTAGGAGTCAAGCAATTGGGGCTACAAACAAACCTTAGATCTTCATGGAATATTTTGAACAAGTTTGCAAGGTGAATAATTTTACAAATGACATTAAGAAGTGCAAGCATTTGGATTGCACCTCGGAGAAAATGGGCAAACTTGGTTCACCAGGCTTGATGTCATTGAGAATTTCTCATTCACCAGGCTTGATGTCACTGAGAAATCCTTGTTCATAGTACTCTAGGACCTTTTTAACAAATGCTTCATAGAGGCTAGTTATGGTGAGCACCTCATAGTTTGAATTATGAAACTTAAGGAGCAAGAGAAAGAGAGCATGCAAAATTATGTCTTGAAATTAAGGAGCATGTTTAGGCATATCCCAGTTGCTTGTAAGAACTAAGAAATAATTTGAAATTATCACTATATGGAGTATCATGGATTGTTGTAATAAATCTAACTACATCATGAAAGTTTGATCTTCTTGGAAAGAGAGTAACCATGCACGCATAATGATCCAAAGCTAATTTGATTTTATATTCTTTTGTCATAACATAGAAATGCATCTAACCCTAAAAGACTAGAGGCTAGCATGGGTACCTATAACCATAAGACAAATGTGAGTGCCAGTCTTCACACCTTGCTTTGGCATCTCCTTGAAACATTTCATAGCAATATGTCCCTCATATTTCCCACCATATGATCATGACTCTATTATTATAGACCATGCCACAACATCTCAAACTGGCAATCGATCAAAGATCTCTTTTGGTTCTATGAAAAAGCCACAGTGATTATATATGTCCATCCTTTGATCTGTCATGCTTCAATGACAAAGCCTGTGACTATACATGCCCACTAATGTGCTACCCACTTAAGGCTCCATTACTAGCCTATTTTATACTATGAAATTGTCTATATATCTATTTTGATTACCATGTAATAACGTGGTTGCAAGATGCTTATTACTTAGCATTCTTGCATATTGGCTTCTAGAATGTAATGAGTAGGATACATAGAAACTAGGGGTTAGACACCCAGTCACACTAATAGAGGTAAATAAGGTGTAAGAGTCCTAGATTAGGGCAACCATTGATTTTTAAGAGCTTACTCTTCAACTTCATCCTTAGCTTCCATGGCTTCCTCCTTCTTTCTCCCCTCTTTTTTGTCTTTCTCTCTCCTCTTCTAGTCTCTCTTTCTCTCTCTTTAACTCATTCTCCTCTCTCCTCTCAATTCATTCACTACAAGTGGTATCAGAGCATCATGCTTTGGTTCTTTTCTTCTTTCCCCTTTCTCCCTTTTCAAATTCCAAAACCCTAGTTACTCAGGTTACAGGTACAAGTATAGCAGGAAGGACCAAAGTTAGTCATCTCAGTCTTTTGGAGCAGGCATGAGCTATGGTTGGAGACTTAGACCTATCTGGAGGTAAAATGGCTAAACTAGTAGGTTGTCACTTCTTTTCATGCAAATTTTAGGGGTTCTAGGGCAAGTTGGAAATTCACATTTTAGAGGAGGAAAAAATTACAGTTACTTTTTGGTCTAGACTTCTCTCTCTTCCCCGACAAGCTTCTTCCTCAAGCTTCCATGGTGGACTGCCCCCAAATGCCTTCCTCCTATTGTGACCAGCGTTCAATCGCCTCGACATCCAACTGCTCCACAAGCTCCCTAGGGTGATTCTCCACCTCGGAAGTACCCTAGTGGCCAGGCAACAATCCACGTGGATAGTAGGTAGCAACCCAAAAAATGCAGTGCATTTTGAGCTGAGCTGCATGTTGCCTATTCCTCAGGCCTGACTCCTTCCCTACTTGCTGGCCTTAATTTAGGGATCCTTGGGCATGCAAACCCCCCTTCCCCATTTTTAGGTAAACTTGACCCCCCTCCTATTAGCCTACTTCTTGAAGAAGCACCCCACTATACACTGATGGATGTTGAGCCAAAGATACCAATAATCGGTAATTTGGACAAACTTCTATTTTTTTAGAAGCTGCAACTCATGTTAGTGACAATCTCTCAACACTCCACTCTGACTAACAAAGAATCCTCCTCTCCATCCCAAGAAAGAAATAACACAATATTAGTTGGAGTTGTAGTGAAGTCACCTAATTTACCTTTCGAAGACTCGACGATGGTTCCATGACCACAATCAACACGAGCCAATGCCATTGCTCCTTTGCATCTACCACCGAGCACACCAATGAGTCGAAGAGCTAGTAGAGACGATAGGAAAAGCAAGAAGACAAAGAGATTCACTTTCCCCCAGTCCCTCACTCAACACACCTCTCACTCTCAACACAATGGAAGCAAGATGATAGAATGGAAAGATAGAATAGACTTGAGTAGTCACACTGATAGAGCTTCTGCAGTAGGGATGTGCCAAAAGGGTGAATACAACTGAGACCTCCCACCATTATATAGGTCAAGAATTAGGGTTAGGTTTGCGTTTTGCATTTAGGCCCTTTGCACTCTCTCTTGGGCATCCTATCCACTTAGTGGGATCTAGGTTGGTCAATCCTTGAAGCATGCTTCAACCTTTGCCTAAATAGACCAACCCTATCCTAATCTAATCACAAATCCATGTGTGCAACCCATGCAACACTTGCACATGCAACAAATACAATTGCAGGAGATAAATAGAATATACATAAGAGTGAGCCCGGATCTCACAAAGTAATACAACCATGATAATGTGGTGATGTCCATGAGTACAAAATAATACACAAGTGCCCAAAATAATACACTAAAGCTCCACAAAATAACAATCCACCAAAAATAGTGTTTGGCAGTTGTGCTTTTGCTATCATCCCAAAATATCATTAACATTATTTTCCCCCCTAGACAAGTGCCAATACCATGGCACTCACATCATAGGTAGCATGCTCTAGCTTTCACTAAAGACACTAAATGCTGGAAATATTTGATGGAGTAGTGGTCCTGCTGGTGGAGAAATGAATGTTGTTGATGAAGATTATATTATTTCTATCGTGGTTGGTACCAATGACATTGCTAGTATTGGGGTAGATGATGGTTGAGGTTGTTGTTGGTGACAATCTTGTAGAAGTTGGTGATTCTAAAGTTACACTTGAGGGTTGATCCTAGTGATGGAGACAGCTAGAACGGTAATTGGAAATGACTAGGATATTATAGATGATGGGAGATTTGATGTTGAGGTAGAAGTGATGGCTCATAATTCTCCATGAACTTTTGTACCTGCAAAGTAAAACCTCATGTGTAATCACTCCCTAGGGGAAAGTGCTAGTCTTCTGTTCATGCACAGGACATATGAAGATGTTGGTTTGGGAGATGGGTCAAACTCAAAGCCTGAAGTGTTGTCCCACACTTGAGGACTCAAAACTGTGAATAGGTTATGGTTTAAAAATATTGTGAGTGCACATGCATACATAGTTTAATACATAGTTAGAAGACTGCTTTAGGGCTACTTCTAATGATGTTGGCAGATGAAGCAACAAACCTTGAAGCTGATGAGGATGGGAAGAATTGGCATTGCTGAGGGAAAAGGGATCATAACGAAGAGTATGGAAAAGAACCAATGAGAGAGGGATAGGAGCTAGAGAGTCCAATCCAATATCCTCTTGAAGCGCATGGTTCTCCATTGGACCAACCACTCATGGTAGCTGATGCAAGTGTGATCTCAAGACTAAAGAACCTTTTCCACCCTGCATTGGAGTTTATAACCAAGGTGAGCCGAGACTCCCTAGGTATGTCTTGACCTTGATGTGCTCAAAGTAAGAATACGGGAAAATGGGAAAGGGGTAGGGGTTAGAGATGGAACCAGTTGACTAGGGTCACTACACACATCCAACTTGAGGACCCCTAGGTGCAGTGCAATGCATGTGAGTGCATTCTTTTTTTTATTTTTCAAAGTTTTTTCCTTTTTTTCTCTTTTTTTTTCTTTTTTTTTTGCTTTTGGCAAGTCAACTAACAACAATGATATACAATAAGGCATGCTACCTTACAAGGTGAAATGGAAGTATGAAAGCGGAAGGCTAACTACAAATAATAAAACTTGGCACAGAAGATGATTGGTGCACAAAGGTGTGTACAATGATGATTTGAACGTTGAGCCTAGATATGTAAGAACATTGCCACATTGTTAATGAAGCTATTGTTGAAGAAAAACTTGAACTTGTTGATGAAGACTGGTATGCTCATTGATGAAGCAATTTGGAATTGCTCCTAAGGAAGTAGATGACCATTAGATGTTGTAGTAGTAAAGGTATGGTATCATTGAAGAAAGCGGAACCTCATTGTTGATGGTTCTTTAAGTTTTGTGTTTCTTCATAGAGGCTCCAAGATAAACTTATTGTCTTGATTGACCTTTCATGTCTTGACGTGATGCCTCTCAAGCTTGAGATCTTCAGGAAGGTTTTGATGCTAGTGTTAGCTTGAAGTCTTTAATGTTGTTGCAACCTAGGATATTCATGGAAATCTTCTATTGTCGATGATATTGTCTTCAAGCCTTGAGGTTCATTGCATTGTTTTGTCATCTATTCTTTTCCTACATTCACTTGGTGAATCTTTGAGAGTACCATGAGGTGGATTCAAGGAAAAAAGATAGAAAGAATTATGAATAAATTTTTTCTTCTTTGAATTTCACCATCACATGAGGAGTGAAAGGGTCTGAGCTTATACCTCTTGTTTATATTTTTTTGCCCTCGCATAAGATGTAATGTTGTTTCTAATGTTCAAGGGACTTTTGCTCTTATCAATGTAACAAATTGAGCTAAAGAAAGATATGTACAAAGAAACTAAGACTAAAAAGGAAAAAGAGTTAGTATTTTGCAATTTTTGGGATCCACCAATCATAGAAATTCGGATTGTACTCCAATTTGGAAAAAGCATCCAAGTTAGGTGGTTTGCTAGCTAGTCCACAAATGTAAGTAATTATATTGCCAAGAAAAGAGGGTCTTGCAAAGTGATTGGCAATGTGGAGTTCCTCTTCAATCAAAATCTTGTCAAGCAATGTGGGTGATATATCAACTTTCGTGGTAAGGTGAGATTCCAAGCTAGGATGATAGAGCCTAGTGAAGTGGTCTCACAATAAGTTGGGTCAACCTAAAGTGTACTCACTCTAAAATGTTTCTCAATTGTGGTCATAAGACGATTGCTATCACAAGAAATCTCAAATCGATGAGAAAACCACTTCTACAAGAATGGACTGGAGGAATAACAATTCTCTTGAAGCTCATGATTGACCTTGGATTTTGGTCATAGAAGCATAAGAAGGAATAAATTAGCATGATAGCAAGTTCTCCTGAGGAAGAGTCCTAACATATTCCTCGTAAATCAAGAGGCTTTTATCTAAAACATGTTCATTGTTCTCCCAAGTGGAATGCCATTGAGAAGCATCCTGAATTGCCTCATCATCAGCAAGGCCTAGATCAATCATTGCAAAAAACTTGGCATAAGTAGTGTATATGGCCTCAAATTGGAGTAGGCATTCTATTTCAGAGGAATAAATTTCTTTGTCAAATGAGTAGCCATGGTACTTAATGGTCGACATACTAGAAAAGGCTTGATGCTAGAAGGAGGGTCGGGTTTAGTAGGGCTGATTTGGAGATGTGTCTCAGCAACCTCCTCTGGAACATCTCGAGGTTCAACCATCTCAATTGGGACTAACTGGTGAGGTAAGTTAATAGGGACATCAATGGCGTTGGGCCTAGGATTTAGAGTGGAAATCATACCTCTTCCAACCAACTGTGTCTAGGTTAGTAGAAGTTTTATATACATCACATCATTTAATGAAGACTCAATCATTGTAGTATTAGAAGCAAAGGCAAAATTTGGTGTTGTGTCATGCAACCTTGGTTTAAACCATTCATAGAAATTAGGAATGTATTCTAATGAAGCATGCTCATCAAGAAGTAATGGGACATGGGTGAGACAAAAGATATATCTAATGACATCAATAATCATGTATTGTTGTCCTAATTGACTTGCAATGTGTAGCTCCTCCTTTGAAGAAGTTTGTCACACAAGGGATTAAGTTTAGCCAATTTAGAAATGTTGACACCATAGACAAGTGCAAGCACTCACAGAGATATAGGAGCAACATATGTAGGATAATGCATTGAAGTCCAAAGTGCCTTTCTTTGCTTAGCAATAGTCATTAGGCGGCCACCATATCGTGCACTAACCCTCGACTAGAATACCATTTTCATTCAAACTTACTTTGTCCTTCTACTTTCTTGGCCAATGTTGCAACATCTTCCCAACTTGTTATGTGCTTCCCAATGTAGAACACAAGAATTAAGTGATGCTTCGCACCTCAGTAATTTGCTTTATAACATCTCCCCCAATGGGTCGGTAAATCCAACAAATTTGTGATTGCTCCGGTGTTGTGATGTTATGAGGACACAATGTGAAAAAGTATGGAATGCATCATCATCTGACTTCTTTATTGATCTAGAGAGTCAATGTGATCTGAGCCATTAGTACTAGTGTGAGTTGCCTGGATTATCCAAAAATGCTAGAATTGTGGATAATTTTAGCCTATTTTTTATATTATTTATTGAAAAATTTGAAAATTTTAGAAAAAAGCTTCTAGATTAGGATGGGATGCAAAAAGCTAGTGTCTTTTTTAGCCAATGAGGGGATTTTCACAAGAGGGACAGATGACGAAATTGCGCGCATCACGATCACTGAAAATAGGCTGAAAATTGCAGATTGAACTAAAAGAAGGAGTGATCTAGGAGATCCGTGATCAGGTGTCCTAGGGTTTCCCCCCCCCTTTTGGAGCCAACGGAGCCATCAGATTTGGATCCCGAGCAACAGAGAGGGAGCCGTAATTTTTATGCACGTTTTGTTCTAGAAGAAGCGCCAGGAGATCTAATGCCTGGAGATTGCTTCTGAGTAGCGCGAAGATTCCAGGTTCTCTCAATATATATTGATTCAATTCATTGTGATTTGTCTTTGTAGTGTTTACCACTTGGGTATTCTCTATCTTTTCTTCCATCTCCTATCTCTACTTCCTTCTACTTCTGATCCCTGGTGGATTTGACCTTTCGACAAAAACCCCTCTGACATTGGTGGACCCGACGTGAAAGGTCATTAGAAGAAGGAAAGACAAGATGGGAGAATCTTTGCATACATTCTCTAGTGATGTTTTCTAAAATCTGGTGCAAAATATGGATATGCTTATGTAGGTACAACAACAATAATAGGTGATGCAAGCTTTAGCTCAAACAGAAAGTGTTGTGATGAATGCTTTGGAAGCAGTTGAGCATGAGGTGAAGTTATTCAATGGCAGGAATGTATCTGCATATGTATATACCTATGCTCAGACGATGGAATTCTTTGGGGAGGCTCAATTTGCATGGAGCCGGTATTTTGTACATGTTACTTTTCATGAACTTAAAGCATGGATTACTGAATTATACTTGCAGGATGTAGAGTAGGTAGCCTTCAAGAAGACACTCAGGGAAGAATTCTACATTGAGGACACCAGTTTTATTACGCGTAAAACTTTTCAGGAGTGGGTTATACAAGCTAATAAGGGTCTTGCGGCTACACAATTGTTAAGAGAATTTGAAAGTCGATTTGAGCAGTTGGATCTTGTAGAGCAGCAAGCTCTTGCAAGTCAAAAAATTGAATTGTTTCTATAGGCAGTTGATCCTGAGCTTCAAGAGAAGCTTGATGATTTGCTGGAGGATGATACTATAGAGACAGATTTGAAAACAAAGTGGAGACATGTCAAGGAAGATGTTACTGCACTTGTGAAGAAGCATAGAAGAAGAGAAAGATTGCATGTCTCTAGCTTGCCCACTATTATGGGCAAAACAGTTGAACTATCCAATAAGCCACCCGCTTCTGTGGCTAATCCTATGGCTGTACCTGCTATTGTTCCCTCTGTTAGGGAAGATGTCTTGGATGAATTGGTCAAAGGGATGCGGGATCTTCAATTGAAGGTTGCAAAATTCGATGAAAAAGGACAAGAGGAAAGGGGACGGGCAACAACCCCTAAACTTGGAAAAAGATGTATGTGGTGTGACAGTTTGCAGTATGAGAGAAAGGATTGTGCTGCCTATCAAGAGACCTTGGTATGACAGCTCATCTTTTGGAAAGATGGCAAGATCCATGCACAAGAAATGGGATTGCCTCTTGCTTTGAATTTTGGAAAGGGAGGTATGCAGAAGTTGTTGGAATACTTGGCTATCTGAAATGCTTATGCAGCAGTACATGCTTCTACTTTTGGTCTACAGTTGGATACAATACATGACCAAGTGATGGTTGGTCCAAAGGTTGAAATATGAACACATGATTTACATACTGCTGAAAAGAGAAAGGTCACTGATAGTGAAATGTCTCATGTAGGGCAAGACATTCGTGGCATAACTGGTTGGGAATCACCGGTAGATGCATATTCCGTGTATGCATATTTAGCAAAGGCACAAAACATGGATGTACTTGTGGAAGAAAAATGAAAAAGAGATGAAGATATTGCAGGGATATCTAAAAGAATGACAAGAAGAAGTGTGGATCAACCTAAAGTTGCAAATCAGCCACCTCCCGAGCATGTTATGGAAGAGGTCAGTCAGGAGCAAAAGCATGATAACAAACAAGAGGGCAAAAATAAGGGCAAGCAACCAGGATATAAGTTGCAATCTAACATTGAGACAGCCACATATCTTAAGAAGGTTCTTAAAGAACGGATCTTAAACAGTCGGGTGGAATTTACCTTGGGAGAGGTGCTTGGCATTGCCAAGCGAGAATTTCATGATGAGACACTACAAGATATAGGCCTTATACCGACGTTAAAAGTGAGAAAAATATTTTTTAAAAAAATTTCCCTTGTCGTCACAAAAAACATCGTTATTGGCAACGCCATAGAACAGTCGCAATCAGCATCGGTATCAACGTCGTTATTGGCGTCGGTATCAGCGTCGCATTTACCGATGCCAATAAATGTGATGCTGATACCGACGCTGATACCGAAGGTTTGCAATGAAAATAATAGTGCCAATAACGACGTAAGCAGTAAATTTGCGATGCTAATAGAGACGGTAAGAGGGAAAAAAAATTTGTACTGTGTGCTTTATTTGAGCCATACAAAATAGTTTCGGCACTATACAATGCGCGTGCAAACAAAAACAAAGTATATTGAAATCGTAACACTAATATATGAAATAAATACATGATCGCATAATGAAAGCGATTGGTACAATCATGATAAGATATCAGTAATACATAGAGAATGTCTACACAGATCAAGCGACCAAAAAATAAAGGTGTGTGAGCTCCAGGGATCCAAGGGCGAGCTACATATCCTTGCCATTCGAAAGCTCGTCCCATCGCAAAGGAGAATCGAACGAACTCTACAAAAAAAGAAACAATAACACATCAGTCCACCATACAATAATGCATTCTAATTAAACATGGTAACTACGGACAATGAAAGATGAGTGACTTACAGGGCTACCGTGTCTATATAATTAGTTGATCAATGAAGTGAGACCGTGCCTCTCTACATATCGAGTCTCAAGGACGATCAGATCGCGATTTGTAATGGAGTGCTACAAAGAAAACAAAATACTAACTGTTAGAAACATGATTGTCAGTACAAAGGATATTGCAAAAAAATAAACAAGCAAAACAAAAGAAAAACTTACAAAGTCCTCCAAATATATCCTATGGCTGCCACTCCCAAGATGATGGACCATTCCGGCCTCGAGTCGTACCTTCGCTGCCTCGCGCTGCTCACTCTAACGTCCTGGAGAATCTGTAGCCTCCACCCTCAGTCGACGCCAATCATCCACGTCTAATCACTTGGGCTTTGTAGCACCACTCTTGAGTGCCTTGCGTGCGTCGGATCGTCTGTGTGACATATATGTACGCATGCAATCCATCATCCAGCCTGTAGAAAATCTATCTACTGAGGCTGGAACCAGAAACTCCTCATGCAAGGATGCTACTATGTAATCCTTGCTCCCCTCTAGTATATTCTTCCAATGATCTAAGACGTTGTGCTGAAAAACTTGTTAGCACAACTCTCTCATGTGAGCCCATGGCAACTCAAGGTTCCCTTCCTAGTCAGATCCATCCTAGAAATGTTGGATGACATACCAATGAATGTAGTCTTGTTGCCTATCTTTAAGGGAGAGTGTAATGAAGACCCTGAACTTCATATAGTTGAGTTTATGGTAGCATATGTAGCCAACAATACCAAAACCCTCGAGTATTGGTTGGTGATATTTCCCACCACTTTCAAAGGCGCAGCATTTCAGTGGTATGAGAGACAAGCAACATGAAAATTTGGCACATGGGATGACCTGAAATTGGCCTTCGTCCCACTAAACTTAGGCGTGAAGGTTTTGAAGAGCGGATTTGAGAGGAGTTCACGAACTTAAGTCGATCCTCTGATGAATGGGTGGAAGCATATGTTTCTAGAATGAAATCCATAATGAAGAGATGAACCAACCATTACTTGGATGAAGGCATCCAGAAGGGAGTTTTTCTTAGAGGCCTACAACGAGAAGTTTGTAAGTTTATGGAATTGATAAGACCAATCAACCTGCGAGTTGTAGTGGAAGGTGCAAGGCTATATGACGAAGTTGAAGCAAGGCTGTCGATGACCTTAGGAAGAGGAGTATTACCTTCTCCCATGCTACTAGGAATGGTATACTCAACAAATATATTCCCTCTCCCATCTACCTCCACGCTCCTGGGCATATCCAGGAGACCCCTGTGCATCCAATGTACCGACTTGGGTAATATCTATCAGAGTGGTACCCATAGGGGTGCCACCTGCAGACAGCTGAGCAAAAGTCAGAGTAACTGGAGTAGACATCTCCACATGTGTGACAAATCTTGGAGGTGATGTAACTCCAGTTGAACGATGAGATGGAGACATCACGTCCGTGCCTCCACAGCATCCACCTGAGCTTGAGCCACGCTCCTTGGAACCGCCAAGAGAGCAAGGAGTCACACCTGTATCTCGTGCCGACCGTCGGCTCAGTGCCTCTGTATCTCTGCAGCATTCCCGTGACCCTGAAGCACTCCCTCCCTCTGGCCCAAGTCTGGAGCATTGAGCTCGTCTGCTCGAACGTGAAGCATCCGATCGCACTGAAGTAGATCTAGCAGAGCGGCTTGATGAAGACTGAGACAGCTCCTGGTCTGCCATGTCTCTGAATCTTGTGAGTTGGTCTGGAGACATGCGCATGAAGATATCCTGTAACTCCTCATTGCTCATCTATCGACTTATCCTGAAAATGTCACCTACACAGACAAAAAATAATGTTAGAATAATCAATTTAAATCATACAAAGCACAGTAATATAAATCCTAAAAAAAAGATCTCACTTTGAATGCATATCTTATGTACCCTTATAAGTGATTGGTCAACGAATTGATTAAGTAGATGCCAGTAAGTATGAAGTATCCTATGGTCCCATGTCAATCTCCTGACACAACTCCGCATATACTGGAAGGTCGATAGACATGTCACCACAAAAGGATGAGTCCACCTCGTTCTCAAAGAATTCTTGGACTCCTGTATTTCCATCATTGTTAGCCGATGCTGGCTCCAAGATTTCGGTGGCCTCCACCCCTTGCAATATTGACCCTTCTATTTGCATATTGTCTTTATCTATGCTCAGAACATCGCTTTGAACATATACTCTCGCACTTCGGGGAGTTGAAGGTATAACATACCACCATCGAGGTTGTCGGAGGTTTGGATAGTCCATTTTTTTTTCGGAATCTATTTCGAGAAATCCAGATGGACCTCGTCGAACTATTGCTCCAGGTTCTCCAAGTACCACTTTCAACCACTGCACATCGAATAGTATCATGGAGAAGCTACGGTAATCCACCGTAACAATACTTTGCAAGTTTCCAAAATACTCCATCTCATCTATAACCATATTTGGATCCGTTGCTCGTCACTGGCTCTCTTGCTCAAACCTTGCCATGATACCACAGTCCATTGTGAAGCGCATTTTGTCAATAAGCTCCACGCGAAAATGTCGTCTGCGCGACCATGCTGCACTATATATTTTGTACTGTACATTGAAACACTCAAATTAGATGTCGCATATAAAATATAGATACGACAAATCCTAAACACCTCATCACCTTTGGACTACATCCCCTTGAGAATTCCCACTCCTCCATTGAGACCTCTGTCCCTTTGCGAGACGCTACGGTCAAAGCTCCATGCAACCATCGTGTTGACATGAACCGCAGCATCTCCTCCATGCCCTCGGGATATCGAATCGGTTGATGATGCATACTACGTCGGAATTCAGATCGCGCTTCCTCTCGATCTTGCCTAGCAATTTGGTACTTGACGAGCCAGGTCTCCATAGAGGCATGGTGCAACATACAAAAGCGATTCACCTTCTCCTCCATTGTAGCATCCATTCTTTTTTCTACCCCATTTCCAACCACCACATCCCCAGTCGGTCTATCATCGTCGTTCAGTGACCATAGCATTTTGTTGTCTAGATTCGCCGTTGGTAGCCATTGTGAAATATACACTAGCGCCTCAGACACCAGCCAACCTTCAGCCATGCTACCTTCTAGCCGAGCTTTTTGTCGCAGAAAGCCTTTCAGGATTTTCATGAAGCGCTCCAAGAAAAACATCCATCGCGTATGGACAAGTCCAGCAATCTCCACTTCATTTACAAGATGCACAAGAAGGTGGATTTGTATCGTGAGCATGCTTGTGGGCAGATATTTCTCAAAGAGACAGACCGTCTCCATTGCTCCCCGCCTCGCGGATTCAATAGAGGACGTCTTAATATCCTTCTGTGAGATCCATTGCACCAAAGTTGACAACCGGTAAATGACCCTACATATTTCTGGAGTAAGACATCCTGCGATCACGATCAATAGTACAAACAACCACAAATGAGAAAGCACTATGAATAATGGCTACAATCCAAATAGCAAAATGCGCACGCCAATTACAATCCATTTGTAGTACAAAGTGCCATGTATAAAGTTTCCAAAAGATGGTTTGGACCCTATGTGGTAAGACAAGTGTTTCATAATGCTACTTATGCATTAAATGAGTTGGATGGGACAGCCACCAAACTTCTGGTAGCACAAAAAAAAATCAAATTATTCAAAAGGTAGGAATCTACTACCTATGAGTTGCCAAAATTGGAATAAAATAGTAGTCCTAATACAGGGGCTAGCCAGGAAGATATGGAAGATGAAGAAGTAAAGGATATGGTTGCAGAGGATGAGGAGGACTCAAAATTCAGTGACAACTAGGATTTTAGTACATACCGGAGGATGTGTAGGTTTAGAGGGGGTGGATGTCGTGATGTTATGAGGACACAGTGTGAAAAAGTATGGAATGCATCATCATCTAACTTCTTTATTGATCTAGAAAGTCAATATGATCTAAGCCATTAGTACTAGTGTGAGTTGCATGGATTATCCAAAAATACTAGATTTTTGGATAATTTTACTCTATTTTTTATATTATTTATTGTAAAAATCCAAAAAAGTTAGAAAAAAACTTCTAGATTAGGATGGCAGGCAAAAAGCTAGTGGCTTTTTCAGTCAATGAGGGGATTTTCACAAGAGGGACAAATTGACGAAATCCCGCTCGTCACGATCGCTGAAAATAGGCTGAAAACTGCATATTGAACTAAAAGAAGAAGAAGGATTGATCTGGGAGATTCGTGACCAGGTCACCTGGTGTTTCACCCCCCTTTCGAAGCCATCGGAGCCATCAGATTTGGGTTCCGAGCAACAGAGAGGGAGCTATATTTTTTATGCACGTTTTGTTCTACGAAGAAGTGCCAAGAGATCTAATGCCTGGATATTTCTTTTGAGTAGCGCAAAGATTCTAGGCTCTTTCAATACATATTGATTCAATTCATTGTGATTTGTCTTTGTAATGTTTACCACTTGGGTATTCTCTATCTTCTCTTCCATCTCCTATCTCTACTTCCTTCTACTTCTGATCCCTGGTGGATTTGACCTTTCGACAAAAATCACTCTAACACCGGCCATGTCAAAGGCTTTTGTAAGAGTCTTTTATGATCAGCTATCTAAATTCCAAGTTCGGCACGAATATATGCACGAGCAAGTGAAGGCAAGAGTGTTTCATCTAGTTCTTGAGAACTCATAGCTTCGAATTGATCTCTATATTGCCCCCTCTTTTCTAACATCTCTATGATCAAATTTTTAGCTAGTTTCAAGTGTATTGGAGCTTTTGTTCAAGAAGAACATGACTTGTAAATCAATGTTTTTCCTTTCTGCAACTCCATTTTGCTATGGACTGTAACTACAAGTAAGATGCCCGTGAAGCCATTCTTTGCCAAGAATCTATCAAAATCATTCAAGACATACTCACCTCCACTATTAGATCTCAAACAAGAGATAGAGTTGTCCAATTCCTTCTCAACCTGCCGCTTGAACTCTTTAAAAACATCAAGGACTGCATCCTTAGGCTTCAAGATATACACCCATGTATACCTATTGAAATCATCAATAAATGTGATACAATACCTGGATCCACCAAGAGAAGCATTATGGGATGATCCCAAACATCTCAATGAACCAATTATAGTGGTCTAGAGTTGTTCTGAGCATGCTTCATGAATAGAAATTGAGATTGCTTTCCAAAATGATATGCATCACAAACATGAACTAAATCCAAGTATGAAAATTTGGGCAAGTCTACAACTAGATGTTTCTTGTGCATATAATTTGTAGCATTTGTACATCGACATGTCCAATGTACTTATGCCAGATCTCAAGATCTCTAATTATGCTCTGACCATGTGCAAACATAGCTTATTTCAGCAATGGAATATCAGCATCTAGGGGGAACAAATGACCATGTCTTCAACATCTAGTTATCAACTTATAGCCATTTCCAAAATCCTCAATAAAACAACCATGTTTATTGAGTCAAACTTGAAAATTCTTCTCTATCATTTTTCCAACTAATAGTAGATTCTTAGTAATGGAAGGAACATACAATACGCCATGCCAATTCTTCATTTGACCATCATGTATAACCAAAGGAATTACACCCTTATGCTCAATGTTATGTTGTGTATCATCACATGTACAAACATAACCATGCTTATCAAGCACCATCTCAATGAACCATTCTCCATGTGGAGTTATGTGATTGGAAGCCCTTGAACCAATGTACCATACATCATCTGACTTGTAGTTCTTAGTGATATTGTTCTGAACATAAGTCATAGCAAACAATCTATCAATACTATCATCATCAACATGGCTAGATGAATCATAATGACCTTTTTGCTTGCCTCTTGTTTTCTGATTCACTTGTTTCTTCTAGCAATCCTTAGCAATATGCCCATATTTACCACAATAGTGATAGTCCTTGTCCTTACTGGACTATTCATTCATATTTTGATATTTCCATGAACATTTGCCTCTAGAGTTTATTCTCCCCCTTGCTCAAAAGTATCCCCACCACCTCTAATATTTTGCACATATTGAATATTCACATTCTAATATGCATTATGGTTAGTCCCTCGACCATGAGAGGACCCTCTACCATAGCTACCACTGCCTTTTTCATTGAGTAGAACACTACGTCTCTACCATTTAAGCTACTCGAGCTAGTAGCTAATCCAATATTGACCTCTTCATGAACAAGTAATGACACCAACTCATTGAAATTAGGCATCTCCTGTCACTTTGATATAGATGTATCAAATGACTTATACTAAGTTCCAAGACCATTCACAATAACTGGAACCAAAACTTCATCCTCTACTACTTCAACTCTAATAGAAGCTAACTAGTTAATCTCTATGACATAGTCTTGTATTGACCATCCTTTTCTATCCATAGTGTTAAACTTTTGTTTTGGTTGAATTTTTTCCACATTAGTAGTAGTGCCCTATTAATGCATCAAGATGTCTCATTCATCCTTTGGTGACTTGCAATTCATGATCTGCATGACCATTGCATTTGAAATACATAGTGAGAGCCAATGTACAAGACCCTTCAAGCTTGTTCAAGCCAAGCATGATGTGCTTTCTACTATTTAGTAGTGGGATTTCTTTATGGAAGCTTTGGTTTGGTCTCATCACCTGTGATAAGATCCCAATAGCCTTTCCCAATCAGGAAGTTCTTCATGTGAAATTTCTATATTGCATAGTTATTATTATCCAACTTATCATTGACAGTCTGAGTGATGTTGCCTAACCCCCTTGCATTTGTAATATTTGCAGCCAATAGTATTCACTATAGTATCCAATTTGATTGTGCTATCAATGCATGACTCCCTACACATCAAGATTTCTTTTCACTGATGAAATGCTTGCATAGCATTCAAAGAATACATGTACATTTAGTTAGTCTACATCCAGCTCAGTCCAGCTCAATTTAGTCATGTAACATACATTAGTAGCTCATTCAAAGTCATAAAAATCCCAACTAATTTACATAGGCATACACTTTGCCAAACAAGAGAGTTTCAGTCCTAGAGAAAACTGCAATAATGTCTCCACAAAAACAAGGTATTTTAGCTAAATGGAATGTCAAAACATGTGACAACCTTGCCCACAACATTTGGGAGGAATAACATATTCACGTAAGCATCATTGACTATATATACTTTAGGTAAACATGAAGAAAAACCTTCCAACAAACACTAACCATTCAAGGCCCTTTTATACTAGTAGTAGGTTACTTCAAAATTGAGCAAGCAGTGCTCATGTCATCCCATAGACTATCCCACACTGATGTAGCATCATTGGGGCATGAATAAGCATCATTAAAGGCTTTAGTAAGCTCTAGACATGGGAGTACAAGCTATTTTAAATTGACCACATCATACAATCTGTTGTTCACATTTCTTGTGGACTTCCAAATCCAATCTAGAGTGAATATATTGCCAAAGCCAATGCCAAATAAATCCTCAATATCATAGTGAGCTACTCATTTCAAGTGGGCTATTGTACTTTTCTTTGTTGCCCAAGAAAATATGTGCATTTTCCATGCAGTCCATGCAGAACCTGATTGCAAGTTTATTGGTAGTAACTACTAATATGCTATTGATTATTATTGCTATATTCAATACTTAATAGTGCTAGAGATACTCTAGAAGATGGGCAATAGAATTGCGAGTCAATAGCCAAAATTTAAGGTATCAATCATTGTTCTGCTACTATCCATATAGAAAATTAGGAACTAGGTATAACCTTGCAGCTTCACATTGTCAGAGGGAATTTAGTCGAAAAGTCCTATCCATTAGGGATCAGAGAGAGAAGGAAGTAGAGAATAGGAGATAGAAGAGAATTAAAAAAATAGGTAAGGGATTCAAATTTGCCAAAGCCTTTACACAATAGAAAGACAAATCTCAATGATTCAAAGCACTATGTATTGATAGAGCTTGAGAAGATAAACAAAATCCTTGTCAGGGACTACTTGAAAGTAATCTCCAAGCATTAGATCTCCTGGAGCTCCTTACTAGACCAAAAATGTGCACCAAACACTAGCTTCTTCTCTACTACTTAAAGGAAAATCTAATGGTTCTGCTGGCTTTGAAAGGGGGGGTAAAAACCCAAGATACCTAATCGAAATTCTCTTGAATTACTTTTTATTCTTCTTCCTGTTCAGAGTGTTGTTTGCTACCTAAAAATTGCAATCGCACATGACACAAATTCAAAAGCCGCTCTTTTTCTATGAGATCTCCCAAACTAGTTGAAAAGCAACGTGCTTTTTGCATGTTACCTTATTCTAGAAGTTTTCTACACCTTTTAGGATATTTACAAGAAATAATATCCAAACTATCAAAAATAGACTAAAATTATCCCAAAATCCCATATTTTTTTGCCATCCATACTATGGACATTGACACTAATGACTAATATGGCATTGACTCTCTAGATCAATAAGAACCCTAGATGATGATGCACTCTAGGGTTTTTCACACTATGTTCGCGTAGTAGTGGCATGACATCCACCCCATTTGAACCTACACATCCTCTCGTATGTGGCACCAATGCACCACCCATATGAAACACCCATAGTGCCAATTTGTCGCTCATCATGCACATAAGAAGGCATCCTTATGGATCATTGTTCAAAATACTAATCATCTGTACAACTCTTGAGCAACAACTAGTATCCCCTCTAGGTTCATAAGCCCTTTGGTGCAGATCATATACTAGAGGTTATGGAATCTCCATATACATGCTCAAAATACACCCATCAACAAATACATCACAACATGCCTACTCTTTCAAAGTCCAGCGTATGGAAATATGCTTATATTGATGATTGTGTACCACATCAAACATAAAATGAGCCTCACTTGCATCCAACACATGCTAACCATCACTGAAAATAGTGAAGTAGTCCATGTCGTGAAGAATCTTTGAATTTCCTATCAAGCCCTCTAACAAACCATTCAAAACATTTTCTAGGCTGTGGAGCATCAAATATAAGATCCTCTATCTACATAGCCTCTAGCTCATGAATGGTCTCAAAAACGATAACTATATCCTATAAATCATGCACATCTAGCAAGTTATCAATATCCCTTTGAGTCCTTGCATCAAGTAAAACATGAGATTCATAAACCTCTTCAAATGCATTAGGAAAATCTACATATGCAATGGTTGACTCTTCCACTATAGGATCTTCCAAGGCATCTGTGGTTGTCTCAATATTAGACTGTAGCTTTTATCTTGGCTATTTTCCCTTCTTTTTTTCCTCTTGCTTACTATCTTGTCTCTGCACCTACCCAATATCTTCCATAACATGCTTGGGAGGTGGCTAATTTACAGTTGTAGGCTGAGCCACACTTCTTCTTGTCACTCTCTTAAATATCCGTGCATTATCTTCATATATCTTTTGTTTCTCTTCCACAAGTACATCCGTGTTTTGCACTTTTGCTAAATATACATACACTGAATATGCATCTACTGATGATTCCCAACAAGTTATGTCACGAATGTTTGCCCTGGATGAGACATTTCACTATCAATAACTTTCCTCTTTTCAGTTGCATGTAAAACATGTGTCCATATTGTAGTCTTCGAATCTTGGCCAGGAATTCTATCCAATTGTAGACCAAACATAGAAGAATGTATAGTTGCATAAGCATTTCGAATAGCCAAGTCTTCCAATAACTTTTGCATACCTGTCTTTCCAAAACTTGGACTTTCAATTCATGTATAATGACCCGTACAAAATATTCATTCCTACCATTAAACAACTTCATCTCACACTCTATTGCCTATAGAGCATTCATCATAATAGTTTCTGTTTGAGTAGAAGCCTACATCACCTATTGTTGTTGATGTAAGCATGTTCATATTTTACACTAATTGTTGCAAAACATCACTAGAAATTATGCTTGAAGGTTCTCCCATCCTGTATTTCCTTTCGACGACCTTTCACATCAGGTTCACTAATGTTGGAGGGGTTTTAGTCGAAAGGCCATATCCACCAGGGATTAGAAAGAGAAGGAAGTAGAGAATAGAAGATAGAAGAGAAGAAAAAGAATATGCAAGGGATTCAAATCAGCCAAAGCCTTTACACAATATAAAGACAAAGCTCAATGATTAAAAGCACTATGTATTG
Organism: Lygodium microphyllum; assembly: GCF_053477565.2. NCBI lineage: Eukaryota > Viridiplantae > Streptophyta > Polypodiopsida > Schizaeales > Lygodiaceae > Lygodium > Lygodium microphyllum. The sequence goes on along the minus strand of NC_141158.1, from coordinate 49,256,194 downwards.
ATAGAACCAAAGAAGATAAATAAAATCCTTGTCTGGGACTACTCGAAAGCAATCTCCAAGCATTAGATCTCCTAGAGCTCCCTGGTAGACCACAAACGTGGATCAAACACTAGTTTCTTCTCTGTTGCTTAGAGGGCACTCTAGATCAATAAGAAACCCAAATGATGATGCACTCCAGGGTTTTTCACACTACATCTGCGGCGTAGCAGCACAACAATGTTGAGTAGCAGACTTTATTACTAGTCACAAAACTCACCTCCCAAAGCTTCATTACAAGCCAATGAGTCCCCCTTGAATGCCTCAATAGGCCTTGAGTAGAAACAACATCAAGTTCATTGCTTCCATCCTTTTATAGGGATATTTCTCACAATTTATTAGATAAAAAACTAGACTTTACACTTAAGCTCATCTAGACAGTTGCTCTAATACTATGTTAAGAGTTAGGGGGGATAAAGAGGAAAATGGATGGAGCAAGAGTTGAGAGCAATATGCTCTCTATGTCCCTTCATTCTCTCATTATTTTTTATTTACAACCACTCACACATAAGTCTAAAATACTCAAAGAAGAGATGGAAGCAATCAATTGTGAGAAAGATCCCATAGTGTTATCCCTTTATACATAAATCAAATCAATAGGTTATACATAAATTTACACCATAGTGTTATCCCTTGAGAAGATAGGGTATATTACATAATTTTTTTAAATGTGATTTCACATCAAAATGCATTTGAAGAGACCTTGGCCCTTGGAATTGTGACAAAAAGGTCTTCAAGCTAGTGCTAGGCCTAAGCACAAGGCCAAGCTCTAGGCCACAAAGGTCTCCAACATAAATGAGGGAGTATCTTTCCCTTAGGGCCTTAATGAGAGAGTGAAACTATTTTTGTGTTCTCAGTGCCAAGCTTGCTCTCAAGGCCCCCAAAAGAGAGTAAAACTATATTGGCATTCTCTAAACTATCTTGCCCTCAATGCAAGGCCTGAACACAGGTCCAAGTTGTGCATTCAAAGAGGTCTCCAAGATAGAGTTGGAACCTCCCAAGGAGATAATAGTTAGAGTTGGAACTATCTTGCACCCAAGGAGATATCAAACATAGAGCACATTTGGGGTTGAAACTATCTTTCCCTTAGGCCTTAACAAGAGAGTAGAACTGTATTCGTATTCTAGAAATTTTCTTGCCCTCAGTGCATGGCTTGAGTGTAGGGCCAAGCTATTAATCCAACTAGGTCTACATGCATCTAGTTTAGCTTTCACGATTTCTCGATCACTCTGTTAAAATTCAAACCATAGCGGGAACTTGTGGAAGAGAGAAAATAGAAATGATTGAAATTCAAACATTTGTGAGAACCTATGGAAGAGGAAAAGCAAAAGGTTAATCCAAGCAACAAAGAAAAAGCTATCCTAGAGTCGAAAAATTCATCTTTGCTCGCATTTGCGTTTGTCACACCCAATGTTCCATTGGTAGTCATAACTCCGACAACCTCGAGGGGGGTGGGGGCAGAGAGCACTCTCATATCTCTGGCAATACCTGTTCTTTGGCCGGTTGTGGTGGTTCTCGTTCTCGTGGTCTTTCCACCCGGTTGCTTTGGAGCCATCATTCGTAAGCATGTTCGAGGGATAGGGATGGTGGAGTGAGTTCGAGATAGGGGAATTGTGAGAGAAGATGGCTTAGACGAAGTTTGAGAGAGAGGGGGGATTAAACTAATTCTCTTCCTCTCTAATGCTCTTACTAACTCTCTCTCTCTCTCTCTCTCTCTCTCTCTCTCTCTCTCTCTCTCTCTCTCTCTCTCTCTCTCTCTCTCTCTCTCTCTCTCTCTCTCTCTCTCTCTCTCTCTCAGCCTCTCGAGGTCTCTCTCTCTCTATCTCTTACTAACTGTCTCTCATAGCCTTTTGGGATCTATCTTTCTCTCTCTATCGCTCTAGCTTTCTTTGGCAACCTCTCGGGTCTCTTGTGTCTATCAACTGAGTAGAGGGCATGCCTTTTTATAGGCTAAAGGGAGTGTAGGCTACCTCTCCCTTCCCCTCTCTTTCTACCCTTCTTTAAGCAAAGGTAACTCCTCCACTCAAAGTGGGGAGCTTCTTTCTCTCCTTTAATTTTTATTATTTTTAATTTTCTAAATTACAAACAAAGGGGAGGGTATTTATGAGGATGTCGATGCTTGATTTGAAGGATTAAAGGAGATTTTTTCTTTAAAAATTAGGATTGATGACAAAGAAGATGGTGATGACGATGGTGAAGATGGCATTGGCAATAACGATGGGGGAGGTGATGATTAGGAGGGGGTAGCCTTCTTTTCGACAGCCGCCCTCACTAGTTTTTATTTTTTAATTGTTAGTTTTCTTAAGCTAGTTAGTTAGTCTAGTTAGTAACCTTACTAACTTAACTAACTTATTATCTAGATAACCTACTTACTAAATAAATCTTATCTAATTTTATTGCTAACTACTAGCCTTACTAACTTATTATTTAACTAACTAACTTTCATAAATTTTACAAAAATATTACAGCATGCCACAACTACCACTACAAATGTTATGTCAAGTCAAGTGGCTATCATGGCATACATTGAAAGACCCATTATGGATGCATAAGGAATCTTAGCCATCTGAAATTTTGCTCATTAGATTGTGGATAATCAGCCTGACTAGCCTTCATATGAGAAGGTAAATGATAGTAAATAGGCTTAATATCTTGTAGATGAAAGGCTTAATATCCTGTAGATGAAACCCCTCAAGGACCTTCTGGATGTACTCCTTCTTTGATAAGTAAAGGAGCCCCTTAGAGCAATCACGTGTAATGTGCATTCCAAGAATATGTGAGGCATGTCCTGTTGGAAGACAAGAGACGAAAGGAAGAGAGGAGAGAAGAGAGATATAAGACATCGGAAGTGAAACCCCAGAAGTGTGTCAACTGAGCACACATGATAGAAATATATAGAGGGGACCTGGGGCGCTACATATAGACAAACTATATATATAGACAGACTATATATAGCTAATAGACATAGGTTGAGAAATAAGAGAAATAATGGATGAAACAACATGAGAAGTAGGAGAAGTGGAGGTAGGAGAAGACATTGCTAGTGGTGAGTGCATGCCGTTCTGCAACTGAGCCTTCCATCTCTACCTCTTTATAAGTGTAAAAACCGCATGGAGAGCATCTTGCCAATCAATCTTCAATCCCATAGGTTGTGTACGATCTTCAAGAATCTCTCCCAAGTCATCCTGAAGTGCAAGATCATCTGCATGCAAGAATAACTTCAATTTCTCCGAGTTTAGATCTCTTTGCTCTAATTCATCCAAGTGGTTGTATCACTCTTCAAACTCCCGCACAACTCCTTTGTTGGGCTGATAGACCCACTCTTTGAATGTCTTCAATGTAGCAATTGTTGGAACCCCAGAAGTGTGTCAACTGAGCACACATGATAGGAATATATAGAGGAGACCTACGGCGCTATATATAGAGAGACTATATATAGCTAACACCCCCGCTCAAATAAAGGTCCCTTACTATGGATGAAAAAACCCTTGGGGGCTCAAGGGAAAAACCCACAGCTCTATATAGGCCTACCGTTATATTAATATTAAAAATATAAAATTACAAAGTTGAACTTACAAGAGCCTATTCATAGGCATCAAAGGAGCTTCATCACTCATGAATTACAACATCAACAGAGAAGCAGCTACATCACTCTTGAATTACAACAGCCTATTCAGAGGCATCAAAAGAGCTTTATCACTCCTAAATACACAACATGTAAAATAAGGATAAGCAACATCACTGCAAAAGATAAAATCTCCAAGAAATTCCTTCAAGTAAATTTGGGATGTAAGCAGTATATCTGTCACATCAAAACTTAAAGAAAAACATTACAGTGGCATTAGAACAACACAAGGTCTATAGAGATAGTTCGTGACGCCGCTCTATAGACAACATAACACATGTGGGGCCCCATGAATAGAATATAAATAAAACAATTTGTCATCAGCTGGAATATAGACGCTCATCAGCTGGAAAGAATATAAAAGAAATAATGTGTCATCAGCTGGAATATATACCCTCATCAGGTAGAAAGAATATAAACAAAATAATGTGTCATCAGCTGGAATATAGACCCTCATCAGCTGGAAAGAATATAAACGAAACAATGTATCATCAGCTAGAATATAGACGCTCATCAATGGAATAACGAACGAGGACGATCAGCTGGAAAGAATATAAACGAAATGATGTGTCATCAGCTGGAATATAGACCCTCATCAGCTGAAAAGAATATAAACGAAATAATGTGTCATCAGTTGAAATATAGACCCTCATCAGCTGGAAAGAATATAAACGAAACAATGTATCATCAGCTAGAATATAGACACTCATTAATGGAATAACGAATGAGGATGATCATCATGAAGCATGGCAATATCAACATCCAAAAGTAGGGAATGAAGCATCAATGGAATAACGAACGAGGGCAAGCATTATGAAGCATTGCAATACCAACATACAAAAGAATTGAATGAAATAGTAATTGAATAACATTGATTGAATAAATTGAAATATGACACCGAAAGCATTGAATTTTACATTGATTGAATAATGGACGAGGACGAGCAACATGAAGCATTGCAATATCAACATCCCAAAGCATTGAATAAAATCTTGATTGAATAAATGGAAATATCAACATCCGAAAGCACATGGATGGATAAATTTGCAAGATCATCATAGTAGAAAAATTATTCATTTACGTGAAAAGAAGCCACATGAAAAATTTATTACGGGAAAAGAAGCCACATGAAAAATATGAAATATAAGCTATGAAACTTATGAAACAATGACATGACAACGAATGCATAACATAAGACATGACATTGCTATTATTGGTTCTTTTGGTAATGTCAATGCTATTTCTAGAGAATCAGAAGGCGATGGCAGTAGGCTTCGCATTGTATCCAGGAATAGTGTGCATGCTTTATCATGAAACGCTAATTGGAGAGGACGGAATTAGGGTTTCTAGCTTCTTCGATACCTGGTTTCTAGCTTCTTCGATACCTACCCATGAACGCATTCACCATGCAATGCATCTTGTCTTCTCTCAGTTCTGTGTTTACTCCCGAGATCGATCAAGATCTGAGGGCACATGTTGCAAGGGCATCGCTTCTTTCCAGGTCTGTGGGGGTTGAGCCTCTTCTTCTTCATCTTGCTTTGTAGGGGGGTGTTAGCCATATATAGTCTCTCTCTATATATATAGTTTGTCTATATGTAGCGCCCCAGGTCCCCTCTATATATTTCTATCATGTGTGCTCAGTTGACACACTTCTGGGGTTTCACTTCCGATGTCTTATATCTCTCTTCTCTCCTCTCTTCCTTTCGTCTCTTGTCTTCCAACATGGTATCAGAGCAAGGTTCTACAACATCACAAATATAAGTTTTCTTTATTGTTTTATTTCTTTGCTCATTAGCAGACCTCTATTTCATGACATTTTGTCAATTTTGTTGATGGGTCATGCCACTTTCGATCATGGTAATTGTTTTCAAGCTGAGGTAATAGTTTTTCATCTTTTGTTATAAGTTATGAAGCTTGAGTTATGATTTTTTGAAGCCCGTCATGGTATTAGGCTTGAGTTATGCTTCATGTAGCTCGTGTTGCATATCGCTTGTCAAGCTATTAAAAGGATTTCTCTACCCACACCATCTGATTGTTCAGATGTTTTATGCCTCAAACCTTCATGAGTTTCTTCTTCCTCTTTCAACCTCCATAGCTTCCACATTTTCCATGCTCTAGACCCCGCGTATTTTAACAAGTGCAAACTAAAAAAGGTCCCAATCCCTTGAACTTCATATTCTGTTTGTGGCCTTTTATTGAGTACAACAATATTAAGTCACCCTGTTGGAATTCTTGCTGCTTGATGTGCTTGTCAAACCAACTCCTATGACATTCTTTTTCACAAATCAGCACATGGGTGGCTAGAAGTTGAGTCTTTGATAAGCGTTCTAGCTTGATTTGGTGGTTAGTCCATGCCTCATTTCCATCCCATGTCTCTTGTGTGGCTATTCTTAGACTTGGGACAAGGAACTCTATAGGTAGAATGGCTTCAGTCCCATAGGTTAACTTGAAGGGAGTCTATCCTACTGTTATTTTATAGGCTATTCAGTAGGCCCATAAGGTTGCCATTAGTTTGTTGTCCCAGTCATTGCGTGAGGCGGCAGAGAGACTACTTTGGCCAGGACATTTACTAAGATCTTATTAGTAGACTCAGCCTTGCCATTTGCTTGAGGGTAGTAGGGTGAGGATTTTTTATGGATGATTAGAAAGGTCGACAGGAGGTGACTGATCAGTTCATTTGAATGAAGTGAGTGCCTTGATAATTAACTAGTTCAATGGGGTAGCTAAAGCGTGAGATCACCTACTCCCAAATGAATTTAGCAGTGGTTTGAGAATCATTTTTCATTGTGGCTCGTGCTTGTGCCCACTTGGTGAGATATTTTGTAGCAACAATGATGTACTTGGCATGTGAGTATTTTTCCGTAAGACTTATTGACCCAATGAAGTCAATACCCCATTTCTCGAATGGTTGTCTCGCAATGATTGGACTTAGCTCAATTTTGTCCTTGCAAATGGGTACCTTGGTCTATTGGCACTTGTCGTAGTGCCTTACAAATCATGCTGTATCTCAAAAAAGAGTAGGCCACCATAGTTGAGACTATAACACCTTGTGGGCTGTCGTATCTTCACTGAAGTGCCCTCCTGCAATTCCACTATGTGCTTCAACAACAAGTGCATCATGCATCTCATGTTTGCATATGAATCTATGTAGCAAGCGGTCATGCCCTAACCTATGGAGTTTTCCTACTATCAACTGATAGGGTTGTATTTTCAGGATGAGTCACCTAAATCGAGCCTTCTTGATAGGTCTTTCAAGTAGTTTGTTGTAATGAAGGAGACCTAACTGTCCTAACTAAGGAGAAGGAGAAAGAAAGAAAGAAAGAAAGAAAGAAAGTTATATTAACGTCTTCTAAAGACCAAAACTGGCCTATGAGACAAACTGTGATACAACTGATGGCGTCCAACTATCCAAAATAAAAGTGCTGAATGAAAAGCTAAAAACTGGAAACTGAAAATACGGTGCTGTGAGTGTGATAAGTGTCGTGTATGTGTATGTGTGTATGTAGCTCTGGTACTCCAGATAATGGCTACAAAAGGGGAACAAATGTCGGCTGTGATAGGGGAACAACTGTCGGATGTGATAAAGTGGTGCGATGTGTATATGTAACAGATGCAGGGAGATATACTATCCTGGGATGTAGTAGCAGTCGTCAAAGTCGCTAATAGCAGGTGATCCCTCCTGGATGCAAGATGTGGTACATCGGCAGTGGAGAAAGAGCAAACTGGAGATCTGAGATCCAATGTGTCGAGTGTCGTCGGATCTCAGTCTGCTGTCGATGTAGATCAAGAATCCTTCGGATCTCCTATCGATGTGGCTGTGGGGTCCGAAACCCACGGATCCTCATGCAGCGTCGGGTACGCTGGTCCTCAGCTTGTTGTAGTGTGAGCCCGGAGGTCTGGCTGGAGGTTGGTACAGTAGCTCTCACTCTTTTCAGACAGAGTAATAGTCATCTGGGTGGGCCCCTCTCTGACTGGGACCCGCTGTGTGCTCTACTCTCTGATGTGCCATGCCTCTCCCAGAAAATGGCCAAATGATCTCTGATCCATATCAGTCATACATCCCTGAAGTGAGCTGCTCAATGTGTATCTAGATCTCAACTTTGAGTATGCCGGGCATCTGAGAACAAAATGCTCCTCACTCTCCACCTCTGATCTGCAAAGGGGGCATATCCTCTCCTCCCATGGGATGCCACTGGCTCTGCCACTCTCAATCATAAGCTGATGTGATGATACCCTGAGCTGTCCAATAAGAACTCTCAATCGATGTGGCATATAGATCTACATATATCTCGAAATCTCTATGAATCCCTGCTCTGATATGCTCAAGAATTGTGTATAATAATGTGCCATCTTCGATGGCAGTGGCTGTGCAGGGCTGACCCATGTCCTCTGTATATAAATATGCCATATCTCCTGTCTGATGACTCTGTTCCTCTCAGAGAGAGAGAGGGTGTAAGTGGGAGCCTGAGTATCATATAGAAGAGGTGGGAGTCTATCAATGTCCAGCCCATGTCTGTCAAACCAAGCTCTAGTCTGTGCATACCATGATGTGGTATCCCCCGCTCGAGCCATCTCCTGAGATGCCATATATGCTCTGTATGCAATGCGATCTCTGTCCATATCCTGAAATCTGTGTAGGAAGCAGACTGTCTGAAATAATGCCTCAACTAGCATGGGCGGTGTGGCAAGCTCTGCTCGCACAATGTCATGTGGGACTGAGGCCCTGCTGCGAATCAATCTAGATATCATGATCACCTGAGGTCTCTCCATCAATGTCCATATATAATCAGCAAGGCCTGGCTCCATATAGCTGCTCTATACATCAGTGCTGGAGTGACTAGAGTATCAAAGAGCCACCCCTTGGTGCGGGGCTCCTGGAAATGTGCCTGATGACACTGTCGCTCCATAAGAGCCAATGCTGAGTATCCTCTAGTGAGGCGGTCACGAGCTGCCTGTGTCATTGAGAAAGTCCCTGAAGCTGCTGTAAAGGTGACTCCCAAATATACATATGATCCAGTGACCTCAATACTCCCTCCTGCTGCCATGAAAATACTATGTCTGCATATCTGAGCTGATGTATGGAATATAAGAACCTTGGTTTTACCAAGGTTCACTGTCATGCCTCTCTGTATGCAAAAATCATCCAATGCTAATAAATGCTGCTGTAATCCCTTAGCTGAATCTGAGACCAACACAATGTCATCTGCATATAGTAAGATATGAACTGTGGTTCCACTGAGATCTATACCTCCACCGGCTTGCTGTTGAATAAACTCTGCTATCTCATCAATGTATAGCCCAAATAGAGTCGGTGAGAGTGGGCATCCTTGTTTCACACCAATGGTGCTCACAAGGGGATCTGATATACCTCCCGGACATCTGACTCTGCCAGTAACCCGCTCATATAGTGCATAAATACCCCACATCATGTCATCATCCACCTCCAGATCAAGTAGGCGTCTGAAAAGCCTCTCTCTCGGAACCATGTCAAAGGCTTTGCAGAAATCCGCAAAGCAACAATACAATCTCTGTTTCTTCACTCGTGTCTGGTCGATCAGACAACGGAGAGTGAAGATGTGGTCTATGGTAGAAAATGCCCGTCTGAACCCTGCCTGTCTGGGTGTGCGCATGCACTCTCTCTCTGCCAGCGTGTTGAGCTCCTCCTCCATCACCGTGCCATAAAGTTTGGCCAAAAGGACTGTAGAAGAAGAGGGAGAGGAGAGAGAAAGGCAAGAAGAAGAGAGAGAAAGAGGGAGAGAGAAAGAGGGAGAGAGAAAGAAGAAGAGGAAGAAGAAGAAGAAGCCATGGAAGCTTGAGAAGGTGAAAAGAGAGTTTCTTGATAAATTCTGTGATGCCTCAAAATACCCTCTTACACCTTATATACCATCAGTGTGACTGGTATGTTCCCATGCCATGTTCCCATGATCCCCGTTCATTACAAACATCCCGTCTCATAAATTTTTTGTCCTCAAAAACAAGGGATGTAGTCATGGACTATAAGGATGTGCTGTAGGAAATCAGCCATAACTTTGTGTAGGAAACTCCGAGTGGGACAATTGAGGTGTCGTTATGGAGTCCATGAGATGTACTTTCAGCCATGTGGGTGGGACAAGGTTGCAATCAGGTCAGGACCAAAACCGGTACAAAATAAAGGGTTGTCCAGGAATTACTAGTGTGCTGTCCCAAATGGTATGGCTAGAGAAAAATAGCCATAACTTCCACTAGGAAACTCCGATCGGGGCAAGTAAGGTGTTGACACGGAGCCCTCAAGGTGTACTTTCAGCCCGTGTATGGAGGATGGGGCTGAAGATGGACCAGGACCAAATCTGGTACAAAACAAGTGGCTATCCAGATGCAGATTGCAGCCCAAAACAGGTATCATGGTTAAGTTCAAGCCAATACGGCCTCCTTGAGGTGTGGAAATTCATGCAAGATAGATGCTGGGCGCCAAGAGGCTTCCTCTATTGGTAGGCCTTGCCATTTGATTAGGTATTCATGTATAGAACGGGTGCAGATTTTCTTTTCACGTTGCCCAATGACTGCTTCAGGAATATATTGGATAAGGCCCTCCTCATCTATGGGTGGTAGCTCCTCTACATGATCTTTGGGAGTGCCAAGGGTCATTTCTAAGCATGTCATCAATGGGGCAGCCACCACCGGGGTCAAAAGGGAACCCGTCTAGTGAGTCATGAAACTTATCGATATCAAGATCCTCTTCATATTCAGCATTTTTAGCAAGTGTCATCATGGGGGAGTTGTCAGGCAAGTCCTCTTCTAACTTGTCACTATCTTCTAGCACATGTATGCTATTAAACTTGACAATGGCGTTCTTAAAGGGGCATTTGGATACATGATCATTCATGTACTTATCCCCGCATTTAAAGCACAAGCCTTTAGCTTTTCTATCCTTGACAGCTTTAGGAGGAATGAATTTTTTATCATTAGGACTAAAGCCATTCCGTGTCTTATTTTCAGCATACTTTGGGTCACTTTTGGAGGGTGGTGTTGTCCCAAAGCTGCCATATTTCCTTTCAGCATTAAAAGTGGGGTAAGTAGGAATTTTGGGGCTGCCATTCCCTGCATTGTTGCTGCGATAATTATTAGCATATGGGGGTTGCCTGATAGGGTATCTTTGCTGTCCTGCAATGGGTTGCATGCTCTCATTGCGGCGGTATTTTCTACCATAGCGTTCGGCCAATTCTATGGCTGTAAACAGGGTGGCTGGATTTTGAGCCATTACATCAGCTGAAAGATGCGCATCTAGCCCATAAATGTATTTATGCAATTTGGTCTCATCACTGACTGCCTCAACATACATGGATAGGTTTATAAATTGGTTGGTGTACTCCCTCACGGTGAGATTTTGCTGATCAAACTGATACCATTGCCTAGCCAAGCATTCTTTTTCCACCGGGGAGACAAAAACTTGGATCATATGCATCTTGAACTCTTCCCAATCACGAAACTGCTGATTTTCTATTTGAACAAATCTCCACCATGTGTGGGCAAAACCTTCTAAATGAAGGGAGGCAAAAATTATATTTTCCTCATCGGTATGGGGGTAGATGAGAAAATAAGCTTCCAATTTAGAGGTCCATTCCTCTAGTTCAGCTGGGGATGAGGATTGCCCATTGAATTTTGTAAACAAAATCTTGTCACGCAGCTCATTTGGGCCTGGTTGCCCATGAATGCCATGTGCTACATGCTGCCCATACATGCCTTGCTGTCCAAAATTCCCATGGGGGCCATGCTGCCCGTGCATTACATGAGGACCAAATTTCCCATTAGGACCTTGCTGTCCAAAATGTCCATGCTGCCCATTACCATATGCATGCTGCCCATTGCCATATGCATGCTGCCCATGCACTCCGTGCATTCCATGCTACCCAAGATTTGCATGGGAGCCATTCCCTTGAGTGTGCAAGTAGCTTCCGTTACGGGGGAGTTGGGGTGCCAATGATGGGCTTGAAGGATTCGTAATGGGGGAGGGAAGGAGGGGCTCATCATGTCGAGTGGAGGGCTCACCCATCTCATAAGTGCTACAGGGGATGCCATGGGTACCACCGAGACCTTGTGGGCTTGGAGACCAGGTGGTCAACCTCACGGGGAGGGATATACTCCTTGGGTCGATCCGAGGGAGGGGCAATGGCAGGGATGAGGGCGCCCATGCGCTCTATGAGTAAGTCCATCTTGGCCATCATCTCGGAATGACGGTAATCTTGGCGGGTTTCCATCTCCCTGTGGCATTGCTCCATCTCGCGATGTCGTTCAGCATGACGAGTCTCATGTTGGCATAAGATTTGGTTGAGCAAAGACAAGCGGTCTATCTCGGGGACACCCTCTTCAAACATGTCTTCAAGATCCTCCTAGGCTGAGCTAGGATTGTTCATTGAGGCATGGGAGTCCCTTATTTCATGCTGAAATTCCTCCTGGGCCTTTGCTTTACCCTTGTGGCCTGCCATCCCAAGTGCAGTCCACCAGACCCCTTATTACAGAAATGACGATAACTTGAGCTAGGGAACTCCAATTGCCAAAATTTCTGATTCAAATGAAAGCCCTTGATCCCCTCTACGAGACTATGTAAAAATATCTCCAACAGTAAATGATCAGGGCTTTGCTGTAATCACTTTTTGTGGGCTGACTGTGTAGGACTGCTGCCTTTGTCCCACAGTACCTCTAGGCACAAAACTGAGTGTATCTCCCAAACCGTAGGGCAGAATGGGGAGGTTTTTAGCTCAGATCGAAGGGGAAGATGCCCTCTTTGAATCAGGCTATAGAGCTTGTGCTCAGTCACACAATAAGGCTTTTCTGTAATCAACTTTTTGTGGGTTGACTGTGTAGGATTGCTGCCTGCCATCCCACAGTACCTCTGAGCACAAAACTGAGTGTATCTCCCAAACCATAAGGAAGAATGGGGAGTTTTTTAGCTCAAATCGAAGGGGAAGATGCCCTCTTCGAATCAAGCTATAGATCTTGTGCTCAATCACATAAGAAAGCTTTGTTGTAACCAACTTTTGCAGGCTGACTGTGTAGGACTGGTTGTCTGCAATACCCTGGAAAGACTCCCTCAAGGGGCATACTTTATCCCAATGGTGAGGGTCTTATCCCAGACATCTAGGGCCTCAACGCTGGCTCTCAATGCCCCATAAAGCCATACATCCTTTGCATCCATAGCTCATTGCTGAGACCAATTCCATAACTGCATACCCTGCCCTTCTTGCATTGCATCCACCATACATTACCAAGTGGTTCGTGACATTACCAATGCATGTAGGGGCTTGTAGGCTCAAGTGGTCAGGGTTCGGGCTATTCTATCAAATGTACCTGCACCTCCAATAATTCTTTGGGCTCCGGATCACCGAGAGGTGAGCAAAGTTTCCCCTGGGCCGGGTTGTGTACCCCTTCAGGGTCTTTGATGGCAAGGGGGGTCACCCCTCTTTTGTCTTGCCACCTCGCCTGGCATCGGGCTTTTTCTCACCTGGAATATACATGGCAGACATTTATTAATTAAACAACCAGCATGAGATGCATTTCAGGAATCAAAATTTTGGGCTTTTCATGAAGTGCATGGAATTGGAATGGGGAATAGGGATAGAGAGCTTACCGGCAGTGACTCACTGCCTACTCACCCTTATACAATGGATTTTTTAATCACTTCTTGGTTCAGCCAATTCACAAGAAGCCGAACGGGTTATGGGTAAGCAAAATATAATCACAATGAAGCTTCAGCATGAGTAAAATCCATTTCAGTACTATAAGATCAAAGGGAAATGGCTGGGATTAATACTCAGCATGCATTCAAGGTCTGGGACTCCTATTATCTGCTTGGACTCATATATTCTCTCAAACAGGTGGATGGGATTCAACAAGAGGCTTAAACGGAGAGAATGAGAGCTAAGAATCGATTACCTTGAGTTTTTTTGGAGAAGAAGGCAGCCACTAATGCCACCTCAGTCCTTCATGAGAGCTCCACTTGATCCCGCATGCTCCATAGCTTCAAAATGGTTGTGCTCAGTCAAGAAAGGGTGAAGTCAAGCTTGGGGTAGGATGGTTCAGGACCTTCCCATGAAGAGTTCTTGTTGAAATTGAAGTCTTGCTCCATAGCCATGGCTGCCCACAAGTGCATGCCTTCAAATCTTGCTTGTTATCTTCTTCCCGTGCTTCTTGATGGTGGCTGAGATATTGAGCTAGGTTGAAGAGGGACTCCCGAGGACCAAGAAGAGACCAAAATCTTCAAGATTTCTGAGCTTGATGCCAAGGTTCCATGGCTGCCATGGACTGCACCAGACCAGGGTTTCTTGAAGTGCAAAGGGGAGTCCAAGGGCTGAGGAAGATGCCTCTAATGCTACCCAAGAAGGTTGCCAAGAGCCAGTAGTGAAGCCAGGAAGGAGAGGAGGGCTAGGATGGTTGTCCTACAGGCCAGGAAGCAGCCCGTTTTTTGCGCCGCAAATTTCAGGCTGCTCCTGGAGGGGCCACAAGCAGGCTAGATCAAGCTTGTTGCTGCTCAATGTGATGCTCCAGCTGAGGGGAAAGCCCTGAGACAAACCATTCTTGTTGAGGAAGAGGGGGGAGCAAGATTTTTGAGTTTCTTGGGCTGGAGCTTCCATGGTAGCTTGGGGAAAAGAGGAGAGAGAAGGTATTCTTGAAAAGTAACTGAGTATTTGGCCTTCTCTAACTGTGCTACCCTCCTTTTTGCCCAAAACCTTAAAAAACTTGCATGAAAATTAGTGACGACCTGTCAATTTTTTCTATCCGCCTCCAAATTTGTCCATGGTTCTTGGGAAAGCTCCAAGAAAGGCTGCCACAGTCTTCAAGAGGGCTGACAGCCTGCCTGAGTACTCCTGTACCTGTGAAAGAGATGTAATTGGAGCTTTCTAACTGTGGGAAACTGTGAGAACCCTAAATCTATGGGGAAAGAGAAGGATCAAGAACAAAGCTCTGATACATCTTGTAATGAAGGAGACCTAACTGTCCTAACTAAGGAGAAGGAGAGAGAGAAGGGCTGCAAAAGAAGAGGGAGAGGAGAGAGAAAGGCAAGAAGAAGAGAGAGAAAGAGGGAGAGGTGTGCATCCAATAAGCCCTCTATGATGCCTTGTCCAACGGCTTCTCCTGTGGTATGCGAGACGTATGATTAGCCATTAGTGCTGCTTTCATTTGTGTACAACCACAAAGAAGTCGAACTCGAGAAGCAAAATTAGCCATCGCGCGATGTGTCTTGTAGCACTGTCAGAGGGTTTTAGTCAAAAGGTCATATCCACCGGGGATTAGAGAGAGAAGGAAGTAGAGAATAGGAGATAGAAGAGAAGAAAAAGAGTAGACAAGAGGTACACAAGATAAAGACGAAGCTCAATGAATCAAAACACTATATATTCATAAGACCTAAAATTCCTCATTTGGTACTACTTAGAAGCAATCTCGAAGCATTAGATCTCCTGGAGCTCCCTTGTAGACCAAAAACATGCATCAAACATTTGGTACTGCTCAAACCACCAATTTGATGGTTTTGTTGGCTCCAAAAGGGGGGTAAATCTGCAAGAGTACACCTGTCTAAAATCTCCCAAATCACTCCTTCTTCTTCCTCTAGTTCAGAGTGATGTTTGCTGCTTGTAAACTGCAATCGCGGCGTGTGCGATTTCACCAATCCTTATTTTTGTATGCAATCTCCCAAACTAGTTGAAAAAGCCACTTGCTTTTTGCATGTCACTCTATTCTCAAAGTTTTATATAGCTTTTTAGGATATTTACAATGAATAATATCCAAAATATCAAAAATAGGCTAAACTTGTCCAAAAATCTAGTATTTTTGAACCATTTGTACCACAAACACTAGCACTAATGACTAAGATGGTATTGACTCTCTAGATCAATAAGAAAGTTGAATAATGATGCGCTCTAGGTTTTTTCACACTGTGTCTGCGTAGTGACACGATATTGTAACAAACCGCCTTGATAACACAAAATGTACCAAAAAAAAATCTCCCATGGCAATTTTCTTCATCGTACACATGAGCAAAATCATCGATCCTCGCATAAAACCCCCCCCCCCCCCTTCCCCCTCCCCCTCGACTAGCCAAAGGACTTAAGCCTTAAAACTACTGAATCGGTGGGGATAAGTTATCCATGTGAACTCCTCCTTAGGCATATGTGCACACGTATACACGTGAACATGTGTATACACATTTCATAAATAAAGATATAATTTACGCTTGTGAAGTTACTCTTGATGCATGGTTGTGCATTTACTTAAAAGCATGCAAACACATGCAAAAAGAATAGTTTTTGCAAACATGAGCTAATTATTTTCAATAGAGTATGTGTGTTATTTCTTATCATGAAAACTCCACCTTAGTCATTGACAAAACACGCAAGAAATTATGCATGCATGAAAATGAAAAATGAAAAGAAAAGAAAAATCATCTAGTTAGTCTAATTCCAACTAAAAGCTAAAGAGTAGTTAACTAAAAAAGAGAAAGAGTTCAATTGTAAGTAGGACTTTACAAGAGAATGACACATGGTGAAGGAGACATAAGCAATGATTAGAAAGAGTGAGCACTTTTTCTCCCATCTCTTGCCACATAAGTACTCATTCCCTATTTTTCCAACTATCATATAAAAAAGTTAGAAAAATCCTAGTACTTTTTAACATCCACAAGACACCTCATTTCTCATATCCTAAATTTTCATGAAAAATTCAAAAACAATATTCTTTTTTTATTGATTGAAAATTCCTAAGTTACCACATCAGTACTCCTCCAATTTTTTCCAATTTTCATTTAAAAAATTTGGGATATTTTTAGCCACTTCCAACCTCATCAGGACACCTCATACCATCTTTCTAATTTTCTCTTAAAATAAAAAAACGAAATTTTTCTGAAAAATCTCAAACTGCCACCTCACTAATATCCTACACATGGCATTTCATGTTAAAAAGAATTTAGAAAATTTTAACAAGCTGACACCCAGTTAATCAATCCATCACCATCATTTTCATGGTGCCACCATGTGACACCTCAGATGTCGCTTATGCAGGCAACATCTCACACCCCCTCCCCCCTCCTCCTCTCCTATAAATAAGACCCCTCCCCTCCATTGTAAGAGCATGAGTGTGGAGCTAAACAGACTCTGTTGTGAAGAAGGGCGATCAAAGAAGTGACAACGACACCCTTACGTTGCCAAAATCATCTCTTTATTTTCTTCTTTCTCTAAAATCTAAAAATATCCTCATCATGCTGCCAAGAAGACGAGGGGTGGCATTACCCCAAATATGGCTATGCCACCAACATTGTCACTTAACGCAGGGCTGATTACGAATAATCCTAGTCAAAATCATGTTTTAAAATAAATTAAGAAAATATTACTTTATTTTAGAAAAATAATAAAAGTCATTTTATTCTTGAAAGCATGAATTAGAAAATAACAATAAATTAATTATTAATGTTAGCATTTTGGTGATCTTTCTTTATTGAATGATAATTCTTTTTTAGAAAGAAAGAATTAGTGATCATTATAGTAAAAGCTAGATTAGGTTCTAGTCATTGGAAATAATTAAAAAATTAGCTGTATATATACATGGTATAATAAAGTTTTAAAAAAAAGAATGAATGATTGTTATGCTCTAGAAAAATCCTAACATAGAATGTTATATTTAAAGAAATAAACAAATATGCTTGAACATTTTCTAACTTAGAACGTTATACTAACTATTATGCTCTAGGAAATTTTACATAAAATGTTAAGTCAAAAATCATGTTTAAGGATCATATCTAGTTGAAGGCTTATCCAAGGTAATCTATTAGAAAACTAACATTATTAGAATATTAGAATTAGTATTAAAGAAACATATATAGAATATTAGAATTCTTTTCATGATTAAGCTAACCATAAATTTTAGTATCACACTTATAAGAATGACATTAGTTGAATCCTTAGAAATATTAAATATTACCCAAGGATAAATTAGTTAAGTCCATCTCTAAAAGTTAAGTATAGTTCATTGAAATTTGAGTTATTCTCTTGACTAAAAATTAATTGTTTCTATGAATACTTAAACATATAGGACTTATTTCTATGATAATGATAACTGTTAATAGAATTAAAGACTTCTTGGAAAGACTTTCGTAATCATAAACTATCCTAGATGGCATACAAAATATAGATCATTACTTAGAAATGGATTTCCTAACTCTTGGGTGACAAAACAGATAAATATGGAAGTATAGAAAATGGTTGATTTATTAAACTTATAAAAAATATCATAGGGAAATAAGGTAATTGAAGAAATAAAAGAATTAGTTGCTATAATTTTGAAAAACTAGGAAATCGGCAAAAAAAATCAAGATAAGTCTTCCCGTAGAAAATTCAATAGCCCCAAAAAGGAAGAAGCAGGGAATGGAAATCCTTAGAAATTATTGGCTGTCAAAATCAGAGTCATTGAAAAATCTTTTTGATAATCTATAACTGGCTTTATGAATTACTATTTTTAGTAGTATTAATTGCTCAAGAAATATTGACACAACAAAGGACTGGATGCTTGATGGTTTCCGATTTTCAAAACCTGGATGTAATTGTGATTTCTTCACTAATGGAAGAAAATATTCTTGCCCAGATTAAGGGCAATTTTAGTGCTTGACTTTCCCTTATAGTTCATTGAAATTTGAGTTATTCTCTTGACTAAAAATTAACTGTTTCTATGAATGCTTAAACATATAGGACTTATTTCTATGATAATGATAACTATTAATAGAATTGAAGACTCCTTTAAATAAGACTAATGTCTATCGATTTGGCCATGGTAAGACTTTCGTAATCATAAACTATCCTAGATGGCATAAAAAATATAGATTATTACTTAGAAATGGATTTCCTAACTCTTGGGTGACAAAATAGATAAATATGGAAGTATAGAAAATGGTTGATTTAGTAAACTTAGAAAAAATATCATAGGGAAAGAAGGTAATCGAAGAAAGAAAAGAATTGGTTGCTATAATTTTGAAAAACTAGGAAATTGGCAAAACAAATCAAGCTAAGTCTTCCCGTAGAAAATTCAATAGCCGCAAAAAGGAAGAAGTAGGGAATGGAAATCTTTAGAAATTATTGGCGTCAAAATCAAAGTCATTGAAAAATCTTTTCTATAAAGTTATAAATGGCTTTATGAATTACTATTTTTAGTAGCATTAATTGCTCAAGAAATATTGATTGCAAAGGACTGGATGCTTGATGGTTTCTGATTTTCAAAACCTTGATGTAATTGTGATTTCTTCACTAATGGAAGGAAATATTCTTGCCCAGATTAAGGGAAATTTTAGTGGTTGACTTTTCCTTGGGGTCAACTGCCAGAACTCGAATGAGATGGATATATTTCTTGGTATGCCTAGAGCATCTGACCAGCACCTAGGACGAATGGTCAAGTATGGAAGTTTCCCTCCTATGGCGACTCATAACCATGAGGGGCTTTGGTCAGAATTTTTTCCTAGAATATGTAGTTGATCCTAAGATGGAGAAGAAATCTGTACTATTATCAATGCAGCTTTACATTGGAGTCTATAAATGCAAGCTGGAACTGCTTCTCTGTTTTTAAGAGCAGACGCACCTCTGGTATTAAGGGCAGAATTGAAAATACTGTTATCAACGCGGTTTTGCATTGAAGCCTGGAAATGCAAGCTAGAAACACTTCTCTGGTTTTTGTGGGCAGACGTACCTCTAGTTTTGAGGATGGAACTAAAAATATATAAATATGCTTTTATCCAATGTTTTGAAAGGACTGGTTTCACTGTTTTCATGTTGTGAATTGACGGAGACGTAAAATGAACCCTGTGCTAAAAGGGTGATTAATGAAGCTATTTTCATGTGTTTAACAATGTGGTAGTATGCTCTATTTAGATAACTAAAGAAAACACCATGTAAAGGGAAGCAGGCGAACAATCTTTCCCAACGAAAGGCATTTGCCTTGGTGGACTCGATGAGTCTAGTACTTTCCTGAAAGGGAAAAATAGGATAAGAGCCAACACGATGACTTATCCTAGGGTCAGAGTCTTAGAACTTGGGCTGATCACTATCTTAGGGGAAAGATGCAGTGGCTATGCCAGAACGCGTTGTTAGGGTTCCACGAACCCAAGCTGGGGTTACTGAAAAAAAGTGTTGCACTCCATGAACCAAGGGTATTGAGCCTTTCTCCATTTGAATGAGAAGCCTATTGAAGGATACCTCCAAACGTGAGCTAGCCAAAGATAGGAGACTGTCAGGTCAACAGGAAAAACTCAAGTCAATCCTCGTGGGATGAGGCAGGACGTTCCCCCTCCTATGAGGTGGACCTCGGGTCACCTAGAGTGATCAAAGTCCAAACATTCCAGTGGAGTGTGGACACCAGCAGCTAGGAAAGACCCCAAACGACCACCAAACATTATCGACTATATTTAGCATTCGGTACGTCACAGACATCCACCCCCTCTAAACCTGCACATCCTCTAGTATGCCAGTGATGCACCACCTAGGTCAAACACCCATAGCTTCAACTTGTTGCTCATCATGCACATAAGAAGGTATTCCCTTGTATCATAGATCAAAATGACTAGTATTTGAAAAACTCTAATACTGTATCAAGTATCCACTACTCTAGAGTCATCAGGCCTTAGGTGTGTATGATATACTAAAGGCTATTGAATCTCCACATACAAGCTATCAATGCACCCATCAATAAATACATAGCAACATGTCTGCTCTTTCAAAGTTGAATGCATGGAAATCTACTTATACTAACAATTGTGTACCACATCAAGTATAAAGTGAGCCTCACTTGCATCCAACACATGCTCACTATCACAAAAAATATTGTAGTCCATATCTTGAAGCATCTTAGAATTTTCTATCAAGGCCTCTGACAAAGCATTCGAAACAATTTTCAACTGTGAATCATTACATCTAACATCCTCTAAGGGTATATCCTCAATCTCATGAACTATCTCATAAACAATAACTTTATTATCTGTAAATCATGTGCATCCAACAAGTCACCAATCTCCCTCTGAGTCCCTGCATCAAGTAAAACATAAGCTTTGTAAACCTCTTCAGATGCATTAATAAAATCTACATATGCGATGGCTAACTCTTCCACTATAGTATCTTCCAAAGCATTCATGGTTATCTCAATATCAGATTGCAACTTATATCCTAGTTGCTTGGCCTCATGCTTGCTCTCCTGTTCTTGCTCCTGCAAAACCTCTTTCATAACATGCTTGAGAGGTGGCTCATTTGTAGCTTTAGGCTGATCCACACTTCTTCTTGTCATTCTCTTAGATATCCCTGCATTATCTTCATCCCTCTTCTATTTCTCTTCCACAAGTACATCCATGTTTTTTCCCTTTTGCTAAATATGCATCCACTGAATATGCATCTATAAGTGATTCCCAACGAGTTATGTCACAAATGTTTTTCCCTGCATAAGACATTTCACTATCAATAACATTCATCTTTTTAGTTGACAAAGCATGTACCCATATTGTTGCCTTCCAACAAACCATCACTTGGCCAGGCATTCTATCCAACCACAGACCAAAAGTAGAAGCATGTGCACCCACATAAGCATTTTGGATTGCCAAGTCTTCCAACAACTTTTCCATACCTCCCTTTCCAAAATTCAAAGTAGGAGGCAATCATGTTTCTCGTGCATGGATCATGCCATCTTTCCAAAAGATGAGCTATTGTGCCAAGGCCTCCCGATAAGTAGCACAATCTTTTCTTTCATGCTGCAAACTATCACAACGTATACATCTTTTCCCTGGTCCAGGGGCTATTGACCATCCCCTTTCCTCTTGTCCTATCTCATCCAATTTTGCGACCTTCAACTGAAGATCCCTCATGCCTTTGACCAATTTATCTATTACATATTTATCCTTAGCATTGGGAACATCAGGTGGTGTAGCCATAGGGTTAGCCATAGAAGTAGACGGCTTACTGGATACATCAATTTTTTGGCCTGTAGTAAGAGTGGGCAAGCTAGATACATGCAATCTTTCTCTTATTCTATGCTTTTTCACATGTGCAGTAACAACTTCCTTAATATACCTCCACTCTGTTTTAAGCCCTCTCTCTGTAGTTTGATCCTTTAACAAGTCATTAAGCTTTTCTTGAAGCTTAGGATCTATCTCTTGTAGAAACAATTCAAATTTTTGACTTGCAGAGCTTGCTCTTCTACAAGAACTAACTATTCAAACCAACTTTCAAATCCTCTTAATGGCTCTGTAGCCACAAGACCCTTATTGGGTTGTAAAACCCACTCCTAGAAAGTTTTCCGAGTAATCAAACTAGTGTTTTCAATGTAAAATTCTTCCCTGAGTGTCTTCTTGAAAGCTACCCAATTAGCATCTTGCATGTACAATTCAATAACTCAGGCTTTCAGTTCATGTACATTGAGCCATACAAAATATTGGTTCCATGCAAGTTGAGCCACATCAAATAATTCCATCTTTTGAGCATAGATATGCAAATGCATAGATGCATTCCTGCCATTAAACAACTTTATCTCATGCTCTATTGCCAGCAGAGCTTTTATTACAATAGTTTCTATTTGAGCAGAAGATTGCATCAATACTTCTTATTGTTGTTGTTGTATCAGCATAAGCATGTTCATATTCTATAGTAACTATTGCAAAACATCACAAGAAATTGTGCTTGAAGATTCTCCAATCATGTCTTTCCTTTCGACAACCTTTCACATCAGGTTCACCAATATCGGAGGAGTTTTAGTTGAAAGGTCGTATCCACCAAGGATTAGAGAGAGAAGAAAGTAGAGAATAGGAGTTAGAATAGAAGAAAAAGAATAGATAAGAAATACACAAGATAAAGACAAAGCTCAATTAATCAAAGCACTATGTATTGATAGAACCTCAAAATTCCTTGTTTGGCACTATTTAGAAGCAATCTCTAAGCATTAGATCTCGTGGAGCTCCCTTATAGACCAAAAAAAAGCATCAAACACTAGCTTTTTCTCTTCTACTCAGATCGCCACTCTGATGTTTCATTGGCTCCGAAAGGGGGGTAAAACTCTAGGACACATGCCTAGAAATCTCCCAAAGTGATTTCACCAATCCTTCTTTTTGCATTAAATATCCCAAACTAGCTAAAAATGTCACTTGCTTTATTGCATGTCCCCCTATTGTAGAAGTTTTCTACAACTTTTTAGGATATTTACAAGGAACAATATCCAAAATATAAAAAATAGTCTAAAATTGTCCAAAAATCTAGTGTTTTTAAACCATCCATACCATGGACACTAGCACTAATGACTAAGATGACATTGACTCTCTAGATCAATAAGAAAGACAAATGATGATGCGTTCTAGGTTTTTTCATACTGTGTTCGTGTAGTGATATGATAGTGCAAGTTTTGTTAACAAGATAAAGCAAATCTTGATGGTCAACAAAGAAGACAAAAGGTGTGGCCAAAAGGTAATGCCAAAATTTCTTTACAAAAAGCACTATGGCTAACCCCTCCCTCTTCATGGTAGAGTAGTTCATCTTGGTATCTATGAGTTTTCTACTAACAAAGCTCACTAGATAGTCTAAATTATGTTCACCTAGTTGGCACAACACAGCCCCCATGGTAGACTTCGAGGCATCAATGTAAACATGGATGGTTATGGTCCAGCTTGGGGCTCATAAGATTGGTGCTCTAGTTGGAGCCTTCTTCAACTCTTTGTATGTGCATTGGCATTCCTCGGTCCATTCAAATATTACTAGCAATTTGTATAGAGGCCTAGCAATTAATGCATAGTTTAACACAAATCGTCGATAGTATCCTGTATGGCGGAGGAAGTAGCACTAAACTCCCTTTTCAATTGGAGTGAACACATAGATAGTTGACTAATACCTCTAACTCTTGCCTAAGCATGTCTTTGAAAATGGCACACATGAACCTTTGAAATGTGGCTGGTGTATTTGCCAACTTGAAGGGCATGGCTACGTAGGAAAAGCCACCCCGCTCGGTAGCAAAAGTGGTCTTGTGCCTATCATTTGGATGCACCTGCACTTGATTGTATTAGGAGAATCCATCCAAGAAACTACATGCCTCTTTGCCATCCACTCTCTCGAGCATATGCTCAGTGTATGGTAGTGGATAGTTGTCTCTTTTTGTGGCAGCGTTGACTTTCTTGTAATTGATACACACTCTGATTTTTCCATTCTTCTTCCTCACCATCACTATGGGTGACACCCAATCCATGTGCTCAATTTCATAAATAAATCCTACTCTCAATAGCTTATCTATTTTCTCTTTGATAGCATGAGCATGCTTATCTTTTGTTCTTGGGGACCTTCTGACGCTCACTACACACACATAGGGTGTCCGATCTGTGCATCAGTGGTATCAGAGCGAAGCTGAGATTGAGAGCTTCCAATCGCTTACCATCTCGCGTGAAGGAGGAGCTCCTGGAACGATTGAGCTCTACAGCCAGTCTCGTGGAAAACGGTCGATACCAGCGTGTTCCTGGCAGTCAAGAACCCCTACTGTACACTCAGATCACGAGGGACCAGCCTCTGCAGAAGGCAGAGGACCACACGAGAAGATCTCTCATCAAGTCGTTGAGTACAGATAAGAAAATTCATCCATAGCTTTTCAAGCTTTAAGGATTAGTTATAAAACTTCAAAATAAGCTTAATAAAAAGCTTCATTATTCAAATTCATCCATCTGCGGCGGCAGCACGAAGTGGCCATCGCCGAATCAGGCGAGGACATACTCAAGTCCTCAAAATCCAAGCTTAGTCATTAAAGCTTAAAACAATTATCATAAAGGCAGTTCATACTCAGCAACACAGACCCAGTTTACTACCCTCTGGAAGCCCCTATTCACACCTGTGAATTAACAAAAGCAGATTACAGCAATCAATCATCTACACGCAGACTATACGCAGACTATACACAAAATTGTTTTCTTGGAAGACGATTGTGACATCGAATTTCGCAATCGTAAAGGAGAAATACTAGAAAAGCCAAACTAAAAAATATATATATACAAGCCTTGCAAACCCGCCTTTGAGCTACGCTCATCCCGCTAACAAGGTTTCGAGTGTGTGAGCTCTCTTGGAATTTTGCAGGATGACTGATCAAAACATGGACGATCTTATGGCTGAAGGTGATTTACTCGAACCAACAATGGAGCAAAAGTTGGATTTGATTATGATGCAGCTTCAAGAAGAACGAAGAGCACGACAAGCTTTGCAAGCTCAATTGGCCGATCTGCAATGATCTACCACCGACCAAGATGGATCACAACCTGAAGATCTTATATGACGTACCATCGATGCAACACTTGAAGCCCAATTTATTTGAAAAGAATCAAAGATAAGTAAAAGAAACTTCAAATTTCGTACTTTCAATGGATCACGCGATGGAAAGACTGTACTTGCTTTTATCAGTCAATTTGATTATTATTTCCATGAAGAATCATATGCTGAGAAAGACAAAATTAAATGTGTCACTAACTTTTTAGTTGACCGAGCATCCTTATGGTGGACTATAGTCCGTAAAAGCGTTGATTGTCCCACTACTTAGGAGACTTTCCAAAAGAAAATTTTGCAGAATTTCCTTCCTCTCCAATTCCACGAAAAAGCAATCAAACAATGGGATCTTCTACAACAAAGGGATTGCGAACCTATTTCACAATATACTAAACATTTCTTGAATGCTCTATTGCAACTACGAATGCTCGAAGATGTACCTGAAGCAACTCATAAACGCACGTTTATGTCTGGCCTACTTGGATATTTTTATGCGGAGATCAATATGTTCAAGCCAACAACCCTTGAAGATGCAATTTCCTTGGCCCATGACACTGAAGATAAAATTCGCGGACGAGACAAGCGACCACAAAAATTCCCAACTAATGGTAACTTTGGTTCCAAACAATTCAATTCAAATTTTCAAAGATTTAATCAAAGTCGTTTTCTTCCATCTTCATTCCGTAAACCTTGGACACAACCACGTGCCTTGCCATCAAACACAAATCCAAACCCTAAGCCATCTCTTCAGTCAAATCCCAACATTCCTAAACTTCCTGCCATTACCAATAATGTATCCAAAGAAAAACCCATAGTTTGTTATAAATGTCATCAACCTGGACATCTAGCAGCCAATTGTCAATCCAAAAAGCCATCCGTTCATATCAATTACCTGGGAGCAATAGAAGATGAAGAACGTGAAGAGATGCCGGACTTTACGGAAGAAGATGACGACATTGGTACTACTTCTGATACTTTGCCAGGTATGCCAACTCCCCATTCCTTATTAACAATGAAATGTTTTGTGCATGGTAAAGAAAAGACTATTTTACATGATGATAGGAGCACATATGACTTTATTTCTGCAAAATTGGTCAATGAATTGAATTTACATACTATTTCTATACATTATCTCATCAAGGCTGCATTCCTAGGTACGAGATATAATGGAACACAAGAGGTACATAATTTAGAAATTAAAATTGGTGATTATACTGAACGAAGAAATTTCTTAGTTGTACCTTTGCAGTCTAGTGACATTATCTTAGGAATGCCTTGGCGTCATCAATACAATCCTGATATAGATTATTCTATGCATTCAATTAAAATTTATTTTCAAGGAAAACAAATCACACTACATGGTATGCACACTTCCAATAATTTTTCATTGCTTACTCATACTCAAGCTAAACGTGCATTACGTAAAAGTAGCAAATCCTATTTAATATGGGTGAATGAAATTCAAGCTAAAGAAAAACAGATGCATCCTAGGCATGCACAATTTCTTGCCCAATTCCAAGATTGTTTTGCTGCTGATTTACCACCTGGATTACCGCCTTCACGTCCTAAAGATCATAAGATAGATTTAATTCCTGGAACACAACCACCATGTAAAGCACCATATAGACATAACCAAATTGAACAGAAAGAAATTCAAAACCAAATAGAAGAATTGCTTAACAGAGGATTAATTAGACCTATTAGTTCTCCATTTGGTGCACCTGTCTTATTAGTGAAAAATAAAAATAATACCTATCGCATGTGCATTGATTATCGTGCCCTAAATAAAATTATTGTTAAGAATAGATACCTGATTCCTAGGGTAGATGATCTTATGGATAAGCTATAAGGATTTGCCATATTCAATAAGATAGATCTTAAATCTGGATATCATCAAGTAAAATTGGACAAATCTGATATATTCAAAACTGCATTTAGAACACAATTTGGACACTATGAATTTCTGGTTATGCCTTTCAGTTTAACTAATGCACCAGCCACATCCAGTCGTATGATGAATCGCATATTTCTGAAACATCAGCATTGTGTCATTGTTTTCTTTGAGGACATATTAGTTTTCAATAAAAATGAGAATGAGCATTATAAACATTTATCTTTAGTTTTTAAGTTACTAAAAGACAATCAATTATATGATAATCCAAAAAAGAGTGAATTCTTCCAAGCAGAAATTGAATATCTAAGACATATTATTTCATCAGAAGGTATTAAAGTTGACCCTAAAAATATAGAAGCAATTATAAATTGGCCAATATCCAAAATTGTGCATGAATTACGTTCTTTTCTAGGTCTTGCTAGCTTTTACAGAAAATTTGTAAGGAATTTCTCATTACTTGCATTACCTTTGACAAAACTCTTAAAGAAGGGGATCGTGTATAACTGGTCTGACAATCAACAAAAGTTCTTTGAATTACTGAAACATGCTTTAACTCATGCTCTTGTATTACAATTACTTGACTTCAATAGGTCATTCTTCTTAGTAGTCATCTCACTGATGCAAGTGGATCTGGAATAGGAGCAGTCCTTATGCAAGATTCTCATCCCATAGCTTACTCTAGCTGCAAACTCAAACCATCTGAACTTAAATATTCTACCTAGGACAAGGAATTGCTAGCCGTAGTACAAGCCTTACGTCAATGGAAACATTATTTAATGGGATCTGAATTCATGATCAAAAGTAACCAACAAAGCATTAGACATCTCCTTAGTCAACCACAAATATTTGACCGACACATTAAATGGGCCGCTTTTATTCAAATTTTTCATCCCCTTATACAATATCAACCTGAAAAAGAGAATGTTGTTGCTGATGCTTTGAGTAGAAGACTGACAATTCAAAATATTTCTGTGATATCATTTGATTCCCTTATCCCTATGAAAGATACTTATCATCAGGATCCTACTTTTTAAGCTAATTGGAATAAATTAGTTGCAAATAATTGGATTCCTATTGATTCATTGTCTTACACTAATGGATTAATGTTTTATGAAAAAAGATTATGTGTGACTATTCCATTTCGATCATTTGTTTTGCATGAAATTCATTATCCCCCATATCAAGGTCATAGAGGAATTATATCTACTTTGCGTACATTGATTGAAGATTTTTATTGGCCACATATGGACACTCATGTATCTAATTTTGTATCTGAATGCCTAATTTGTCAATGAGTTAAAAGACACAATGGTAAGCAATATGGTTTACTAATGCCATTATCCATTCCATCACGACCATGGGAACAGATTTCAATGGATTTTATCGCTGGTCTACCTAACACTAAAGCTAATCAAGATATGATTTGGACCATAGTAGACAGATTTAGCAAACAAGCATATTTTATTCCATGCAAGAAAACCTTAACTGCATCTGAAGCTGCTCAATTGTTTTTGAAAACTGTTTTTACTAACCATGGTTTACCGGAAGTCATTATTTCTGATCGTGATTCTAGATTCTACAATAATTTTTGGATTACTTTATTTGCTAACTTAGGAACAAAGATTGATTTTTCATCTGCATTTCATCCTGAAAAAAATCGTCAAACAGAAGCTACTAACAGTACTATTTTAGATCTTTTGCGTGCTTACACAATTTCAAAACCACATACATGGGATACATATCTACATTTACTTCAGTTTGCATATAATAACACACCACATACAGCTACAAAGAAAGCACCAATTGAAGTTATTTATGGATATCAATTGCCTACACCTGTTACATTATTATCAAACAAAATTCAAACTGCTAATGATATTGCTAACATGCATGTTACTATTTTGATGAAGTTAAAGATATGATTGCCAAAGCCCAGCAATCATACACAAAACAAGCAAACAAGAAAATACAGGCTATGAATTTTAAAGTTGATGATTATGTTTGGTTACGAATTGAAAAACGAAGATTACAAAGTGTAGATAAACACCCCATTGTCAAATTAGCACCTAGATTTTATGGACCATTCAAGATCATACACAAAATCAATGACAATGCATTTAAACTAGAATTACCACAACATTGGAAAATCCACAACACCTTCCATATCAGTTTATTACGACCTTTTAGAGGACAGCTACCTGTACACCTTGTCTATGAAAACCCTCCTTTGCTAAATGATGAAACTGAAATCCTTGAGCTTGAAACTATTATAGATACTGACTTTATGACCACTAGAACTGGCCATAGATATTCTAGATATTTGGTCAAGTTTAAAAATCATCCTGTTGAAGAGGCCCAATGGATGCACGCTAGAGACCTAAGTGCTTTCCCCACAATGTTAGCTCCACATTGAGCTAATAGCAATTGAGGACAATTACTATCCCACCCTGGGGGTATGATGCCAGGAGGCATATTCCACCGTGGATTCCGTGAGGTTTTGTGGTGGATTCCGTAAAATTTTATTATCGTGGATCATATACAAGGTGGATTCTTTTTGCGGAAAGTTGATGGGGACGCCCATCCTTTTTGGGCGTTTTGTTAATTTAATGTGTAAGTGGGTGATTCCATAGCGGATGATTCCGCAAAATACATATTTAAATTAATAAACGTTTATGAGTTTAGAGTGCGCACTCATAATAAATTAGGTTAGGATTGAGTTCTAACCAATTTATTTTTGTAGCTGAAGACTGCTAGGTATTCACTTTTGTCGGTTTAATTGTATTATTTTTCTAACAATTGTGAATGCTTCAGTTGATGTGTAGAGCAAGCAGCGGTGGTAGTGGGAAGCATTGGAGGATAGCGTGTATTCAAATTATCATTAAATTTTTTTGGATGCATATCTTAGGCATGGCGTCCATATTTTGACGCGCCTATTTATCAAAGTGCTTGATATTTATTTATTACTTTTATATGCGCATGGGCGCACGATTTAAATATTTGTATTGGACATTGTATTTGGGTACCGCTTGACTCCTTGGGCACCCAATAGCTTTAATTCTTTAGTGGCACAAAAGCAAACACAAAAGCTAAAGCGTGCTAATTGTAAATTGGGCTATTTTTTGAGCTTGAAGATGAATAATATATAAAATACATGATTTGTGGAGCGCTCACACAAGGCATAGGGGGAGATTGTACCCAATTAGTCTCTTGCTTCATGTCGTGTAAGCTTCTTCATTGTTTTTTGTGCAAAAAGTAGGGTTCTTTTGTTCTTGGAGAGCTTCTGACGCTCACTACGCGCGCATACGGCGTCCGATCTGTGCACCAGTACAAGATCAACCTCTAGCCTCTCTCCCTTGATTTGATGATGGCCCTCCTTCTCTTGTTGTTCTTCCTTTTATAGTTTTTCTCCACTCCCTTTCACTCATAAAAGCTTTGACATCTATTTTTTGACTCAGAGAAGTGCTTAAAAATAGCCTAAAAATTCAAGTTTCAAGGAAAAAATAGACTTTGGCGAAGGCATCAGTTGCAATCAGTACGATTTTAAGCGACAAGCCCCAACAATGCTTCAAAGACCCATCGATCGAGCGACGGTTGGAAAATTTTAATATACCCTCGAGATGATAGATGAGCCTTCTAGAAGTGGTCGGCAGTGGGGGACTTCAAAACGAGTATGTAGAAAATTGTAGTATGCAAAATGGAGGCCGGATGCAGGAGATAGGCTAGAAAAGGAGGCCAAGACCAAGGAAGTCAATTCTAAGAAGACTTTAAAGGTGTAAAAGGGTGTGACCCTTGGGGGTTCCCCTTCGGGCCCCCCAAAATTTGATGTGATCGGGGGGGGCTATTTTTCAGCCGAAAAAAAATGGCGATGGCATCCTGCAATGCGGCGTTTTGGAGGGGGGGGCTATAAGCCATACCCCAAGGTCAATACAACCCCTTGATCTGATCACACAGATGATTTTCTGACTTCCTATGCTCTCCATCGTTGGTCTTTGTGTGAGCAATGGCTGCCTGGACATGGAGATCAAAATTTAGTCTTTCTCTCTTCTCCCTCTCTCTCCCCTTAAGGGGCAGTTCATGCATATGAAGAAGAATCAAGACCGGTTGATGAATGCTTGTCCGACGTGGTACCAGATTGCTTCTAAATCGAGTGGGGCTGACGATGGATTGTCGGGGAAGGAGTGAATATCAATGGTGGGATGTTTTTTTGTCCCGAATCTGATTTTAGAAAACCTGCAACAAAAAGAAAAAACCTGGTATTTCTCTTTTACAAAGGAAAATGGCTATTTTTTTTATCGTTAATGGTCCAAATGATGTTCATATTGAATGAAAATTGGTGAGAATGTTTTTTGATATATGTTTGATGATTCTATGTCAAAAAACCCAGAATACTGATGGGACCTAAAATGGGCCGGCACTAGCTATGGCACTAGCCGAACCTCTAACATGCACAAGACAACCCCACGGCCTCGCGGTCGGGAGCGTCTGTAATAAATGAATACACACTAGATACTTTTAATATTGCATTTGTAGCTGATATGTAGTCCAAAATTACCTTCCCCAAAACCCCTCAAAGGAGGTTTCCCACACATAGTGGCAATAAGTACCACGTATTACACACAAAGGAAGCACCTATGACTGATTGTCGTGGCTCCACTGCGACTCTCCTACACCTCAAGGAATGGCCCCAACATGCATCGCTAACACATATGAAACAGACTTCACTCTTGGTACTAATATTATATCGTTCCAGGAATGTATCAGTCCTCATGTACTTGTCCCCTTTGGACCCACCGTCTAGACCTACAGCTTGGGTGCTTTACTCTCTCTAACGTGGATCATGTATATTCAACCAATTGCTATGCATACCAGGAATAGATACCATGAGTATGATTCATGCAATGGTGGATGATTGTGCACAAACAATTATGGCTTAAAATCAGCTTGTGTCATGCAAAAATAGCCCTTATAATGAATTTTCGCTAATACGCAATGCTTCGTTGTATTAACCTAGCACTAAGGAAACCTCCTACTACTAGATCCATTATTTTCCGAATACATTGCATCCTAAATGTTATGCATAAAGAGAAGAATTATACTTTGTATCATTTCAGTGTTTAACCAGTTGTATAATACCATCCTCCCCCTCACCGTTTAGATTTTGTTGCGTTGCATAGGTGTAGAGGGTTTCTTATGTCATTTTTTGTATGTCAAAACAATAAATATGTACTCTAACACAAAGGACAAGGGGCAAACTAAACTTAACCACATGCTTCAGCCCTGTTAGACATTCACATACATAGATCTTATTTTTTCATATTTTTCGAACACAAGAAACCCATTTTTTCCTATTTTTCCCTATTTTTCCTATTTATTATTAATAAAAATAGGTATTTTCTGGTTTTCCTCTGATAAATAATCATTTAAACTAAAACTTAACATTTTTCCTTATTTTATCCCATGTCCACTCATTTTTCCTACTCAAAATCAAAATAACTATCATTTTCCATCAAAATTAGTGTTTTTCGGGTTTTGAAATTTTATAATTTTTGTAAATCAATACGAGTTCTACATAACAATGCTTGCAGTCCTCAAACATAATGCAAGGAACATTAAAATAAAATTTTAGCCCATATGCACACCATTTAGACCATAAACGATCAAAAACAAGCAAAATTCCTTCATAAAATAGAGCATATCGTCTTTTTGCGTGTTTCGGGTTTCTTGAATAATTAATTGGGACTGTGTATTGACCCACCAGCCATGGATTTCAGTATAGACCTTCAGCCTTTAGCCTCCTCGGCCTCTTGGAACAATCCGATGCCTCCCGGACAAGCATCCATCACCTGATTCTCTTCTTGATTCTTGCCACATGAATTGCCTCTATGCAGGAGAGAGAGGGAGGAGAGAGAAAGACTGAAATATGATCTCTTGAACTAGGTAGCCATTTGAGGAGCAGACTGGAGCGATAGAGGGCGAAAATCAAGAGTATCTCAGGCATGTAATCGGTTGGGGGGGTTGTTTTCAGCCCCCATAATGATGGCATCATATTCTCCATGGCATGAAAATCTACTGCCTTCTTCTTCCCTCAAAAAACGTTTTTTTAAGGGCCCCCCTTTTGGGAGCCCCCAAAGGTTATGCCTTTTGGCTCTTGGCAACTCCCATTCACACTTGACTTTAGTCTTGGCCTCCCAGGCACTCCCTCTTCTGCGTCCGGCGTCCGAATTAAAGTCCAAAAAATCCTGGGCATCTGTCTTGAAGTCCTCCACTGCTAGGCATCTCCAAGGGTTCCATCTGATACGTCAACAAATTATGAAAATTCATCAACTGTCATCAAATGGGTCTTTTAAGCCTTTTTCGGGCATTGCCGCTTAAAATCGTACTGATTGCCATAGTCGCCTTCGACGAAGTCTATTTTTCCCTTGAAATTCATAATTTTTGGCTATTTTTAAGCACTTCTCTACATCAAAAATCATATGTCAAATACATAATGCCATAATGCTAAAAAATAATTTTCTAAAGGCCGAAAAGCACCTTTCTAGTGTAATAATGAAGGTTTTATTGGTTGCGGGTGGGGAAAAGAGATGCACATGGGATAAAATTTTGAGACAAAATATCTTTCAGCAGTCATAATTAGTCGTTAGTCATAAATCAGAAAATAATCTATTTTTATGCACAAATAAATAGAGAAAAATAGCTAAAAAATGGAAAAAATGAAATTTTCATATTATAAAAATCTAAAAAATAATGATTCGTGGTTGTGGCTGTATAACAAAGCTGAGGCATGAAGTTTGGCTTTAGTCTGGCTTTGCTTATGTGTTATAGTTCATGGTTTTTCCATTTTATGTGAAAAATACATATAAAAATAAAATCCTACATCTATACAACGTAGCATAACCTAAACGTTAGAGGGAAAGGGTGAGGTTAAGAGATTAAGAGGGCTGAGAGGGTTTGAATCTTTGAAATATTTGATTGTGCATTCCATTTAGAATTGCGATATTGTAGTTTAAGGGGATAGTATCACGAGAAATCAGTGCTAGTCTCCATACATCGAAGCATACATTTAGTGAAAATCATGAAAGGGATGTTTTCCCACATCACAAAATGCTGATTTGATGAATATTCTTTGTGCACTAGGATCATATGCACTATGCATGACACATGACATGGTATTAGTCCTAGATTACATAGCAATTGTCTTCCTAGGATATGACTCATACGTGGAGTGGAAAGGAGCCTTTGGTGTAGGGCAATTGTATGCTTTCTTTGGGACTTTTTGGTGAGGATCTATATATTTCAGGATTGTACAAAACAAGAAAAGAGTGGAGTTTGTGCGTTATGTTTTATATGTTGAAGCGATGCATCTTGGGGCCAATCCTCAAGGTGTAGGAGAGTCATAGTGGAGCAGCGGCAATCAGCCGGAGAGGTGTTTCCTTATGTTTGTGTTACGAGGCACTATGCCTATATATTATGGAATCTCCCTCTGAGAAGAAGGGAAGGTAAATGTTGGACTACATATCAGCTACAAACACATAATTAAGTCTATCAAGTGTACATCAGTATATTACAAACGCTCTTGGCCCGCGAGGCCGTGTGGTGGGGTTGTCTATTGAGTGCATGAGGTCCGGCTAGTGCCATAGCCAGTGCTGACCCATTTTAGGTCCCATCAGTGGTGCGTCTGCTAGGAGCTGCCAACAAGCGGTGGTTCTAAATCTAGGGTTTCTAGGGACCAAATATATGGTTTATGTCCTGGGACAAG
Organism: Lygodium microphyllum; assembly: GCF_053477565.2. Lineage (NCBI taxonomy): Eukaryota > Viridiplantae > Streptophyta > Polypodiopsida > Schizaeales > Lygodiaceae > Lygodium > Lygodium microphyllum. Next base: position 49,221,614 of record NC_141158.1, on the reverse strand, counting down.
AACCGTCAAGCTGAAATTCAAAAAGAGGAACGTGCTAAGAGGGCTAGACGGCAGTTGGAGATTCTAAGGCATTATTCTCCTCAAAGAAGTAGCCCACTACGCATAAGTGGTAGTAGTTCTAATAACCTAAGTGTCATAAGTAGCGCCCTTTGAGCACAAGTGGAAGTCTTAGCACTTCTCCACTTCCAGTCAATTAACCCACTTCAAGTGGGGGTGTAGTCTTACCTACACAAACTCATGTTGTCAATCCGGTTGTAGCCATGGCACAACCCATTGCAATTCCAACAGGGATACGGGATTTGCTGGCATTAGGAGCACCATTGCCCATCTTCCATGGGTTAGCAGAAGAAGGTGGGGAACTCCATGTTAAGGATTTTCAAACACTCATGTTTAAATATCGAATCCAAGATGGACACCTAATGATGTTCTTCAATATGACATTAAAAGGAAGAGCAGTAATATGGTATCATGGTCTAGAAGCCATAACCATAACTAGCAGTGCTCAATTCTTCATGGCCTTTTGTAAAGAGTTTGCCCCTGAGAGGGGTGGGTAGTATTAGTTGCGTGTCTTGAATGTAACATGTCAAGAACCAAATGAGAATGTCTAGGCCTATGCCAAGAAACTGATGCAAGTTTTTCACAAACTTAATACTTATATCCCCATTCCAGCGGCTGCACAGTTGCAATATTTCCTACATGGATTGGATTTTAATATCCATTTGCAGCTTAGTAGTGTTTCTTTGGCCAACATTGACACTGCTATTACCCAAGCAGAAGGAGTAGAGTCACGCTTGCAAACATCTTATGCAGCAATGATAAATTGGAATGTTAATAATTTGGCACTAACCAACATGAGTCAAGGGGGACCCATGTCAAATGTGAATGGCAAAGGGAGTATCATGCCGAATTTGCCTATGTTACCAGCTCCTCCTAATAGTATGACTATGCTTTTGGCTAGTCAGACTGGCTCACTAAATAGTGGGGGCCAAACAATGAATCCTAATGATGTACCAATAGGTCAGCCGCTAATTCCTAATCAAGTGGTTCGGCGGATGGGATGACAAACAGACGATCGCAGCTATGAGTCAAGTGCCTCTAATGTCCTTGGCGAAGTTAAGGACATGATGAAGCACTACACCGATATGATTTCTGAGTAGTAGAGACAAATAGCTGTGGACGTAAATTTCCTTAAGAAGCAGCAGAATTTGATAGGGAGTCGACGCCCTGAAGAGGGTGCCCCCTCAAGATTCAGTTGTAAGTGGTGTGATGGCCAACATTTCCCTAGGAATTGTCTGAATGTCAAATGCGATATTTGTGGAAAGTCTGGCCATTTAGTTGCTACCTATTGGAGTAAGATTAGTTCTCTCCAATAAGTAAAAAACCTGGTCCAATTAATCATCACGCACAAGGGAATAATCTCCAATAAGATGAGGACCAAGACAAATATTTCAACGAGGAAAGACTGTTGTGGAGGAGTTGCCTCATAGCAGTGGAGTCAGCCAATTGAGGCTGTACGTGTCAATGACTCTAAAACTTCTAATCTACGAGCCATAACAAGAGGTCAAAAGACTAGAGAGGGTGACAAAGGAACTGTAAAACCTGTCAAGGGAAACCCTAAGCAAGCAAGTCTTGAATCCTGATATGGAAGGTGGATTGCTAAGACCTATTGATAGAAAAGTTTATCTCAAGAAGGATAAAGAATCACTAAGAAAGAAGGAAAAAGTTTAAAAAGAGGCACCAAATCCGGTCCAAAGACCAAAGGAGAGAATGGTTTTGCGCGAGAAGAGAACTTTGGCTAACTACCACGACTTTGATCTAGCAGGTTCTCTTTGTGAAGTTAAACTGGATGTCAATCTCTTGCAATTGATTAAACTTTCTCTAGGAGTACACAAGGAATTCAAGAAAATCCTACGTATTGGGTACATTGTAGAACCTTTGGACCTAGCACGAGTAGGAGAAGATCGGTTTGATCATTGGTTTGATCATGCTGAAAAGCATTGCCCTAAGGTTCCACTGTACGTGGATGGAATATTGGTGGAGCATGGTATTGTGGACACTGGATCCTCTGTCAATATCATGAGTTCAGATTTGATGGAGAGGCTAGGTCTAGAAATTCAAAAAGATGGCTCCACACTTCTTAGTATGGCAGATAACAGTCTAAGACAACCAGACGATTGCATCACTAAAGTCCACGTTATTGTTGCAAGCGTAGAATGCTATCTGCATTTTAGGGTGATAAGGTTTGCAGGACATCCTAGCTATCGAGTTTTGCAAGCCATGGATTTTATGGACGGACTGTCAAGATGATATACCTGTTGTTTGAGTGATTCTAGGTAGAGGTGCCAATCGTGTAATAGTGGATTCTTACCTTGAGTCTCCTCATAGTGAGAGAGCTCCTTTATCCTCTACTGAACTAGAAACAATAGATGATCCATCTGGTAGTGAGACGTCATCAAGTGATGGATCTAAAGAAGGGTCCACTACAAAGGACATTTATCATATAACATTGAATGAGCCAAAAGAGCCTCAAGATCGAATAAGAGACGTGGACGTAATTGAGTTGGACCTTGGTACACCTAATGATTCGCGGCCAATCAAATTAGGTTCCATGCTCAGTTCGAAAGAGAGAGAGGACTATGTGTTCTTAATTTGAGAGTTTCGTGACATCTTTGCTTGGAGCTATGACAAACTTAGGGGCATTCCCCCCAGTCTGGCTGTGCATACTATTCCTGTAAAGGAAGGTACCCATCATGTACGTCAAAAAGTACGGCGTATGCCTTTTGAATTAAGGGACGAGCTGTTTGAGGAGCTACAGAAGTTGTGGGAAGTGGGTTTGATCTTCCCTATTCAACATACAAAATGGTGTTCACCAGTCGCGTTATTAGAAAGAAGAAGAATAATCAAATCTGGCTTTGTGTGGATTTTGGAGAGCTAAATAAGCAAACAATTAACGACTACTACTCATTGCCATTTATTGACCAAATTTTGGATTAGTTAGTGGGTAGGAAATATATTCATTCATGGATTGCTTTGCGGGGTATAACCAAATGGCAATTGCAAAAGAAGACAAGCTTAAAACAACGTTTATTACTTTCTTCGGTACCTTTACGTACCATGTGATGGCATTTGGTTTGTGTAATTCACTGGGTTCGTGGCAAAGAACAGCCAACAAGACCTTTGGTAACATCTCCCCAGATGAGTTAAAGGTATTTATCGATGATCTAGGAGCAGCCACCCTAAGGGATAGTCAATTGATCATTTTGCGAAAGTGTTTTGAGCATTGCAGACAATTTTGCATAGCTCTTAACCCACAAAAGTGCATCTTTGGAGTGTCTTATGGGCTATTGTTAGGCCATGTGGTTAGTTCAGTAGGGATTGCATGACTGACCTTGAAAAGATCAAGGTCATAGTTTCCATGGGTCCGCCGCGTACTCCAAAGGAGGTATATAGCTTTCTGTCAACGATAGGGTATTATCAGAGGTTTATCAATGCCTTGGCAGAGAGAACGTTGCCACTGATGAACTTATTATCCTTTAATTGTCAATTTGCGTGGCGTGATGCTTGCAAAGTATCTTTTGATGATGTGAAGAAAGAGCTTGCCAAAGCACCTGTTTTAAAAGCACCTAAAAGGGGAAAAATGTTATATATATTTTCAGTAGCCACTATGTATAGTATCAGTTGTTGCTTATCCCAAATTTGGGAGGAAAAGTGGTACCACACCCAATAGCCTTTGCTAGTCGAAAATTGGGTATATCGGAAATCAATTAAACCTACATGGAGAAGTTGTGCCTTGCGATCGTATTCACAACCAAGAAGTACAGGCACTACATTATTTATGAGAAGGTGGTTTTTTATACGAAGGTGGAAGGGCTTTGATTGTTGCTGAATAAGTTACAACCATTTGATCGTTTAGCAAAGTGGTTAATCACTTTGCAGGAGTTTGATTACGAGATCAAGAGCAAGCCATCAAAGCTACAAGGCATTGTAGAATATCTTGTGGATTTTGGAGAGCCAAAAGAGGTCTTGGTTGAAGGAAGTGACATGGAAACATTGTTTAAAATTAATATGGCATCTATTCCCTCTTGGTATGCTACTATAGCACATTATTTATCTACGAGAGAGACTGGAGCTACTCTATCCAAGTTTGAGGAGAGGAGAATTAAACAGCAGGCATTGAAATTTTCCTTAATCACAGGAACAATATATCGATAGGGTGTTGATGATATCTATCGTCAATGTGTGATGCCTGGCAAGGTTCCATTTATCTTGGAGGAGTGCCATGACTCTGTTTGTGGAGGGCACTTTACTAGGCGGTTGACGGCACAGAAGACTTTAAGAGCTAGATATCGGTGGTCGTCCATCTTCCAGGATTCATTTGACTATGTTAAGAGATGTGATATTTGTCAATGGCATGATAGTAGAGAGAATAGAAAGCATCCACTTATGCCTATTATGGCTACCCTTCCATTTGAGAAGTGGGGCATTGACTTTGTGGGTCCTATTACCCTATCATCCACTACTCATAAGAGATGTATTATAGTAGCAATTGATTACTTTACAAAATGGTCAGAAGCATGAGCAACGAGGTAGGACAATGCAAAAGAGACTGTCAGTTTCCTACTTGAGCAGATCATTTGCGGTTTTGGTCTGCCAAAGGAAATAGTATCGGACCATGGAACCCATTTTTTGAACAAGGTAATTAAAAGTCTGACTGAAGCATGGAAAATTAAGCATAACAAGACAACCCCCTATAATCTGCAAGCAAATGGACAAGTTGAAAGTACCAATAAGCAGCTTCTGGGTATCCTATCCAAAATAGTCTTCGAAAAGGAATGGGACTAGGATACAAAATTGTATGTGGCGGTCTGGGCGTATAACACAACATTTAAACGAGCCAATGGCCACACCCCATTCAAACTAGTTTATGGGGAGGACTGTGTCTTGCCCTTGGAGATTGAGTTTCCAACCACAAATTCGCAATCAATCATTCTTTAGGTGAGAAAGATACCCTATTTGAGTGGTTTACGACTATAACCCACTTGGATGAGCTCAAATTATTGTAGAGTTTGTTGCACCAAGAAGTAGCTAAACGTCAGATGAAGTGGTTGCATGATCTAAAAGCAAAGAAATATACCTTTAAGAAGGGGCAGTTAGTTCTGTATTACGATGCACGTAGGGAGCTATTTCCATGGAAGCTAGAACCTAGATGGGATGGCCCTTACAAGATAGTTAGGATTGGTAAAAATAAGTCCATGGCTCTATTAGCTGATCTACATGGAGTGGAATTTAAAAATAAGGTTAATCTTAATAAGATTAAACCTTATTATTTTTTAGTATGCTAATGCGCTAAATTCATTGTAAGTCCATGCTGGGTTTGATTTGAGGCTTGTAGGAGAGCTTAAACTAGTTGATGGGACGGTTAATCCCTTATTTGGAGCACCCATATCTGGAGCAAAGCTATCAGCAGGGGAAGTTTATTTGGTGGAGCAAAGGATACAAAGTGATTGAGCGCGAAGGCGGTACCTTTGTGTGGGAGATCAAAGTTTTCTACCATCATTGTTTACAAATTTTGATAGGCATCCCTGTTGAGTTTAATGAAGAAGGTGGGATGGAGCCGTCAATTCATCCTCTAAATATGTTGAATTTTGGTTATCATCATTACGAATAGGGGAGTTCTTGATGGCTGGCTATGTAAACCCATTGTGGACGTATATGTTATACCTTGATGGAGCATCCAGGGGCCCTAATAAAAAAGGGAGTGTTGGAGTAGTTATTCGAGATCCCCAACGTAGATTTGCAATGAAATTAGCTAGTTATCCCAGGGTAGGATTCACTAACAATATGGCAAAGTATAAAGCCTTGATTATGGGGCTGAATATTGCCAAGAAAGATAGTATTCGGCGGGGTTTTTAGTAAAAGGGAATTCCCAACTGATCTTAAATCAACTCAATGAGACATACACAGTTCGAAATCCCATCCTTTGCATGTATCATCGAATTGTTATAACCCTACTTGCTGACTTTGAGAGTGTGTCTCTTCGACTAATCCCACGTTATTGGAATCACTTTGAGGATTCATTAGCCAATTTTGCTTATGAGAAGGACCTCTTCTTCAACTATGGTTTTAGTCCGGATGTTGCTATTGATAAAATGAGATAGGACCTAGTCGCTTGTGGGGAGTATTATCAGACCACACGTTATATGGTGGGCGATGGTTGATATGGATAATGCGAAGAGTAGCCGAGGCCCATCTACCACTACTATCTTGGACCCATAGGTTGGTCAGATGACATGTTATGTGTACACCTCTTGCTATATATGCAAGAGGAATGGGTCACAACTTGATGCATTTAGTTAAGGGTTGAGAGGCCTATTAGAATGGAGCATATTTTCATATATCTACCTTCTTCCAAGGAGGGATCTATATAAGCTAGTTTGCTCGATTTCTTTAGGCCAAGAGGGCCCGTTGCTTTCAGGTTTTAATGTTTGATTTCTTTAGGCCAAGAGGGTCCTATGTCTATTTGGAGTAGGTGTGTTTAATGGTTTGTTGTTTTAGTGATTGCATCATATAGGTTAACGAAGTTGCTGGAGGGATCCTTTGCTGCGGAGGAGCTTCTTGCGGCCATTCCAAGTGGCTTCATTCCCTTTTTGAGTCATTTTTCCTTAAGCAAATGATGATACATGTGCATGTAAGTGTGCTTTCTTTTTGTTTGTTGGGGACCGGCAATCAAGGCATGAAGTCGCATATTTAGGTTATGTATGTTTGTGGGAGGTCTGAGTAGTCATTGCCTCTTGCAAAGGCATTATTCGACACTGAAAGACCTATTTTAGATGGGAGTTTTAGTGACCTTGTTCTGCTGACCTGCTAGGCAGCCGTTCTAGGAGTTTCTATTAGTTGTGAGACATTTAGAAAAGCCTGCCAGAAAAAATGATGATTCAAAGAAGAAAAACCCTAAATATTTGAAAGAAAATATATGAATATACAGAGGTGTGTAAAAAGGGGTTCTAACCCCTATAAAAATAGAAAAGGAAAAGAAAGAAAAATCCTTGAGTAGTTTTTTATCGCCTTGTGAAGGCTTGGTAGGTTCCTGAGAACGAGACAAGACCGGAGGCTGATGCCTTGTCTAGCAACTAGCTGAAAAGCAAAGCAAATAAAATAAGGTTGGAGCAAAAATAAAAGTGAGCATTAGAAAAGGATTAAGTGTTGTCTCACGAGGGCTTGGTAGGTTCTTGGGTCCTTGGGTCACTACGCTCAACTCCCTTCTTTTTACATGCCTGAGTATGAAAAATCTGGGGCTACAAGGAAAATGTGCTAAAAGACACCATTTATTGATCAGGCTATAGGAGTCCTCGCCTAGGAGGAGCTCCTCATTGAGTTGTCCTTCGTTAGGTAGGTAGTTCAAACCACCACTTAGGATGACCTCTCTAATAGTTCTTTTTAGCTGGCCGTGTCGAAACAGTTGGTTAGTGACTAGCTTTCAACTTTCTGTCACATTGTGCTAGGCGTATCTCTCATAGATTTCATGCCTTGGTTTTGTCATAGGGTAGGGTGAGAGCTGTATTGTGTTTGTATCTATTTTGTATTAGCTTAATGCTCTTTGTGGTTGTGTTTATGTGCAGATCTGTTTGTGGGATTCGACGGGCTAAGTCGCCCTATCTTGTGGTCGCCAATGAGAGTTGATTTTTTACTCTGAGAAGTGCTTAAAAATAGCCAAAAATCTGAGTTTCAAGGGAAAAATAGACTTTAGCGAAGGCGACGGCTACAATCATTACGATTTTAAGCGGCAATTCCTAAAAGTGCTTTAAAGACCCACCAAGCAACGGTTGGGAAAATTTAATATATCCTCGAGATGATGAATGAGCCTTCTGGAAGTGGCGGGTAGTGGGGAACTTTGAGATGAGTATGCAGAAATTTTCAGTATGCAAAACGGAGGCCGGATGCGGGAGATAGGCTGGAAAAGGAGGCCAAGACCAAGGAAGTCGTCTAAAAAGACTTTAAAGGTGTAAAAGGGTGTGACCCCTTGGGGGCCCCCCAAAATTTGACTCAGGGGGGGGTTTCAGCTGAAAAAAAATGGCGATGGTGTCCTCCTGCAATGCAATGTTTTGGAGGGGGGGCTATAAGCCATACCTGAGGGTCAATACAACCCCTTGATCTGATCACACAGATGATTTCTGACTTCCTACGCTCTCCATCGCTAGTCTTCGCATGAGTAATGACTGCCTGGACATGGAGATCAGAATTCAGTCTTTCTCTCTCCTCCCTCTCTCTCTCCTTAAGGGGCAGTTCATGCACATGAAGAAGAATGAAGACCGGTTGATGAATGCTTGTCTAGCATGGTATCGGATTGCTTCTAAATCGAGTGGGGCTAATGATGGATGATCAGAGAAGAAATGAGCATCAAAGGTAGGATGTTTTGTTGTCCCAAATCAGATTTTAAAAAACCCGCAACAAAAGAAAAAAACTCGGTAATTCTATTTTATGAAAGAAAATGGCTATTTTTTTATTGTAAATAGTCCAAATGATGTTCATATTGAATGAAAATTGGTGAGAATGTTGTTTGCTATATGTTTGATGATTCTATGTCAAAAAATCTAGAATACATAATGCCATAATGTTGAAAATAATTTTCTTAAGCCTGAAAAGCGCCTTTTTAGTGTAATAATGAAGGTTTTATTAGTTCCGGGTGGGGAAAAGAGATGGGCATGGGATAAAATTTTGAGACAAAACATCTTTCAGCTGTCATAATCAGTCACTAGTCATAAATCAGAAAATAATCTATTTTTATGTATAAATAAATAGAGAAAATAGCTAAAAATGAAAAAAATGGGATTTTCGCATTATAAAAATCTAGAAAATTATGATTCATGGATGTGGCTATATAACAAAGCTGAGGCATGAAGTTTGGCTTCACTTCATCTTTGTTTATGTGTTATAGTTCATGGTTTTTCCATTTTATGTGAAAAATACATACAAAAATAAAACCCTACACCTATGCAACACAGCATAACCTAAACGTTAGAGGGAAAGGGTGAGGTTAAGAGATTAAGAGGGCTAAGAGGGTTTGAATATTTGAAATATTTGATTGTGTATTCCATTTAGAATTGTGATATTCCAGTTTAAGGGGCTAATATCATGAGAAATTGGTGCTAGTCTCCATACATCGAAGCATACGTTTAGTGAAAATCATGAAAGGGCTATTTTTCCACATCACAAAATGTTGTACTACAAGATATAGGCCTTAAACCGACATTAGAAGCGACGAAAATGTTCATAAAGAAAATTTTCCCCGTCGTCACAAAAAATGACATTATTCCCGACACCATAGAACAGTCGGTATTAGTGTCGTTATCAGCGTTGCTATTTGTATCGGTACCGATGCAAATAGCGACGCTGATAACGACACTTTGTGATGCATTTTGCAACCTCAATAGCAATGCGTGCAGTAAAATTTGCTACACTAATAGCAACGGTAACATGGAAAAAAAAATTGTGGCAGGGCGCAACATGTTGCCCTGCCACATATAGCACTATGTGCTTTATTTGGGCCATACAAAATAGTTTCAGTAATGTGTACAATGCTCATGTAAATAAAGACAAAGTGTACTTAAATCATAATACTGATACATGAAATAAATACATGATCGTATAATGAAAACGACCGGTACACTACATAGAAAATGTCTACACAGATCACGTGACGAAAAAAGAAGGGTATGTGAGCTCTAGGGATCTAAGGGCGAGCTATAGATCCTCGCCATCCAAAACCTTGTCCCACCGCAAAGGAGCATCGAATGGACTCTGCAAAAAAGAAACAACTATACATCAGTCCACCATACAATAATGCATTCTAATTAAATATAGTAACTACAAACAAGAAAGATGAGTGACTTACAAGGCCGCCACATCCATACAATCGATCGATCAATGCAGTGAGACTGTGCCTCTTTGCATATTGAGTCTCAAGGCCCGTGGGATCACGGTTTGTAATGGAGTGCTGCAAAGAAAACAAAATACAACTATTAGAAACATGATTGTCAATACAAAGGATATTGCAAAAAAATAAGCAAGCAGAACAAAAGAAAAACTTACAAAGTCCTCTAGATATGTCCTTCTGCCACTCCCAAGATGATGGACCACTCCGGCCTCTAGTCATGCCCTTGCCACCTCGCACTGCTGTCGCCAACGTCCTAGAGAATCTGTAGCCTCCTTCGTGAGTCGGCGCTAATCGTCCGCATCTAGCCACTCAGGCTTTGAAGCCCCACTCTTGAGTGCCTTGCATGCATCCGATCATTTATGTGACATGTATGCACTCATGCACTCCATCATCCAGCCCGTAGAAAACCTATCTGCTGCGGCTGGTACTGAAAACTCCTCATGCAAGGATGCTACTATGTAGTCCTTGCTCCCCTCTAGTATGTTCTTCCAATGATCCAAGACGTTTTGCCAAAAAACTTGTTGGCACGACTCTCTTATGCGAGCCCTCACCCTCCTCCCCTCATCATTCATGATGATGGCTCCTGACCTATCATCTACAAGGTAGGCATACCCCAAAGGGGTATGCCTAAGATGGGTCCTCTCCCACCTGTGACCACGCTCCTAGGTATATCCAGGAGACCTCTGTACATTTGGTGTACCTCCTGGGGTAGTATCTCTCAGAGTAGCACCCGTAGGGGTGCCACCTATTGTGAATGGCGGAGTGACTGGAGTAGATGTCCCCACAGGTGTGACAAATCCCAAAGGTGATGCAACTCCAACAGAACGACGAGATGGAGACACTACGTTGATACCTCCACAGCAATCACCTGAGCCACGCTCTCTCAAATGAGAGTGAGGAGTAGCACCTGTATCCCAAGTCGACCGCGGGCTCACTGCATCCGGATCTTTGCAGCATCCCCTTGAACCACTCCCTCCATCTAGCCCAAGTCTGGAGTATCGACCTCGTCTGACTAAAGCATCAGAGTGCGCCAAAGTAGATCTAATAGAGCAGCCTGATGGTGTCCGAGACAACTCCTGGTTTGCCATATCTCTGAATCTCACCACTTGATCTGGAGACATACGCGTGAAGATCTCCTGTAGCTCCTCGTTGCTCATCCCTCAACTCATCGTGATGATCTAAATATCCACAAAGGTCACCTGCATGGACAAAAATTGATGTTAGCATAATCAATATAAATCATACAAAGCACGGTAATATAAATCTTTAAAAAATAATCTTACTTAAAATGCATATCTTATGTACCTTTATAAGCGATTCGTCAACGAATTGAGTAGGTGGATGCTCCAAGTATGAAGTATCCTATGGTTCCATGTCAATCTCCTAACACAACTCCGCATACATTGGAAGGTCGATAGACATGTCATCACAAAAGGACGAGTCCACCTCGTTCTCAAAGAATACTTGGACTCGTGTATTTCCATTATTGTTACCCGATGCTGGCTCCTCTACATGCTCCAAGCTTTTGGTGGCCTCCACCCCTTGCAATATTGACTCCTCTATTTGCATACTGTCCTCATCTATGCTTGAAACATCGCTTTGATTATATACTCTCGCACTTCGAGGAGCTGAAGGTATAATGTACCACCATCGAGGTTGTTGGGGGTTTGGATAGAAAATTACATGTTCACAATCACGTACAAGAGAGATTTAACTATTGTGACATGTACCATGTCATAATACAATTAAAAAACACATGAGTTCATGCACATATTCACAATGGGCTAGCAACACAAACGTGTCACGCAAATCCATCCTTTTTTTTTTGGAATCTATTTCAAGAAATCCAGATGGACCTCGTCGAACTGTTGCTCCAGCTCCTTCAAGTACCACTTTGAACCACTGCACATCGAATAAGATCATGGAGAAGCTATGGTAATCCAGCATGACAATACTTTGTAAGTTTCCAAAATACTCCATCTCATCTATAACTGTATTTGGATCCGTTGCTCGTCCTCGGCTCTCTAGCTCGAACCTTGATATGATACCACAATCTATTGTGGAGCGCATTTTGTCAATACGCTCCACACAAAAAAGCCGTCTACGCGACCATGCTACACTATATTTGTATTGTAGAAACACTCAATTAGTTGACGCATATAAAATATAGATAGGACAAATCCTAAACACGTCATCACCTTTGGACTACATCCCCTCGAGAATTTCCACTCCTCTATTGAGACCTCCGCCCCTTCGCGAGACGCTGCGGTCAAAGCTCCATGCAACCATCGCGTTGACATAAACTGCAGCATCTCCTCCATGCCCTCGAGATATCGAATCAGTCGATGGCATGTACTACGTCGAAATTCAGATCGTGCTTCCTCTTGATTTTTCCTAGCTTACTGGTACCTAGCAAGCCAAGTCTCCATAGAGGCATGGTGCAACATACAAAAGTGATTCACTTTCTCCTCCATTGCAGCATCCATTCTTTTTTCTACCCCATTTCCAACCACCGCATCTCCGGTCAGTCTATCATCGTCCTTCAGTGACCATAGCATACTGTTTTCTGAATCCACCATTGGTAGCCATTGTGAAATATGCACTAGCGCCTCAGATACCAACCAACCTTCAGCCATGCTACCTTCTGGACGCACTCGTTGTCGCACAAAGCCTTTTAAGGTTTTCATGAAGCACTCCAAGAAGAACATTCATCGCATATGGACAAGTCCAGCAACCCCACTTCATCTACAAGATGCACAAGAAGGTGGATTTGTATCGTGAGCATGCTAGTAGGCATGTATTTCTCAAAGAGACAGACCGTCTTCACTGCTCCCCGCCTCACAGATTCAATAGAGGACATCTTAATCTCCTTTTATGAGATCCATTGCACTAAAGTTGACAACCTGTAAATTGCCCCACATATTTCTAGAGTAAGGCATCCTGCGATCGCGATCGGTAGTACAAACTGCCACAAACGAGAAAGCATTATGAACAACGACTACACTCCAAATAGCAAAATATGTAGGCCATTTACGATCCATTCGTAGTACAAACCTGACATATCTTATGTCAATCATAGGATTTTAGCCCTGATAATTGGTCGTCTTTAGAAAACGCGGACCTGAGAGAATGCATCATACCCGTCGGAGTGCGGATAGACTTGATTATTTCCTTCACAATGCACTCTTCTTTAGTGGACAAAACCCAAGGAGCGCAAGAGTTCATGTCCTTACAGTGTCTGTCTTTCTTGTGATGTGGTCCCATAGCAAGCTACCCACATTCTTGAAAATATACATGGGATCCAACAAGGCACAAGTCTTGCTTGTTTCTCTCTGTGTGTTTCTTGCTGAATCCATGGAGGAGTGTCTAAGAACTTTTTTAAGGATGGTTTGCCCTTGCAAGTCCTATCAATACCTGTGAGCACCACACTTTGGACATGTCTCCATAGTCTCGTATTCTCCTCGAAACAGTATGCAATCGTTGATATATGCATGGATGCTATTGTAGTCCATGCCAAGCTTTCGTAAAACATGACGTGCATCATCACAAGACTCATGCATGGTATTTGCAAGTGGTAATATATGATACTTTAGTAATCTAAAAAAAATCATAAAACGCCTTGAAAAAGCACAAATGTTTTTAATGATAGTGCCAAAAAGAAATCAATGAAGCGTACATACAAGGTACTTGAACAACTCGATCACACTCGCATTGCTCCACCCGTATTTTGCTTGCACACTTAGGAGTGCAAGCAGTGTCTTCAAGCGAGATACTCGACACCCATCATATAATGGTATGGATTCTTCCTCTCTAAGCGGATCAAAAGTCTCGACATCCATGGGCATCAATGCATCGATCATTGCCTCCATCTCAGGCTCCAAGATGGTAGGTAAGTCTGGAAGGTTGCATGTCTCCTCTGGTACTGATGGTATAGATTGGGTAGTACCTTCCAAGTGGTGGATTGGCTTGGGCACTCCATCCATCGCACACCCACGAACTCTTCTAACTGGCCGCAAAGGGTGCACTCCTTGGGTCTCCTCTATTATTGATGGTATAGATTGGGTAGTACCTTCCAAGTGGTGGATTGGCTCAGGTACTCCATCCATCGCACGCCCACAAACTCTTCTAATTGGCCGCAAAGGGTGCACTCCTTGGGACAAGACGTCACCTCCCTGGATAGAAAATTTGCCAACCACACCCAATGTTTTTGTATATGGTATTCAATTAGTTTGCAAATACAATGCATGATTGATATGCACTTTTCTTACCATTTGCTCAAAATCTAAGATTTCTTGATCAATTATCTCAGATTGAAACTCACCAAAGCATTGTACGTGTTCTATAGACAATCGATGTTTTCGTCTAATTGCCAGCTTACATTGAGAGCAAGGACATGGGACACGCTGATTAAGATACATCTCGCGATCTTGAACATCACGACCTTCATCGTTTTCCATTTTGTCTACATTACGACAAACAATTTTTTTTTGTTATCATTCTTTTTTTCTTTCTTAAATTGTTTGAGAAGGGATTTCTTCTCTTGTAACTCACCCACCCACAAAATGATGTATGTCGAAGTGTTTCCCGTCTCATGGTATTGCACCAAACCTTGCCACCACTCTCTCTTTGTTTTTCTTCTTTATTATATTGTATGTTTATTCCCTCTCTCTCGTTCCTTCTTCCTACATCTCTTCCTCTCCCTCTCTCATTTCCTTTAACAAAACATCACTCTCTCTCTACTACCGATTTTCTTTAACAAAACATCTCTCTCTCTCTACCACTACCACTACCACTACAATAAACAAGAAAAGAAGAAAAAAAAACTACTACTACTACCAAAAAAAAAAACTAAACAACAATAAGCAAGAAAAGAAAAAAAAATACCACTACCACTACCACTACCACTACCACTACCACTACCACTACAATAAACAAGAAAAGAAGAAAAAAAAAACTACTACTACAAAAAAAACAAACAAACAACAATAAGCAAGAAAAGAAAAAAAAAACTACTACCACTACCACTACCACTGCCACTGCCACTGCCACTGCCACTGCCACTGCCACTGCCACTGCCACTGCCACTGCTACTACCACTACCACTACCACTACCACTACCACTACCACTACCACTACCACTACCACTACCACTACCACTACCACTACTACCACCACTACTACCACAACCACTACTACCACCACTACTACCACCACTACTACTACCACTACTACTACTACTAACAAGAAAACTAAACAACAATAAGCAAGAAAAGAAAAACTACTGCTACCACTACCACTACCACTACCACTATAAACAAGAAAACTAAACAACAATAAGCAAGAAAAGAAAAGAAAAAAAAACTACTACTACTACAAAAAAAAACTAAACAACAATAAACAAGAAAAGAAAAAAAAACTACTACTGCTACAAAAACAAGAAAACTACTATTATCACTACTAGTACTACTACTACAATCACAATTACGACAACTACGACTACGACCACGACTATGACTAACACAACAACAACAAACAAGAAAATAAGAAATTAAACAACAACTACCACTACCGCTACCGCTACCATGCTTTCCTTGGGACTGTTTGGTGAGGATCTATATATTCCTGGATCTATATATTCCTCGGACTGTTTGGTGAGGATCTATATATTCCTGGATCGTAC